>NC_133467.1:41284212-42034212 GCF_048565385.1 Saimiri boliviensis | reverse complement strand
TAGGCGGTCTGGATGTCTGGTCCACCGCTCCCCGGCTTCTTTCCCCGCTTGTCCGGTCCCCGGACCCGACCCCAGCCCAGCTGCGCCCCCGGCTCCACCGCGCAGAAGATGCCCTGGAGGCCCTGCCCTTTGCTCACCCCGCGGAGGGCCGAGAAATCAACCTGAATAAACGCTTTGTAAACGGAATTTCCATGGAAAAATCTCTCATGATTGCCATTCTCAAGGCTCTTCAAAGGACTAAAAGCTAAAGGCGACGATGGAGTCATTGGGCAAGTCGTGCGCCCTGCTGAGTGCAGGACCCTGCGCCCCGCCAGGGGACCCACGAGCGACCCTCACCCCATCCCTGCCCTGGCGGGGCCCCGTGCGGGACACAGGATCGGGAGACGGCAGCGGAAGCGACTGCGCAGGGTGGGCAGAGGGTCACTGACTGGGTGAAGTCGGCGCAGAGAACGGGAAGAGCCATCCCGGGAGCCGGCCGGGCGCTCAGCGTCCCTTCCACCCCCAGGTGCCTCCGCCCGGGTCGCGGACGGGGCGTTTCCGGGGGCTCGTGAAGCAGCGGCGGGGCAGGACCGGCGAAGGCCATTCCGCTGTCCTCTGACTTCAGAATCTCCCAACGCGTGGGTGTCCTAAGGCACCAGCGGACTCGCTGCTCCGATCTCTCCGAGCCTCGCTAGCCGTCCTGCCCAGGCAGCCCTCAGTGTGGAAGGGATGCGGGACCTTTGGTGAGTGGCCGAACCCATCGCACTCGGGGGAGCCGGCAGCACCTGTCTCTGTGGCGCAATCGGTTAGCGCATTCGGCTGTTAACCGAAAGGTTGGTGGTTCGAGCCCACCCAGGGACGCCTCCTGTAACTTTTAAATCGTTCATATATTATCAATCACTGGAGAATCTCCCATTTCTTCCCATAGTCCTAACTCCGAAAGGTTGGTGGTTCCAGGCCAGCCAGGGATATGCCCATTTCAGGGAGGGTTTTCTCTTCTCAGGATTCTAGTCACAGTTAACAGGGAGCCCTGTCAAGGGCCACCCCCCTGACAGATCCAATTCTGACAGAGCATCTCCTGAAATGTCAGGTTGTCTTGTGCCTGGGTACAAGAAACAGAGACCAAATGAGTCCCTCTGGTGCGATAAAATCCTCGTGCTGCACCTCATAGGCTTGGATGGGTTAACAGGGACCAGCCTCAATGTTTTTCATTTTTAGCAGGAAGCTTAGAGAGGTGTCCTATCCCCAGGATGTGCCTGGATTTACGTAATGTGACCAGTAGAATCATTTATCATCATTGTAATCCTCTCCATCAATTTTTGAAAACAGCATTTCCCCCCTCAGTTTGTGCATGATTTATTTAACCCTTTTGAATCTGTGTTGGAAATGAGGTTGCCTCGTGGTTTTAGGATTTCCAAGAATCCTGCAGTGATCATTCTTGCACACATCTCTTTGGCTACTAATATTCCTATAGAGTAGAGAACGGGATGTGCCACTGCCATATTAAAGGCTTTTTTTTTTTTTTTTAGACGGAGTTTCGCTCTTGTTACCCAGGCTGGAGTGCAATGGCGCGATCTCGGCTCACTGCAACCTCCGCCTCCCGGGCTCAGGCAATTCTCCTGTTTCAGCCTCCTGAGCAGCTGGGATTACAGGCACGCGCCACCATGCCCAGCTAGTTTTTTGTATTTTTAGTAGAGACGGGGTTTCACCATGTTGACCAGGATGGTCTCGATCTCTCGACCTCATGATCCACCTGCCTTGGCCTCCCAAAGTGCTGGGATTACAGACTTGGGCCACCGTGCCCAGCCTACAGGCTTTTTAATTTTAATTTTTAGTTTTTGTGGCAGGGTCTCATTCTGTCTCTCAGGCTGGAGCGCAGTGGCCCCATCACATGTCACTGCGGCCTCGACTTCCCAGGCTCAAGCGATCCTTCCATCGCTCAGCCTTCCCAGTAGCTGGGACTACAGTCGTGGGCCATCATGCTCTGCTGATTTTTGTATGTTTTGTAGAGAAGGGATTTCACCATGTGGCACAGGCTGGTCTCCTAATCTTAATCGAAGTTAATACGAGCACACTTTCGTCTGTGTAGGTTATACTGGGCTCAAGCAGCTCTGAGGCCTCACAAAGTGCCAGAATTTACTGGCATGAGCCACTGCATCAGGCCTTGTATAACGCCTGCAACTTCAGCAAATTTAGCAAATTTATCTTCTGTGGGAGAGGTAACAAATCATATTCCAATTTATTTCTCAACTCTGATACTGTCCCTTTCTTCATTTACTTGCTGGCACAACAAACTTTCTTCTCCCTCCCCATCTTTTTTTAGAGTAGGTGTCACTCTGTCACCCAGTGTGGAGTGCAGTGGTGTGATCTCAGCTCACTGCAACCTCCACCCGCCGGGCTCCAGCGATCCTCACACCTCAGCCTCCACAGTAACTGGATCTACTGGCATGCGCGAGCACCTTCAGTTTTTTGTTTGTTTGTTTGTTTTGTTTTTATTTTTGTTTTTGTTTTTGTAGAGATAGGGTCTCGCTTTGTTGCCCATGTTGGTCTCTAACTCCAGGGCTCAACAGATCCATCTGCCTTGGTCTCCCAAACTGCTGGGATTTCAGGTGTGAGCCACCACCCTTGGCCATGTGCCCAGGATATTCTAATAAGGGGCTAGGTGGCTTCGTGGTTTAACTAAGGGGATGATACAACAGAAGGACATGGAGGACATTACACACAGATATTCTGTGGCACAGGATGGATAGGTAAACTTCTAACACATTTCATTTGATTTTTGAGACAAGGTCTCGTGCTGTTGCCAAGGCAGCCGTGCGGTGGCACAGTCATAGTGGAGCATGATCACGGCTCACTGCAGCCTCAACCTCCCCGGGCTCAGGAGATCCTCCCACCTCAGCCTCCTGAGTAGCTGGGACTACCAGCATACACCAATACTGGCTGGCTAATTTTCATATCCTTTCGTAGAGAAGGGGTTTCACCATGTTGCCCGGGCTTCTCTCCAACTGAGCTCAAGAAATCCACCTGCCTCAGGCTCTCTAAGTGCTGGTGTTACAGTTGTGAGTCACTGTGCCCAGCTTGTAATTGTTTCCTGTGGTGACCAAGTCACATGGGTCCAGAGAAGACAGGTCACAGTGACCTCTTTGATAGTCTTCCGCCAAGTCATTTATGCAAAGGAGCAAAATCACAATGGTCTCAGACATTTTTTTCTCCTTTCAATTCCTCTTTTCTTTCTAAATTTTGATTTGACTTTTATTTGCTGAAAACAATCTAATGCCAGCTCTCTCTTCTGTACTAATGAAGAATTAACACGCAGGTAAGTGTCTCTGAGTTATTCCCTGACTGATTTCTTTCAGAGCCTATGTCCATAAAAATCAGCTCATCTGAGAAACATCATTGGAGCCAACAGAATCCTGCACCTGACAGGCCCCTGTTACAGACCTGGATCCTTAGCGCTACTGGCTCTTGTTCCATTGCCCGCCGCTCAGCACACAGAAAGCCAATCATTGAGACACTGAGTATTGCTGAGGAAGAAGCTACTTGGGAGGCTGAGGTAGGAGAATGGCTTGAACCCGGGAGGCAGAGGTTGCGATGAGCCGAGATGGAGCCATTGCATTCCAGCCTGGCCGACAGAGTGAGACTCTGTCTCAAAAGAGAGAGAAAAAGAGAATACAATAGTGTAACCATTCTAAAATACTGCCTGATAGTTTCCAATACAGTGAAAAACACACCTACTTCCTGACCCAGCCATTCCATTACAAGGCTTATACTCAACAGAAATGAAGGCACAGGTCCATAAAAAGGCCCATTGTGGAATATTTGTAAACAGCTTTTTCACAATTGCCAAGAGTAGAAATAGTCCAATTGTCCATCACCTGTAGTGTATTCACAGGTTAGAATGCACTCATCAATAACACCAAAAACCAGAGATTCATGCCATATAATGGAAGCATCTCATAACCACTGTTGCATTAAAAAAAAAAAAAAAAAAACCAAACAGGCAAAATCAGTATATTTCTTTACATGATTTCAAAAAGAAGCAAAAGTAAATCACAGAGATAGAAATCAGAAGGGTGACTGCCTAAGTGGGGATGGGGTGAGGATTGACTGGAAGGGGCACTAATGACTTTTTGGGCTGGTGACAATGTCCCATACCTTGATCTAGGTGACAGTTTCTTTTGTCAAAATACACTGGGCCTCGAAGTTAGGATTAGCACACTTTGGTCTGTGTGGATTATACCTCAGTCATTTACTGTTAGCAAATAAAGAAATAAAAACAAAATTAAAAATTGGGGTTGGGGAATGTCATTAAGTTTCAATTTTATTATATTCTTTAGGTTTCACTTAAAATACCCGGTTGGAATTGAACTCTCGTCTTCTCTTGTTCATTTCTGTTTCTGCCTAAAAAGACCCTAAGGATGTTTGAAATATCTGAGCTAAAGAAACAGGCATGGCCACATCATGTCATCAGTAAAAGATCCCAATAAGGCTGACTGAGAGAGAGCTCCTCAGCTTTTGGATATTGCCCTTAATCAGAGAGGGGGCAAAAGTCTAGCCTTAAGGGCCGGGCGCGGTGGCTCAAGCCTGTAATCCCAGCACTTTGGGAGGCCGAGGCGGGTGGATCACGAGGTCGAGAGATCGAGACCATCCTGGTCAACATGGTGAAACCCCGTCTCTACTAAAAATACAAAAAATTAGCTGGGCATGGTGGCGCGTGCCTGTAATCTCAGCTACTTAGGAGGCTGAGACAGGAGAATTGCCTGAACCCAGGAGGTGGAGGTTGCGGTGAGCCGAGATCGCGCCATTGCACTCCAGCCTGGGCAACAAGAGCGAAACTCCGTCTCAAAAAAAAAAAAAAAAAAAAAAAAAAAAGTCTAGCCTTTCAGGATGACGGACCCGGCATGCAGGTTACGGGTTGCTTCTGTTTCTGCCGCTACAGAGAGCTCTGAAGCCACAGGAAAGTTGTAACCTCTCTGGTCCCAGGTAAACCGCACAGCCCAGGCTGAGCTTGGAGGCTAACGGGAAAGAAAAGCCCTACACCCTAGAAGGCACACTGCAGTGACTCCGATTTGAGCCGAGTTTGCTGTGGCCACAGCACCCAGTAGCAACCACGATGCGAGCAGGGCGAGCCGCAGAATCGGACGCGGCCCGACTCTCTTTAAACTGAATGTAGGGCTGCTTCCGTTTTGGAGATCAAAGGGTCCGCATAGATTTCGTTTTTTCTTGATGTCTCTTCATTTTTCCCCACTCTGCTACGATAAGCAAACAAACAAACAAAAAACAAAACACTTGCCATCTCTCCCTGGTGCAGTCCTCACCGCTGCACAAAGCGACTGCGAAGTTTTGACTCCCGGGTCCCGACTCTACCGACTACCGGCCCTCCTCCTGGCCATTCCCTGTGGGACCCACCCCCTGCCCAGCTCCCAGCCTCCTGCCCCAGGCACGCACCCCAAATCAGCGCGGCTGAGCCCCTCAGCTCCATCTCGCCAAGTGGTAAGAGAGGGGCAGGACCCTTTTCTTGCCGCTGGCCCCTAGAGGACCTCACCCCTTGCCCTCTTCTGGGGGTGCGGAGAAATCAATCGGAATCAACGCTTTTCAGAAAGAACCTACTTCCCCTTCGCGACCAGTCTGGGCGAAATCCTGTCTGTAGAAAACATACAAAGTTAGCCGGCATGGTGACGCGCCTGTTGTCCCAGCTATCTGGGGGCTGAGGCAAGGAGATGGCTTGGCCCCGGGAAGTGGAGGCTGGTGGAGGCTGCAGTGAGCCGAGTTTGCACCACTGCACTCCGGCCTGGGCGACCGAGTGAGACTCTGTCAACAAACAAAACAAAATAAAACTTCCCCGTGGAAAAACAGTGCGTGATTTCTACTTTCAGGATTCTTCAAAGGGCTGAAAGCAAAAGGAGACGACGGATTCGTTCGACAAGTCCTCGCCGTGGGCCCTGGTGAGTGCCAGACCCTGCTCCTCCCGAGAAGACCCACCAGCGACCCTCACCCCATCCCTGCCCTGGTGGAGCCCGCGATCGGGGCACAGGATCCGAAGACGGCAGCGGCAGCTCCGCAGCGCCCGGAAAGCCACTGAGCAGCGTGGGCACAGGCTCCCTCACTAGGTGAAGGCGGAGCAAGGGACGGAAAGAGCCATCCCGGGAGCCCGCCGCGCGTTCAGCTTCGCCTGGGCCACCAGGCGGCTCGGGCAGGTTTCGGATGGGGGCGTTTCCGGGGACTTTTGAAGCAGGCCAGGGGCAGGGTGGGTGAAGGCCATTCGACTGTCCTGGCCTCCGAATCTCCCAACGCGCCGGTGTTCAACGTGACCAGAGCGACTCACCGGCCTCTAATGTCTCCGGTTTTCCAAGGCCTCCTCAGTCATCCTGAGGACAGAAGGGCTGGGGGCAGTTTGGTGAGTGCGCCCTGCCTACAGCATCCTGTAGAATCGGTAGTCACGGTCTCTGTGGCGCAATGGGTTAGCGCGTTTGGCTGGACTAGATGGAGGAGACAGAGGAGGACAGACTCAAGAAAAATTTGCAAGGTGAAAACCAGTAGGATTTGCTGATGGATGGAATACAGGAGGGGAGAGGTAGATTATTAGGGCTATATCTTAGTTTTCTTATACAAGATGGATTCAATTGCAATGACATTGTTAATTGAAATTGACTTTAAATAATGGCACGACCTAAAGTTATGCAAACATTTGCCTTGGATAAAATGTCAAGTTTTTAAAGTTTTTAGCTGGGTGGACAGCATGGCTTGACTTCCTATCTCTTGGTATCTCTTAATGTTGTTAAAGAAAAGTTTTTCTCCTCTGAGAGGCTTATTTCAGTGGAAGTCCATCTGCAAAATCTGTTCTAAATTTAAATCAGAAAATAACTACGTGTCCTTGACACGCTCATTATTGTTTTTGAGAATGACCTAAGGCCGCCTCGGGGGGATCTGGGGCCTGTCTCGCGAAGCCTGCGCGTCTGCACCGGGTGCCCTGCCTGGGGGCAGCGCAACACCTGCAGTCCTAAGAGCGGGTTCGCCCGGGCTCCCAGGGGGTGTGTTTCCTGCCTCTTTAACCTGCTAGGGGCGGTTCCAGTTGCCAGGAAATCAGCGTTTTTCAGGATTCCGGGCTGGTGCTTTGAAGGAGAGGCGGAGGGGAGACAGGGATGTCCCGGTTCTTGCCTCACCGGCCCGTCCCCCGCCGGCCCTAACGAGGTTGCGCCCCGGAGGCCGAGGGCCCTTTAAGGCCCGCGCCTGCGCCGTGCGCTCCCGGCAGCGCGTCCTGGAGGAGCCCGCGGGCTGCGGGCGGGGCTGGGCGGCGGTTGAGACGCCGGTGCCGCGAGGCGGAGGTCACGGTCCCCGGGCGCCGGAGCTTCTGAGTGAGCGCCAGGCATTTGTAAACGCCAGAAGCGCGACCTGCGGAGCCAGGAGCGGGGGCGCGGCCGGGCGGCGGCCGTCTCCACGGGAGGTTGACGTCTCCGGTGGTTCCAGCTGAGGGCGCCAAGCCGGACCCCGGTGAGTCCGGGCCGCGTGGGGGCACCGCAGGGTCGCGGCGCGTCCGGGGGCCCAGCAAGTGTCGCTGCGCGAGCGGGGCGGGCGCCGGGGCCCCTTCCCTGCGCTGCATTCCTCGCCCGCCGCTGGCGCCCGCCGCCCTCTCGTGGGCGCGGGGCAAGAAACTCGCGGGGTGTCTTCCCGTGGCCTCCCAGGCGGTGCAGGGACGGAGCAGCCTCGGGGGCCGGTCCTCGTAAATCCCGTGGGGACGCGGACCCTGCGCCCCACCTTCCAGGCCGGAAATCGGTTCCCTCCGGGGACCTGCGGGGCGGGAGCGCTCTGGCCCCGGACGTGCGAAGTTGGATCTTTCTTGGCGTCCGGGATTCGGCGCCTGGCGCTGTCTCCAGGCTGGTGGCGGGCAAGCCAGGTGTGCCAGGTCCAGGACGCACGAGAGGAGCGTTTGCCGCCGTCACTGAATCCCCTCAGCACTAGCGGGGCAAGCCTCAGATTCACCGCAGGGTTTCCCGCAGGTTGGACTGTGGCGCTGCTGTGTGCGCTCCAGAGACTTGCTGTGATTTCCGTGTGTGTGTGTGTGTGTGTGTGTGTGTGTGTGTGTGTGTGTCTGTCTGTCTGTCTCTCTCTCTCTCTCTCTCTCTCTCTCTCTCTCTCTCTCTGTGGCTTCTTAGATGATCTCATTTGGCATCCTCTCACCCAAGAGTTAAGCAGGGCATTTGGAATGGTTTCCTCGCTTTCCTCCTGTCTTTTGCTGGTAAAGCAGCTTCCGACGGTCAGTCTTCTCCTGCGGTGCCGTCTTTTCTTGGGGTTACAGTGCTGTCCATCCGTTCTTTGCGGAAGGAATGACTCCCAGGGCTTGACGAAGTTAAAGTGATCTACTGGTAGTTTTTAATCTCTGATCTGAGCTGTTAGCATTAGTTGCTTTCTTTCTGTTTTTAAACTTTACTGATAAAATTTCACCAGTGACCTGAAGCTCTTTTATTTTGTGTTCTAAAATGCTAGCTTTAAGATATCTGAGAACTTTGTGTCAAAGAAATCTTCGAAAAGTTATGAAGTATACACAAGAAGTTCACAATTGTAAAAGTGCAGGTGGTCTGGGAGCAGTGGATCACAGCTGTAACCCCAGCACTTCGGGAGGTCAAGATGGTCAGACCACTTGAGCCCAGCAGTTCCAGACCAGCCTGGCAATGTGGCAAAACCCCATCTCTACTAAAAATACAAAACTTAATTGTGTGTGGTGGTGTGTGCCTGTAGTCCTAGCTACCTGGGAGGCTGGGGTGGGAGGATCACCAGAGCCCAAGAGGTTGAGATTGCAGTGAGCCGCGATCATGCCATTGCACTCCGGCCTGGATGGCAGAGGCTGGGCATGGTGGCTCATGCCTGTAATCCCAGCATTTTGGGAGGCCCAGGCAGGTGGATCACCTGAGTTCGGAAGTTTGAGAACAGCCTGGCCAACATGGTGAAACCCTGTCTCTTAGAAAAAAAAAAAAAAAAAAAAAAAAAAAAGTACAGGTAATGAATTTTTACTAAGTGAACCACCACAGACCGAGAAATAGAACATGACTAGATTGGTGTATATATGTAGGGGTGGCATTGTTGTTTTTAGAGGTATATGAATGATAAAACTTTAATATGAGATATTGTTGAACATTTTCCCAAAGTGGTTGGACCATTTAGCAGGGAATATTCCGGTTACCCTACATCCTTGCTGATGCTTGTCAGTTCAAAATTATTTTGCCATTCGAATAGAGGTGCAGCAGTATATCAGTGTGGTTTCAATTTGCATTTTCCTGGTATTGAGATTGAGTATTTTTTTATTGTCATTTATATGTCCTCTTTTGTGAAGTGTCTGTTCAGTCTTTGTATCCTGTTTTCATTGATATGCTTGTTTTTCTGTTGATTTGTAATACTTTATTCTGGGTATGCGTGGTTTCTAGAATATATATGTATTGCGTTTCTCTTTTTTCAAACTGTAGCTTGCCTTTTGACTCTTTTAATGGTGTTTTTACATGAATGGAGATTCTCTAATGTTTTTTTTTTTTTTTTATTTCTTTTTGAGACAGGATCTCACTCTGTTGTCCAGGCTGAGTGCAGTGGCAGAATCACAGTTCAGTGCAACCTGGACCTCCCAAGGCTCAGGTGATCCTCCTGCCTGAGCCTCCAAGTAGCTGGGACCTACAGGGGAGCACCATTATGCTCAGCTCTTTTTTTGTGTTTTTAGTAGAGATGAGGTTTTGCCACAGGCTGGTCTGGAATTCCTCAGCTTAAGTGATACACCTGCCTTGGCTTCCCAAAGTATTGGGATTATAGGCGTGAGCCACTGCACCCAGGCTGAGTTTCTTAATTTTAATAAAATTATACTTGATCAATCTTTTCGTTTATGGTGACTGCTTTTTGTGTCCTGTTTAAGACATCAATGCCTAACCTAAGAATACGAACACATTTTTCTGTGTTAGACTTACAGCAATTTTATTTTAGTTTATGCATTTATTTTTCAGACAGGGTCTCACTCTACTGCCCAGCCTGGAGTGTGGTGGCATGATCTCAGCTCACTGCAGCCTCCACCTCCTGGCTCAAGTGATCCTCTCACCTCAGCCTACTGAGTAGCTGTGACTACAGGCATGTGCCACCATTGTCTGGCTAATTTTTGTATTTTCTGTAGAGACGAGGATTCAACATGTTTCCCAGGTTGGTCTCGAACTCTTGGGCTCAAATAGTGTGCCTGCTTCAGCCTCTCAGAGTGCTGAGATGACAGGTGTGAGCCACCTCACCTGGCCGTGATTCACTTTTTACTACACGGAGTGACTGCTTGATCCAGCACCATGTATTGACAAGACCATCCTTGCCCTTCTGTACTGTTGGGCACTTTTTTTCCATAAATTGGATGGCTATACGGTTATCTGATTTATGAAATTACTGTGGGTCTGTTTCTGGACCAATCTGGGCAACACAGTGAGATCCCGTCTCTACAAAATAAAATAAAATAAATGATTTTTAAAAAGTGGGTAGAACAGATGGAGTCATAGGTGTAATTTATAAATGATTGTCAATTTCTTGGCTACATTCAGGTGTTGGTAAGTCAGATCTGTTGGGCGTTCAGGCAAAATGTATTAAGTGAATTATATGGTGTTCAGAATGATTGCTAGATGTTCATTGTGACTTGAATTAGATGTTATTTGGGACTTACAGAGCTACAGTTTTGACACTTTTATTTATTTGTCTTTTTAAAATGTTTACAATCTTCCTGTCAAGGCACTAACTATTTTCTACTTAATTGTTCTTAAGTGTCCTTAATTTACCAGGAAAACTTTAGGGATTATACCTAAATAAGTGTTAAGCCGTTTAAAGGGCTGATGTGATGTGATGTAGACAATAATATTCTACATAATAGTTTCAGGACTACATTGATTAAATTGTTTCTTTTTCCTTTAAAAAAATTTTTTTTCTTGTGACAGGGTCTCTCTGTGTTGCCCAGGCTGGAGTGCAGTGGTGCAGTGGTGTGATCATGGCTCACTGTAGCTTTGAGCTCTCAGGCTTAAGCAGTCCTCTCAGCTCAGCCTCCTTAGTAGCTGGGACTACAGCCCGCACCACCATGCCCAGCTCATTTTTTATTTTTTGTATACAGGGTCTTCCTTCCTACGGTGCCCACACTGGTTTCAAACTCCTGGCCTCAAATGATCCTCCCACCTTGGCATCCCAAAGTGTTGGTGTTTCAGTGGTGAGCCATCACACCTGGCCATTTTAGTTTTAATAATTTATATCTATTTCTAGTTTAAAATATTTACTAAAATCTATTATTTATGAATATGGTATTCATTATTGTTAAGATTATTTTGTATGTGTTTAATTTCATTTTCAGTATAAGCTCTTGGAAATTAGAAATCTTATCCCTTATTCACTACTGTATTCTCAGTACTTGACCTTGCCTGGTATGAAACAGGATATTGAATAAATATTTGTTAGATGAATGAGTGAATGAACATACTGATACCACATTCAACAACTCTCCAAGTATCACAGCATTCACCATCTAACAAATAAAATAGCTCGTAGAGAGCAGAGCCACAGTCAACCTGCCGTAAAAGGAAGTGTCAATGAAAATCAACCTTTGTATGTGTAGCTGCTAAGATTTGGGGGCTTTTGTTACCGCAGCATGAACTAGCAAAGCTCAGTGAGACAGCAGATAGAATATACACATATAAACAGACCAGATAGACCAGTAGATGAGATTCCAAAGATAGTTCAGTCAGCATTAACTAACTACACCCACACTCTCCTCCTAACAGAAAGAATGGAATTCCTGTTCACTGAGATCTGCCTCAAACAGTATCTTTGTGAAAAGTGAGCACTTTCTCTGGCTACTCAAGTGATCGGTCAGGACTCTTTTTTCCCACCCGTCCCCGGTTGGAGTGTGGTGGTGCCATCGTAGCTCACTGTAACCTCTAACTCAAGGCTCAAGGAATCCTTCTGCCTCAGCCTCCAGAGTAGCTGAGACTACAAGTGTGCGCCACCATGCTCCGCTAATTGTTTATTTTTTATTTTCAGAGACAGGGTCTTACTGTGTTCCCCAGGCTGGTCAAGAGTTGATTGCATGTGACAGAAACCAACCAACTCTAGTTCCCCCCCTTTCAATCTGCTCCTTTCCCCGTCTTCCCAGTCTCAATAAGTGGCAGTTCCATCCTTCAAGTTGCCCAAGCGCTGAATCTCAATGCTAACCTTGATTTCTCTCTTTTATGTCACAGCCCATATGAAGGCAAATCATGCTCAGACCCAGGCGGAGGTTCCTGCTGACCCAGGCTCTCCCCGGCACGTTGTCCTTTACTGTCCTCCTGAGGGCGTCTGGAGCTTCAGTGCTGTGTGCTCTCGGCCTCCATGCTGGGGCACCACCGACTCCCGCCGTCCAGGGCTTCCAGTGGACTCTCCGAGGCACTGATGTGGAATCTTCCCCATTCGGTGCACCAAGAGCAGCCTCACACGGTGTGGGCTGACATGAAGAGCTGCCAGATCCGACAGGTAACAATCCTGAGGTCAGGGAGTCCTGTCTCTATTTTGACTCAGATGCGAAGGGAAGATGCCGTGGACCCTAAACATCGCAGCATGACCAGCGTGTGCCACCACGACCTGCAGCGCGTGGTCAGGTGGAAGTTATTTGACTTCAGGAGAGGACAGTGTTCTCTTCGGGCCTTTTCCTCAGTGGCCAGATGTGCATCCCTCTCCTCTCTCTTCCCCTCTCACCCCCCGTCTCCATCCCCATTTCTCTCTCTGTCTCTTTCCACCTTGCTGTTCCCTTTCACCTGCTTTCTCCTCTTCAGCTTTCATGGTTCTCCCGTCCACCCGCATTTCCCAGGCTAAGGCCCCTGCACTGTGCTGGGTGGGGAGATGTGTGTGGATTTAGGCGGTGCCCTCTAGATGTGTCCCGGATGGGGGAACATGGCTCAGCTGCCAGTATAATGGTTTCAGAGAGTGGCCACTTTTGAAGGCCTTTCACAGCTCCCATTCTAGAATCGTGTAGGTCTTAAAACTGATGGGCCACAGTGGAATTCTTGGTTCCTCAGGACCTTGTGGTGGACACCTTCTTTCACTGAGCATTCACAGGGTGGCTATTAGGTGCCAGGCCCTGCTCTGGCCTAGGGGCACCATAATGAGTAAATATCAGGTCACTACCCCATGGAACCCACCACTGCAGGGGCATCGAGAGGGGGAGAAAGCGATGTGGCCTGTGTGTGTCCTTCTCACGTGGTCACCTGCCAGGTCCTGGGGGAGTGGGAGCCAGTGCAAGGAGAGAAGCCCAGTGAGCAAGGCAAAGGCACGATGTCAGACCCAGGGCCTGAGACCCCGTCCTGCAGCCGGGCAGCTTCTGGAGTGGACAAGGAGCAGCAGGGAAGGTCGTGGCCTGGTGTTCTGGGGTCCACTGGCCCGTCTCATTCCTGTGGGTGCCAGAATTTGTCCAAAGGGAGGACTCGGTGTCTCTGGAAACAGCAGGCCAGAGACAGGATGTTTCAGAAACGGAGGAAGGAACTGTACATCGTGGAAACAGAGTATGGGTTTACAGTAGTGCGTCTCTTTCTAATAACTAGTTAGCGTGTTCCTGTTGATGGAAAATATTGGGGTTGTAAGTTCCCCTGGATCTTCTCATTGTCGTGTAAGTTCATTTGTTCCCCCTCCCTCCTGTCTTTCCTCCCTCCCCTCCTTCCTTCCTCCCTCCCTCCCTCCCTCCCTTCCATCATTCTCTTTTCTTTTTCTTTCTCTTCTCTCTCTCACTTTCTTTCTTTCTTTTAAACTTTTTTGAATAGACCACACTGTACTGAAACCCACATTATTTACCAAAATCTCTGGAGCTGCTTCTGTCTTTCAGGCAGGAATGTCATCCTGTATCCCTCAGCCCCTCCCAGCCTCCTTCTCCTTTGATTTGTGGGTGCCCCTGGGGCAGCTGCTGAGTCTCAGGGGTTTCTAGTCTTCATCAAGTTCTGCCCACCTGGATGATTTGCCCCTGTCCCTACCAGAAGCCTGCACTGTCTAGATCACTGAGGCTGCTTCCCCCTAACTGATCTGCTGTCTGTATTCCGAGGGCACCCCAGCAATAGAGGCAAAAGGCACAGGCATTGAAATCTCCAGCTGCTCTGACCCTAGGTTGGTGCACTTCCATGCCAAGTACTAAGCACACAAGAATCTGATGCCACCAAAACCTGATTTGGGTCTGCTGCCTCCTAATTTATTTTTTAGAGCAGTTCTAGGTTTACAGATAAATTGAGTAGATAGTACAGAGAGTTCTCCTAGGCTCCCCTGACGTCCAGTACACAATTTTCCTATTAGTGCGTTGTATTAGTGTGGTCTATCTGTTAACAATTGATCAACCAATATTGATACATCATTAGTAACTAAAGTTCATAGTTGACAGTAGGGTTCATTCTTCCAGTTTTCATAGATCGAGTTTTGGCAATTACATAATGTTGTAAACCCCCAATACAGCATCATATAAAATAGTTTCAGTGCTGAAGATTCCCTGCACTTCACCATTTCCTGCCTCCTCTCCTCCACCCCTGACAACCACTCGTCATTTCACTGTTTCTCTCTTTTAGACTTTTCAAGAACGTCCTACAGTTGGAATCATAAAGTAGATAGGTTTCCCAACTGGCTTCTTGCTTAAGTGATGGGCTTAAACTTCCTCCATGTCTTTTTGTGGCTTGATGGCTCATTTTAAAAAATCACTGAATTAGATTTCATTGTATGGCTACAACACAGTTTGTTTATTCATTCACGTTGTGAAAGACATCTTGGTTCTTCCAAGTTTTGACACTGATGAATAAAATTGCTGTAAGTACTTATGTGCAGGATTTTGAGTGAACTTCAGTTTTCCCAAGTGACTGTACCATTGTGATTTTCACTAGCTACGGAGAGTTCTGGCTGCTCCTCATCTTTGACAGCATTTGGTGTGTTTACCTTTTTGCATTTTAGCCATTCTAATAGGTTTCCAGTGATAGCTCGTTGTTTTAATGTGCAATTCCCTAGTGACCAACGATTTTGAGCACTTTGTATATGCTTATGCACCATCTGTATATTTTATTGGTGATGTGCTCAGATCTCTCACCTATTATTATTTTTTTGCCTTGTGTTGCTTAGTTCTCAGAATTCTTCATATATTTGAGAGAGCAGTGTTTTATCAGATTATTTTGTATATATTTTCTGCCAGTCTTTGACTTGCTTTTTTCATTATCTTCAAAGTGTCTTTCATAGAGCAGAAGTTTTTCATTTTCACGAGGCTCAACTTTATTTTTTTCATTCATGGATTGCGCTTTGGGGTGTGTATCTAAGAAGTTATCATGGAACCCACGTTCCCGAGCTCTGTTCCTATGTGATCTCCTGGGATTCTCATGGTTTTGCACCTTACCTTTAGGTGTAAGATTCATTTGCTAAAGGGCATAGCATGCACACCTAGATTCATTGATTGATTGGTTGATTTTGTGTTTGGTTGTCTAACTGTTCTAGCACCATTATTTGGAAAGGCTATCCTTGCTGCTTTAAATTGTCTTTAAACCTTTATGAAAGATCAGTGGACTGTATGTAGGCCTGTTTCTGGGCTCTGTATTCTTTTCCACAGATCTTATTTGTGTGTTTTTCCTCTTTTCACCAACTTCAAGCTGTTTTGGTTTCTGTAGCTTTCTAGTAAGTCCTGAAGTCGGTAGTACCAACTTTAGGGTTTTATTTCTTAACTTCATCATGACAACCTGATTGAGATTGTTGTAGTCAAACTTGGAAATGTGTGAGATTCCCCCTTAGTTTGGTCTTCAAGGGGTTTTTAATGCTCAAGGCAGGCCACCCTCAGCTGCTAGTAATCTGTGAATATCACTGAAGTGCTCCTCCCAGTGGCTGGCCCAGTAGCTTCTGTTCCTGGTGAGCTGAGACTCCTTGTGTGTTAGCCTGTCTCGCTCAGTTCTAGGGTGGCAGTTTTCCCTGTGACCTCACTTCTCTGGTCCAGCCTAGAAGAGCTGACTTTCAGTTTGTTCAGCTTTTCTGTGGCTGTGAGGATAAGTGAGGACTCCCTAGCTCTTTCCGTGTTGGAGTGGAAACCCAAAAGTTCATTCTAGAGTTACTTGTAATAAAAGTCACCCATTGTCAGTGTACAGCTTAATCATTTTAGGTGGATTTATAGAATTGTGCCGCCATCAGCAGAGTTCTATTTCAGTGCATTCTTGTCGCTTCCCCAAACTCCCTTGAGCCTCTTTGTAGTCATTTCCTTTCCTAATCCCTAGTCCCCATGCCTAGATCTGAATAGAATAAATATTTGGATAACGGACTTCATTATATTTACATCTTCATGTGTTTGGGACTTTATATAGTGGACTTTCATCTTCCCTTTCTGACAAATAGAGAAGAGGTTGCATTCTAGGGATGTTTTTGGGGAAACATAACAGTAGTCCTGTTTATGGTTCTCCTTGAATTGGTTCATCTGTGCTGGTGAGTGGTACTTGCTACAAAACCTTGTCTTGTGAGCACAAGGAAAGGAAATCTTCAAAAATTGGCCATTAAAACAGAGATGATACATTTTTACATAGTAATATGTGGAGTTAAATATTAAACCATCTTTATTCTTTTTCCCCCACCTTTTTTTTTTTTTTCCACAGAGTTTTTGCTTTGTGCCCAGGCTGAGTGCAATGGCGCGATCTCAGCTCACTGCAACCTCTGCCTCCTGGGTTCAAGTGATTCTCCTGCCTCAGCCTCCTGAGTAGCTGGGATTATAGGTGTCCACCACCACAGCCAGCTAATTTTTGTATTTTTAGTAGAGACAAGTACCATATTGGCCAGGTTGGTCTCTAACTCTTGACCTCAGGTGATCTGCCTGCCCTGGCCTCGTAAAGTGCTAGGATTACAGGCATGAGTCGCCACACCAGGCCTGAAGCATCTCTTTCTTCTTTCAGAAATACGGTTGATAATAGTAACGCCGCACTCCTTGTGTGCCTGAAATGCCCCACATTGTCTTCTTCAGGTGGGAAGCGCTCTGGAACAGCCAGATAAAGGTGAGGGCAAGACTTTATTGTAGTTCTTTGACCGATTGATTGATTTTTGCTCTGAGGGGCGTTAGCATCTGTGTATCGGAAATAGAATTCAAGAGGAGAGACAGCACCCGTGTTAGTTTCCTCCTGCTGCCTGTGATCACATCACCACAAACCGGTGGTTTGAAGCCACAGAAGTCTGGAATGAAGCGGCTGGGTTTTCTGATCAGGGTCATGTGAAGCTACAATCTGGGAATGGTCTGGCTATGGGTTTTCTCTAGCGCTCAGGCTATTTTTCTGAGTTCATTACATGTATTGAAGGAGTTTCTATTCTTGTTGGTGGGGGACTGAGGGCCCTTTTTCTGTGCTGACTGTCAACCAGGAGACACTCTGACTTCAGAGGCCACCTGCTTTCCTCCTTACCTGTCTTTCCCATCTTTCAACCAATAACCACTCATGGAGTCCTTCTCAAGCTCTGACTTCCCTTCTCTGACTTCATCTTCTCCAGCCAGCTGTGGAAAGCTCTGTCACTGTGGAGTGATGTGATTCGATCCAGTTCATGCAGGTAACCTAACCATCTTCAAGTCATGTAACTGCCATATTCCAATGTAATCACAGGAATGCTGTCTCATCACCTTAAGAGGCTTCAGAGACAAGCGTATGGCATGTTTGGGGACCATTTCGGAAATTCCGTCTACCGCAGTTGGACACTCACATTCCCCCATCTGCAAAATACATTCACCCTCTCCTCTAAAGTTTCCAAATTTCATATTAAAGCATTAGTTCAACATGAAAAATGTCACATAGACCACATCAGATCCAAAGTTTAAAATCTCATCTAAAGCATCCACACCAGGTGTGGATGAGGCCTCTGAGGGTGTCCATTAAATACAGATCCTGGACATAATGTCCTTACCTCCGTCGACCCGTCACACTGAACAAACTGCTCATCTGCTCCTAATGTGGAATGGCGGGACAGACACAGAAGGACAACTACGGTGATTCTAGTTCAAAAAGAAGGACCATGGAAGGGAGAAAGAAGTCACCGACCCACAGTCGTTTGGAAATGGAGCTGGGCAAAATCCAGCAGGAGGTTCTTAAGTAGGATCCACAGCCGGGGACTGCCCCTCCATCCTGTGGGACTTTGCCTCTGGGATCTTTGCTCTGCATTTCTTGAAACCATTATTATCTATCTTAATTTTCCCCCCACTCCTTTGGTTCTTCTTTCTCCTCATGGCAGCATCCTCCGCTTAATCCTTGGTCCGTCACCCCCGGCAGAATTGGTCAGATAGTGCCCGTGTCACAGTGCTGACCGTGTCCACGAGGGGCTGTCCTTGTGAGCCCGTGCTCCTCTGGGACCGTCTTCACTGACCTGACCTCAGTCATGATTGCTTTCAGCTGCCCTGGCTGGCTTCGGAGAAAACCTAAGACCATGGAGACCCAGAGCCATTCTCTGCCCTGTCTATCTCCAGGAGAGGAAGAAAATAACAGGGATCTTCATGGAGAAATGACCCCCGTGAGGGCCTGGACTCTCCAGCAGTCACAGCAGAGGAAACGCCCTGAGGAAGCATGGAGGAGCTGAACGCCCGGACTGGGAAAGCAGGTTTGTGTTGAGCACTATTTAATTCTCATGTGCTCCCTGCCCCGATCTACAAGCCAGTGAAAGACAACGGACTGAGAATAAGTAATAGGCCTATAGAACCATGATGAAGAATTGTCCAAGGAAAGGCCCCTTTACTCTGTTTGCAAGGTGACATTGCTGTATTTAATCCAAAGTTTTCTGAAAGGCAGCAGTGAGTTTCCTCCCTGCTTGGCACAGGGAGGCTGAGGCCAAGGCTTGTGAGGTGTATCTGCTGCCACCAGGTGGTCAGGGAGCCTGGAGAGTCTTAGACTTTCTGGGCTTCAGTTTTCTCATCAGTAAAGTAGGGGCTTAGTGCACCTTTCTGAGGTCCCTTCCTGCTCTGTTTTCCCTGAGCCGTTGAGGGGCTAAGATGGTTTTTAACACTGCCTGGACCTGTAACCCGCACTGACCTCTTTGGCTCTGACTCCTGACTGGCCCCTGTGTGTCTCCTGCAGAGCCTGAGCTGAGTCCACACCCTGGAAGCCCAGAACCGAGGAGACAGAGGGAAGAAAGAAAGTCGGCAGGTGTTTGGAGAAGAGAAGAACCTGCAGAGGACGAGTCAGCGCTGGAACAGGGGGGACCGAAGCCGGCGAGAGTGAGCACAGACGGGGCCAGGAGCCTCGGGGGATGGGCAGCGGGCCTGTGATCATGCAGCCACGCCAGGAGCAGCGCACGCTGAGCAGGGGGGACCGAGAGAGAAACCTACTCCGCAGGAGTCTCCTGAGCCTGGCCAGGGAGAGCCAAAGGGTGGATCAGAGCTGGTTTGTAGTGAGGGGCAGCACCGCTCCAAGACGGAGAGGATGCGACCGTGGGCCCCCGCCCCAGACCCCGGAGCCTCGACCTCGGGGCTCCCGTAGCAGTGGATGCTCTTCAGGTCAGCGTGGATTAGAGGGAATCACCGTGCTTGGAGAAGGGTGAGCGATGTCCGTTCTGACACCACACAGCTCTGCCCTAGGTCAGGTGCCAGAGTCAGTGATTCTTGCCAGTATACGAGGCAGTGATACTTCCACTACTCCTCTGTACTTTGAGTTGAGGAAGGTCTCTATGTGAAGAGTATTTACTGGGTGTTTAATTTTCTCTACACCGTGTTAAGCACTTGGGGGTCAGATAGAAGTTTCCCCAAGGAACTGAAGCCCATGAGAGAAAGAAGACAGAGACATGATTTCAAGAAAATAGGGTAGTTCTCCGAAAGTGAGGTGTCATGGCAGCCCAGAGGATGGGAGTGTAGGTGAAGACATTGCTCCTAAGGACAAGGGGAACCGTAAGAGGGATTCTTCAGAGCAGTCCTGTTTTTCCCCCAGTGTCCCACAGAAGAAGATCCTGGGGCATGACTGGTGTAGAGCAGGGTCTACAGGTGTAGGAGGGGGACTTGCTGCATCTTGGGAGAAATGATAACATCCCTGGGTGGACATTTTGGAGAGGAATGTCAGTGATTGGATTGGATATCTGTAGTCAGTTTTATTCTATCTTCGGTGAACACTGCTGAGAACTTCCTTTGTGCCAAACCCTGAGCTGGGAATCATGAACACAGAGATGAGTAGAATCCGATCTCGGCTTTCACAGAACTCTCAGTCTAGTGACTAGCGAGTTATGAGACGTGTAGTGATGGTGACTTCATTAGAGCAAGTGGCTCATGCTGCATGGAGATGACCTCAGTGGATGGCCTGGTCCCCCTTGTGGTTGTTATCGACAGCTGGAGGACTTGCTTTGGGACAGTGACCCTGGACTTCTATCAGGTGTCAGCATCTTAGGTACAAGCAACACCTCAGTTCCTGTTGGGTCAAAACAGTGAAGACTGCCAAGGTGATCAGAGGACACTAGTGACATCAGTAGCTACTGATGAGGTCCTGGCCAGCTAGGGAAATAAAGATGTAAGTGTAACAATGATTCTAAATTTATTTTTTTTTTTTTTTTTTTTGAGACGGAGTTTCGCTCTTGTTACCCAGGCTGGAGTGCAATGGCGCGATCTCGGCTCACCGCAACCTCCGCCTCCCGGGTTCAGGCAATTCTCCTGCCTCAGCCTCCTGAGTAGCTGAGATTACAAGCACGCGCCACCATGCCCAGCTAATTTTTTGTGTTTTTAGTAGAGACGGGGTTTCACCATGTTGACCAGGATGGTCTCGATCTCTCGACCTCGTGATCCACCCGCCTTGGCCTCCCAAAGTGCTGGGATTACAGGCTTGAGCCACCGCGCCCAGCCTCTAAATTTATTCTTAACATAATGAGCAGAGATTTTCTGTCTTCTAAGTTAAATACTTTTTAGACTTCAAGATTCACCCACGTCGAAAATAACATATATATCGGCCATATTTCTGCCCTGAGATGATTTCTCCCTGTCCTTACCTGAAGCCTGCACTATCTGGGGCACTGAGTCTGTCTCAGGCTCACTGATCTGCCCTCTGGATTCCAGGGACACCCACAGAGCCAGTGGTTGAAGGCACAGGTGTTGATGTCTCCGACTGTTCTGACTCCAGCTTGGTGCACCTCAACACCCAGTATGAACCACACATAAAAGGATGCCACCACAATTTTGATTTGTGGGTGTTGCATCCTAACTTTAATAAAATGTAGTGGACATTATTTTTTACAAGAATTCTAGGTTTACAGATAAATTGAGCTGATAATACAGGGAATTCCCCTATTCTCGCCTGTCTCCTAGCACAGTTTTCTCTATCATTAGTATCATGCACTGCTGGGATATATATTTACAATTGATTAATCAATATTGATACATTATTATTAACTAAACTCTATAGTTTGCGTTAGGGTGCATTCTTTGAGTTTTACAGTTCTACGGGGCTTGACAATTACCATGTCATGAATCCCCAGTACAGTATCACACAGAAGATTTTTACTGCTGAAAACCTCCTTGTGTTCAACCAATTCATCCCTCCTGCACACTTGGCAATCACTGATCATTTCAATATCTCTACCATTTTGACTGTCCTGGAATGTCCTAGTGTTGGAATCATACAGTGTGTAGAGTCTTTAGACTAGTTTCTTCTTAGCATTCTGTGTTTAAAGTGCCTCCATGTCTTCTGGTGGCCTGCTAGCTCATTTCATTGATCACTGAATCCTATTCTCTTGTACAGATATACCACAGTTCGTTCAGCCCCTCACTTACTGAGGGACATTTTGGTTACTTTCAGTTTTTGTTAAGTATGAGTAAAACTCTTGTACATACTTAGATGCAAGTTTTTGAGTGAACATGTTTTCACATTACTTTGGTAAGTATCTAAAACTGCTGTTTTCAGGATTATGTGGCAAGGCGGTGTTTAGCTTTTTATTTTTATTTTTATTTTAAAAAGTACCTGCCAAACTGTTTTCCAAAGTGACTAGCATTTTGCATTTCCACTAGCAGCGAGTGAGAGTCCCCATTGCTCTGCATCTTTGACAGCCTGTGGTATTGTCACTTGTTTGGATTTGAGCCTTCCTGTTAGGTGTATAGTATAGTGTAGTGGCGTCTCATTGGTTTAATATGCAGTTTCCTAGTGACGCATGGTTTTGAGCATCTTTTTCATATGCTTATTTGCCGTCCATATATCTTTTCTGGTGAAGTATCCAGGTCTTCTGCCCATTTCTAAATTGGGTTTTTTGCTTTTTTATTATTGAGTTTTAAAAGTCCTTTATATATATTGGACACCAGTCTTTCATCAGATCTGTATTTTGCCAATTTTTTTCCCAGTCTATCACTTGGTTATTCATTTTCTTAACAATGTCTTTGACAGAGCAGAAGTTTTTAATTTTTATGAAGTTCAACTTCTCCACTTTTTCTTTCCTGGATTATGCTTTTGGCATTGTATCTGAGAAGTCATCACCAATCCCAAGTCACCCAGATCTTCCTCTATGTGATAATCCAGGAGTCTTACAGTTTTGCACCTCACATTCAGGTGTAAGATCCATTTTGTGAAAGGTGTAAAATCTTTCCTAGATTTATTCATTTTCCACACGTGGATATCTAGTCATTCTAGCACCATTTGTTGAAAAGACTGTCCTTTCCCTGTTAAATTGCCTTTGTGCCTTTCTCAAAGATCTGTCGAGTATCTGTGTAGGTGTATTCCTGAGCTCGGTATGCTTTTCTAGTGACCTATTTGTCTGTTTTTTCTTTCTTCACCAATTTCCACATTGTTTGGTTACTGTAGCTCTATAATTAGTACTGAAGTGGGCAGTGTCAGTTCTCTGGGGATTTTTCTGATCTTTACAGTGAGAACCTGGTTGGGCTCCTGGTGGTAACACTTAGAAGAGTGTGAGATCCCCACTAAATCTGAGACCCAAGGAGTTTTGAATGCTCAAGCCAGGCCATCCTCAGCTTCTAGTAATCTGTGAGGACCATTGAAGCGCTCCTCCCAGTTGCTGGCTTCAGCAGCTTCTGTTCCCTGTATCTGCCTGTGTGTCTTGTTTTCAGCATGGCAGTTTGCCCTGTGACCTCTCCTCTAGTCCCTCTGATAACAGGGTTGATAATTTTCAGTTTGTTCACCTTTCTTCTTGTTGTGAGGACAAGTGGTGACCTCCTAGCTCCTTACAAGTTGGAGTAGAAACCAGGAATTTCATTTAACAAGTTACTTGTAATAAAAGTCACTAATTGCAAATGTACCATTGAGTAATTTCAGTAGACATACAGAATTTTGCAGCCATCACCTCAGTCCCCTCTTAGAATACATTTCCTCCCTCCCCAGATTCCCCAGAGCCTCTTTGCAGTCATTTTCCAATCCCTGGTCACCACGACGGAGCCTGAACAAAATAAACATTTGGAAAACAGACAACATTCCATTTCAGCTTTTATTAGATTGGAATTTTATACAATGGACCGTTGTCTTGCTCTTGTGGCAACTAGAGGAGATACTTTATTCTAAGGACTTTCTCTGGGGGAACTTAGTAGTCGTCCCGTTTATTGCTCTCCTTGAATTGGTTCATCTGTGCCGGTGTCAGGCAGTTGCTATCAAACCTTGTCTGGTGGGCATGAGTGAAAGACCTAAAAGAAAATCTTCTATTAGAAATGCAGAAGATGAATTTGCAGATAATGTTATGCTGAGTTAAGTTTGTTTTTTTGTTTTTGGTTTTTTTTTTTTTTTTTTTTTGAGCTGGAGTTTTGCTCAGGCTGGAGTGCAATGGCACAAACTCGGCTCACTGCAACCTCTGCCTCCTGTGTTCAAGCAATTCTCCTGGCTCAGCCTCCTGAGTAGCTGGGATTACAGGCATGCACCACCACGCTAAGGTAGTTTTGTACTTTTAGTAGAGACGGGGTTTCTCCATGTTGCTCAGGCTGGTCTTGAACTCCCAACCTCAGGTAATCACCCACCTTAGCCTCCTAAAGTGCTTGGGTTACATGCCTGAGCCACCATACCTGGCTGGGAGTTAAGTATTTTACCATCTTTTTTCTTTCAGAATTTGAGTTGATAACACTGAGGAGACACTTTTCACCTGCATGAAATGCCCTACGTTATCTTCTTCCAGTTGCATGGGCTCTGGAACAGCCCTTGCAGTCCTCCCATAAAGGTAAATATAACATTTTACTGTAGTTCTTTGCTTTTTTTTTCTTTTTTGTGCTTATAGGGATTAGCATACATGTATGTGAAAATATAAAGAGTACAGATAGGCACCTGTAACTAGTTTTCTGTTGCTACCTCTTAACACATTATAACAAGTTAGTGGTTTGAAACCACAGAAATCAGGAGTGATTGGGTTCTCTGATCAGGGTCTTAGGAGGCTGAAATCCAGTTATGTGCTGCCTGTGTTTTTCATCTAGAGCTCAGGATACTCTTCCAAGTTCACTACAGATGTATTGGCAGAATCCATCTTCTTGTGGGCGGAAGACTGACATCCTTTTGCAGTCCTCCTGGCTCTCAGCCAGGAGACACCCAACTCCAGAGGCCATCTGCATTCTTTCTCACTTTCCCCATCTTCCAACCAACAACAGCTCATAGAATTCTTCTCCAGCTCCCATCTCCTACCCACTAGAGAAATCTGTGACACTTAGGGAGTGATGTAATTAGATCCGGCCCACTCAGGAAATCTTAGCCTTTGAATTAGTCTGTTCTTGCAATGTTATAATGACCTGAGGCTGGGTGATTTATAAAGAAAAGAAATTTAATTAGGTCATGGTTCTGTGGGCTGGCAGGGGAGGGATGGATGGAGAGAGGGCGGGAGGGAGAAAGAGAGAGCGAGAGAGACAGAAAGAGAGAGAGAGAAAGGGGAAGTGCTGCATGGTTGTAACGAGGCAGATCTCATGGAAACTCTATCATGCGACAGCACTTGGGGGGTGGTTCTAAGCTATGAGAAACCATCCCCATGATCCAATAACCTCCTGCCAGGCCCCAGCTCCAACACTCAGGATTATAATTCAACATGAGATTTGGGTGGGGACACAGAGCCAAACCATATCACTCTAAAATCATATGACTGCCCTGTAACAACGTAATCACAGGAATGTCTCATCAGCTGAACAGGTTCCAGAGATAAGGGTACAGCATGTTTGGAGACCATTTTAGAAATTCCACCTATCACAGTTCAACTTCTGGGCCCCAGACATTCACGTTCCTCACAGATGCAAAAGGCATTCACCCTGTCACCTAAGGTTTCCAAGTTTCCTGTCATTATGCATTAGTGCAAAGTGAAAAATGTCATGTAGCTTTAATCTGACCAAAAGTTTAAAAGCTCATTTAAATCATGTACACCAAGTGTGAATGAGGCTTCTGAGGGTGTCCGTTCAGTACAGATTCTTTTTATTTGAGAGTGAGTCTTGGTCTGTCACCCATGCTGGAGTGCATTGGTGCGATCTTGGCTTTTTGCGACTTCTGCCTCCTGGGTTCAAGCGATTCTCCTGACTCAGCCTCTTGAGTAGCTGGGCATACAGACATGCACCACTGCATTCAGCTAATTTTTTTGTGTTTTTAGTAGAGATGCGGTTTTGCCCTGTTGGACCCGCTAGTCTGAAACTCCTGACCTCAGGGGTTATCTCCCTCAGCCTCCCAAGGTGCTAGGATTTCAGGCATGAGCCACCAAGCCCGGCCCAAGTACAGATCCTTGATATAATTCCCTTACTCCTGTTGACCCGTGAAACTGAACAAACAGCTTATCTGTCTTCAGTGTGCAGTGGTGGGACAGTCACAGAATAACACTGCTAGTGATTCTTGTTCATTTCCTGATTAGGCTCCACAGCCTGGAACTAACCCTCTGTGACAGGGAGCTTTGGCTCCGGGCTCTACATTTTTTCCCATCATTATTGAAAACATTTTATTTTCCTTCTTCCCCCACTCTTTTGGTTCTTCCCTTTTCTCCTCGTGGCAGCATCCTGCACTTAATCCTTGTTGCATTATCCCAGCAGAATTGGTCAGATATTGCGTGTGTCACAGTCCTGACCGTCTCTACGAGGGGCTGTCCCTGTAAGCCCGTGCTCCTCTTCACTGAGCTGACCTCTGGCAGTCATGATTGCTTTCAGCTGCCCTGGCTGGCTTAGGCGAAAACCTAAGACTATGGAGTCCCAGAACCAATCTCTGCCCTGTCTATCTCCCAGAGAGGAAGAAAATAACAGGGATCTTCTTGGAGAAATGACCCACATGAGGGCCTGGACTCTCCAGCAGTTACAGCAGAAGAAAGTTTCTGAAGAACAATGGAGGAGCTGAGAGCCCAGGCCGGGAAAGCAGGGTTGTGTGAAACACTATTTAATCCTGTGTGATCCCTGCCCCAATCTAGCAGCCAGTGAATGACAGCTGACCAAGTATAAATGCCAGGACTATGGAACTGGTATAAAGGGTTTGTCCAAGGATAGGACCTTTTACCGTTTTTGTTTTCACAGTGGAAACTGCTATTTTTCATCTAAAGTTTTCTGAACGGCAGCAGCCAGCTTTGGGAGGGCGAGTTACCTGCTCTGCACAGGGAGGCTGAGGCCAAGGCTTGTGTGGGATCTGCTGCCACCAAGTGGTGAGGAGGGAGCCTGGGAGAGTCTCAGTCTTTCTGGGCTTCAGTGTTTCCTCATCAGTAAGATAGAGGCTTGTTGTACCTCTCTGAGTTCCCTTCCCGCTCTGTTTTCTCTGAGCCTCTGAGGAATTGAGATGCTTTTCAATACTGCCTGGGACCCTCATCTGAGTCCTGACTCTGTGTGTCTCCTGCAGGAGCCAGAGCTGAGTCTACACGCTGGAATCCCAGAGCTGTGGGAACAGGTGGAAGAAAGAAAGTCAACAGGTTTAGGGGATGAGAATAATCCACAAAGGACGAGCCATTGGTAAATGAAAACCAAAGAAGGGAGAATAAGGACAAACCAGGACAGAAGCCTCAGGGGAAATGGCAATGCTATGATCATTTAAACCCTCAAGGAGCAGTGCGAGCTGAGCAGTGGGGACTGAGAGAAACTGACTCGACAGGAGTCTCCTGCCTCTGGCCAGGGAGAACCACAGGTTAGATCAGAGCTGGTTTATAGTGAGGGGCAGCTTCAACTCCAAGAAAGGGTCGGAGGTTTGTAGTCAGTTTTATTCAGTCCTGGATGAACACTCCCCCGACCCAGGAGCCTCAGCGTCGCTGCTGCCGTAGCAGTGGATGCTCTTCAGGTCAGTGTGGGTTAGAGGGAATGACCATGTGGGAGAAGGGTTGGGGATGTCCGTTCTCACATTAAACTGCTCTGCCCTAGGTCAGGTGCCAGAGTAAGTGTCCCTTGCTTGATTATGAAGCAGTGATACTAATAATATTCCTCTGCACGTTCAGTTGAGAGAAGTTTCTCATAAATATTTATTGAGCATGTAATTTTCTTTATAGTGTGCTAAGCACTTGAGATTCAAGTGTTTAATGTCTCTCTAAAGAAACTCAAGCCAGTGAGTGGAAGAACACAAACAGGTCATTTGAACAAGATACGGTCGTTCTACCCAACTGAGGTGTTGTGGGAACTCAGAGGATGGGAGAGGATGTCAAAGGACATTGCTGCTAATGATGGGGAAGCCTAAGAGAACATTTTGAGAACAGACTAGTCTTCCTTGAAGCTCCCACAGGAGAGGATTCTGGGGCAGGGATGGTGTAAGGCAGGTGCCTCTCTAGGGAAGGGGATTTGCAGCCTCTGAGAGAAAGAGCATCCCTTACAAGACACTGGGGACAGAGATGTAGTGAAAGGGTTGGAGGTTTGTAATGCATTTTATTCAATCATAGATGAACACTGCTGAGAGGCCCCTCTGTGCTGGGCCCTTAGCTAAGGACCATGACCACAGAGGTGAGTAAAATAGGATCCCAGCTTTCACAGAATTCTCAATCTAGTGACTGCTGATTCATGAGAAGTGTAGTGATGGTGGGTTTGTTGGAACGAGTGGCCCATGCCTCATGAGATGACTGCAGTGGATGTCCTGGGCCAGTGACCCTGGACTTCAGCCATATTTCAGCATCTCGAGGTACAGTAGACCAACACCACAGCTCCATGTTGAGTCAAAGCAGTTAATGCAGCCAAGGTAGTCACAGGACAGTGATGATATCAGGAGCTATAGACTGTTTCCAGCTGGGGAAATAAAGAAGTAAATTTAATAAGTCTTGTAAATTTGTCCTTGCCATAATGATAAATAACTTTATCTTGATAATGAATGATATCCTGGTAAGTTAATTATAACTTACCATAATGAGAAATAACTTTATCTTGATAATGAATGATCTTCTGGTAAGTTAATTATAACTTACCATAATGAGAACTTTATGCTGAGTACAGCAGACACACAAGCCCTTGAGGACACATGCCTGAGGATTCTGATGAAGATGTGATGTCCACATATGTCCACAGTTGGACCTACAGGCCAGCTTTGAAACAGTGGAAGACCTAGTTTGAAATTCAAGATTGCTTTGAGTAGAAATTCACTTTATCTCTCTTTGCATGGCAATAGGGCTAATCTTCCCTAAGCTGCCCCTTACAAGAAAAGGAATCATACTGGTAAGAATTCAGACTTCAGCAAACATGAGTATGTAAGGAAGTCTTACAAATGTGTTCTAGCCACCTAGCAAGAAACCAGAAATTTAGCAAGTTTGTTCACATTCAGGACAGTTGTGTTCACTAGATCAGAGGCCCTGAGACACGAAGAAGAGACCCCCTAACAAGGGAAAGTGTTTCTTCCTGTCCTAGGACATCACTGCCAACTTCAGGGAAGCAGGAACACAGCTGCCCGCTTTACAGTATGGGCTGCTTTTGTGCCTGGAGTGTGTCTGATGTCCCAAGACCTGTACCTATTTCAGGGAGCCTTGGGAGGAGCCTGAATCACAGATGGAATTGGACAGTGCATGGAGATGGTTGAGCAGGACGAGGGTAAGTGCAGCGGCGTGGCCAGGTCCTACTGGGAGACGGTGAGCGGCACTGATGGGGACAGACAAGGATGAAGTCAAAAGTGTGCGCTTCTGTGTCAAAAACTCAAACCAATAACTAGTTTGCTTTCATAAGCAATAAGTATTTTTCTATTTACCTGAGAATTTAATCTCAAAACAGAAATCATAAAAATAGTAAGTCCCAGGCATAAACCCTAAACTATAGCTCATATTTATTCTTTCTAAATAGAGCTATTAGTAAAATTTTCTTCATAAAACATGTATTGTGCATATAAGAAGGTAAAAGTCGGCCGGGTATGGTGGCTCACGCCTGTAGTCCCAGCACTTTGGGAGGCCGAGGTGTGCGGATCACGAGATCATGATATCGAGACCATCCTGGCCAACATGATGAAACCCTATCTCTACTAAAAACACAAAAATTAGCCGAGCGTGGTGGCACATGCCTGTAGTCCACGCTACTTGGGAGATGAGACAGGAGAATCGCTTGAACCCGAGAGACAGAGGTTGCAGTGAACCGAGATTGCATCACTGCATTTCATCCTGGTGACAGCAAGACTCTGTCTCAAAATAAGAAAGAAAGAAAGAAAGAAAAGCAAAAGTCTTAGAATCATTGGCATTCCATAGAAGAGAGAATTAAATACAGTCAAGGGAAGACCCAAGTCTCATACTTCTCTTGTATATTCCAAAGGTCCAGGGAAATTCCAGGTCTAATTCCATGGAAAATAGAGGTGATTTTCCATGCTGCTAAAGCAAGGTTGCAGACACTTCTGAATTTTGGTCCCAATATGCTGGGAGGGTACACCTCTGTCCTGGAAGATGATACAGGAATCAATACTCTTCCTGTGACTCATTCTGGTCATTTGTCCAGCATCACAGAAACCAAAAAATGGAAATATGGCCAAATTCATGATTTGCTATCCCTCTTGTTCAGGTTTCTTGTTATTCTTAGGATAACAGCGTTACATGGAGGATTCTGATGAAGATATGCTGTCCAAATATGTGCACAGTTTTGAGCAAAATGCCTGGTACAAATTGATCAACAAGTAATTACTGAATAATTGTATGAATATTTACTGAATGACATGGATCCTAGTGATTGCTTTTATTGGCAGTGCTCGAAACTCATCCCTGTGTGACCTGAAGTAAGCCACATAACTTGGTGAACCTGCAGTTTCATCATTTTTATAATAAACCTGACATTTTCCTTCTGCCGCAGAATGTCTGGCTTCTGAGACACCAGAACATGTATATACATAAAGGCTTTGATGTATCTGAAAGCAGTATGCTGACAGTGTTGCTGGAGGATGATGCGGGCTGTAGAGAAGCACGCTTTCCAATGATTGATCCAGTCCTCCTTGCTTCACTTCCACATGAATGTTGGGCAGCCCAGGGTCACACCCACTGCACCCTGAACTCAGGCAAGCCCAGGAAGCAGCCAGACACAGGAGACCTGGGCTACAGAACGGTCTCCCAAGTCCCAGGCTCACAAAACCTGGGTGGCGATGAAAGCTGAGAAAGTGAGGAGGTGGTTCAGGGGATGACTCTTCCCTACTCGTTCCTGTCATCTCCAATCCACCTTCTATTGCACAGCAACCCGGAGGACCACCAACCACCCCTGACCATCACCTTGATCTTACTGTGTTTGGTTAGTGGGATGCAGCCACACATCAACGGCGTTAGACCAACTCAGAAAAATATCTCTCAAACAGTTTTCCATAAGGACCGCTCATGGCCCTGTTATTTTCAATATATGGAAAGATGAAATGAAAACAACAAAATCATATCAGGTTTACCAGACTTCCCAAGATAGATGGTCACATATGCCTTCAGGGCATCTCTATAAGAATGATTTTCATGACTTGACACCTTGAAAAGAGCTCTTCTGGGACTAAATTGACATCCATAAGTGACAAGAATGAGAGGTAGTGTTCAGTCACATTAAAAAACAAATCATCCCATATAGAGGAAGCTTTGGATATAGGAGCATCAAACTGGTCTTAAGTGAGATGAAAAGTCTCTTCTGCCACAAATATCAGTATAGTGATATCTGCCAGTAAGAAAATATAAATCAGCATAACCATGGGATGCAGCAAGAAGAATATTGAGCCAGGAAAGAAAACATTTTTAAAAAATGAATTCCTCATTCACTTTCTAGTGGATACAGAAAAAACTGCAGAAGAGTCAGAGGCTATCACGGCAGTGTAATAGGATGATGTGTTAAACTTGTGGAAAAGCCTTCAATTCTGTTTTCACATATGAGAAGGAGGCGTGACTGAATTCCTGACTAGCATTAAGAAAATATCACATGTTGGGAAACTGTTTCTGCCTTTACAATTTTATACACACAAGAGATAAAAAATGAGGCACATGCTGAGATGTATTGGGAATGAGGTGGGACTGTGGCATTGTAACAAGGGTACACAAATACTGAGAGTGACTGATAGAGGAACGGTCCCCATCGGTTGTGACCTCAGATGAGACCAGGAGGCCTGTGTTTCAGCAAACCCTGGGCAATTGGAATGAAGGGCTCCTAAGATTCCATGACACGTCCAGCTTCTAATTCTGTTATTGCAACAGCAGACGGTTACCTGGTACACAGGCCACTATCTCCCACACTCTTGTCAGAGTCTGAGCTAGAGGTGGCACCTTCAGTTCCCAGCTGAAGCATTGCGAATCTTGTTTTTGCGGTTAAGGACCCTAAAGTGCTGTGAGGATCAAGTTTTTCTCAACGGTAAGTTAAGAATTTGAGTTCTTGACATCCCCCAGTCCTGATGAAACCTATTTGATTTCCAGTTTTTAACCCATCATGTGTTTGGTTTTCTTCTCCCCAGTTTCTGGCTCTACCTGGGGTGAGTTGAAGTCCTGCCAGATGTCAGCATGGCGACATCTGGCAGGACTTGTTCCACGAAAACCACAGAGGTGAACTTTCCAGATACCATCGAGAATTCCTACTCCCAGCAGGAAGAGACCAAACTGAATTTCGGAGCCAGCAAAAATAGACTTCTTCTGAGCCAGGTGGCCTACTTCCAGAACTATCAGCTGCAGACATCCAGTAAGTTCTACAGGTTCACCACCATGAAACTGATGAATGATGTCCTGTCTTGTCTCGAGAAACTAACCACTCTGTACATCAAAATTAATTTTATCCTTCCCATACTTGTAGAAAATAGAAATGGGTACTTTAACATTTAGTTAAAGATGGAAGACAGAGGACGAAGTATTTAGCAACTGTTCCATGTCTGCAGTAAGGTGTGGGTGGGACTGGGGTTACAATCCCGCCTATTGATTTCTGACACAGGCACACAACCACCTGTTTTTCTCATCAAGAGGCTAAATCCATGTTTCCAGGAATCCTCTCTGTACCGTATAAGATCCTGCAGTCAAGTAGCATCCAGTCTGTTGGTCTCAATGTCTGAGGCTACTGAACTTCCATTAGGTTCTGGTTTCTGCTGAGGCCCAGTAGGCAAAGCTGTGTTCTGGGGACACGGCGGAAACACAGTGATAGCACACAGTACCCGCTGTGAGTGCTCGAAGGGGACCCTGCTCCTAATAGAAGCTGTGGTATGTGTATGTGGCGCCATCAAGAGCAGGGAGTAGCCTGGTACCGGTGCCTCAGCCTCCTGATTAGCTGTGATCCCTGGGAAGCACCACTGCAAATGGCTAATTTTTGTATATTTAGTAGAGGTGGAGTTCCACCATGTTGGCCAGGCTGGTCTTGAACCCCGAGGTCAAGTGATCTGCCTGCTTGGGCCTCCTAAAGTGCCGGGATTCCAGGCGTGAGCCGCTTCGCCTGCTCCACAGATTCTTTTTTCAGTAAAAGTTGTTAGAATTCATCCCTCGGTCTAGTCTCCTGTATAAATTTCTCTAACCATTCATTGACAATGACATATGATGAGATAAATCAGTATTGCAGCAAAGCTTCTGGAAAGCATTTAGGGCAATTTATGAAGATTTGTGGGAAAAAGTTTTTTTTTTTTATTGCATTTTAGGTTTTGGGGTACATGTGAAGAACATGCAAGATTGTTGCATAGGTACACACATGGCAGTGTGGTTTGCTGCCTTCCGTCCCCTCACCTGTATCTGTCATTTCTCCCCATGCTATCTCTTCCCACCTCCCCACCCCCCACCCCTCCCCCATTTCCCCCCAACGGACCCCAGTGTGTAGTGCTACCCTCCCTGTGTCCATGTGTTCTCATTGTTCAACACCCGCCTATGAGTGAGAATATACGGTGTTTGATTTTTTGCTCTTGTGTCAGTTTGCTGAGAATGATGGTTTCCAGGTTCATCCATGTCCCTACAAAGGACGTGAACTCATGTTTTTGATGGCTGCGTAATATTCCATGGTGTATATGTACCACATTTTCCCTATCCAGTCTATCATCGTTGGGCATTTGGGTTGGTTCCAGGTCTTTGCTATTGTAAACAGTGCTGCAATGAACATTCGTGTGCACGTGTCCTTGTAGTAGAATGATTTATAATCCTTTGGATATATACCCAGTAATGGGATTGCTGGGTCAAATGGGATTTCTATTTTTAGGTCCTTGAGGAATCGCCACACTGTCTTCCACAATGGTTGAATTAATTTACATTCCCACCAACAGTGTAAAAGTGTTCCTATTTCTCCACATCCTCTCCAGCATCTGTTGTTTCCCGATTTTTTAATGATCGCCATTCTAACTGGTGTGAGATGGTATCTCAATGTGGTTTTGATTTGCATTTCTCTGATGACCAGTGATGATGAGCATTTTTTCATATGTTTGTTGGCCTCCTGTATGTCTTCTTTTGTAAAGTATCTGTTCATATCCTTCGCCCATTTTCGAAAGGGCTTGTTTGTTTTTTTCTTGTAGATCTGCTTTAGTTCTTTGTAAATTCTGGGTATCAGCCCCTTGTCAGATGGGTAGACTGTAAAAATTGGGAAAAAGTTTTAATTATTTGCACTGACTTAGGTCACAGGATATGCGATCAAGATCTACCGGATGAGGGAGATTTTGTCCCATGGATCTGAAAAGCAGGCTCATTTACTTCTAGGGCGACTTAGTCTAGGGCTCGTTAGAATATTCCTGTCAGAATATCACATTCTTACGCTGAGAATATTTTTCATCCTTGTGCTATGACCGAACACTGATTTGGTCTTGTGTGAAGTGCGATTTGCTTAATGTGACCTGCTCTTCTGATTTGTTGACAGAAGATCGAAAAGATCACGATGAAGAACGGAAATACAGATACAGCAAAAATAAACTTCTTATGAGTCAAGTGGCCTACTATCTGAGCTGCCGGCTGAAGACGAAAGGTAAATTCTATAGGTTCACCATCACGAAAGTGCTGAACAATGTCCTGTCTTGTCTCTGAGAAATGATACATTCTCTTCTTCAAAGTTAATTTAATCCTTCCCATACTTCTAGGAAAGTAGCAATGGGTATTTTAACATTTTGTTAAAGATGGAAGACAGAGGCCAAAGTATTTAGCAACGTTTCCACATCTGCAGTAGGCGGGTGTGGGACTAGTGTTAATATCCCAGCTATTGATTCCTGACACAGGAGCAGAACCACCTGTTTTTCTCAGCAAGAGGATAAATCATGTTGACAAGAATCCTGTCTACCATATAAGATCCTGCAGAACTTATAAGCAAGAAAAAGGCAGAAGTGTTCATTTCCAGGTTTCAGGGTGACTGAGTAGTTAAGCCAAGTTGCTTTAAGGAGGTTGGGAGTGGAGATGAGAAGAGGAAAAGCAGGGAAACGACATCTTCAAATCAATAGGCAAGGCTGTCAGTGACATCCCTCAGTCCCGATTAAACCAATTTGACATCACCAGTTTGTAACCTATCATGTGTTTGGGTTTCTTCTCCCCAGTCACTGGCTTTCTGTGTTCTGCCCCAAATGTAAACATGGTGCCATCTGGCAAGTCTCCTTCCAGAAAAAACACAGAGGTGAACATTCCAGAAGAAAATGAGAAATCCTGCTGCCAACAGGAAGAAAACCGACTGAATGCCGGAGCCAACAAAAGGACACTTCTTAGGAGCCAGGTGGCGGACTTCCTGAACGACCAGCTGAAGATACACGGTGAGTTCTATAGGCTGACCACCACGAAAGTGATCAATGATGTCCTGTGTTGTCTTGAATCACTAACCATTCTCTTCATCAAAATGAATTTTTTCTGCCCATACTTGCAGAAAATAGAAATGGGTATTTTAACATTTTGGTAAAGATGGAAGACAGAGGCCAGAGTGTTTAGCAACTTTTTCATACCTGCAGTAAGGTGGGTTGTGGGACTGGGGATACAATCCCAGCTATTGATTTCTGACCCAGAACCACCTGCTTTTTTCATCAAGAGGCTAAATCCATGTTTACAGGAATCTTCTCAGTACCATATAAGATCCTACAGACAAGAACCATCTAGTCTGTTGGTCTAAATGTCTGAGGCTACTGAACTTCCATTCAGTTTTGGTTTCTGCTGAGGCCCAGTACGCAAAGCTGTGCTCTAGAGACACTGGGGGAAACATGATGATAGCACACAGTGCCTCCTGTGAGGAGCTTGAAGGGAACCCTGCGCCTAATAGAAGCTGTGGTATGTGTATGTGGCATGATCAAGAGCAGGGAGTACCCTGGTACTGATGTACCATGGTACCTCAGCCTTCCAATTAGCTGGGATCAGCGGTGGGTACCACCATGCCTGGCTAATTTTTGTATTTTATGTAGAGGCAAGGTTTCACCACATTGGCCAGGCTGGTCTTGACCTCCTGAAGTCAAGTGGTCTGCCAGCTTGGGCGTCGTAAGTTGCTTGGATTCAAGGTATGAACCACCGTGCTGGCTCCACATATTCTTTTTTAGTAAATGTTGTTAGAATTCATCCATTGGTCCAGTCTCCTATATAAATTTCTCTAAACACTGATTGACCTTGATATATGATGAGGTAGATCAGGATTGCACCAAAGCTTCTGGAAAGTAGATACGGCAAGTCGTGAACATTTTGGGGAAATGTTATAATTGTTTGCACTGACTAAGGTCAGGGGATAGGTGATTAAGAACTACAAGATGAAGGAGAGTTTGTTCCATGGATCTGAGAAGCAGACTCATCTACTTCTAGGGCGACATAGTCTAGGGACCGTTACAACATGGTCACCATAATATCACACTCTTCAATTGAGAATATTCTACACCCTTGAGCTATGACCAGACATTGATTTGGTCTTGTGTGAAGTGAGATTTGCTCAACGAGACCTGCTCTTCTGAATTTGTTTACAGAAGATCAAAAAGATCATGAGGAGGACCAGAAATATGAAGACAAGCAAAATAAACTTCTTATGAGCCAGGTGGCCTGTGACCTGGGCTGCCGGCTGAAGACGGAAGGTAAGTTCTATAAGTTGACCATCACGGAAGTGCTGAAGAGTGTTCTGTGTTTTGTCTGAGAAACGGAACGCTCTCTTCATCAGAATGTATTTCATTTTCCCCATACCTCTAGGCAAATATAACTTTGTATTTTAACATTTTGTTAAAAATGGATGAGAGAGAGGCCAGAGTATGTAGCCACCTTTCCACGTCTGCAGTATGGCGGGTGTGGGACTCAGGGTCAAATCTCAGCTATGGATTCCCGGCACAGGCACAGAACCACCTGTTTTTCTCAGCAAGAGGCTAAATCATGTTGACAGGAATCCTCTCTGTAGCACAGAAGATCCTGCAGACACGTAGCATCTAGGCTGTGGGTCTAAATGGCTGAGGCTCGTGAACTGCCGTTCAGTTGAGGTTTCCGCTGAGGTCCAGCAGGGAAGGCTCCGTTCTCGGGGCCTGGGGGAACTCCGGTGATAGTACACGGTACCCGCCGTGGGAGCTTAAAGAGGACTCCGCTCCGTCCATAATGTGATGGGAGGTGGTCTTTGGAACAAGAGGCGGCATCTGTCCAGTTGCAGAGGACAGAAAGGAGGCTGTGACAGGAGGGCGGTTGTTGGAGTGGAAAGAGCTCTAGATTCAGAAGGAAGGTTCCCAGGCTGTATCTTCAGCAGTGTCTTTAGTAACTGTCGGTGAGCAATTGATTTCTCCTTCCTGACTTTCTGTCTCTTCATCTGCAAAGTCAGGCAAATTTCTCTCTCTCCATCTGCAAAGGCAGATGCCTTGCAGCGTCTGAAGCATTCAAGTGTGCGATCACTTAGGACCGCTTATCCAGATGAGATGAAGCCCCTCGCTGTGTGGTGTTGGAGACAGCGCTTGATGTGCGGGCATTGGGTGTTAGGAAGCGGTTCAGACCGGAGCACTCCCTGTGGCGAGAACGTCCCAGAATAACATAGCAGAAGCCACTGGGAGGGCCTGTGAAGTCACCTGATGTGCAGAGAATTGTGGGACAAGTTTGTTTGTCCTCTCCTAAGGGAAAGAAACGGGTTGTAAATGTGAACTGTGACAGGAAGGCAAGCGTGTCCCTGGGCATCAGATCTGTGTCAGGATGGGGGAGACAGCTGCCAAAGTCCAGAGAGAGGCCCCACAAGCCTCCGGTGATGTGGGAGCAGAAGGTCTTTTCAACATTTGGCCTCCTCTTGACGGTGAGCCTCCGGATCAGAAATGCATTGCCCGGTGGATCAGGAAACCGTGCCAGGGCATTTTGTGAAAGAGAAATCATGAGAGCGTTCAGTAGATCAGGGACCCACACACGGACGTTCGTGTCCCTGTGCACATTGGGCTGACTGTGCTTGCAGAGTGTGAAGTGGGAAATATCTGAACGAACACATCTGTACTTGCAGAAAATGACGCAGATGAGGATGAAGACGTTCATGTCGCAGAGGCTGAGATAATACAGGAGTCACGTGCCCCCAGGTAATGCTGAATAATCAGGGGCAAGTAGTGGGTGGTAAAGTATGGGAAAGTTCTAGAATCTCACCCTCTCTGGTGTCTACCGTGGGCCAAAAGCCTCCGCTCCCTTGGCCACCATACGTTCAGTTGAACCCAACTGAGACACAGGGCGTGGCAGCTGTTGTGGTTCTTTGTATGTGCCGAGTGCCGTGTCTGAATTCTGCAGGGATAACTGAGTCTCTGTTCTTCTCAGCTCCTTTCTGCCCCGTGTGATGAATACCAGCTGCTCCCTTTCTCTCCGGTTCCCATGGCAGCCATGCTCTGTGGCAGAGAGGAGGATTGCCTGTTTCCTCTCAAAGGGAACCTCCCATTTGCCTTCTGAGACCCCCGTCTTATTCCTCCTGTGAAAACCAGCCAGGACTTCGTGGGGTCCAATCCCCCTTTGTTTAACGTTTTGTCATCTCTATACCGTCAGGCTCATCGGGGAGGTGCCAAAGGTTGATGTCCAGAGAGTCCCTGAAGACTCACTGGAGGAATGTGCCATCACTCGTTCAAGTAGCTACGGCCCGACTGACTCCAGCCAGCCTCACGGAGACACCGATGAAATCACGTTTGAGGAAGACCACGTGGACTCTGCACTGGCGGCAGGGAGTCCATCATCTCATGATGTAGTGGAGGATGCTCTGATCATTCTTTCAGGTGACCTCTACATTCCTTGTTTTTGGTACCTCTGTCTAGGCTGGGGAAGATCACCTCGGAAGACGGGCTCTATACACACGGATGGGTTTGAATAAAAATGTGGGATGGGATAGTAAACACAGATGATCGGGGAATTTTTATCTCTTCCTCAGCTCGTGCCGTGCGTTTGTCTCCCAGGCCCAAGTATCAAGTTACCAGACCCCAGGCCAGTGTGACAAACTCACGGTCACCTGAGTGCAGGAGGTGTCCAGTAGGTGTCTGTCAGGTGTCCTAGCTTTGAGTCGGTATCTCTCATCACCTGTAATGATGTCATCTGTCCCTGAACGATGTTCATGGAGTTTCCATTTCTTTTTAAGGAAACGGGGAGCCTTGCCTGTTTATTGGGGGATATCGTTCCCCAGGTTTCACTGCTCCGAGCTTCAGTCTTGATCTCTTTTAAGTCAGCTTGCTTAGCTGCACAGTCACCTTGAAACCAGGATGAAAACATTTGCCCTTTACCTTGCTGGTATGTTTCCGTAAAGCAAGGCTCACCCCGGCTCTCCGCCCCATCAGTGCCACGGCCGGCGCGATTTTTCTTGGTAGCATCACGTGTTGTTTGCTGTTGTTGAGTTGGAGTCTTTTTTTTGTCACCCAGGCTGGAGTGCAGTGGCACCCTCTTGGCTTACTGCAATCTCCGCTTCACGGACTCCAGTGATTCTCCTGCCTCTGCCTCCTGAGTAGCTGGGACCACAGGTGCCCACCACCACACCTGGCTAATTTTTGTATTTTTAGTGGAGACGAGGTTTCACCATATTGGCCAGGCTGGTTTTGAACTCCAGACCTCCAATTTTTGACCCACCTTGTCCTTTCAAATCAAGGATTTTTATTTATTTATTTATTTATTTATTTATTTTTTGAGATGGAGTGTCCCTCTGTCATTCAGGCTGGAGTTCAGTTCCACGATCTCAGGTGACTGCAACCTCTGCCTCCTGGGTTCAGACGATTGTTCTGCCTCAGCCTCCCGAGTTGCTGAGACTGTAGGCGCGTGCCACCGTGCCCAGCTAATTTCTTTGTATTTTTAGTAGAGACAGGCTTTCACCGTGTCAGCCAGGATGGTCCCGATCTCCTGACCTCGTGAAGTGCTCACCTCGGCCTTTCAGAGTGCTGGGATTCCAGGCGTGAGCCACCGTGCCCGGCCCGCAGATTCTTTTTTGTTTGTTTTTGTTTTGTCTTTTATTTATTCCTTCTCCCTAGAGACTGTCAGAAAGGGTCAATGCCGACTCTATTGCCTGTCTTCACGGCGGGGTATCGGGGAAAGTTTTCAATGAGCAATAATCTCATCTCAGATAAAACTCATTGGCTAGGATACTGCCACTGCGCAAAGCTCGCAGATTCTTTTTCGAGCAGGTGTTGTTAGAGTTTACATAGTGTCCGGTTTCATGTCTAGATGCCTGTGACCATTCAGTGACCTTGCTACCTGGTGAGATACGTCAGTGTTGTAGCAACGCTCCCCGAAAATAGTTTGACTAATTTTTGGAGACTTTCTGGGAAAAAATTTGGTTTAACTTTGCATAGACTCGCGGAGAGAATATGGCATTATGGTGTACCTGTACAGGGAGATTTTAGCCCGGGCATCTGGAAAGCAGGCTCATCTACTCACCAGGCTTCATCTAGGGCACCCTGGAATGTTCCTGTCAGAATTCGTATTCTTGCCCTGGGAAGAATTCTGTGCTTGTGCTGTGACTTAACACTGATTTGGTCACATGTGAAGTGTGATGTTCTTCACGTGACCTGCTTTTCTGAATTTGTTTACAGAAGATGGAAGAGATCATGAGGAGGACCAGACATACGAAGACAAGCAAAATAAACTTCTTATGAGCCAGGCGGCCTGCGACCTGGGCTGCCAGCTGAAGACGGAAGGTAAGTTCTATAGGTTGACCATCACGAGTGTGCTGAAGAGTGTTCTGTGTTTTGTCTGAGAAACGGAACGCTCTCTTCATCAGAATGTATTTCATTTTCCCCATACCTCTAGGCAAATATAACTTTGTATTTTAACATTTTGTTAAAAATGGATGAGAGAGAGGCCAGAGTATGTAGCCACCTTTCCACGTCTGCAGTACGGCGGGTGTGGGACTCAGGGTCAAATCTCAGCTATGGATTCCCGGCACAGGCACAGAACCACCTGTTTTTCTCAGCAAGAGGCTAAATCATGTTGACAGGAATCCTCTCTGTAGCACAGAAGATCCTGCAGACACGTAGCATCTAGGCTGTGGGTCTAAATGGCTGAGGCTCGTGAACTGCCGTTCAGTTGAGGTTTCCGCTGAGGTCCGGCAGGGAAGGCTCCGTTCTCGGGGCCTGGGGGAACTCCGGTGATAGTACACGGTACCCGCCGTGGGAGCTTAAAGAGGACTCCGCTCCGTCCATAATGTGATGGGAGGTGGTCTTTGGAACAAGAGGCGGCATCTGTCCAGTTGCAGAGGACAGAAAGGAGGCTGTGACAGGAGGGCGGTTGTTGGAGTGGAAAGAGCTCTGGATTCAGAAGGAAGGTTCCCAGGCTGTATCTTCAGCAGTGTCTTTAGTAACTGTCGGTGAGCAATTGATTTCTCCTTCCTGACTTTCTGTCTCTTCATCTGCAAAGTCAGGCAAATTTCTCTCTCTCCATCTGCAAAGGCAGATGCCTTGCAGCGTCTGAAGCATTCAAGTGTGCGATCACTTAGGACCGCTTATCCAGATGAGATGAAGCCCCTCGCTGTGTGGTGTTGGAGACAGCGCTTGATGTGCGGGCATTGGGTGTTAGGAAGCGGTTCAGACCGGAGCACTCCCTGTGGCGAGAACGTCCCAGAATAACATAGCAGAAGCCACTGGGAGGGCCTGTGAAGTCACCTGATGTGCAGAGAATTGTGGGACAAGTTTGTTTGTCCTCTCCTAAGGGAAAGAAACGGGTTGTAAATGTGAACTGTGACAGGAAGGCAAGCGTGTCCCTGGGCATCAGATCTGTGTCAGGATGGGGGAGACAGCTGCCAAAGTCCAGAGAGAGGCCCCACAAGCCTCCGGTGATGTGGGAGCAGAAGGTCTTTTCAACATTTGGCCTCCTCTTGACGGTGAGCCTCCGGATCAGAAATGCATTGCCCGGTGGATCAGGAAACCGTGCCAGGGCATTTTGTGAAAGAGAAATCATGAGAGCGTTCAGTAGATCAGGGACCCACACACGGACGTTCGTGTCCCTGTGCACATTGGGCTGACTGTGCTTGCAGAGTGTGAAGTGGGAAATATCTGAACGAACACGTCTGTACTTGCAGAAAATGACGCAGATGAGGATGAAGACGTTCATGTCGCAGAGGCTGAGATAATACAGGAGTCACGTGCCCCCAGGTAATGCTGAATAATCAGGGGCAAGTAGTGGGTGGTAAAGTATGGGAAAGTTCTAGAATCTCACCCTCTCTGGTGTCTACCGTGGGCCAAAAGCCTCCGCTCCCTTGGCCACCATACGTTCAGTTGAACCCAACTGAGACACAGGGCGTGGCAGCTGTTGTGGTTCTTTGTATGTGCCGAGTGCCGTGTCTGAATTCTGCAGGGATAACTGAGTCTCTGTTCTTCTCAGCTCCTTTCTGCCCCGTGTGATGAATACCAGCTGCTCCCTTTCTCTCCGGTTCCCATGGCAGCCATGCTCTGTGGCAGAGAGGAGGATTGCCTGTTTCCTCTCAAAGGGAACCTCCCATTTGCCTTCTGAGACCCCCGTCTTATTCCTCCTGTGAAAACCAGCCAGGACTTCGTGGGGTCCAATCCCCCTTTGTTTAACGTTTTGTCATCTCTATACCGTCAGGCTCATCGGGGAGGTGCCAAAGGTTGATGTCCAGAGAGTCCCTGAAGACTCACTGGAGGAATGTGCCATCACTCGTTCAAGTAGCTACGGCCCGACTGACTCCAGCCAGCCTCACGGAGACACCGATGAAATCACGTTTGAGGAAGACCACGTGGACTCTGCACTGGCGGCAGGGAGTCCATCATCTCATGATGTAGTGGAGGATGCTCTGATCATTCTTTCAGGTGACCTCTACATTCCTTGTTTTTGGTACCTCTGTCTAGGCTGGGGAAGATCACCTCGGAAGACGGGCTCTATACACACGGATGGGTTTGAATAAAAATGTGGGATGGGATAGTAAACACAGATGATCGGGGAATTTTTATCTCTTCCTCAGCTCGTGCCGTGCGTTTGTCTCCCAGGCCCAAGTATCAAGTTACCAGACCCCAGGCCAGTGTGACAAACTCACGGTCACCTGAGTGCAGGAGGTGTCCAGTAGGTGTCTGTCAGGTGTCCTAGCTTTGAGTCGGTATCTCTCATCACCTGTAATGATGTCATCTGTCCCTGAACGATGTTCATGGAGTTTCCATTTCTTTTTAAGGAAACGGGGAGCCTTGCCTGTTTATTGGGGGATATCGTTCCCCAGGTTTCACTGCTCCGAGCTTCAGTCTTGATCTCTTTTAAGTCAGCTTGCTTAGCTGCACAGTCACCTTGAAACCAGGATGAAAACATTTGCCCTTTACCTTGCTGGTATGTTTCCGTAAAGCAAGGCTCACCCCGGCTCTCCGCCCCATCAGTGCCACGGCCGGCGCGATTTTTCTTGGTAGCATCACGTGTTGTTTGCTGTTGTTGAGTTGGAGTCTTTTTTTTGTCACCCAGGCTGGAGTGCAGTGGCACCCTCTTGGCTTACTGCAATCTCCGCTTCACGGACTCCAGTGATTCTCCTGCCTCTGCCTCCTGAGTAGCTGGGACCACAGGTGCCCACCACCACACCTGGCTAATTTTTGTATTTTTAGTGGAGACGAGGTTTCACCATATTGGCCAGGCTGGTTTTGAACTCCAGACCTCCAATTTTTGACCCACCTTGTCCTTTCAAATCAAGGATTTTTATTTATTTATTTATTTATTTATTTATTTTTTGAGATGGAGTGTCCCTCTGTCATTCAGGCTGGAGTTCAGTTCCACGATCTCAGGTGACTGCAACCTCTGCCTCCTGGGTTCAGACGATTGTTCTGCCTCAGCCTCCCGAGTTGCTGAGACTGTAGGCGCGTGCCACCGTGCCCAGCTAATTTCTTTGTATTTTTAGTAGAGACAGGCTTTCACCGTGTCAGCCAGGATGGTCCCGATCTCCTGACCTCGTGAAGTGCTCACCTCGGCCTTTCAGAGTGCTGGGATTCCAGGCGTGAGCCACCGTGCCCGGCCCGCAGATTCTTTTTTGTTTGTTTTTGTTTTGTCTTTTATTTATTCCTTCTCCCTAGAGACTGTCAGAAAGGGTCAATGCCGACTCTATTGCCTGTCTTCACGGCGGGGTATCGGGGAAAGTTTTCAATGAGCAATAATCTCATCTCAGATAAAACTCATTGGCTAGGATACTGCCACTGCGCAAAGCTCGCAGATTCTTTTTCGAGCAGGTGTTGTTAGAGTTTACATAGTGTCCGGTTTCATGTCTAGATGCCTGTGACCATTCAGTGACCTTGCTACCTGGTGAGATACGTCAGTGTTGTAGCAACGCTCCCCGAAAATAGTTTGACTAATTTTTGGAGACTTTCTGGGAAAAAATTTGGTTTAACTTTGCATAGACTCGCGGAGAGAATACGGCATTATGGTGTACCTGTACAGGGAGATTTTAGCCCGGGCATCTGGAAAGCAGGCTCATCTACTCACCAGGCTTCATCTAGGGCACCCTGGAATGTTCCTGTCAGAATTCGTATTCTTGCCCTGGGAAGAATTCTGTGCTTGTGCTGTGACTTAACACTGATTTGGTCACATGTGAAGTGTGATGTTCTTCACGTGACCTGCTTTTCTGAATTCGTTTACAGAAGATGGAAGAGATCATGAGGAGGACCAGACATACGAAGACAAGCAAAATAAACTTCTTATGAGCCAGGCGGCCTGCGACCTGGGCTGCCAGCTGAAGACGGAAGGTAAGTTCTATAGGTTGACCATCACGAGTGTGCTGAAGAGTGTTCTGTGTTTTGTCTGAGAAACGGAACGCTCTCTTCATCAGAATGTATTTCATTTTCCCCATACCTCTAGGCAAATATAACTTTGTATTTTAACATTTTGTTAAAAATGGATGAGAGAGAGGCCAGAGTATGTAGCCACCTTTCCACGTCTGCAGTACGGCGGGTGTGGGACTCAGGGTCAAATCTCAGCTATGGATTCCCGGCACAGGCACAGAACCACCTGTTTTTCTCAGCAAGAGGCTAAATCATGTTGACAGGAATCCTCTCTGTAGCACAGAAGATCCTGCAGACACGTAGCATCTAGGCTGTGGGTCTAAATGGCTGAGGCTCGTGAACTGCCGTTCAGTTGAGGTTTCCGCTGAGGTCCGGCAGGGAAGGCTCCGTTCTCGGGGCCTGGGGGAACTCCGGTGATAGTACACGGTACCCGCCGTGGGAGCTTAAAGAGGACTCCGCTCCGTCCATAATGTGATGGGAGGTGGTCTTTGGAACAAGAGGCGGCATCTGTCCAGTTGCAGAGGACAGAAAGGAGGCTGTGACAGGAGGGCGGTTGTTGGAGTGGAAAGAGCTCTGGATTCAGAAGGAAGGTTCCCAGGCTGTATCTTCAGCAGTGTCTTTAGTAACTGTCGGTGAGCAATTGATTTCTCCTTCCTGACTTTCTGTCTCTTCATCTGCAAAGTCAGGCAAATTTCTCTCTCTCCATCTGCAAAGGCAGATGCCTTGCAGCGTCTGAAGCATTCAAGTGTGCGATCACTTAGGACCGCTTATCCAGATGAGATGAAGCCCCTCGCTGTGTGGTGTTGGAGACAGCGCTTGATGTGCGGGCATTGGGTGTTAGGAAGCGGTTCAGACCGGAGCACTCCCTGTGGCGAGAACGTCCCAGAATAACATAGCAGAAGCCACTGGGAGGGCCTGTGAAGTCACCTGATGTGCAGAGAATTGTGGGACAAGTTTGTTTGTCCTCTCCTAAGGGAAAGAAACGGGTTGTAAATGTGAACTGTGACAGGAAGGCAAGCGTGTCCCTGGGCATCAGATCTGTGTCAGGATGGGGGAGACAGCTGCCAAAGTCCAGAGAGAGGCCCCACAAGCCTCCGGTGATGTGGGAGCAGAAGGTCTTTTCAACATTTGGCCTCCTCTTGACGGTGAGCCTCCGGATCAGAAATGCATTGCCCGGTGGATCAGGAAACCGTGCCAGGGCATTTTGTGAAAGAGAAATCATGAGAGCGTTCAGTAGATCAGGGACCCACACACGGACGTTCGTGTCCCTGTGCACATTGGGCTGACTGTGCTTGCAGAGTGTGAAGTGGGAAATATCTGAACGAACACGTCTGTACTTGCAGAAAATGACGCAGATGAGGATGAAGACGTTCATGTCGCAGAGGCTGAGATAATACAGGAGTCACGTGCCCCCAGGTAATGCTGAATAATCAGGGGCAAGTAGTGGGTGGTAAAGTATGGGAAAGTTCTAGAATCTCACCCTCTCTGGTGTCTACCGTGGGCCAAAAGCCTCCGCTCCCTTGGCCACCATACGTTCAGTTGAACCCAACTGAGACACAGGGCGTGGCAGCTGTTGTGGTTCTTTGTATGTGCCGAGTGCCGTGTCTGAATTCTGCAGGGATAACTGAGTCTCTGTTCTTCTCAGCTCCTTTCTGCCCCGTGTGATGAATACCAGCTGCTCCCTTTCTCTCCGGTTCCCATGGCAGCCATGCTCTGTGGCAGAGAGGAGGATTGCCTGTTTCCTCTCAAAGGGAACCTCCCATTTGCCTTCTGAGACCCCCGTCTTATTCCTCCTGTGAAAACCAGCCAGGACTTCGTGGGGTCCAATCCCCCTTTGTTTAACGTTTTGTCATCTCTATACCGTCAGGCTCATCGGGGAGGTGCCAAAGGTTGATGTCCAGAGAGTCCCTGAAGACTCACTGGAGGAATGTGCCATCACTCGTTCAAGTAGCTACGGCCCGACTGACTCCAGCCAGCCTCACGGAGACACCGATGAAATCACGTTTGAGGAAGACCACGTGGACTCTGCACTGGCGGCAGGGAGTCCATCATCTCATGATGTAGTGGAGGATGCTCTGATCATTCTTTCAGGTGACCTCTACATTCCTTGTTTTTGGTACCTCTGTCTAGGCTGGGGAAGATCACCTCGGAAGACGGGCTCTATACACACGGATGGGTTTGAATAAAAATGTGGGATGGGATAGTAAACACAGATGATCGGGGAATTTTTATCTCTTCCTCAGCTCGTGCCGTGCGTTTGTCTCCCAGGCCCAAGTATCAAGTTACCAGACCCCAGGCCAGTGTGACAAACTCACGGTCACCTGAGTGCAGGAGGTGTCCAGTAGGTGTCTGTCAGGTGTCCTAGCTTTGAGTCGGTATCTCTCATCACCTGTAATGATGTCATCTGTCCCTGAACGATGTTCATGGAGTTTCCATTTCTTTTTAAGGAAACGGGGAGCCTTGCCTGTTTATTGGGGGATATCGTTCCCCAGGTTTCACTGCTCCGAGCTTCAGTCTTGATCTCTTTTAAGTCAGCTTGCTTAGCTGCACAGTCACCTTGAAACCAGGATGAAAACATTTGCCCTTTACCTTGCTGGTATGTTTCCGTAAAGCAAGGCTCACCCCGGCTCTCCGCCCCATCAGTGCCACGGCCGGCGCGATTTTTCTTGGTAGCATCACGTGTTGTTTGCTGTTGTTGAGTTGGAGTCTTTTTTTTGTCACCCAGGCTGGAGTGCAGTGGCACCCTCTTGGCTTACTGCAATCTCCGCTTCACGGACTCCAGTGATTCTCCTGCCTCTGCCTCCTGAGTAGCTGGGACCACAGGTGCCCACCACCACACCTGGCTAATTTTTGTATTTTTAGTGGAGACGAGGTTTCACCATATTGGCCAGGCTGGTTTTGAACTCCAGACCTCCAATTTTTGACCCACCTTGTCCTTTCAAATCAAGGATTTTTATTTATTTATTTATTTATTTATTTATTTTTTGAGATGGAGTGTCCCTCTGTCATTCAGGCTGGAGTTCAGTTCCACGATCTCAGGTGACTGCAACCTCTGCCTCCTGGGTTCAGACGATTGTTCTGCCTCAGCCTCCCGAGTTGCTGAGACTGTAGGCGCGTGCCACCGTGCCCAGCTAATTTCTTTGTATTTTTAGTAGAGACAGGCTTTCACCGTGTCAGCCAGGATGGTCCCGATCTCCTGACCTCGTGAAGTGCTCACCTCGGCCTTTCAGAGTGCTGGGATTCCAGGCGTGAGCCACCGTGCCCGGCCCGCAGATTCTTTTTTGTTTGTTTTTGTTTTGTCTTTTATTTATTCCTTCTCCCTAGAGACTGTCAGAAAGGGTCAATGCCGACTCTATTGCCTGTCTTCACGGCGGGGTATCGGGGAAAGTTTTCAATGAGCAATAATCTCATCTCAGATAAAACTCATTGGCTAGGATACTGCCACTGCGCAAAGCTCGCAGATTCTTTTTCGAGCAGGTGTTGTTAGAGTTTACATAGTGTCCGGTTTCATGTCTAGATGCCTGTGACCATTCAGTGACCTTGCTACCTGGTGAGATACGTCAGTGTTGTAGCAACGCTCCCCGAAAATAGTTTGACTAATTTTTGGAGACTTTCTGGGAAAAAATTTGGTTTAACTTTGCATAGACTCGCGGAGAGAATACGGCATTATGGTGTACCTGTACAGGGAGATTTTAGCCCGGGCATCTGGAAAGCAGGCTCATCTACTCACCAGGCTTCATCTAGGGCACCCTGGAATGTTCCTGTCAGAATTCGTATTCTTGCCCTGGGAAGAATTCTGTGCTTGTGCTGTGACTTAACACTGATTTGGTCACATGTGAAGTGTGATGTTCTTCACGTGACCTGCTTTTCTGAATTTGTTTACAGAAGATGGAAGAGATCATGAGGAGGACCAGACATACGAAGACAAGCAAAATAAACTTCTTATGAGCCAGGCGGCCTGCGACCTGGGCTGCCAGCTGAAGACGGAAGGTAAGTTCTATAGGTTGACCATCACGAGTGTGCTGAAGAGTGTTCTGTGTTTTGTCTGAGAAACGGAACGCTCTCTTCATCAGAATGTATTTCATTTTCCCCATACCTCTAGGCAAATATAACTTTGTATTTTAACATTTTGTTAAAAATGGATGAGAGAGAGGCCAGAGTATGTAGCCACCTTTCCACGTCTGCAGTACGGCGGGTGTGGGACTCAGGGTCAAATCTCAGCTATGGATTCCCGGCACAGGCACAGAACCACCTGTTTTTCTCAGCAAGAGGCTAAATCATGTTGACAGGAATCCTCTCTGTAGCACAGAAGATCCTGCAGACACGTAGCATCTAGGCTGTGGGTCTAAATGGCTGAGGCTCGTGAACTGCCGTTCAGTTGAGGTTTCCGCTGAGGTCCGGCAGGGAAGGCTCCGTTCTCGGGGCCTGGGGGAACTCCGGTGATAGTACACGGTACCCGCCGTGGGAGCTTAAAGAGGACTCCGCTCCGTCCATAATGTGATGGGAGGTGGTCTTTGGAACAAGAGGCGGCATCTGTCCAGTTGCAGAGGACAGAAAGGAGGCTGTGACAGGAGGGCGGTTGTTGGAGTGGAAAGAGCTCTGGATTCAGAAGGAAGGTTCCCAGGCTGTATCTTCAGCAGTGTCTTTAGTAACTGTCGGTGAGCAATTGATTTCTCCTTCCTGACTTTCTGTCTCTTCATCTGCAAAGTCAGGCAAATTTCTCTCTCTCCATCTGCAAAGGCAGATGCCTTGCAGCGTCTGAAGCATTCAAGTGTGCGATCACTTAGGACCGCTTATCCAGATGAGATGAAGCCCCTCGCTGTGTGGTGTTGGAGACAGCGCTTGATGTGCGGGCATTGGGTGTTAGGAAGCGGTTCAGACCGGAGCACTCCCTGTGGCGAGAACGTCCCAGAATAACATAGCAGAAGCCACTGGGAGGGCCTGTGAAGTCACCTGATGTGCAGAGAATTGTGGGACAAGTTTGTTTGTCCTCTCCTAAGGGAAAGAAACGGGTTGTAAATGTGAACTGTGACAGGAAGGCAAGCGTGTCCCTGGGCATCAGATCTGTGTCAGGATGGGGGAGACAGCTGCCAAAGTCCAGAGAGAGGCCCCACAAGCCTCCGGTGATGTGGGAGCAGAAGGTCTTTTCAACATTTGGCCTCCTCTTGACGGTGAGCCTCCGGATCAGAAATGCATTGCCCGGTGGATCAGGAAACCGTGCCAGGGCATTTTGTGAAAGAGAAATCATGAGAGCGTTCAGTAGATCAGGGACCCACACACGGACGTTCGTGTCCCTGTGCACATTGGGCTGACTGTGCTTGCAGAGTGTGAAGTGGGAAATATCTGAACGAACACGTCTGTACTTGCAGAAAATGACGCAGATGAGGATGAAGACGTTCATGTCGCAGAGGCTGAGATAATACAGGAGTCACGTGCCCCCAGGTAATGCTGAATAATCAGGGGCAAGTAGTGGGTGGTAAAGTATGGGAAAGTTCTAGAATCTCACCCTCTCTGGTGTCTACCGTGGGCCAAAAGCCTCCGCTCCCTTGGCCACCATACGTTCAGTTGAACCCAACTGAGACACAGGGCGTGGCAGCTGTTGTGGTTCTTTGTATGTGCCGAGTGCCGTGTCTGAATTCTGCAGGGATAACTGAGTCTCTGTTCTTCTCAGCTCCTTTCTGCCCCGTGTGATGAATACCAGCTGCTCCCTTTCTCTCCGGTTCCCATGGCAGCCATGCTCTGTGGCAGAGAGGAGGATTGCCTGTTTCCTCTCAAAGGGAACCTCCCATTTGCCTTCTGAGACCCCCGTCTTATTCCTCCTGTGAAAACCAGCCAGGACTTCGTGGGGTCCAATCCCCCTTTGTTTAACGTTTTGTCATCTCTATACCGTCAGGCTCATCGGGGAGGTGCCAAAGGTTGATGTCCAGAGAGTCCCTGAAGACTCACTGGAGGAATGTGCCATCACTCGTTCAAGTAGCTACGGCCCGACTGACTCCAGCCAGCCTCACGGAGACACCGATGAAATCACGTTTGAGGAAGACCACGTGGACTCTGCACTGGCGGCAGGGAGTCCATCATCTCATGATGTAGTGGAGGATGCTCTGATCATTCTTTCAGGTGACCTCTACATTCCTTGTTTTTGGTACCTCTGTCTAGGCTGGGGAAGATCACCTCGGAAGACGGGCTCTATACACACGGATGGGTTTGAATAAAAATGTGGGATGGGATAGTAAACACAGATGATCGGGGAATTTTTATCTCTTCCTCAGCTCGTGCCGTGCGTTTGTCTCCCAGGCCCAAGTATCAAGTTACCAGACCCCAGGCCAGTGTGACAAACTCACGGTCACCTGAGTGCAGGAGGTGTCCAGTAGGTGTCTGTCAGGTGTCCTAGCTTTGAGTCGGTATCTCTCATCACCTGTAATGATGTCATCTGTCCCTGAACGATGTTCATGGAGTTTCCATTTCTTTTTAAGGAAACGGGGAGCCTTGCCTGTTTATTGGGGGATATCGTTCCCCAGGTTTCACTGCTCCGAGCTTCAGTCTTGATCTCTTTTAAGTCAGCTTGCTTAGCTGCACAGTCACCTTGAAACCAGGATGAAAACATTTGCCCTTTACCTTGCTGGTATGTTTCCGTAAAGCAAGGCTCACCCCGGCTCTCCGCCCCATCAGTGCCACGGCCGGCGCGATTTTTCTTGGTAGCATCACGTGTTGTTTGCTGTTGTTGAGTTGGAGTCTTTTTTTTGTCACCCAGGCTGGAGTGCAGTGGCACCCTCTTGGCTTACTGCAATCTCCGCTTCACGGACTCCAGTGATTCTCCTGCCTCTGCCTCCTGAGTAGCTGGGACCACAGGTGCCCACCACCACACCTGGCTAATTTTTGTATTTTTAGTGGAGACGAGGTTTCACCATATTGGCCAGGCTGGTTTTGAACTCCAGACCTCCAATTTTTGACCCACCTTGTCCTTTCAAATCAAGGATTTTTTTTTATTTATTTATTTATTTATTTATTTTTTGAGATGGAGTGTCCCTCTGTCATTCAGGCTGGAGTTCAGTTCCACGATCTCAGGTGACTGCAACCTCTGCCTCCTGGGTTCAGACGATTGTTCTGCCTCAGCCTCCCGAGTTGCTGAGACTGTAGGCGCGTGCCACCGTGCCCAGCTAATTTCTTTGTATTTTTAGTAGAGACAGGCTTTCACCGTGTCAGCCAGGATGGTCCCGATCTCCTGACCTCGTGAAGTGCTCACCTCGGCCTTTCAGAGTGCTGGGATTCCAGGCGTGAGCCACCGTGCCCGGCCCGCAGATTCTTTTTTGTTTGTTTTTGTTTTGTCTTTTATTTATTCCTTCTCCCTAGAGACTGTCAGAAAGGGTCAATGCCGACTCTATTGCCTGTCTTCACGGCGGGGTATCGGGGAAAGTTTTCAATGAGCAATAATCTCATCTCAGATAAAACTCATTGGCTAGGATACTGCCACTGCGCAAAGCTCGCAGATTCTTTTTCGAGCAGGTGTTGTTAGAGTTTACATAGTGTCCGGTTTCATGTCTAGATGCCTGTGACCATTCAGTGACCTTGCTACCTGGTGAGATACGTCAGTGTTGTAGCAACGCTCCCCGAAAATAGTTTGACTAATTTTTGGAGACTTTCTGGGAAAAAATTTGGTTTAACTTTGCATAGACTCGCGGAGAGAATACGGCATTATGGTGTACCTGTACAGGGAGATTTTAGCCCGGGCATCTGGAAAGCAGGCTCATCTACTCACCAGGCTTCATCTAGGGCACCCTGGAATGTTCCTGTCAGAATTCGTATTCTTGCCCTGGGAAGAATTCTGTGCTTGTGCTGTGACTTAACACTGATTTGGTCACATGTGAAGTGTGATGTTCTTCACGTGACCTGCTTTTCTGAATTTGTTTACAGAAGATGGAAGAGATCATGAGGAGGACCAGACATACGAAGACAAGCAAAATAAACTTCTTATGAGCCAGGCGGCCTGCGACCTGGGCTGCCAGCTGAAGACGGAAGGTAAGTTCTATAGGTTGACCATCACGAGTGTGCTGAAGAGTGTTCTGTGTTTTGTCTGAGAAACGGAACGCTCTCTTCATCAGAATGTATTTCATTTTCCCCATACCTCTAGGCAAATATAACTTTGTATTTTAACATTTTGTTAAAAATGGATGAGAGAGAGGCCAGAGTATGTAGCCACCTTTCCACGTCTGCAGTACGGCGGGTGTGGGACTCAGGGTCAAATCTCAGCTATGGATTCCCGGCACAGGCACAGAACCACCTGTTTTTCTCAGCAAGAGGCTAAATCATGTTGACAGGAATCCTCTCTGTAGCACAGAAGATCCTGCAGACACGTAGCATCTAGGCTGTGGGTCTAAATGGCTGAGGCTCGTGAACTGCCGTTCAGTTGAGGTTTCCGCTGAGGTCCGGCAGGGAAGGCTCCGTTCTCGGGGCCTGGGGGAACTCCGGTGATAGTACACGGTACCCGCCGTGGGAGCTTAAAGAGGACTCCGCTCCGTCCATAATGTGATGGGAGGTGGTCTTTGGAACAAGAGGCGGCATCTGTCCAGTTGCAGAGGACAGAAAGGAGGCTGTGACAGGAGGGCGGTTGTTGGAGTGGAAAGAGCTCTGGATTCAGAAGGAAGGTTCCCAGGCTGTATCTTCAGCAGTGTCTTTAGTAACTGTCGGTGAGCAATTGATTTCTCCTTCCTGACTTTCTGTCTCTTCATCTGCAAAGTCAGGCAAATTTCTCTCTCTCCATCTGCAAAGGCAGATGCCTTGCAGCGTCTGAAGCATTCAAGTGTGCGATCACTTAGGACCGCTTATCCAGATGAGATGAAGCCCCTCGCTGTGTGGTGTTGGAGACAGCGCTTGATGTGCGGGCATTGGGTGTTAGGAAGCGGTTCAGACCGGAGCACTCCCTGTGGCGAGAACGTCCCAGAATAACATAGCAGAAGCCACTGGGAGGGCCTGTGAAGTCACCTGATGTGCAGAGAATTGTGGGACAAGTTTGTTTGTCCTCTCCTAAGGGAAAGAAACGGGTTGTAAATGTGAACTGTGACAGGAAGGCAAGCGTGTCCCTGGGCATCAGATCTGTGTCAGGATGGGGGAGACAGCTGCCAAAGTCCAGAGAGAGGCCCCACAAGCCTCCGGTGATGTGGGAGCAGAAGGTCTTTTCAACATTTGGCCTCCTCTTGACGGTGAGCCTCCGGATCAGAAATGCATTGCCCGGTGGATCAGGAAACCGTGCCAGGGCATTTTGTGAAAGAGAAATCATGAGAGCGTTCAGTAGATCAGGGACCCACACACGGACGTTCGTGTCCCTGTGCACATTGGGCTGACTGTGCTTGCAGAGTGTGAAGTGGGAAATATCTGAACGAACACATCTGTACTTGCAGAAAATGACGCAGATGAGGATGAAGACGTTCATGTCGCAGAGGCTGAGATAATACAGGAGTCACGTGCCCCCAGGTAATGCTGAATAATCAGGGGCAAGTAGTGGGTGGTAAAGTATGGGAAAGTTCTAGAATCTCACCCTCTCTGGTGTCTACCGTGGGCCAAAAGCCTCCGCTCCCTTGGCCACCATACGTTCAGTTGAACCCAACTGAGACACAGGGCGTGGCAGCTGTTGTGGTTCTTTGTATGTGCCGAGTGCCGTGTCTGAATTCTGCAGGGATAACTGAGTCTCTGTTCTTCTCAGCTCCTTTCTGCCCCGTGTGATGAATACCAGCTGCTCCCTTTCTCTCCGGTTCCCATGGCAGCCATGCTCTGTGGCAGAGAGGAGGATTGCCTGTTTCCTCTCAAAGGGAACCTCCCATTTGCCTTCTGAGACCCCCGTCTTATTCCTCCTGTGAAAACCAGCCAGGACTTCGTGGGGTCCAATCCCCCTTTGTTTAACGTTTTGTCATCTCTATACCGTCAGGCTCATCGGGGAGGTGCCAAAGGTTGATGTCCAGAGAGTCCCTGAAGACTCACTGGAGGAATGTGCCATCACTCGTTCAAGTAGCTACGGCCCGACTGACTCCAGCCAGCCTCACGGAGACACCGATGAAATCACGTTTGAGGAAGACCACGTGGACTCTGCACTGGCGGCAGGGAGTCCATCATCTCATGATGTAGTGGAGGATGCTCTGATCATTCTTTCAGGTGACCTCTACATTCCTTGTTTTTGGTACCTCTGTCTAGGCTGGGGAAGATCACCTCGGAAGACGGGCTCTATACACACGGATGGGTTTGAATAAAAATGTGGGATGGGATAGTAAACACAGATGATCGGGGAATTTTTATCTCTTCCTCAGCTCGTGCCGTGCGTTTGTCTCCCAGGCCCAAGTATCAAGTTACCAGACCCCAGGCCAGTGTGACAAACTCACGGTCACCTGAGTGCAGGAGGTGTCCAGTAGGTGTCTGTCAGGTGTCCTAGCTTTGAGTCGGTATCTCTCATCACCTGTAATGATGTCATCTGTCCCTGAACGATGTTCATGGAGTTTCCATTTCTTTTTAAGGAAACGGGGAGCCTTGCCTGTTTATTGGGGGATATCGTTCCCCAGGTTTCACTGCTCCGAGCTTCAGTCTTGATCTCTTTTAAGTCAGCTTGCTTAGCTGCACAGTCACCTTGAAACCAGGATGAAAACATTTGCCCTTTACCTTGCTGGTATGTTTCCGTAAAGCAAGGCTCACCCCGGCTCTCCGCCCCATCAGTGCCACGGCCGGCGCGATTTTTCTTGGTAGCATCACGTGTTGTTTGCTGTTGTTGAGTTGGAGTCTTTTTTTTGTCACCCAGGCTGGAGTGCAGTGGCACCCTCTTGGCTTACTGCAATCTCCGCTTCACGGACTCCAGTGATTCTCCTGCCTCTGCCTCCTGAGTAGCTGGGACCACAGGTGCCCACCACCACACCTGGCTAATTTTTGTATTTTTAGTGGAGACGAGGTTTCACCATATTGGCCAGGCTGGTTTTGAACTCCAGACCTCCAATTTTTGACCCACCTTGTCCTTTCAAATCAAGGATTTTTATTTATTTATTTATTTATTTATTTATTTTTTGAGATGGAGTGTCCCTCTGTCATTCAGGCTGGAGTTCAGTTCCACGATCTCAGGTGACTGCAACCTCTGCCTCCTGGGTTCAGACGATTGTTCTGCCTCAGCCTCCCGAGTTGCTGAGACTGTAGGCGCGTGCCACCGTGCCCAGCTAATTTCTTTGTATTTTTAGTAGAGACAGGCTTTCACCGTGTCAGCCAGGATGGTCCCGATCTCCTGACCTCGTGAAGTGCTCACCTCGGCCTTTCAGAGTGCTGGGATTCCAGGCGTGAGCCACCGTGCCCGGCCCGCAGATTCTTTTTTGTTTGTTTTTGTTTTGTCTTTTATTTATTCCTTCTCCCTAGAGACTGTCAGAAAGGGTCAATGCCGACTCTATTGCCTGTCTTCACGGCGGGGTATCGGGGAAAGTTTTCAATGAGCAATAATCTCATCTCAGATAAAACTCATTGGCTAGGATACTGCCACTGCGCAAAGCTCGCAGATTCTTTTTCGAGCAGGTGTTGTTAGAGTTTACATAGTGTCCGGTTTCATGTCTAGATGCCTGTGACCATTCAGTGACCTTGCTACCTGGTGAGATACGTCAGTGTTGTAGCAACGCTCCCCGAAAATAGTTTGACTAATTTTTGGAGACTTTCTGGGAAAAAATTTGGTTTAACTTTGCATAGACTCGCGGAGAGAATACGGCATTATGGTGTACCTGTACAGGGAGATTTTAGCCCGGGCATCTGGAAAGCAGGCTCATCTACTCACCAGGCTTCATCTAGGGCACCCTGGAATGTTCCTGTCAGAATTCGTATTCTTGCCCTGGGAAGAATTCTGTGCTTGTGCTGTGACTTAACACTGATTTGGTCACATGTGAAGTGTGATGTTCTTCACGTGACCTGCTTTTCTGAATTTGTTTACAGAAGATGGAAGAGATCATGAGGAGGACCAGACATACGAAGACAAGCAAAATAAACTTCTTATGAGCCAGGCGGCCTGCGACCTGGGCTGCCAGCTGAAGACGGAAGGTAAGTTCTATAGGTTGACCATCACGAGTGTGCTGAAGAGTGTTCTGTGTTTTGTCTGAGAAACGGAACGCTCTCTTCATCAGAATGTATTTCATTTTCCCCATACCTCTAGGCAAATATAACTTTGTATTTTAACATTTTGTTAAAAATGGATGAGAGAGAGGCCAGAGTATGTAGCCACCTTTCCACGTCTGCAGTACGGCGGGTGTGGGACTCAGGGTCAAATCTCAGCTATGGATTCCCGGCACAGGCACAGAACCACCTGTTTTTCTCAGCAAGAGGCTAAATCATGTTGACAGGAATCCTCTCTGTAGCACAGAAGATCCTGCAGACACGTAGCATCTAGGCTGTGGGTCTAAATGGCTGAGGCTCGTGAACTGCCGTTCAGTTGAGGTTTCCGCTGAGGTCCGGCAGGGAAGGCTCCGTTCTCGGGGCCTGGGGGAACTCCGGTGATAGTACACGGTACCCGCCGTGGGAGCTTAAAGAGGACTCCGCTCCGTCCATAATGTGATGGGAGGTGGTCTTTGGAACAAGAGGCGGCATCTGTCCAGTTGCAGAGGACAGAAAGGAGGCTGTGACAGGAGGGCGGTTGTTGGAGTGGAAAGAGCTCTGGATTCAGAAGGAAGGTTCCCAGGCTGTATCTTCAGCAGTGTCTTTAGTAACTGTCGGTGAGCAATTGATTTCTCCTTCCTGACTTTCTGTCTCTTCATCTGCAAAGTCAGGCAAATTTCTCTCTCTCCATCTGCAAAGGCAGATGCCTTGCAGCGTCTGAAGCATTCAAGTGTGCGATCACTTAGGACCGCTTATCCAGATGAGATGAAGCCCCTCGCTGTGTGGTGTTGGAGACAGCGCTTGATGTGCGGGCATTGGGTGTTAGGAAGCGGTTCAGACCGGAGCACTCCCTGTGGCGAGAACGTCCCAGAATAACATAGCAGAAGCCACTGGGAGGGCCTGTGAAGTCACCTGATGTGCAGAGAATTGTGGGACAAGTTTGTTTGTCCTCTCCTAAGAGAAAGAAACGGGTTGTAAATGTGAACTGTGACAGGAAGGCAAGCGTGTCCCTGGGCATCAGATCTGTGTCAGGATGGGGGAGACAGCTGCCAAAGTCCAGAGAGAGGCCCCACAAGCCTCCGGTGATGTGGGAGCAGAAGGTCTTTTCAACATTTGGCCTCCTCTTGACGGTGAGCCTCCGGATCAGAAATGCATTGCCCGGTGGATCAGGAAACCGTGCCAGGGCATTTTGTGAAAGAGAAATCATGAGAGCGTTCAGTAGATCAGGGACCCACACACGGACGTTCGTGTCCCTGTGCACATTGGGCTGACTGTGCTTGCAGAGTGTGAAGTGGGAAATATCTGAACGAACACGTCTGTACTTGCAGAAAATGACGCAGATGAGGATGAAGACGTTCATGTCGCAGAGGCTGAGATAATACAGGAGTCACGTGCCCCCAGGTAATGCTGAATAATCAGGGGCAAGTAGTGGGTGGTAAAGTATGGGAAAGTTCTAGAATCTCACCCTCTCTGGTGTCTACCGTGGGCCAAAAGCCTCCGCTCCCTTGGCCACCATACGTTCAGTTGAACCCAACTGAGACACAGGGCGTGGCAGCTGTTGTGGTTCTTTGTATGTGCCGAGTGCCGTGTCTGAATTCTGCAGGGATAACTGAGTCTCTGTTCTTCTCAGCTCCTTTCTGCCCCGTGTGATGAATACCAGCTGCTCCCTTTCTCTCCGGTTCCCATGGCAGCCATGCTCTGTGGCAGAGAGGAGGATTGCCTGTTTCCTCTCAAAGGGAACCTCCCATTTGCCTTCTGAGACCCCCGTCTTATTCCTCCTGTGAAAACCAGCCAGGACTTCGTGGGGTCCAATCCCCCTTTGTTTAACGTTTTGTCATCTCTATACCGTCAGGCTCATCGGGGAGGTGCCAAAGGTTGATGTCCAGAGAGTCCCTGAAGACTCACTGGAGGAATGTGCCATCACTCGTTCAAGTAGCTACGGCCCGACTGACTCCAGCCAGCCTCACGGAGACACCGATGAAATCACGTTTGAGGAAGACCACGTGGACTCTGCACTGGCGGCAGGGAGTCCATCATCTCATGATGTAGTGGAGGATGCTCTGATCATTCTTTCAGGTGACCTCTACATTCCTTGTTTTTGGTACCTCTGTCTAGGCTGGGGAAGATCACCTCGGAAGACGGGCTCTATACACACGGATGGGTTTGAATAAAAATGTGGGATGGGATAGTAAACACAGATGATCGGGGAATTTTTATCTCTTCCTCAGCTCGTGCCGTGCGTTTGTCTCCCAGGCCCAAGTATCAAGTTACCAGACCCCAGGCCAGTGTGACAAACTCACGGTCACCTGAGTGCAGGAGGTGTCCAGTAGGTGTCTGTCAGGTGTCCTAGCTTTGAGTCGGTATCTCTCATCACCTGTAATGATGTCATCTGTCCCTGAACGATGTTCATGGAGTTTCCATTTCTTTTTAAGGAAACGGGGAGCCTTGCCTGTTTATTGGGGGATATCGTTCCCCAGGTTTCACTGCTCCGAGCTTCAGTCTTGATCTCTTTTAAGTCAGCTTGCTTAGCTGCACAGTCACCTTGAAACCAGGATGAAAACATTTGCCCTTTACCTTGCTGGTATGTTTCCGTAAAGCAAGGCTCACCCCGGCTCTCCGCCCCATCAGTGCCACGGCCGGCGCGATTTTTCTTGGTAGCATCACGTGTTGTTTGCTGTTGTTGAGTTGGAGTCTTTTTTTTGTCACCCAGGCTGGAGTGCAGTGGCACCCTCTTGGCTTACTGCAATCTCCGCTTCACGGACTCCAGTGATTCTCCTGCCTCTGCCTCCTGAGTAGCTGGGACCACAGGTGCCCACCACCACACCTGGCTAATTTTTGTATTTTTAGTGGAGACGAGGTTTCACCATATTGGCCAGGCTGGTTTTGAACTCCAGACCTCCAATTTTTGACCCACCTTGTCCTTTCAAATCAAGGATTTTTATTTATTTATTTATTTATTTATTTATTTTTTGAGATGGAGTGTCCCTCTGTCATTCAGGCTGGAGTTCAGTTCCACGATCTCAGGTGACTGCAACCTCTGCCTCCTGGGTTCAGACGATTGTTCTGCCTCAGCCTCCCGAGTTGCTGAGACTGTAGGCGCGTGCCACCGTGCCCAGCTAATTTCTTTGTATTTTTAGTAGAGACAGGCTTTCACCGTGTCAGCCAGGATGGTCCCGATCTCCTGACCTCGTGAAGTGCTCACCTCGGCCTTTCAGAGTGCTGGGATTCCAGGCGTGAGCCACCGTGCCCGGCCCGCAGATTCTTTTTTGTTTGTTTTTGTTTTGTCTTTTATTTATTCCTTCTCCCTAGAGACTGTCAGAAAGGGTCAATGCCGACTCTATTGCCTGTCTTCACGGCGGGGTATCGGGGAAAGTTTTCAATGAGCAATAATCTCATCTCAGATAAAACTCATTGGCTAGGATACTGCCACTGCGCAAAGCTCGCAGATTCTTTTTCGAGCAGGTGTTGTTAGAGTTTACATAGTGTCCGGTTTCATGTCTAGATGCCTGTGACCATTCAGTGACCTTGCTACCTGGTGAGATACGTCAGTGTTGTAGCAACGCTCCCCGAAAATAGTTTGACTAATTTTTGGAGACTTTCTGGGAAAAAATTTGGTTTAACTTTGCATAGACTCGCGGAGAGAATACGGCATTATGGTGTACCTGTACAGGGAGATTTTAGCCCGGGCATCTGGAAAGCAGGCTCATCTACTCACCAGGCTTCATCTAGGGCACCCTGGAATGTTCCTGTCAGAATTCGTATTCTTGCCCTGGGAAGAATTCTGTGCTTGTGCTGTGACTTAACACTGATTTGGTCACATGTGAAGTGTGATGTTCTTCACGTGACCTGCTTTTCTGAATTTGTTTACAGAAGATGGAAGAGATCATGAGGAGGACCAGACATACGAAGACAAGCAAAATAAACTTCTTATGAGCCAGGCGGCCTGCGACCTGGGCTGCCAGCTGAAGACGGAAGGTAAGTTCTATAGGTTGACCATCACGAGTGTGCTGAAGAGTGTTCTGTGTTTTGTCTGAGAAACGGAACGCTCTCTTCATCAGAATGTATTTCATTTTCCCCATACCTCTAGGCAAATATAACTTTGTATTTTAACATTTTGTTAAAAATGGATGAGAGAGAGGCCAGAGTATGTAGCCACCTTTCCACGTCTGCAGTACGGCGGGTGTGGGACTCAGGGTCAAATCTCAGCTATGGATTCCCGGCACAGGCACAGAACCACCTGTTTTTCTCAGCAAGAGGCTAAATCATGTTGACAGGAATCCTCTCTGTAGCACAGAAGATCCTGCAGACACGTAGCATCTAGGCTGTGGGTCTAAATGGCTGAGGCTCGTGAACTGCCGTTCAGTTGAGGTTTCCGCTGAGGTCCGGCAGGGAAGGCTCCGTTCTCGGGGCCTGGGGGAACTCCGGTGATAGTACACGGTACCCGCCGTGGGAGCTTAAAGAGGACTCCGCTCCGTCCATAATGTGATGGGAGGTGGTCTTTGGAACAAGAGGCGGCATCTGTCCAGTTGCAGAGGACAGAAAGGAGGCTGTGACAGGAGGGCGGTTGTTGGAGTGGAAAGAGCTCTGGATTCAGAAGGAAGGTTCCCAGGCTGTATCTTCAGCAGTGTCTTTAGTAACTGTCGGTGAGCAATTGATTTCTCCTTCCTGACTTTCTGACTCTTCATCTGCAAAGTCAGGCGAATTTCTCTCTCTCCATCTGCAAAGGCAGATGCCTTGCAGCGTCTGAAGCATTCAAGTGTGCGATCACTTACGACCGCTTATCCAGATGAGATGAAGCCCCTCGCTGTGTGGTGTTGGAGACAGCACTTGATGTGTGGGCGCTGGGTGTTAGGAAGCGGTTCAGACTGGAGCACTCCCTGTGGAGAGAATGTCCCAGAATAACATAGCAGAAGCCACTGGGAGGGCCTGTGAAGTCACCTGATGTGCAGAGAATTGTGGGACAAGTTTGTTTGTCCTCTCCTAAGAGAAAGAAACGGGTTGTAAATGTGAACTGTGACAGGAAGGTGAGCGCGTCCCTGGGCATCAGATCTGTGTCAGGATGGGGGAGACAGCTGCCAAAGTCCAGAGAGAGGCCGCACAAGCCGCCGGTGATGTGGGAGCAGAAGGTCTTTTCAACATTTGGCCTCCTCTTGACGGTGAGCCTCCTGATCAGAAACGCATTGCCCGGTGTATCAGGAAACCATGCCAGGGCATTTTGTGAAAGAGAAATCATGAGAGCGTTTAGTAGATCAGGGACCCACACACGGACGTTCGTGTCCCTGTGCACATTGGGCTGACTGTGCTTGCAGAGTGTGAAGTGGGAAGTATCTAAACGAACACGTCTGTACTTGCAGAAAATGACGCAGATGAGGATGAAGACGTTCATGTCGCAGAGGCTGAGATAATACAGGAGTCACGTGCCCCCAGGTAATGCTGAATAATCAGGGGCAAGGAGTGGGTGGTACAGTATGGAAAAGTTCTAGAATCTCACCCTCTCTGGTGTCTACCGTGGGCCAAAAGCCTCCGCTCCCTTGGCCACCATACGTTCAGTTGAACCCAACTGAGACACAGGGCGTGGCAGCTGTTGTGGTTCTTTGTATGTGCCGAGTGCCGTGTCTGAATTCTGCAGGGATAACTGAGTCTCTGTTCTTCTCAGCTCCTTTCTGCCCTGTGTGATGAATACCAGCTGCTCCATTTCTCTCCGGTTCCTATGGCAGCCATGCTCTGTGGCAGAGAGGAGGATTCCCTGTTTCCTCTCAAAGAAACCTCCCATTTGCCTTCTGAGACCCCCGTCTTATTCCTCCTGTGAAAACCAGCCAGGACTTCGTGGGGTCCAATCCCCCTTTGTTTAACGTTTTGTCATCTCTATACCGTCAGGCTCATCGGGGAGGTGCCAAAGGTTGATGTCCAGAGAGTCCCTGAAGACTCACTGGAGGAATGTGCCATCACTCGTTCAAGTAGCTACGGCCCGACTGACTCCAGCCAGCCTCATGGAGACACCGATGAAATCACGTTTGAGGAAGACCACGTGGACTCTGCACTGGCGGCAGGGAGTCCATCATCTCATGATGTAGTGGAGGATGCTCTGATCATTCTTTCAGGTGACCTCTACATTCCTTGTTTTTGGTACCTCTGTCTAGGCTGGGGAAGATCACCTCGGAAGACAGGCTCTATACACACGGGTCGTTTCGAATAAAAATGTTTGATGGGATAGTAAACACAGATGATCGGGGAATTTTTATCTCTTTCCTCAGCTCGTGCCGTGCGTTTATCTCCCAGGCCCAAGTATCAGGTTACCAGACCCCAGGCCAGTGTGACAAACTCATGGTTACCTGAGTGCAGGAGGTGTCCAGTAGGTGTCTGTCAGGTGTCCTAGCTTTGAGTCGGTATCTCTCATCACCTGTAATGATGTCATCTGTCCCTGAACGATGTTCATGGAGTTTCCATTTCTTTTTAAGGAAACGGGGAGCCTTGCCTGTTTATTGGGGGATATCGTTCCCCAGGTTTCACTGCTCCGAGCTTCAGTCTTGATCTCTTTTAAGTCAGCTTGCTTAGCTGCACAGTCACCTTGAAACCAGGATGAAAACATTTGCCCTTTACCTTGCTGGTATGTTTCCGTAAAGCGAGGCTCACCCCGGCTCTCCGCCCCATCAGTGCAACGGCTGGCGCGATTTTTCTTGGTAGCATCACGTGTTGTTTGCTGTTGTTGAGTTGGAGTCTTATTTTGTCACCCAGGCGGGAGTGCAGTGGCACCCTCTTGGCTTACTGCAATCTCCGCTTCACGGACTCCAGTGATTCTCCTGCCTCTGCCTCCTGAGTAGCTGGGACCACAGGTGCCCACCACCACACCTGGCTAATTTTTGTATTTTTAGTGGAGACGAGGTTTCACCATATTGGCCAGGCTGGTTTTGAACTCCAGACCTCCAATTTTTGACCCACCTTGTCCTTTCAAATCAAGGATTTTGTTGTTTGTTTGTTTTTTGTTTTTTGTTTTTTGTTTTTTTTTGAGATGGAGCGTCCCTCTGTCATTCAGGCTGGAGTTCAGTTGCACGATCTCAGGTGACTGCAACCTCTGCCTCCCGGGTTCAGACGATTGTTCTGCCTCAGCCTCCCGAGTTGCTGAGACTGTAGGCGCGTGCCACCGTGCCCAGCTAATTTCTTTGTATTTTTAGTAGAGACAGGCTTTCACCGTGTCAGCCGGGATGGTCCCGATCTCCTGACCTCGTGAAGTGCTCACCTCGGCCTTTCAGAGTGCTGGGATTCCAGGCGTGAGCCACCGTGCCCGGCCCGCATATTCTTTTTTGTTAGTTTTTTTTTTTGTCTTTTATTTATTCCTTCTCCCTAGAGACTGTCAGAAAGGGTCAATGCCGACTCTATTGCCTGTCTTCACGGCGGGGTATCGGGGAAAGTTTTCAATGAGCAATGATCTCATCTCAGATAAAACTCATTGGCTCGGATACTGCCACTGCGCAAAGCTCGCAGATTCTTTTTCGAGCAGGTGTTGTTAGAGTTTACATATTGTCAGGTTTCATGTCTAGATGCCTGTGACCATTCAGTGACCTTGCTACCTGGTGAGATACGTCAGTGGTGTAGCAACACTCCCCGAAAATAGTTTGACTAATTTTTGGAGACTGTCTGGGAAAAAATTTGGTTTAACTTTGCATAGACTCGCGGAGAGAATACAGCATTATGGTGTACCTGTACAGGGAGATTTTAGCCCGGGCATCTGGAAAGCAGGCTCATCTACTCACCAGGCTTCATCTAGGGCACCCTGGAATCTTCCTGTCAGAATTTGTATCCTTGCCCTGGGAACAATTCTGTGCTTGTGCTGTGACTTAACACTGATTTGGTCACATGTGAAGTGTGATGTTCTTCACGTGACCTGCTTCTCTGAATTTGTTTACAGAAAGTCAAAGTGAGGATGAGGAAGAGGAAGAAAAATGGCCCGTACCCCACAGGTAATGCTGTGGGGTTTTGAGCTGTGTGTTCAGTAGTGACACCTTGAGACTGCAGATTTAGGGAAACCGAGGAAGTGATGACTGGAAGTCTTTCTTCCTTTCACCCAGCTACAAATTGTCTTTATTGACAATGTTGTGCGTGAATTTTGGCACTTTTATACGTTTTAATTTCTTAGTCCTCCCAAGATAGGAGTCTACAGTCCGTGAGCTAGATGACGTCAGCCCACAGGGATTTGTTGGTTTCACCTGTTCTCTCCCATGTGTTTGAATCCATTGAGAGACACATGTATGCTCTCTGTGTATTTCTTTTGGCATGTTTGCTAGGATTTGTGAATAGAAGAAATTCAAAAAATATACATATGATATCAACGTACTGGAAAATGGAGGTCCTTAATACCCAAAATCTGGGTGTCTGAAATGCCTCAAGAGCTCTGTTCACTTGAATGCCACATGTAAAATTGAACCCAACTGATGCGAGGTAGTTGAAGCCCCTTATTAGTCTGGGTGTCCTGCAGTGGCTCATCTGTAGCAAATGCACTGAGCACTTGCTGCTCATTTGTGATCGGTCCCCAGGGTAGTCACCCTCCGCCCTGCATTTAGAAGGATAGTTTTTTTTTTCCTCTTGAAGGAAAAATTCCTTTGCTTTCTGGGACCACTTCATTCTGACTTCCATCAGATCAGCTGGGAGACTCTGTTGTCTAATCTCTGTTGGTTTAATCTTCTGTCACCCTGTCCTGCCTGGCTCATCAGGAATCCGCAGGAGTCTGTGGAGGAAGAAGCCCCCCAGGAGTCCTGGGTTGAAGGTTATTCGACTCTCTCAGTTCCTCCTGGCACATCTGCCTTCAGTGAGCGTTACAGGAGCAACTTGCACTCATTAGAGGAGCAGCAAGTCGACTTGGCTTGTGACATAGACAGTGAGTACTCCATTGTGAAGGCGGTAAAGCTCCATTTTGTGTCCCAGATAGACCCCATAGTCTTTGGGCTTTGCTCCCCTGTCCGGGCTGAGAGTTGTCATCTCTGTGGGCTGACCCTGTACATCAGTGTAGATTTCAGTCACTCTGGATTCAGTCTGAGGCACGTACATGGGGTGGGTCAGTGAGCTTTGCTCTCTCTCTAGTCTCAGGCCATGCCCGTCGCACCCTGGACCGACTGTCAGGACATTGAAACTCAAGGCAGGTTTTGCACACTCACACCAAGCTATGCAGCCCATGCCCTCGAGCTGTCTGTCCATCTGAATTCAATGTGTCTTTCCAGCTACCAAGTTCCTCATGAGTTTTGTTCCCCAAGCATGTCTGGGAGGTTCTTCCCTGTTTGTACACACTTGGTGTAACTGTTTGTACACACTTGGGGTCAAAGGTTAATGGTCTACCAGAATAGGGACACTTCACCATTGGTTCTGAGACACAAACCAAGGAATCTCTATCATGATTGGCCTTGGGACCTCCTGAAGTCTGTCTCTCACATTGTCCTGTCCTCATGCTGAGGAGCCTGAGGTCCGTATGTAGGGATTAGACAGTGGACTGTTATGGGTGTAGGGGAATTGGCTTATTTTGTCTGTCCCTGTCTGAATTTATTGCAGAGATTCAAATAAGCAAGAAGAGGAAGAAGACCAAGACCCACCATGCCCCAGGTAACTTTGAGCAGACACCTGGAGACGCCAGGTCCAGGGAGAAGGGAGTGGGCTGACAATATCGACACCATGGTTTCAACGAAGCCTGAACTACTCCTACTAACATTGCTGTTGGTTTTCGTTGCAGTAGATATTCAGGTTTCCATTTCTTCCTCCCCTTATCATGTACTAAGTGCCGTAGGTTGAGCATACTTGTTTTTATGATCAGTGTCCGCTGTGTGTCCTGAGGGTACTCACTCAGAGTGTCCTTTTCCTCCCTCATGAGTGTGTCACCTGGGCGGTTAGCTCAGCTTACTCTCTCTCTCTCTCTCTCTCTTTCTTTCATTCTTTTTTACCCTACTCTTGCCCATCCCAACATAGGGCAATAATTTGTTATGTCATTAAGGGATCTATTTTTATTTTTTTAGTAACCACTTTCTTGTGCTCCCCATGAAAGCTAGTTGGGGCTCTGTGGTGTCTTATTTTCCTTGACTTATTCTGTTTTTTTTTTTTTTTCCCTTTTCTAGGCTCATCATGGAGCTGGTGGAAGCAGAAGAGCCTGAAGTCTTCCGGTACTCACTGGATGTATTGGATTCCATGTATCCAGCCTATCCTGAGTTTTTTTACACCTGCCAGGCTTACACATATGCTCTTTTTTATTTGTAGAAGAGCATGTTCGCTTGACTTTGGACATGGACAGTAGGTTTCTTACTATGACGGTGATAAGACTCCACCTGGTCTCCCGGATAGGGGTCACATTCCCACACTGAGACAACACGTCACCTGGGACTCTGCCGGTGCAGATTGTGAACAATGCCATGTTCTTGCTGAAAACACTTAGCATGAGTTTCATAGCCTGAGGTAATCTCCAGACAACTTCAGAATGTAGACCAGTGAGCAGCACGACGGACCTGTCTCCTTCAGACAGCCCATGTCACCCCAGATCACACAACTGAAAGAGAAGAGACATTTTGGGTTGAAAAAGAGTCGAAAGATAATGTAGCTCCATTTCTTTAGTTCTTTTGAACCCAAAGTGTCCCCTCACCTTTTTGTTGTTGTCATTGATGGTGGTGACATGGGCTTGTCTGTAGACAGGTCAGCTGTCTGCGTCGATGGTTTATACTCTGCAGTTGTCTGAAAATGTCCTCATGATTAAATTCAGCCTAAGTGTTTTTGCGGGAACACTGCAGGGTCAATGCTACCTCAGCCATCTGCAGGCAGAGAAGTTCCTGTGTGTCTCCCACCATGATCGTGATGCCAGGACTGTTCCACCATCTGTCTACCACCATGATCATGGTATAGGACTGTTCCACCATTTGTCTATCACCATGATCATGACACCAGGACTGTTCCAACATTTGTCTATCACCATTACTGTGATACCAGGACTGTTCCACCATTTGTCTATCACCATGATCGTGATACCAGGACTGTTCCACCATTTGTCTATCACCATGATCATGACACCAGGACTGTTCCAACATTTGTCTATCACCATTACTGTGATACCAGGACTGTTCCACCATTTGTCTATCACCATGATCGTGATACCAGGACTGTTCCACCATTTGTCTATCACCATGATCATGACACCAGGACTGTTCCAACATTTGTCTATCACCATTACTGTGATACCAGGACTGTTCCACCATTTGTCTATCACCATGATCGTAATACCTGGACTGTTTTATTGGTCTATCACCATGATACTGATACCAGTACTGTTCCACCATTTGTCTGTCAGCATGATCTTTATACGAGGACTGTTCCACCATTTGTCTATCACCATGATCGTGATACCAGGACTCTTCCACCATTGGTCTACCACAATGATCGTGATGCCAGGACTGTTCCACCATTTGTCTATCACCATGATTGTGGTACCAGGACTGTTCCACTATTTGTCTACCACCATGATCATGATACCAGGACTGTTCCACCATTTGTCTACTACCATGATCGTGATACCAGGACTGTTCCACCATTTGTCTATCACCATTACTGTGATACCAGGACTGTTCCACCATTTGTCTACCACCATTACTGTGATACCAGGACTGTTCCACCATTTGTCTATCACCATTACTGTGATACCAGGACTGTTCCACTATTTGTCTACCACCATGTCTGTGATGCCAGGACTGTTCCACCATTTGTCTATCACCATGACTGTGATACCAGGACTGTTCCACCATTTGTCTATCACCATTACTGTGATACCAGGACTGTTCCACTATTTGTCTACCACCATGACTGTGATACCAGACCTGTTCCACCATTTGTCTATCACCATTATCGTGATACCAGGACTCTTCCACCATTTGTCTGTCACCGTTACTGTGATGCCAGGACTGTTCCACCATTTGTATACCACTATGACTGTGATACCAGGACTGTTCCACCATTTGTCTATCACCATGATCGTGGTACCAGGACTATTGCACCATTTGTCTACCACCATGATCGTGATACCAGGACTGTTCCACCATTTGTCTATCTATGATCATGGTACCAGGACTGTTCCACCATTTGTCTACCACCATGATTGTGATACCAGGGCTGTTCTACCATTTGTCTATCTCCATGATCATGATACCAGGACTGTTCCACCATGTGTCTATCACCATGATTGTGGTACCAGGACTGTTCCACCATTTGTCTGCCACCATGATCATGGTACCAGGACTGTTCCACCATTTGTCTACCACCATGATTGTGGTACTAGGACTGTTCCACCATTTTTCTATCACCATGATTGTGATAGCAGTTCTGTACCTTTCAGAGACACCTTATTGATACTGAAGTAATTGGAAAAATCATTTTTAAAAGTATTAATATCCAGTGTTCAAATGATCATCCCCTAACCATTTTATTCATTAATCATCCCTGGAGGTGTCAATTACTATATTTATATCTCTATACTGGAAATTTTCCATTTTTACTCTATCTTTGCTTTTCCTAGTTTCTGTTGTTGGAAAAAAATTCCCTGCCTGCATTTTCATTTTGGCCAAAGTTAATGTTAATCTATACTATTAAAAGTTTTTCTCTTAAGATAAGACTGTCAGCACATAAGGCCATAGCAAAACAGAGAATTCACTGATTTTGAAGCCTTTGTTAATTTCTGACTGACAAGAGACGTAGTTTACCTATTTAGCTGCTAATATCTATTTAAAGGAGCAGCCAGGGAAATGTCTGTCAGACTAAGGATATGCAAAGCCCAGGCCATTCTCTTTGAGTCTTTTAAACTATTTCAAAAGAGCAGAATATAGGTAGATTCCACATATGTGGATGGGAAGGAGAATACACTAAAAGAAACAGACGACTGTTTCCCAAAACAGAATAAATAATTAGATTTAAATAAACATACCCCATTAAAATTCATAAAACATTTCCTCATGAAATGTAATCTCTCTCAACTTACCTGTTATATGAACGTCAGTTCTTAATATGCCACACTACATTGACTGTTGACTGTTGACATTCATATGAGCATACTTCCAAGTTTCTTATATGAAAAAGCAAATGGATTATAATCCTTTATTTTTGCAGTGATCTTTTTAAGATTGACGATTTTTTCTCAAAATAAAACCAAAGATTTTAAAGATTGAAAATGACATTAAAATTTATCTTCTCAAAGTAATGATGTTGAACTCTGTGTATCTTATTCCTGTTTATAGTGTAACTGTCAAGTGATCGTTGAACCATTGTTTAAATATTTCAAATTCCTGGGAACAAACTGCATCCCAGGGTGTATCTTCTTTTTCTTTTCATTTTTTCTTTATTTGACTTTAAGTCCTGGGGTGCACGATTGTTTCATAGGTCTACACACGCCATGGTGGTTGGCTGCCTCCATCCCTCCATCACTTACATTAGGTATTTGTCCTAATGCTATTTTTTCTCAATCTCCCCATGCCCTGCTATCCCTCCCTTGCCCCCAACCCTGAACAGACCTCAGTTTGTGATGTTCCCCTCCCGTGTCCTTGTGTTCTCATTGTTCAACATTCTCTTGTGAGTGAAAACATGTGGTGTTTGGTTTTCTGTTCTTGTGTCAGTTTGCTGAGAATGATGGTTTCCAGCTTTATCCATGTCCCTGCAAAGGAGATGAACTCATCCTTTTTTATGGCTACATAGTATTCCCTGGTGTATATGTGCGACTTTTTCTTTATCCACTGTGTTATTGATGGGCATTTGGGTTGGTTGTAAGTCTTTGCTATTGTAAACAGTGCCACAATGATCATACGTGTGCATGTGTCTTTATAACAGAAGGATTTATAATCCTTTGGGTATACACCCAGTAATGGGATTGCTGGGTCAAATGGTATTTCTATTTCTAGATCCTTGAGGAATCGCCACACTGTCTTCCACAATGATTGAAGTAATTTATATTCCCACCAACAGGGTAAAAGAATTCCTATTTCTCCACATCCTCTCCAGCATCTGTTGTCTCCTGATATTTTAATGATCACCATTCTAAATGGTGTGAGATGGTATCTGAATGTGATTTTGATTTGCATTTTTCTAATGACCAGTGATGCTGAGCATTTTTTCTTAGGTTTCTTGGCCACCTGAATGTCATCTTTTGAAAAGTGTCTGTTCATAGCCTTCACCTACTCTTTGATGGGGTTGCTTTTTCTCTCGTATATTTGTTTTGGTTCTTTATGGATTCTGATGATTAGTTTTTTGTGAGATGGGTAACTTGCAAAATGTTTTTTGCATTTTGTTGGGTTCTGGTTCACTCTAATGATTGTTTCTTTTGCTGTGCAGAAGCTCTTAGGTTTAATTAGATCTATTTTGTCTATTTTGCCTTTTGTTTCCAATGCTTTTGGTGTTTGAGTCATAAAGTCATTGCCTATGCCTATGTCCTGCATGGTATTTCCTACGTTTTCTTCATGGGTTTTTATGGTGTTAGGTCTTACGTTTAAATCTTTCATTTATCTGGACTTAATTTTTGTCTAAACTGTAAGGAAGGAGTCCAGTTTCAGCTTTCTGCACATGGCTAGCCAGTTTCCCCAACACCATTTATTAAACAGGGAATCCTTTCCCCATTGCTTGTTTTTGTCAGGTTTGTCAAAGATCAGATGGTTGTAGATGTGTGACATTACTTCTGAGGCCTCTGTTCGGTTCTGTTGGTCTATATCTCTGTTTTGGTACCAGTACCATGCTGTTTGATTATTGTAGCCCTGTAGTATAGTTTGAAGTCAGGTAGTGTGATGCCTCCAGCTTTGTTCTTTTTTCTTAGGATTGTCATGGCTCTACATGCTCTTTTCTGGTTCCATATGAAGTTCAAGTTGTTTTTTTCCAGTTCTGTGAACATTGCTCAAGGAGATTAAAGAAGACCTAAGTAAGTGGAAAGATATCTTGTGTCCATGTGTTAAAAGATGTAACATGGTTAAGAAAAATACAACTCAAAGCAATCCACAGATTCAATACAGCTTTCTCAAAATGGTCCTTTTTATAGGAATGGTTTGGAAGAACTTCATATTCCTAAGAAATAGCAAGGGTGACCCCAGAACAATAGCTATCTTGAAATGCAAGAAGGAACATCCTTTATTCCAAAGATCTTTAAATGCTCTCAGAAATACCTGCTAGTCTTCCATATACAGGCTTTCACTTTTTTTTTTTCCATTCGTTTTTAGACAGAATCTCACTCTTTCTCTCAGGCTGGAGTACAGGGGCACAGTCACAGCTCACTGCAGCAGGGAATTCTCAGGCCCATGAGATCCTAGGGCCTGAGCACCTGGGGCTGCAGGCCCACACTGCCACACCTGGATAATGTTTATAGCAAGTGTCCCCAAACCACGGCCGGCAGGCCACATGCAGCCCCCTAGGCCATTTATCTGGTCCCCCGCTGCACTTCAGGAAGGGACACCTCTTTCATTGGTGGTCAGTGAGAGGAGCACAGTATGCGGTGGCCCTCCAACGTTCTGAGGGACAGTGAACTGGCCCTCTGTGTAAAAAGTTTGGGGACGCCTGGTTTATAGTTTTCAGTAGAGATGAAGTCTCACTATGTTGCCCAGGCTAGTTTTAAATTTCTGAGCTCAAGTGACCCTCCTGCTACAGCCTTCCAAGTTGCTGGGATTTGAAGCTGAGCCTGGCTGGCTTTCACATCTTTGCTATATAGTTTATATTTTCTAATGCTATGGTAAAGTACTGTTTTATATAATTTTTATTAAAATATATTTAAGGAATTCTATATATTTATATATATATTTAAGGAATACAACCTGAGGATCATATACATACACATATACATATACATGTACATATACATATACGTAATGAACCAGTGTCTACTAGGTGAGGGGCTGCCTTGTGAGCAAACCCAAGAGCCCTGGCTCATGAAGCCCTTGGCTAGAAAGGGGGAGGGATCAGCCAGATGGGCACAGAGCAGGTTTCTTGTTGGTTTTTGGCAAACACACACAAATATCAGCAACCTCCTCGCTGGAGTCTCTGGCAACCCTGACCAGGCTTCATGGTGGGTGAGGTGGGCTAGGAATGGGAAAGCGGATGACCCCAGACCTAGAGACGGCCACCGTCACCTGGGCACCTGGAATGTGCGTGGAGGAGTCTCCCACAGATGAGGCCTGGATCAATGTCCGAACATGCACAAGGACAGGACTCTTGGCCTGGATGTTGGCAGAGCGCCCAGTCTTCTGACGAGGCTGGTGGTGGGGAGGAAGTTTCAACAAGACAGAAGAGTTCCAGGTACTCCAGCCTGGCAACAGAATACTTCCCTGTGCTACTAAATGACAACATCTGACATGATGAGTGACACCCTTGAGAAGCAGCTTTCATTGTTTCACAAGCAGTGTCTCTGGACCACTAGGGTAGTGCTGTCCGATGTTGACTGAAACGTCGGTGGTTCAAGCCCATCAGTCACATGAATGTTTCTAGCTGACAGGACCTTCCATCTGAAGAGTCTCTTCCTTGGACCAAATATATCGTAAAACTTCTCTTCAGGCCAGGCGCGGTGGCTCACGCCTGTAATCCTAGCACTTTGGGAAGCTGAGGTGGGTGGATCACCTGAGGTCAGGAGTTCAAGACCAGCCTGGCCATTATGGTGAAACTCCATCTTATATGAACAAACAAACAAACAAAAACTTCTTGTCTCTTGTCTATTTTCCAATGTGCCTCTTTGTTGCTTGGGGCAAAAAAAGTCCATTTTTAATCTCCCCACAACAAACATCTTCCCTTACTTATCCTGGTGTTTAGGGTTTTCAGTTTGTTTTCTCAGCTGCTCATATTTGGAACACTGGAAATTCCTAAAATGGAGAATGACGGAACCCGAGTCACACCTCTGGTGAAGCCACAGACTCTGGGGGAGAAACCTAATCTGCCTGGGTTTGAAGTGAAACACATTAATTTTCTGTGCCTCCATTTCTATATGTCAAATGCACTAAACCAGAACACTCAGGTTGCCCAGTGTTTAAATGGGCTGTGCAGGAAAAGCGCGAGCCCAATGCCTGTCACATAGTCATTGTTCAATACACACGAGCCCCTGTCAGCGCCGTTGCCTCCAGCATTTCCATCAGGCTTTGATCTTTTAAACATCCTTCTTGACGCAAGTGGATCATTCTTCAAACCTTCTCTACCCGATGGCCATGGAAGTGCTCCAGTGTGTATTATTACAGACACAGCGGCAGGGATCAGACCGACGCATAGATCTGTCGTGCGTCCCCGTCTACTTCTCCGCAGACACCTGGAAATGGAATTGCCAGATCAAGGTATTTGTACATTTCTGATTTTGCTGATTTCTGCCCAAATGACTGTGGAAAGACGATAGAACAAGTCATTTTTAACATTTAGTCAGAAGTCTTTTTCTCCATCTTCCGGCCCAAACTTGGTAGTACTTGCCCACCAGTTCCTCTGAACCTCCTTTGGCCAACATTTCTGGAGTCATACAGTGGGGACACGTTTTATGCGTGACATCCAACTCAAATCCTTAAATGAAAAGAGGGATTAACATGACTGTACACAAATTTATATTCAAAATACAATGAAAGGAAATACACATGTGTATGTAAATATATACACAAAAATATATGGCAAAAAATTTTTTTATTTAGGATACTTCATCAAAGTTATGTATACTTCAAAATTTGTTTAGTAAAACAGCAGTCCCCATGCGTGCTCCCAGAGTTTCATCGTATATAAGGAATTATTTAGCGCCTTATCTCTAAGTAGCTATTATTCCTCTTTGCTTTCTGAGTTTAGGCCCCATCTCTCCTTCACATACTTGCTCGTCGCCACCACCCCCAAGTAATGTAGTCAATTACTACATTATTATAACTTGGACATTTTATTCAGAGTTCAGTCACATTGGATATACAGAGCAGGAATGAAGGACCAGTATCTTCCGGGACTCTCTCTCAAGTGGATGAGCTTCAGAGGTGTCTGTAGTCTTTGGCCCCCCTGCCTGTCTTCTCCTATTCCAGGTAAGTACTGGATATGACGGCCCAGCTCAGGTCAGACACTCCGTGAGCAGGGGAGGGCGGGTCGTCTTCATGGGCAGTACCGGAAAGACACTGTCCAAAGAGGGAGAGGCAGTTATGAAAAAGAAAGGTCAGTCTGGGGCGTGGGCAGGCAAACCGAGGATGTGACGAAAACAGTGTCTGCCCTGTGAGGGGAACATGCAGCAGAGGATGGGCTCAGCGTGGGAGGAAAAGAGTTTCTGGAAATATGGGCCACGGATATTCCTATGTGAGCTGGTGCCACATGAGACTGTTGGGGACTCACAGGGCCAGGGAGCTTAGGAGAATCTGTACTGCCCAACCTGGGAGACAGGGAAGGGGACTGTCCTGGTCACCAGACAGAGATAGGGTCTGGGCCAGGCAGTTCTGATGGGAAAGAAAGAACAGGACATCTTCTCCTTAAGGTAAGGTCCTGAGTTCAGGTCTCGGTAGGGAGGGAGGCTGCCTTGGGCATTGGCAGCTGCACATGGTTGGCCAGATGAGGACACTGACATCTATGTGCTGTCACCTTGTGGTTCTAGTAAAAGAATCGCTGCACTGAAGGGTCCTTAGGAGTAGGAGGTGGAGGACCCGACTTGGGGCTGTGGCTCCAAGAGGACTGTCTGCTTGCTGTGCAGAAGCCTGCTGCATAACCTCCCTGGCTCTCTTGCTCAGTCTCTTGGCCAGATCCCCAGAGTCCCTGCCCTGTGTGCCCTGGAAGGGCACTGGCAGATGAGCCAAGGCATCTCCAGCCGGGACTCCTCCCTGGACATTTTTGTGGCTTTGGGCGCCGTGGCCTTCTCCAGGCCTCGTCTTGCAAGCAACTGTCCTGCAGGGGGAGTCGGGGGAGGAGGCTACTTGTCACTAAACTCTGAGGGGTTCCACAGGGGCCTGACTTGGGTCCTAGTCACTTGCAAATCTGTGCATCCCCATCCCATCCCCCAAATGATGAAAAGAAACGTTGCCATGACTCATGCCAGACAAATGGCGTGGGGCCTTTCATAGAGCCAAGTTCTCAGGCCATCGATAAGGGATGGAAACCACCTGCAGGAAGGTGCCACGGTGGGAAGCTGGGTGGCAGGAAGCGGTCACTGAACTGTCCGGGTGAAGCCCGGCGCGCGCACACCCTTTCCCCTCCCCGCCTCCTTGACTCCTTTCTCCCGTCTGCTCTTCCCCCTCCTTTCCCAAGGCTCCAAACACTTGGTAACCTTGGACAGTTTCAAAACTGGAGAGATTTGGCCACAACATTTTTCAAGCTAGAAAGGTCCTCCAGAACTCTTGCCTAATTGTTTATGTTGATGAGAAGAGAATGAAAGAGTTTCCATCGGATCTGGTCCTAAGTCTCCTTGGAGCAGAGCCTGGGAGGGAAGGAGGGCGCCCAGGGTCCTGGACTCGCCCGTCCCAGCTGCTCAGCTCCTCTCCCTTCGCTGTGAGGAGCTGGCCAGGGGTGGGGAACCCATGGTCTCCGCAGATGCTGGGATCCCAGGCTCAAATCGAAATACTAGCTGATTCAGGAGGCTAAGGGAGGCAATTTCCTGGAGAGAGGTGTCAGGATTTGGGATAAGAGCAGCATCTGGTCGCTGTCCACAGAGACCTCAAGGACAGGAATCCACTGGTTCCCAATTGGAGAGGATCACGTGAAAACGAAATGAAGCACGTACATTGGTACTAGACTGAAGACCTGGAGATTAAAAACTGTACCTTCCTAAGGGATGAAGGAATTAGGAAATCTGGAAGTAAAGATTCCCATATAGGTCATTTTTTCCAAAGAGACACAGGGCAGCAGCCCAATGACATGAGTAAAAAGAATCTCAGGGCTTGGGATTGAGGGGTGGCAGCCTCTTTAGTGGAGGAGACTTCTCACCTGGAAGCCCAGGGTCACCCTGAGAGGGGAGGGGTCCTGCTGGGTCCCTGGGTCGGGGCCTTCAATAGCACGTGGCTGGTAGCCTGGAGAGTCTGTGAAATTGCAGCAATTTTCCTGTGGCCCAGACCACTGTAAGAACCCAGTTTCTGTGACCCTGAACACCAAAGAGGGTATTGGAGACTTGCAGTGCTGAGCCTCTGAACTTCAGCGGAATTCACATTCCGTTTAGGGAGCAATAGAGAGCAACATCATCGTAATTACACAGAAAGGTCCCTGAGACGTGAACTCTGATTGCTGTATTCAGAGTCCAAAGAGCTCACCATTACACCATGGAAGCTCACACTAGTGTGTAACCTCACACGAGCTCATAACTGGAGGTAACTGAGTTCACACTTAGCAGCCATAGTTCCCACGCACCTATGTTAGGGTGTTTACTCTGATCCCTCAAGCAGCACTCAAGGAAGGCGGACCTGCAAGGGAGGCGTCCTCCCTCTTTCTTTGTCTCTGCCCTCTCCTTGAATCAACATTTCATTTGCATATCGGGAAATGAGGCAAAATCCACTCTGATCTTAGGGCCAGAGAAGAGCTGTTGAGGCCTCCCTCAGGGAACACACTCTCTCAGTTTACCAGAGTTTCCTGTACCGAGAGGAGATTTCTGCCAACAGTAGTGTTATATTCTTTTTGCCTTCGCTCTTTTTCTTTTGCCCAAGGAGGCCAGATGATTGTCAGAACGGGAATTGGGACTTCCTGGGTGCCTTTCCCCCTCTTCCGTGTAATATGTAATGACTGCCACCTATCAAGTGGGATTGGGAGACAGGGAATCTCTCATTTTCTTCTTTGTATACTCCTGTGTTTGTTTCGTTGGTTTGGGCAACATTTTCTCACTAGAAATGGAGATTCGTTGGATTTAACACAAAAAGTAATCAGCCATGGTTTGCATTTCTGTAAAACACTCACACCAGGCCATACTCACCTGCTGTGACTCAAAGTGAACCATCAACTGTGGAGGTCAGGAGGCAGGGCCCTGACATGCAAGCACAGTGTGCTTTCTGAGAACTTGGCCAAGTTGATACTGTTCCAATTTCTCAATGTACCATGACCCATTAATTGTGGTTTTAAAAGCGTACATGAATGCTACTGAAACCCCAGGGATTCCGTCTAGATCCTGCTTCTCAACACAAAGCCAATCACTGAGACATTGAGTATTGCCAAGGAAGAAGCTTTAATCAGGTGCTGCAGCTGAGGAGATGGGCGATCAGTCTCAAATCGATCTCCCCGATCAACTAAAAGTTCAGGGTTTGTATTGCTGGGAAGAAACAGAACTGTGTGGAAAAGAGGAGCCAGGGAGGGCACACATGATGGATGAGGGGTATGGCATCTCACTGTCTGCTGAGGAAGCACACATGCTGAATGAGGGGTCTAGCATCTCACTGCTGAGGAAGCACACATGATGGATGAGGGGTCTGGCATCTCACTGTCTGCTGAGGAAGCACACATGCTGAATGAGGGGTCTGGCATCTCACTGTCTGCTGAGGAAGCACACATGCTGAATGAGGGGTCTAGCATCTCACTGTCTGCTGAGGAAGCACACATGATGAATGAGGGGTCTGGCATCTCACTGCCCGGATGCAGTGACTGAGTTTCAGGTCTATGATGCTATTTGAGAGGCCTGACGGTCCTCTCCTGACGAAGGAACTCAGATAAAACAAATGTAAGTTTCTTTTACCGGATTGCTTGACCTCAGGAGTTTCAAACCAGCCTGGGCAATATGGTAAAACCCTGTCTCTCAAAAAAAAAGAAAGGAAGAAAGAAAGAAAGAGTAGAGGAGAGAAAAATTTCTGAACTAAACTTACCCCTTAAACTTTGACCTTGAAATTCTCATGTGCCCACCTCAACTACCTAGAGGAAGAAGACATGAGGCAGAAGACAGGGGCATGTGGGATTGTTGGGCCTAACTTGATTGAATGATTTTAATTTCTGGTTCTGTGATCCATGAAATTAGGTCATTTTGATTGTCGTCTTCTTTAAGTTCTGAAGACAAGGCATGGATTGGTGTGAATGTTCAAGATTTAGCAGGAGTAGCTGCGTTTTTCAGACCCAGGAGACAAAGCCCTGTAAGCTAACAGCACAGGGATTAGTGAATAGGACATTTGTACTGCAGAAAGTCCTGTTTCTCTCTAACATGTCCCAAATGAAAGCATTGTAATTTGGTGTTCACTAGTTACTGCCTGCAGGAGTTCAAACCATTGCGTGAACGTGGTGAGGTTACTCCTTGTACATACCTAGTTGCTAGCATTCTAATGACAGAACCGTGAACAAAAGCATCAAAAATGTGACAAGACCTATGCCAAACTTATCAAATAAGACAATTAACTTTTCTCCCCATCATTGAACAAAATGATAAATGCAAAGAACAGTTTTGGAAATTTAGTATGAGGATAATTTTCTTTTCTTTAAACAGCATCCAATAAAATAAGGAAAGGTGAGAATAAACACACAGTAGTTTTTTTCAGCTATGTTATTTATTTCTTCATTTTGACACAGCGTCTCCCTCTGTGGACCAGGTTTCAGTGCAGTGGCAGGATCTCAGCTCACTGCAACCTCTACCCCCACCTCCCAGGTTCAAGCGATTCTCCTGCCTCAGCCTCCTGAGTCGCTGGGATTACAGGCATGCTAATACGTCCAGCTAATGTTTGTATTTTTAGTAGAGACAGGGTTTGGCCATGTTGGCCAGGCTGGTATCAAACTCCTGGCCTCAGGTGATCTGCCCGCCATAGCCTCACAAAATACTGGGATTACAGGCATCAGCCACCACATGCGGCCTTCTTTTAAGCTATTTGAAAAGAGCATAATTTCATATTTCCAAGATTGGTTTCTGGATACAGTACTAATAACTGATTTGGTCACTGTCACCACTAAAATCTTCAAACCAGTGCGATCTTTGTACATGTTTTGTTTTCAAGTACACACATGAAGGTCCAGCAGTGATACAGGCTAGGGATCAAAAACCAATAGAAATTCACACACCTTTTTTTATATTATTATTATTACCACTTAATCCAAGGGAATGTCTCTCAATTTTTTTATTTTATTTTAATCTGGATTCATTAACTTTAGGTAACAATAACTTAAAAGCTACGAAAAGGTATACAGAGATTTAAAAATTGACTATACAATAAATGATGAAAACTAACAACAGAACACAACAATGTTCAAATAGTGAATACAATTAACAAATGGGGCCAAAAGGTCAACATTGAACTGGCATCATCTTTCAAGCAATATCTCAGCTTTTTTCTCCCAAACCTAAAGGCAGATTAATTCAAAGTAGCCCTATTAAGAATATTTGTTTGTTTCCTTTTGAAATTAATATTTGAATGGAAATTGTATTAATAACTCATGGCTTCTCCTAAACATAAAGACAGATTCTCTTTTCTCTCAAACATAAAGGCAGATTAATTCAAAGTAGCCCTATTTAAGAATATTTGTTTCCTTCTGAAATGAATATTTGAATGGAAACCATATTTATAACTCATGGTTTCCTACTGAAATTTAAGATTCCCCTAGATGATGGTCAGATTTACACAATGCTAGAATAAGACACTGGCAATTATCTCAAAGTATGAACTACAGGCAAAATCTAAAAGGACATACATAATTTTAAAATTTGTAATTAAAAAAATACGTAAATATAAATGAATTAACTCACACAACCTACTTACATACAAACAAAACTAGAATAAACAACTATTTTGCCGCTTCACAGGAGCCAGATCTGAGGTGGGTCATTTGTTTAAGGATGACTTGAAATTTTACGATACTGCCTTAGCTCCCACACATGAAAACTCTTCAAGAATCTTATCAACTAGAAGTTGGGGAAAATACAGCAAGAAATAAAATGAAACGGCTTCTCACCCATATGAAGGCCCAGATCATGCCTAAATTTCTAGGGATTTAACTAAAAAGCTCCTTGCCCTGAGAGATTTTTTGATCCCACAGCACTCTCAGATGGGGCAGAGAATCCCAGAACACTATCCAAGCCACAGGAGAAACACACAACCCATCTTGTATCTGGCATCAACAGACTAATATCTAGCTATATACAGTATTGACTTTAAAGTTGGTTAATGAGTATTTTAATTCATTAAAATAAAAGGTAGAAGTTACATGCTGAGTCTATACAAGTTGAACTGACTTTAGCCCCTTGGTGAATTGTGAATTGGCTCCTGTTAGTGGTCAGAAGAATGCTTTGTATTTGGTGTAGAAACCAAATCAATCAAGCTATTCTCATCTTTGGAGTACAAACAACGTTTGTGAAGTGCCGGTTTTCTATTTAAGTAAACATTAAAATCTGCATTGAAGCAGTGAGGCTGCATCTTTCAACTGGCAGTGCTGGTTAAATGAAATGTTTAATCCTGCTGTGTCAAGCTGACTAGACGGTCACCCCTCACCTTCAAGCCAAGAAGACTGCCACTGTCACTGCTATGGTAAGTCACAGCCACCCAGCCTGCTAGCAAAAGGTGATAGCACCAGCATTATAAATGCACAGGACTGGTTGTGAGGTAGCTACAGTTTCAAAGATGCTGTTAATGAGCGTTATGGACAATGCATGGTGTAGCTAGTTGATAACACTTTAGCTGACATTTTCATGAGATGGACAAAAAAATCAGCAAAATAAAGGCACATCTTCAGTTCATTTAGAAGTCAGCATCCAAGGTAAAAGAATTATCTGTTGGACTTGACATCACTTCTGTCGTCTGCTACTCGCCTACTCTCTTCTCAAAGAAGTTAGTCTTTCCTTCCAGTGAAATATTCTCCATAAAGTCAAATGGATTCTCTACTCTGAAAACCTTGCTAAAACCTAGTGCCAGCATAAGTCTGTCTGCCACAAACTCAATGTATTGCTTCATTAGAGTGCAATTCATCCCAATGAGCTTCCCAGGCAAGGCCTCAGTGAGGAACTCCTGTTCCATCCGAACAGCATTGATAATTATTTCTCTTACTCTCTCCTCTGATGGTTTGTGTACTAGGTGTTTGAACATCAGACAAGCAAAATCGCAGTGTAAACTCTCATCTCTGCTAATAAGTTCATTAGAAAACGTGAGGCCAGGCACCAGTCCGCGTTTCTTGAGCCAGAATATGGATGCAAAAGAACCAGAAAAGGAGATGCCTTCCACCGCAGCAAAGGCTACATGCGTTCACCATGGGTGGCCTCTTTGTCCCCAATGCAGCGCAAGGCCCAATCTGCCTCCTTCACACAAGCATCGTTTCAATGGCATTGAAGAGAAATTCCTTTGGGATCTTTTATGTAAGTGTCAATAAGGAGACTATACATTTCAGAATGTATGTTTTCCACGGCAATTTGGAAGCCACAGAAACAGCCGGCTTCTGTCATCCGACCTTCGTGGCTAAATCGCTCCACCGGGTTTTCATTTACTATGCCATCACTTGCTGCAAAGAAAGCCAGAACGTGGGACATAAAGTCTCTCTCCTCGGGCTTCAGGGATTCCCAGTGCCGAGTGTCCTGGGACGGGTCCACCCCCTCGGCGGTCCGGGAGGCCTCCGCCTTCTCATGCATCTGCCAGGTGTCCTGGTATCGACGGGACAGGACAGGGCGGCGCGGGTTCTCGCGCAGCAGCGGCTCCTCCTCCACGCCGCGGGCGGCTGCTCTGGTTTCCGCCCCGCGGGCTCCTGGAAGCCCCTCCTCGCGGTCCTGCGGGCCAGGACGCGGGGCCCGTGCGGGGCCGGGGCGTGTTCTCCGCGCCGACCAGGCTGAGCCCCTTCAGCGGCGAGAGCTGCAGCTGCCGCGGGTCCGGGATGGGCGCGCGCGGGACTCGGACGGAAGCACGTGGCGGCGGAGGAAGGGGAAGAGCCGGCAGTCGGGGCGGGCGGCGGGGAAGGGGTGCCGCTCTCGATTTTAATCATGGTGAACACAACTGAAGGAGGTTAAGAGAAATCCCAATCAACACGATTTCCTTAAGACGAGGCCAGTCTCTTCTGAACATGAGAACTTTGTCCCCACATCATGGGTTTTCCTCATTAAAGGAAAGGATCCACAACCCACTCACGTGATTGATTGAAACCGCCTCAAGTTTGTGAGGATTAGAGCTTTTAAGAAACTTTTCTTTTACCTGTGGGGTGGGGGGTGGGGGTGGAACGAAACCATCTCAAGCTACTGATTGCATTGAATGAGTACCAAACCCCAGGCCATGGGTGCCTGAGTCCTGGTGTTCCTGTGACATCCCCTTGGGGAGGTGGAACTCTACCTTTCAGTGACGGGAAGTCTTGGGCAAGAGCAAGTCTCTTCCCCTTGTCCGGTATAGACAGCGTGTGTGTCTAACCCCACCTCAGCAGCTGGCCTATAGCTGGGACCAAGGGTAGGAAGGGTTCCTTCCTCCAACGTCAGTGGCAGGTGCCTTCTGTTTCATGTGAGAGAAGCCACCAGGTTTCGTGCCTGTACTCTGGTGGTTGCCAATCGTGACCTGAAAGCCTACACCACTGAGGCGAGCTCAGGACATCCTCCTTCCCTGCCACACGTTTCTTGTCAGAACTCAGGGAATGTGGGAGGAAAAGGCCTGGCAAATGGGCAAAAACGTGCTACGTATCTGGGACTCGCAGAGTTTCTAAGCTGTCACAATAGTTGACACTTGGTCTGTAAGAAGTGATGAAAACCTCAGTGATTTTCTTCAAGCAACATTTATGGCTGCCATATTTTCCTTCCATTACCTGCCAAACACAAATTGGTTTATGTGTCTGGCCTTCTTTAGGGGGTTTTCTCATACTTCGGACTTCAGTTGACCCAGTGGCCTTGCAACTTCAGCTCTCTGCTGGGATCCAACATATGATTTTGCAGACCATACAGCTTTCTCTTGTCAGTAGAGGGGGAACAATTGTCTAGTGCAGCTTTCTACATCTTAAGCAGCTGTAGAATCTATTTTATAAATACCTTATCTTCTCCTCTATTTCTGGACTAATTTCCCTTCAGAATGGTACAAAATTTTCTTTAGCTGATTTTTTTTTTTTTTTTGAGGCGGAGTTTCGCTCTTGTTACCCAGGCTGGAGTGCAATGGCGCGATCTCGGCTCACCGCAACCTCCGCCTCCTGGGTTCAGGCAATTCTCCTGTCTCAGCCTCCTGAGTAGCTGGGATTACAGGCACGCACCACCATGCCCAGCTAACTTTTTGTATTTTTAGTAGAGACGAGGTTTCACCATGTTGACCAGGATGGTCTTGATCTCTTGACCTCGTGATCCACCCGCCTCGGCCTCCCAAAGTGCTGGGATTACAGGCTTGAGCCACCGCGCCCGGCCTTTTTTTTTTTTTTTTTTTTTTTTTTTACAGAGTTTCGCTCTTGTTACCCAGGCTGGAGTGCAATGGCGCGATCTCGGCTCAACGCAACCTCCGCCTCCTGGGTTCAGGCAATTCTCCTGTCTCAGCCTCCTGAGTAGCTGGGATTACAGGCACGCACCACCATGCCCAGCTAATTTTTTGTATTTTTAGTAGAGACGGGGTTTCACCTTGTTGACCAAGAGGGTCTCGATCTTTTGACCTTGTGATCCACCTGCCTCGGCCTCCCAAAGTGCTGGGATTACAGGCTTGAGCCACCGTGCCCGTCTCTGATTATTTCTTTTTGAAGCTATGAGGTAAAGCTAATGAACACCTTGAAGATCCTTGCAAAGCAGCCATTTCATTTGGTGCTCAAGGGAAACCTGGGCCCAGACCAGTACTGAAACTCACAGCTATCCCCCACAGCTCTTGCTGAATTTTTGTAATGCAACACTTTCTTCTCCATCGGCATACTAGACTGAGAACAAGTGTGAGACAGGGACTGTCTTAAAATAGACTTCCCAAGAGGCTAAGATGTGCGGGGACTCCAGTTCACGGTCAAGCGTGAATCAGCAGAGTAACCATGGCGTCGTTAGCCCAGGAGAAGGCAACAATACATGGATATACCACATTTTAAAGAATCAACCTCAGGAACGTGATCTCAAAGACTAGTTGAATTGGTGACTGAAGGACTTGTTTCTCTAAGCAGGTAATGGAGAAAATTGGAAATGGTGCCTTGGTTGTCTAAATAATTGTGTGCTCAGATTGAATCTGAGGGTACACAGGTGCAGCTTACAGTGGGAAAGATTCTATGAACTGGATGTGGGTAGAGGATGCCTTTATGGACTTTGATATCATCGCACTTTCTTTTTCTTCTCATTTTGAGTGAGTAATCCTATTCCCATATATTAATGTACCTACAACTAAGAGAGGCAGTCTGAGTGCAAAAGATGCACTATCTCTACAATTTAATTAAATGGTACCTGCTCCTAATGGTACTTAAACTTCACATCACGTAGCCCAATTAGAAGAATGCTGTCCACCTGCCAAGGGTATTGGTCAGCTCAGGCTGCCATAGAAACATACCAAAGGTAGCACGGCTTAACAATAGACATTTTCTCAAGGTTCTGGAGGCCAGAAGTTCTCCTTGAGTCTTTCGTGAGTTTGGACGTGCTGTCAGGGCTGGTTTCAGGGGAGGCCTCTGTTCCTGGCTTGCAGAAGACTCCTTTCTTGCTGTGTCCTCCCATCACATTTCCTCTGTGCCGGCATGGAGAAAGAGACAGATTCTTTGATGCCCTTCCTCTCCTTATATTGACACCATTCCAACAAGATCAGGGCCCCACTGGTATCACCTGATTAACCGTAATTACCTCCTTAAAGAGCCTATCTACAAATAGTCAAGTTGGGGGTTAAGATTTCAACATATGAACTCTCAGGGAAACAGTTTAGTCTATGACACCAAGCAACAGGGATGATTCTATTGGTAAGATTCTCTACCGATTAGATCCTGTGATATTTGCCTGGTGGTGGGACCAGAAATAACTTGTTAGCAAGGCTGCTGTTACTGCTATTTCTATGAGTAGAAAAGCACAGCTGAGCTGGATTGCATGCCAGGGAGGAAAGAGTGCAGGTGAAACAGGCATGAAATAAAGATGGGGGAAATGCTAGCAAACAAAGCAGCGCTCTTACGTGAGCCATGAATCTAGCGAGGATTGAAATTGTGCCATTTCAAGGAAATGCCATTTCTTTTTAATTTTTTTTTAAAATTGCATTTTAGGTTTTGAGGTACATGTGAAGAACATGCAAGATTGTTGCATAGGTGCACACGTGGCAGCGTGATGTGCTTCCTCCCCTTCACCTGTATCTGGCATTTCTCCCCATGCTCTCTCTCCCCAACTCCCCACCCCCCGCTGTCACTCCCTTATTTCCCCCTAACAGACTCCAGCGTGTGATGCTCCCCTCCCTGTGTCCATGTGTTCTCATTGTTCAACACCTACCTATGAGTGATTTTCTGTTCTTGTGTCAGTTTGCTGAGAATGATGGTTTCCAGGTTCATCCATGTCCCTACAAAGGACACAAACTCATCATTTTTAGCAGTTGCATAGTATTCCACAGTGTATATGTGCCACATTTTCCCTATCCAGTCTGTCATCAATGGGTATTTCGATTGGTTCCAAGTCTTTGCTATTGTAAATAGTGCTGCAATGAACATACATGTGCGTATGTCCTTATAACAGAATGATTTATAATCCTTTGAATATATACCCAGTAATGGGATTGCTGGGTCAAATGGAATTTCTATTTCTAGTTCCTTGAGGAATCGCCACACTGTCTTCCACAATGGTTGAACTAATTTGCACTCCCACCAACAGTGTAAAAGTGTTCCTATTTCTCCACATCCCCTCCAGCATCTGTTGTCTCCAGATTTTTTAATGATCGCCATTCTAACTGGCGTGAGATGGTATCTCAATGTGCTTTTGATTTGCATTTCTCTAACGACCAGTGATGATGAGCATTTTTTCATAGGTTTGTTGGCCTCATGTACGTCTTCTTTTGTCAAGTGTCTGTTCATATCCTGTGCACACTTATAAATGCATTTGGGTGCTTTTTTCTTGTAAATCTGAAACATGTTTTTTCTAAAGGCAATAGCTGCTGTGGAGCTGTAGAAGGGATATTCTTATACATTGTTGGGTGGAACTTAATCAGTGTATGCAGTATTAAAAATATTTGGTGGTTCCTCCAAAAATTAGAAATTTATCTATCATGTATTATAGTAATCTTACCACTCAGCATACATTTAAAGCAAGTGAACTTAGTATACTTGTGTGGTATCTGCTTTAACATGTTTGCCAATATACTTCTCAAAGGAGCAGACATACAGCATCAACCAACCTGTTCATCAATGCATAAAAGGAAGAGACTCTTGTGTGTGTGTGTGTGTGTGTGTGTATACACTACTCTACCATATATATATATATATACCCATAAAAATTCATCCATAAAAAGTCTTCATAAAAATTCATGACATCATGTCATTTGCAGCAACATGGATGTATATATATACTACTCTACCATATAGTGTGTGTATATATATATATATAAATAAATTCATGACATCATGTCATTTGCAGCAACGTGGGTGAACCTGGAGGACACGGTGGCAAGAACGAAAAAAAAAAAAAAAAGCCAGACAGAGAAAGGCAAACACGGCATGATCTCACTCATGTGCAATCTAAAGAAGTTGATCTTAAAGAAGTAGAAAGGAAAATACTGGTTATCACAGGCTTTGAGAAGGTGTCAGGATGGGAATAATGGTTACAGAAAAGGGTTAAACTTAAATAGGAGAAATAAACCCTAGGGTTGTATTGCACAGCTGGGTGACTGGTTAACAATTTTTCAATCCAAAAAAGCTAGAACGGAGGATTTTCCATGCTTGCACCATAGAGAAATAATACCTGTATGATGGAGATGCTAAGTAGCCAAATTTGGCCACTTACACACACATGCACACGCGCACATGCACAGACACACGCATGCACACACACACAGAGTTTTCCTCACAAAGATCTCTCCTTTGCACTTTCCCAGCAGCACCCACTTCCCACACTTCCAAATCTCTTCATAAACCCTAGTACTAACTTGGTCTCCACTTCTGTAATTCCGTTATTTCAAGAATGTTCTGTGGATGGAATCGTATAGTATGTGACCTCTGGAGACTTGCTTTTTCCACTGAGCATAGGTTTCTAGATGTTCATCCATGTGACTGGTTGCATCATAGTTCTTTTATTATTATTATTATTATTATTATTACTGAGTAGGAGTCCAAGTATGTAAGCGTTTGAGTCTGAGGTCCTTAGTTCAGTATAACCACTCTGCAATTCATCCAAGTTGTTCTATTTCATCGATTGACTGAAACAAAGTCCTACTCTGTCCCTCAGGCTGGAGAGCAGTGATGTGATCTCAGCTCACTGCAGCCTCCGCCTTCTAGCTTCCAACTGTTCTCCTGCTTCAGCTTCCCCAGTAGCTGTATTACAGGCCTACACCACCATGTCCAGCTAAGTTTTTTGGTAGTTTTTAGTAGAGAAAGAGATTCACCATGTCGGCCAGGCTGGTCGCGGACTCCTAGCCTCAAGTGATCCACCCACCTCAGCCTCCCAAAATGCTGGCATTACAGGCATGAGCCACCATGTCCACCCTAAGTTGCTTTATTGACAGGCATGAGCCACCACACCTGGCCTAAGTTGCTTTATTTATCAATAGTGTCTTCCCACTTATTGCTGAGTAGGAATCTATTTAAGAATGCATCATGCTTTGTTTGGCCATTCACCAGTCGCATGACAAGTGGGCTGTTTCCACTTCTAGCCAATTGTGAATAAAGCAGGTTTAAACATTTGCATACAAATTTTTGCATGAACATCATTTTATTCCACTTGGATAAATATTAATACCTACGAGTAGTATTTGTTTGATCTGCATAAGCGTATGTTTATAAGAAACTGCTAACTGGTTTTCCAAAGTAAACGTTTTTACATTCCCACAGGCAGTATCTACGATATTTCTATCACCCCAAAAGGAAACCCAAAACCATCACCTTCTATTTCCTCATCTCCCTGTTGCTGCCAATCCTGGCCATCAGTTTTCTGTCTCCATGGATTTGCTTATAGCTGAACATTTCTAGTAAGTGAATTACGGTTTTAGTATCGGTAATGATGGTATCATTCGAGGTGGGTAGTGTTCTTTTCTATTTTGGGGGGAGAGTTCATGAGCTCTGGCAGTTTCCAGCTTTCAAATAATTTCAAATAATTCACTCATTTCATTGAAGTGTTGAAAACTTTTAACATAGAGTTTTTTTCTAGTATTCCCTATTAACATCTGAATAATTGCAATGATGATCAGAGGTTTACTATTTTTTAAAATCTTTTTAAAAACCAGCTTTTGGTTTAATTTGTTTTTTCCATTGTCTTTTCTGTTTTCGATTTAATTAATTTCTGCTCTTTATGATTTTCTTTCTTTGGGTTTGATTATTTTTCTGATGTCCTAAAGGTAGAAGCTTATATCAGACTTGAATGAAAAAGAAAATGCAAAGTATCAAAATTTTCAGGGCACAGCTAAAGCATAACTACAGGGACATTTCTAGACTAAATAGAAATCCAGAAATGAATAGGAAAAGAAAAAAAAAATCTTAGGCCGGGCGCGGTGGCTCAAGCCTGTAATCCCAGCACTTTGGGAGGCCGAGGCGGGTGGATCACAAGGTCAAGAGATCGAGACCATCCTGGTCAACATGGTGAAACCCCGTCTCTACTAAAAATACAAAAAAAATAGCTGGGCATGGTGGTGCGTGCCTGTAATCCCAGCTACTCAGGAGGCTGAGGCAGGAGAATTGCCTGAACCCAGGAGGCGGAGGTTGCGGTGAGCCGAGATCGCGCCATTGCACTCCAGCCTGGGTAACAAGAGCGAAACTCCGTCTCAAAAAAAAAAAAAAAAAAAAAAAAAATCTTAAATAAATTTTGTTTTAAAATACAAATATGTATGCCTTTAGAAGCCTGAAAGAAAATATACTAAAGGATTATTAATGCTTATCCCTCCATAATAGACTTAAAAATAATTTTTTCATATATATATATATACATATAATTGCATTTTAGGTTCTGGGGTACATGTGCAGAACATGCAGGATTGCTGCATAGGTACATACGTGGCAGTGTGGTTTGCTGCCTCCATCCCCATCACCTATATCTGGCATTTCTTCCCATGTTATCCCTCCCCAACTCCCTACCCGCCACTGTCCCTCCCACAGTCCCCCCACCACAGACTTCAGTGTGTGATGCTCCTCTCCCTGGGTCCATGTGTTCTCAATGTTCAACACCCACCTAAGAGTGAGAACATGTGGTGTTTGATTTTCTGTTTTTGGTCAGTTTGCTGAGGATGATGGTTTCCAGATTCATCCATGTCCCTACAATGGACATGAACTCATGACATTTTTTACGGCTGCATAGTATTCCATGGTGTATATGTGCCACATTTTCTTTTTTTGTATGATTTTTGAATTTCCCATTATTTCCATAAGACAATGCATTTTTTTATAATTACAAAACAAATATACTCAATGAAAAATTAAAACATAGACGTTTATAGACTTGAATCATAAAGCCTTCTTTCCACTGTCCCATATCAGATTTAAGTACTGTTGACAGGTGCATGTTTCCTACTAGAGTATTTCTAATATGTATACTCCATTTCTTTTCCTAAAAGATATATATTATTTTTAATTTTTCTAAACTATTTAAATTCTTCCATATTACATATTGACATGTAGTTTTTCTTTTAAATTTAATATACCAGTGACATTTTTTATGTCAGTGTGTGAATGCCAACCTCATGCCTTGTATGGCTGTATAATATAGCATGATATAAATATATCACAAATTTTACTATTGTACTATTTAGAGACATTTAGGGTTTTTGTCTAATTTTTGAAATTATAATACTGCACTGAATATTCTTGAACTTGATCTTCAGACACTAATGGAAGTATTTCCTCAGGGTTAATTCCTAAAATGGAATTGCTGGAACAATGGACACAGGTTACCATCACATAGATGATCAAAATGGTGTTATATAGAAAAAAAGAGTTTTCATATTATAGTCTTTATAAACCTTATAGAACTATTCTGGGTCAGGTACAGCGGCTCACACTTGCAATCCCAGCACTTTGAGTGGTGAAAGGGAAAGGATCATTTGAGCACAGGAGTTCAAGACTAGCCTGGGCAACACTGCAATACCCCGACACTACAAGAAAAATTAAAAAATGTCGCCCAGGCCGGGTGCGGTGGCTCAAGCCTGTAATCCCAGCACTTTGGGAGGCTGAGGCGGGTGGATCACGAGGTCAAGAGATCGAGACCATCCTGGTCAACATGGTGAAACCTCGTCTCTACTAAACATACAAAAAATTAGCTGGGCATGGTGGTGCGTGCCTGTAGTCCCAGCTACTAGGGAGACTGAGGCAGGAGAATTGCCTGAACCCAGGAGGTGGAGGTTGCGGTGAGCTGAGATCGCGCCATTGCACTCCAGCCTGGGTAACAAGAGCGAAACTCCGTCTCAAAAAAAAAAAAAAAAAAAAAAAAATGTCGCCCACTGTGGCGGCACATGCCCACAGTCCCAGCTACTTGGGAGACTGCGGTGGGAGGATTGACTGAACCCAGGCGGTCAAGGCTGCAGTGAGCTGGGATTGCACCGGTGCCTTCCAGTCTAGGCAACAGAACAAGACCTGGTCTCTTAAAAACATTTAAAACTGAGAAATACTATGGATAAAATGAAGTAATAATGTCTGGGATTTCTGAAATAATCCAAAGGGGATAATGTCATGGAGATGGGTAGATATAAAAGAAGATAAGTCATATATTGCAAAACTGAAGCTGATTTGTGCATGTTGCATGTGTGTTTCTTTATTAGTAAATCTGAGATTTGTTTTTTACATTTATATTGACTGTATTCCTTCTGTGGACCGTCTATTCCTATATTTGGCCTGCATTTCTAACGGGTTGTTTGTCTTTTTTTTCTGTTTTAAAAAATTATTTTCGATATTATGTTTCACTCTGTTGCCCAGACTGGAATCAGATGAGCAGCAGATGAGCACGGACTGGGGAGAAAGGGATGCCAGTGGAGAAGGAGAGGGACGTCTCAGACACCAAAGGGAAAAGAGATACTGTAAAGAGGGGTCAGCTCCATGTCACATCCTGCAGAGACACCAGGTATTGCAGGAACCCAAGAGGGAACTCAGATTGGACCATAAGGAGGTCTTGCTGGCCTTGACATAAGAGGTTTCAGAGAGAGCGAGGTGAGAGCCCAAAACACGGCCATGTCCCCACCATGAGAAACAGTGTCTGGCACAGTGAGAATGGACTTATGGATGGATGGATGATGGATGGATGGATGGATGATGGATGGCAGACAGATGAACAGACAGACTGATGGACAAATGGATGCACAGACAGAATGAATGGGATGGATGGATGGATGGATGGATGGATGGATGGATGGATAGATGGATGAATGAACAAATGGATGGATGGGTGGATGTGTGTATGGATGGATGGATAGATGGATGAATGAACAAATGGATGGATGCGTGGATAGACGGAAAGAGTGGACTGTGAGAAGAGAGAAGGCTTCATGAACAAAGTGAGATTGAGATGCCTCACCATGGTTGGAAATTAGAACATAGGAGTTTCTATTTGAGTCATGAATGACCCAGTATCTTGGTCCTGAGTTGACTGGGGACACTTGTGTGGAATAAAGACTAAGAAGCCCTTAAAATAAGGCCAGGTGAGGTCAGGCAGGTCCGAGCTTGCTCAGGACTTCTCTGCCACACTGCACAGCTGTTTTAGCTGGCACGTCACTCAAGGAGTTGCTGGGAACTACTGTGGCCAGGCTTGCCATCAGCACAGACAGCCTCAGAGAGTTGGTGAACACACTGCGGTGACTCCAAGACTGTGAGTGTCACCTGCCTCATACAGGAGACAGGCACAGGGACATCCCCAGGGGTCTCTCCCCTCCCTGCCCTGCGCCTAGTGTGCATCCTCATCGTCTGCAGATGTGCCTGTCAATGCCAAGCATCTTGCTGCTCCAGCCCTGACCCACGATGGCCCCAGGTGCTGACTTCACAGGATTGAATCCGAGCCTCAGTCACGTGTCCAGCATCAGGACCCAGTCCACCATCCTTGATATGCGGCTCTCACAATGTTCCCCAGCCTCCCCCACCCTCTGCTCTCTCAAGAAAGTTTGCTTTCTCCCCCTGGGGATTCTTCTCTTCTGCACTCCCAACCTTAAGCACTGACCTCTACTTCTCTCTGTGAGATGTGGCAGAGGCAGGTTGGTCTTGGGGTAACTGGCAGAGAAGAGACTAATAGTAGGAGCAGCCACCTTCAGGTTGCAACAGACGGACACAGCCAGGTCCTGAAGCCTTGGCTCGGTTTGGCTAGGGCTGGGAGCTGCTTCTCCTTCTCCGTGGTAGATCCCCTAGGTGGGGATAGAGAATGGTGTCTGAGGGGATCGGAGGCTCCAGGCTACATCAGGCCCTGGGCACAGCCTCCGAGCCTGTCAACATGCTGCCAGAACAATCCTGCAGGGTAGGTGGCTCACAGTTCACACGGGAGGCTCCAGGTACTGGCTACCCTGTGTACACATGGGAAAACCGAGGCTACAGAAGGGGGGCCTGGGCCAGGTCACTTGGGAGAGGTGACTTTGGAAGTGCTCTTGGAAAAGTGAAAGGCTGTCTGCCCTCAAAAGAAGAAAGGAGAGAAAGTCTCCTGGGTGAGCCAAACAACCACATTGTCAACCGTCACAGAGACTAGATGGGGGGCTACACACCACTCTGATTCTCCTCTGCCACCTCTCACCCCCTCCTCTGTCCCCACTTGTCAGCCCAAGGCTGCCCCTTTGGTCACTGTCTTCCCACCTTCCTCTGAGAAGCTCAAAACCAACCAGCCCACACTGCGTCTGATGAGTGACTGCCACCTGGGCACACGATGGTGGCCTGTCAAGGTAGACGGCACCCCTGTGACCCAAGGTCTTTAGACCACGGAGCCCTCCAAATAGAGCAACAACAAGTCTATGGCCAGCAGCTCCCCGAGCCTGATGCCTGACCAGTGGAGGTCCCACAGCAGCTACAGCTGTCAGGTCACACATGAAGGGAGCATCCTGGAGAAGGCCATGGCCTCTGAAGCATGTCCGTAGGTCCCTGGTTCTCCCCCATCCACAAGGGCCTGGAGCTGAGGATCCCGGGGCAGTGGTCTCCCCTGTAATCACGGGTCAGCCAGCCCTTCTCCCTTCACCCAATAAACAGTCAATAAATATCATCTTTGTCAACCAGAAATCCTGCACCATTTTATTCCTTCTCTCTCTTATAAGCTGACACTTCCCCCAGCTTCTCAGTGTGGGGTGGAGGAAATTCTGGCACCCAGTGACAAAGTCACCCTGAGAGAGAGGCTCACAGCCTCCCTAGAGCATCTCCCCAGGAAAATAGGCCAAGACAGGAGGAGTCTGCTCGCTGAACACCAGTTCTTGCCTCTCCCCTTTCCCCTTCCTCTTCCCAGACCATCTCCCTATTCTCTGCCTCCTTCTGGAAGAAGCTGTTCTTGTCTGAGCCTCCAGATGATGCCTCTTTCTCTGCCCGGGTTGGGACCCTCTGCCGATCCGCGCTGCACCCTCTTTCCTCAGCCTGGAAACCCTGTTCCGGGTCTGGCGCCTTTCTGCTTCTGGCCTTGCTGCCCTCTTCCTTCTCTTCCCACCTAAGCTCCTGCCCACCCTCACCCCTCCCCACCTGAGGGCTGTACCGTCAGGACGCTTCAGCACCACGGACTCTTCTTGAGGTCCTGGAGCTCTAAAATGGGAGGCCCACCTTGATGCTTCACCCAACAGCAGAATCAGGTATAAAAGAGGAATGGAGGAAGCCAGGAAGGAAACTCACACAAAAAGCCTGCAGGAGGCTGAAGACGCTTGCAAAAGATAAGCTGTGAGTTTCTTAAGCAGTGCAACGAGAGAAATCGTTGTTTCGTCATTCTATAAGAGGCAACAAACCCTTTGCTGGAGGGAAGCTTGTGTTCTCGATGTTGAGACTATGAGACTCAACATAGTTAAAAGAGAGGTCATGTTTTACCCAAGGTCTCAGCACTGAGGGCAGCTGCGCACTGGCAAGCAGGTGATGCTGAGTAGCCTCAGCGCGTGGTAATGAACATAACCCAGCTCAGAGGAAGTGCTAATCAGCGCTCCTACAAGAAGCGGCATGTCAATGCATGCCCGTGCCTGTCCCTGTAACCACAGGGACAACATTGGAGAGTCATTTATTACAGCAGACACACGAGCTGAGGAAGAGACTCACCCAGGATATCCCAGGGCCCGTCCGCAGCCACACCCCCAGCGACAGAGGCCTGAACTCACCCTTGGAGAAGACATAGCAATAAGAACCTGATTTGTCCCAGGGTTGCCCAACAGGTCAGTTTCTGTCCCCAGATCCAGGGTAGGATCTTGACATAAAACCACAGCCCCTGCACCCACTACATGCCCAAAGCCACCCCCACCCCTGCCTTATGCCCCCCTACCTTGGGCATCCCCAGACCCCTGGGCTGCTTCCCACACATGCCCACACTCTGCCACATGGGAGCCAGATGGGGGTATTCTGTCAAGTGTGTGGCACAGTCACTGGCCATCTTTGGGGAGCATTGTTTTTAGGTCAGGTCTCTGTCACTGTGGGTGGGGCTGGGGAGGGGTGGTGGGGTGTCCTGGGTGAATCTCTCCCTCAGCTCCTGTGGCTGCTGTAAGAAATGAGTGCTAGTTTTATGGATTCAAACAACACACATTGATTCTCTCACAGGTCTGGAGGGCAGATGTGTGCATTGAGGATTGAGGGGCTAAAATCACAGTGCCAGCCGGGCTGGGCTCCTTCTGGAGGCTCTGGGGACAGTCTGTTTCCAGGACCTCTCCATCTCCTCAAGAACACTCACCTTTCTTAGCTCACGGCCCCTTCCTCCAACTTCAAAGCCAACTGCATATCAAACCTCTCTCCTGCTCCTCCTCTATTCCCCACTCTCTCTCCCTCCATCCCCACTTCTTTTTTTTCACTCTGATCCTCCTGCCTCCCTCCTTATCTTAGAAAGATCCCACCTTGGACCATCCAGATAACCCAGGATAATCTTCCACCTCGGGCTCCTTAACATCCTCACTTCTACAAAGTCTCTGTGGCCACACAACACAGCACATGGAAAGTTTCCAGGACGAGGACGTGGTTGTCCCTAGGGGGTCTAATGGAGCGAAACACCGCTCCTTCCCCCCATCCCTCTCCCTTTCTCTGTGTCCTGGCCAGTCCAGTCTGAACCACTCCTAGGGACCTTCCCAGCCTCACCCGTCCCTCCCTGACCCTGGTCTACTGTGGCCTCTTCTCAGAACTGTGAGTTTTGCATTTCTTCCCATAAGCCCCCTGAGGTTAAATGTCCTCTAGGCCCAATAGCTATTGGAGGAAGATCCTATTATGATCCTCACTCTACCATGGAGACACCATGGTCCAGAGACGTTGAATGAATGCCCCAGGCCTCAGCAGGGACTCAGACCTGGCCTACCCCACTCTATATCTCAGCTCTGGACCCTAGGTGCCCAACTGCCCTCAGCCCACCTAGCCAGGCCCAATCTCTTAATCCAGCTTCCTCTGTGGAAAGCACAGCCCAATGGACCCAGCGCCACATTTAGGGACCCATGGTCCACGTTATTGGACCGACAAGGGATGGAAGAAAACAATGACCATAGGTCAGAGTGGGTCCTCTATGTCAAACATCAAGGGCAGGCTAGATGGAGGAGGAGCTGGGAAAGGGTCCCCTCTTTCTGGAAACCCCACCCCAGTTCTGGTTCTGAGAGGTGAGGTTCACTCCAGGGCTTACCATACCCTCATCATCAGAAGCCTCAGTCCCTGGCAAGAAGCCTGCCCAGCCCAATCCCAGTATCTCCAGGATAAAGTCCAAAGGCCAACCCCAAATACAAGACGATTCCACACCTTCTGCTTCCAAGTCCAGCCACATTCCCCATCGCCCCTCCCCATGCACACCTCCTGTTCCAACGGAACTGAACCAAGGGGCTTTCATCCCCAAAGGGCCGCAGAGGCCCCAGCTGCACACCTTTGCTCGTGCTAGTCCCTCTTTCTGGCATGCCATTCCCTCCACCCATTCACCTAACAGAGCCTGCAGTCCACAAGGCCCAAGTCAGCCCCTCCCTGTGACCTTGCCTGACCCTGTCCCAGGCTCCCTTGGAGGCTGATAAAAGCAGCTTCTCATCACCTCCAGGGATTGGTATGCTTTACTCTAACGCCCTCGGCTGGGCTGACCTCTATGAAAAGAAGACCCCTCTGCACATCCTTAGACCCAGACATCACAGGACAAGCTGGATGCCAGGGAGTCCAGCCAGATCTCCACGGAAAGGCTCTGCTCTGAAGCAGGAGGCAGACTGAGGGGAAAAAGTTCCTAAAGCAACTCAGGGAAGCCCTCCCGTACGGGAGCCCCAAAGAGGCTGCAAAAATGCCAGCTCAGGCAGCCAAATGGCCATTTGCCACAGCCTTCTGAGACCCAGAAGCCAAGTGACGATCGCTTGGATTCGGCAGTGACTGGTGGAGGTGGCAGCTGGTGAACCAATACTTCCCAACCCCCGTCCGGCAAGCAGCTGTGCCCCAGCCCTCCTGATGTGAGTGACATGCCTGTCTCCCGCACCATCAAATCAATCCAAATCTTTGCAAGGTGACACAGGGTATAGACGTCTTTGAAAAGCTCATTGACTGATTCAAATGTATAGTAAGGACTGAAAACTACTGTGCTGTGTAAATACATTTCCTATGGCTTGTTTTTAGCCCTTTTGTATCCAGCAATGTCTCCATACCTTTCCCATGGGATACGGGAGCCAGAACAGACAGGAACAGGTGTGGGGTGTCCTGGGACACTGAGGGTGGAATACAGCTCCGCCCTCAGGGGGACCCATTTCTGTGACTGTTTAGGGCACTCACCTGTGGCTCAGCCCATCTGTGGAGGCAAATCACACCCGAGAACCCCAGAGACTCAAAAGAAAGCACAAGATCAGCAAATACCTGCCAGGGTGGGCCCTGGAGTTGCAGCCCCAGGGAAAGCCGCCACTGCACCGTCAGCTCCCTTCAGCCCCGTCTCAAGCCCCAGCAGGATGAGGTTTCTAAGCTCAGAGCTCTGCACAAATGGTGGACTGGATTTCAGAGGAGTTATTAATAGACCTACAGTCACCTAGAGAGTTACGGGACCAGGGCCACAGAGTAATTCCTGGGAGGGCAGCCAGGATGAAAGCAGGACAGAGAGGAAACACAGGGAGAGAGCCCCAGGACCACATCAAATATAGAGAGAACCGGGGAGCAAAGGCAGCCCTGATGTGTTGCCCCACAGCCCCTGCACGCCTGTGTGCCTTGAGAATTCAGAATGAGGAGCTCACTCTTGCCCTGTACTTGGTTTGGGGCTCTGGCAGGCTGACCTACTTCCTGCCCCAGCCTCACCCGATCTCCCCACTCTTTGCCACCTACTTGGGCAAGCTGATCTCTCTCTGGTTTTCTGAGTACTCAGTGGCCCTGAGTTAACTCCTCTGCATGCTTTATTTATGTGATTAAAAAGGGAAGCAGTTCTCACTAGCCCCATTTTTCAGATTAGAAAACAGGCACAGGGATGTTCTACAATGTGCTCACAATCAGCAGGCTGCAAATGGTAGCTGCACTTTAAATGTAGGTCTATCCGTGCTTCTAACATTGAGCTAACTACACCATTGTCACTCTGTGCCTGGTGTCTGCTGACCCTGTCTCTGTCTTCTGATTAAAATGTTTCTCCCTAGCAGCCTCTCCAGGAAGCTGCGCAAAGCCTTTAATGATAACCCACCAGTTCTCCCACAGACCCTCAGTGGGACCTGGAACCTTCCAGCCTGAACCTTAGTCTCCAAGAGTCACAGTGAACCTGAGCTTAGGATGCCCTGGTGCTGAAACAGCTGCAGTGACCACAGGCTTAGGGAATTCGACCAGTCAGTAACATTAGCATTTCTGGAAGACTGTCTAAAGAGTAACAGGAATAAACAAGTCCAGCCTGCAAAGACTGGAAAAAATACCCACTTATTCAATTTCCAGGCATGAACACAGGCCCAAAAGCATTAAGAACATTCAGGGAAATATGACCTCACTAAGCAATAAATAAGTCACCAGTGACTAACTCAGGAGAGATAAAGATGTAAAACTCGTCGCACAGGAAGTAAAAATAACTGTTTTGAGGAAACTCAATAAAACTAAAAAAATACACAAGTAATTCAGAAATTTATCAAAGAAACTTAACAAGGAGATTGAAATAATCTGAAAAGACCACAGAAACCTCAAAGCTGAAAAATAGAATGGATGAACGGAAAAATTCATGAGAAGACCTCAACAGCAGAACGGATCAAACAGAGGAAATAATCAGTGAGCTGACAGGCCATTTGAAATACACAACAGGAGAAAAAAGAAAAGAATAAAAGAATAAAAAAAGCATAGAAGATCTCTGGGATTGCACGAGAAAAGCGAAGGTAAGAGTCGTTGGTCCTCAAGAGAAAGAAAAGAAATAGTCAAAAGCAAATAGATCGTAACAGAAAGCTTTTCAATTCAAAAGAAATATAAAAATATCCACGTACATAAAGACCAAAGATCATCAAGTAGACTCAAGCCAAATCAGACTAGGCTAAGGCATAAATAATCCAACTCCAAATGTCAAGGACAGAAAGGATACCATAAATAGCAGGATAAGTGAATCACACAACATACAGAAGGCCTTCCACCTATCAGGAAACAGCGCTCTCAGCAAAAATTTAACACACGGAGGGCCTCCCTCACATGGGGAAAGTGGAATGACATATTCAGAATGCTTAAGAAAAACAATACCAATGAAAAAAAAAACCACACCCAACAGGTAGATCTTTCAAAAATAAAAGAGAGGTAAGTACTTTCCCAGAGAAATAAAAGCTTAGGAAATGTATCACTACCAAACTTGTTTTACAAGAAATGCTACAGGGAGTTCATCAGTCTGAAAGAAAATAATGCAAACATATAATAAGAAAACATCTGAATGTATAAATTTTATTAATAAAAGTATATATATAAATAAATTTCAAATAATATTGTAGTTGTGGGGAATGGGCAACCTATATCTCTAATAAGAAGGGTAAAATACAAAATTACTAAAATAATAATAATCCAACAATTTTTAAAGAGATAGGCAATATAAAAAGATATCGAGGCCGGGCGCGGTGGCTCAGGCCTGTAATCCCAGCACTTTGGGAGGCCGAGGTGGGTGGATCATAAGGTCAAGAGATCGAGACCATCCTGGTCAACATGGTGAAACCCCGTCTCTACTAAAAATACAAAAAAAATCAGCTGGGCATGGTGGCGCGTGCCTGTAATCCCAGCTACTCAGGAGGCTGAGTCAGGAGAATTGCCTGAACCCAGAAGGCGGAGGTTGCGGTGAGCCGAGATCGCGCCATTGCACTCCAGCCTGGGTAACAAGAGCGAAACTCCGTCTCAAAAAAAAAAAAAGATATCGAAAGATATCCAAATGTCAAAGTGTGTGTGTGTGTGTGTGTGTGTGTGTGTGTGTGTGTGTTGTGGGGATAGAGTTACAGGGGTAAATATTTTTAGTTTCTTTTTTTTATTTCGATTTGTTCTTTGCCATCAAAGTTAAACTAAAATAGCTTGTTACAATTATGTTCTTTAGCTTCATGATAACCAGAAAACAAACATCAAGAATAGACACCCTAAAAATAAAAAGGAAGGAATTAAAACACCTTACCAGAGAAAATTGCCAAACTACAAATAAAGACAGAAAGGAATTGAAAGAGGAGAAAAGAAAGGGAGAAAGAGAGCGAAGACAAAGAGAGGGAGGAAGAGAGAGAGACCGAACGATAAAAGAGTGACAAAACGGTCATACGACAGGGAAAAGATGACAGTCGTGTATTTTTGCCTGTTAATGATGACTCTGAATATAAATGAATTAAATTCTTCAATTAAGGCAGAGTGGCTGAATGGATTAAAAGACAAGACTTAAAAACATGCATAGACTGAAAACGAAGGGATGATAAGATAACCCACAGAAGTGGAAACAAAACAGCAGAAGTAGCTATACTTATATCAGATAAAACAGATCTAAGTCAAACAAATAAAGAAAGAAAGATAATTATATAATGAGAAAGAAGTCAACACTGCAGTATAACAATCATAAGTGCATATGCAACCAATACTCAAGCACCTAAATATAGCAGCAAATATTAACAGGTCTTAAAGGAGAGTCTGTTAACAATACAATAATAAAGTACTTCAACACTACAGTATAATCAACACTCCACTATCGTCAGTGGACAGATCATCCAGACCAAAAAAAAAAAAAAAAAAAAAATCAGTTAAACTGTACTCTGTATGGAATGAACGTAACAGACATTTACACAGCTTTCCACCCAACAGCTGCACAATGCACGTTCTACTAAGTAGCACATGGATGATTCTCCAGGATAGACTGTGTTCAGCCAAGAAACAAGTAACAACACATTTTTAAAAACTGAAATCATAACAAGTATCTTTTCTGACCACAGTGGAATAGTACTATAAATTACTAACAGGAAGAACTTTGAAAACTATAAAAATAAATGGAGGTTAAAATACACGCCCATGAACAAAAAATAAGTAAATAAAAAAATAAAAAGGAAATTAAAATTTTATGGAAACAATAGAAACACAACATAAGAAAGTCTGGGAGATGAAGCAAAAACAGCTGCAAGAGAAAAAGTGTATAGCATAAATGCCTACATCAGAAAAGTAGAAAGATCCCAAATAGCCAACCTGATGATGATGATGATACGCTTCAAATAATCAGAAAAACAAACAAAACAAATGCTAAAATTATTAGAAATAAAGTATGATGATTAGAGAAGAAATTTTAAAAACAGAAATGAAAAAAATATAAACAAAAAGTCAGTGGACCAAGGAGCTCAGGTTTTTTGTTTCTTTTTTTAATAAAAATCAAAATTGACAAACTTTAGACTAAGAAAAACAGAAAGAAAATGGAGGTAAGAAAGGAGACATTGCAGTTGATAATACAGAAATAAAAAGGAGACATTGCAGTTGATAATACAGAAATAAAAACAAATTGAAAAATCTAGGACAAATGAATAAACTTCTTGGCACATAACAAATTCCCAACATAGAATGATAAATAAATAAATAAATAAAAACCCTTGAACTGGCCAATAATGAGTAATGCAATTAAAGCAGTAATACAAAGTCTCCCAACAATGAAAAAGACAAGAATCATGGTTTTACTGTTGAAGTCTACCAATCATTTTTAAAAGAGTAAGTATAAATTTTACTCAAAATATTCCCCCCACCAAAATGAAGAGAAATTAATACTTTCAAACTTGTTCTAACTTGTTCTATGAGGCCGCCATTACCCTTGAAAAACAAAACAAAACAACAACAAAAAACCCACAGATCAGGACATAACAAAAAAAAAAAAACAAAAACAAAAAAAACAAACTCAAGCAACAATACCTGATGAACACAAATCCAAAAATATTCTCAACAAAACACTTGAAAATTGCATTTGACAACACAATAAAAAGATCATCTGCCATGATTCATCCAAAGAATGTGAAGATGAATCAATAAACACAAATAAGTGTGACACATCATTTTCGGCAAATAAATAACAAAAACCATATAATCATATCAGTAGATGATGAAAAAAATAATACTCAACATTCCTTCATGATGAAAACTCAACACAATGAGTACATAAGGAACATAGCTCAGCTCAATCAGGGCCAAATATGACAAACGCACAGTGAACATCATTATCAGTGGGAAAAACTTAAAATTTCTTTCTCTATGATCTGGAACAAGTGTGGCTACTTTTCCTACCCTTATTTACTGGAAGTCCTACCTAGAGCAATTAGGCAGGAGAATGCAATAAAAGGCATCCAAACTGGAAAAAAGGAAGTTAAAATGTCTCCGTTTGCAGGAGACATGATCTTGTATATCTAGAGAGAGAACACTGTAAGATCCTACAAAAAACTTACTAGAAATAATACATTTAGTAAAGGTGCAGGATATAATATCAATATACAAAAATGAGTAACATATCCATAGGCCAACAGTGAAACTCCTCAGGAAAATTAAGAAAGCTATTTCAAAACAGTAGCTAAAAAAAGAATACCTAAAGATAAACTTAACCAAAAGGGCAAAAGATAAATATATATGAAATGAAAACTACAAAACCTCAATGAAGGATAGTAAAGCAGACACAAGTAAATGGAAAGATATCCCATGTCCTTGTACTAGAAAGAATATTAACGAAATATTTGTATCACCCAACATGATCTACAGTATCAATGCAATCTACATTAAATTACAAATGGAAATCAAATAAAATAAAAATCATAAAATTTTTAATGGAAATGCAAAATACCTCAGATAGATAAAAGAATCTTGAACAAAAAGGAAAAAGCTGGAGACATCACACTATCTGATTTCAAAATATGCCACAAATCTATAGCAACGCAAACCACATGTAAGTGGGAAAAAATGTGGAGGGGTGTGAGGAGAGCAGACAGACATAGACAAATGACAGATCAAACAGGATAGAAAATTCAGAGATAAATTCATGCAGTTAACAGTCAACTCATTTTTGGCCAAAGGTACTAAGAACACACATTCTGTAAGGACAATCACTTGAATAAACTGTGCTGGGAAAGCCCAACACCGACATGATAAAAAATACGTCTAGACTGTTATCTTACCACATACAAAAATCAACTCAAAATAAAAATTTAAATGTATGACCTGAAACTATGAAATTACTAGAGAAGAAAACACAGGAAAAATGGTTCCTGAAATTGATTACGATAAGGAATTTTCAAATAGACATCAAAAACACCAGAAACAAAAGCAGAAATAGACAAACGGATGAACCTCAAAGCTTCTGCAAAACAGAGAAAGCAATAAATAGAACGAGGAAACAATCCAGAGAATGGAAGAAAGTATTTGCCAACCATGCATCAGACAAGGGGTTAATACACAAAATACATGAAGAATTCAAACTAGTCAAAAGCAAAAATACAACTAATCTGATTTAAAAAGCAGAAAAAAAATCCACCCGAAACCTTTGTCCCCACCGTGATCTCCCCACCTTCCCGTGCCGACCTCCTCCGGCTTTCTCCCTCTCGCCATCCTTGTTTTTTCATCTTCACCAAATCTTCACCACCACTTTTTTCCACCGTATTTTCACAAAGTCTTCTCTGCTCTCCCACTCACCACCATTTTATCCATCCATTTGCCCAAAAACTTTTCTCACCGTTTTCCTCCACCCTCCTTTTTCCCTCCTCCTGGCCGTAGTATTTTTCCCTCCAACTCTAATCACCGTTTTCCTCCTCCACCTCCCCAAAAACATGTTCCATTGTCTTTCCCCAAAGCCTTCTCCCCGCTCCTGCTGCTCACCACCTTTCTCCCTTCATCTACCCAAGAACATTTCCCCATCGTCCTTTCACAAAGCCTTCTCCCCAGAGCAACCCAGACGAACCTGGAAAACATTACGTTAAAGGTAATGAACTAGGCCCAGGAAGACACACACTGCACGATACCACTCCTGTGAAATCTTAAGACGTTTATCTTAAGTAGAAAGCAAAATATTGGTAACTAGAGTCTGAGAGATGGGAGGGGGAATGGGGATTGGTTAGGGACACAAAGTTATCCTGACATAAAAGGACTAAATCCGAGTGTTCTCCTCCTCAGCCTGGTGACTGGAGTTAACAATACTATATTTTTCAGAAGAGTAAGAAGGGAGAATTTTGAATGTTCTCTCCACACAAAAATGATACCTGTATGAGAGAACAGAGATCCTAAGTACCCTGATTTGATCACTGATCCATCTATATGCAAGAAAATGTACCCCTAATTACGGACCTTTATGTTGTGAAAAAAAGTTAACAGAAACAAATACATATTGCTAAAAATCACAGGGAACCACAAAAGCAATGAATGTCTAAAGGAATCCTCAGAAATACAATCAAAGTGAGGACCCACCATCCTCAATACCAAATTACACCGCCAAGTGGGACTACCAAACCCGGAAAGTTTTTGCACAGCAAAGAAAACTACTTTCCAAATTAAAAAAAAAAAAAAAAAAAGAAAAAAAAAGAAATCCGATAGATTAGGCAAGCCTTTCAGGCAATCATGCAATTCATGAGGAGCTGTCATCTAACCTGTACACAAAAACCACTACAAAGTAGCAAAAGAATCCAATGTAGAACCTGAACAGACAATTCTGCAGACAGAAAATCGAACAGATAAGAGATAAGGTCCTCAAAACGAACTATTCATTAGAAAACTATAATTCAGGCCGGGCGCGGTGGTTCACGCCTGTAATCCCAGCACTTTGGGAGGCCGAGGCGGGTGGATCACGAGGTCAAGAGATCGAGACCATCCTGGTCAACATGGTGAAACCCCGTCTCTACTAAAAATACAAAACATTAGCTGGGCATGGTGGCGCGTGCCTGTAATCCCAGCTACTCAGGAGGCTGAGGCAGGAGAATTGCCTGAGCCCAGGAGGCGGAGGTTGCGGTGAGCCGAGATCGCGCCATTGCACTCCAGCCTGGGTAACAAGAGCGAAACTCCGTCTCAAAAAAAAAAAAAAAGAAAACTATAATTCAAAACCACACGCAGACAATCTCACAGTTATTGAATATTCCTGGAAAGTTTTAAAAAAAAAACAAAACAGAGGGGCCAGGCACGGTGGCTCAGGCCTGTAATCCCAGCACTTTGGGAGGCCTAGTTGGGTGGATCACCTGAGGTCAGGAGTCTGAAACCCACCTGACCAATATGGTGAAACCCCATCTCTACTAAAAATTCAAAAATGAGCCTGGTGCCGTCGTCGTGGGCAGCTGGAGTCCCAGCTACTCAGGAGGCTGAGACAGGAGGAGAGTTTGAACCCAGGAGGTGGAGGGCGCAGCGCGCCGGGACTGTGCCACTGCACTCCAGCCTGGGCGACAGGGCGAGGCTCAGTCTCCAAAAAAAAAAGAAAAGAAAAAAAAATGCGGGTGTAGTTTTAGGAAAGGCGGAATTCACACACTGTACGTGGAAATGAAAACGAGGGCACCCCAGCTCAGAGGCCCGTGGGGCTCAGAGGACCCGGTTCCGGGCTGCGCCGCGGGCTCGGGGCCTGGCTCCCGGGTGCCGGACGCGGGCGGGACAGAGGCGCAGCCGTCCCCGCAGGGCTGGAGACGCTGCCACGGCCAGGACCCCACGACCGCCCCCACACGGGCGCCTGGGGCCCAGGTGCCCACAAAGGAGTCAGGGCTGGAAAGCAGGGAGCGGCAGAGAAAGGGCAGGGAGGCCTGGAGGGTCCCCGCTGGGGCCCAAGTCCCCGCCACTTACTGCAGGACCGGCCTCCGCCTCCGCCATCGATGGACGCCACCACCGCTTCTCCGGAGCAGCTCGCCTTCGCCGCGCCGCTCTTCCCGCTCCCCGCTACCGGTCCGCGGCTCCTGGGCCGCCACCCCGCCGCCGCTCCCGCTGCCTGAGACCGCCTTCCATTTCCGGGACGGCGGCAGCGCGTTTCCGCTCAGACACGTGGGACGGCGGCTCCGCCCTGCGCGCCTCGGTGAACGTGCGCGAGGGCACCTGGGCGGGGCAGAGCCCTGAGTCTCCCACAGGGAAGCAGCGCGCTGTGTCTACACGGGACGGGGACGCCCAGAGCCGCACGGGCCCTGCTGCGATCCCAAAGACCAGCGCCCGTCTGCGCAGTTCCCACCTGGCGCCCTGAGGCGAGAACACGTTCCTCGGTAGCACGGAAGCCCCAGGAACTCCAAGAGGGGACGGAGGACTGAGGGCGGCAGGAGAAAAAACGGGGACGATCTTCAGAGAGCGCGAGAACCCCTACGCTGCAGGCCACAGCAACCCCGGTACAAAGCAGAAAGGGAGGACCCTGGCTGGTCACGGGAAGCCAGACACTCGCACCTTAGATTTCTGGAAACAACGACACTCTCCGTGTCAATCCCCAGCGGTTACCACTAGAAGAACAAAGCACAAAACCGTGAGACAAACAACCACTAACTATCCGCATTTCTATTTTTAGATACCTCGAAAGGCCAGGGGAAAGCGCGAACGCAGTCCCCCACTACCACAAATTATGCAGTCGAGTTTCCCACATTTGGGGAAATCGCAGGGGTCAGCACATCCGCAGTGCAATGGATAAGCCTCGCCCTGGGAAAACCACCTTCGTGATCATGGTATCTCCCCTGCCAGGTAAGTATGAGAACACGTGCCTCCGCCCCGACAAGGCCTCACGCGCCTCACCCTTTACACGCACGGTCACTTGCCGCGGGCGCCGCACCCCCGGCCCTCCGAGCCCGGACACACAGCTGGGACCCTCGGGGCCGACCCGCGGTCCCGGACTCGCTCCCACGCGGGGAACTCCCACGGCGGGAAGCAGCGGGTGGCCGAGCAGCAGCCCCTGCGCCGCCTCATCTGCATAGAGGCCGCCCCTCCGTGACGTCATCGTCAGCGCCTTCCCAGGCCCGCCCGCTCCTCCGCCACTCAGCCGAGCGACCGCGGCCGGAGCCGGCGGGGAAGTGACGTCGGCCTCTCCCTCCCCCCGCCCCGTCTGTTCTCTCCCAGGGAGGCGGGGCCGCACCGTCCGTGACCGAGCGCGCTGTCGGCGGCCGGCGGAGCCTGCGCGCCCTTCTTCAAATAATGGCTTCTGATTCGCAGCCTGGAACGTGTAGGATCGCAGTGTAAACCGGTTCCCTCACATCCTTGCCCTTGTGATCTGGCAGTCCCCTTGAAATCGGAGGCCCTTCGGTATCAGAGGGAAACCGTGTTTATGAAGCTGCAGGGGCGGCTCGGATGCCTGCACACCCGCCGTCCGGGTCAGAATCGCAGCCTCGCCTGTCTTGGAATGCTGCGGTCCTCCCAGGAATGCAAACCAGTGATCACGGTTTTATCGCTGGTAATGTTGTAAACACAGTTGTCCAGTTTCATGAATCTTGGTTTTTTTCCTCCAAATTCAGTATTGTAGAAAAATATGCTGCCCCAGAAGAGACAATGGGACACTCTCACGCGTGGCGCTGGACAACGTCACCTGCTGCACAGCCTTCTCCAGGCCTCAGTGCTGACCTCATGTTCGTATTTTATATTCTGCAAAGACAAAACCAAAATACTCCACATTTGACACAAATACCTGGGATACACCTTATGTGAGGTGTTTAACAAACGCCTGGGTCATCGTGCCGTATATTGAATTATAACGCAGGCAGCACTGTGAACTAAGCCAAGGTGGAATGCCCAAGTCAAAGACCGTTTGAATATTTACAAGTAGATTTGAGACAGGAATAGTACAGAGTGGTCACAGGATAACAAATTCTACGCAGCAGATTTACATGACTTGAGACTGTGGGCTAAGACGTTGCAAAACCAGGGTGTAGACCAAGCTGGCTGAGACTGACTGGACCCATGTGGTCCCTGGATTTGATGTAGGTTTCACCTAGGACCTCACTATATGCTCATTAGCATACGAAATCACACCCACTAGTGCCAGGACAGTTCGGAGACCACCAATATTTCATATAAAAATGGGTGGCATCACAGCCAAGACGTCTCCACCTTTACCCAGGAATTTTCAAGAGTATTTCACTCCTTGGTTGAAGAAACCATCAAGATGAAACCCCAGATCCCATTGTTCTCTCTCTGGGGTTGGCCCAAACTCCCCTTTCTTGAGTGTGTGCTTTTTGCTTTGCAATAAATCTCTTCTTTATTTGCTGACTCATCTTTTACTTCCTTCTTGAGATGGTGTCAAGAGCCTGGACACCACGGGTGGGGTCGAGATCCCACCAGCGTTCGGGGACCTCCCCCAGCCCACCAGTATCGGATTCTGTTCCATTGCTCAAATCACAAAACATTGAGTGGTGAGTTCTCTGGAGACCATAAAGCACAGATTCTGTGGCATGGTAGCCAGTTAGGCCACTGGAAGGCATGGCAAAATATTGAAAATGAGGGATTAGGCCGGGCGCGGTGGCTCAAGCCTGTAATCCCAGCACTTTGGGAGGCCGAGGCGGGTGGATCACGAGGTCGAGAGATCGAGACCATCCTGGTCAACATGGTGAAACCCCGTCTCTACTAAAAATACAAAATAATTAGCTGGGCATGGTGGCACGTGCCTGTAATTCCAGCTACTCAGGAGGCTGAGGCAGGAGAATTGCCTGAACCCAGGAGGCGGAGGTTGCGGTGAGCCGAGATCGTGCCATTGCACTCCAGCCTGGGTAACAAGCGCGAAACTCCGTCTCAAAAAAAAAAAAAAAAAGAAAGAAAATGAGGGATTAGGTGGCAGTGTAGCAATGGCTGAATACTAAATACTTGATCCAGGCCCATTCCCTGGATACTGACAGGGAGACGCACTGTCCAGGCAGTAGCGGAGAAATATTCTCTGGGTATCTGACCAGGCTTTGCGGAAAGAACTGGCACCATCCTGCAGATATGACCACCTGAAGGGGTTCTTCCTGCCCACTGTACAAACAAAATCAATTCATGGAGATCATGGGATTGCAGTAAAGAGTTTAATTGACACAGGCCAGCCACGACATGTGGGAGACAGAGTTACTACTCAAATCAATCTTACTGAAGGCTGAGAGGTAAGGGGTCTTTCAAAAATAGTTTGGTGGGGAGGGAGCCGGGGTTTGGGTGGTGCTGACTGTTGGGGATGAAATCTCAGGGCTGTGGAAAATGGCCCTCTTGCACTGAGTCAGCTTCTGGGTGGGGCCTGCGGGACCAGTTGATTTTCGGGCCAAATGGTGACATCTGGTAGTCAGAAATGCAAAAGCCTGAAAAGATATCTCAAGAGGCCAATCTTAGGTTCTACAACAGTGATGTTCTTCCCAGTGGTAATTGGGGTAGCCCAAATCTTGTGACCTCTGGAAAAACGGCTAGCAATGATCTAACGAGGCACACATCTTAGGAGAATTCAGGCCCCTTTCATCCTCCTAACTTGGTGGCCTTTCATTAATTTCACAGGGGTACTTTCATTTTGGGGAAGTTATCATTTAAACCAATCTTTTTGGCCATTCCCAACCTTTTTGCCATCAGGGACTGGTTTCATGGAAGACAATTTTTCTACAGAAGGGGGTGGGCGACGGTTTCCAGATAAAAATGTCCACCTCACGTCATCAGGCATTAGTTAGATGAGACAGGAATGGCACAGGGTGGTCACAGGATTAGTCAGAGTCTCATAAGGAGCGTAGAACCTGGATCCCTCACATGCACAGTTCTCAATAGGGTCTGAGCTCCTATAAGAATCTGATGCCAATGCTGACCAGACAAGAGGCAGAGCTCAGGTAGGAACGCTTGAAGCCTGCAGCTCACCACCTGCTGTTTGGCTGGGTTCCTAACAGTCCCAGGGACTGTACCTGTCTGTGGCCCTAGGGGCTGGGGATGCCTGATTTAAACTATAAACCTGAATTTTTCCAACAATAGCTGGGGAGCAATTGCACAGGAATGAGTGAAGCCAGCTAGCCTGTGAGGCTGGAACCAAGATGGAGTCAGCCACGTCAGATTTCTCTTATTGTCATAATTTTGCAAAGTAGTTTCAGAGGGACTACACTGGACGCCTATTAGAAACCTGAGGCAGATTTTAATGTATGTACTAGAGTAGGCAAGAGAGAGCAGCAGAGAACTGAGCTCAACTCTTTTTCAATTGGCCATTTAAGTTTAGTAGTAAAAGACTGGTTAATGATAGCAATGCATCGTAAAAGCTTCAGAAGGAAAGGAGAATGTTTTGTGGACCACTTTGATTTTCTTTTTTGCGTGTGGCAGTTTTAAGTCATTCTTTTTTTTTTTTTTTTTTTTTTTTTTTTTTTGAGACAGAGTTTCCCTCTTGTTACCCAGGCTGGAGTGCCATGGCGCGATCTCGGCTCACCGCAACCTCCGCCTCCTGGGTTCAGGCAATTCTCCTGCCTCAGCCTCCTGAGTGGCTGGGATTACAGGCACACGCCACCATGCCCAGCTAATTTTTTTTTAGTATTTTTAGTAGAGACGGGGTTTCACTATGTTGACCAGGACGGTCTCGATCTCTCGACCTCGTGATCCACCCGCCTCGGCCTCCCAAAGTGCTGGGATTACAGGCTTGAGCCACCGCGCCCAGCCTAAGTCATTCGTTTTTAAAATCAGTACTTTTTAATGAAACAACTTGACCAAAAATTTGTCACAGAATTTCAAGACCCATCTAAAAAGTTTAATAAGAAAAAAAGAAGAAAAGATGAAGCTTTATAGCCAACCAGCAAGATATTAAAGTCAGTGGATCGAAAACTACTAAGAGGAACTTGATTAGCTGTCACAGGTGGTTGGGAAGACGCTTGCTAAACTCAGCTCGACAGGATTCTTTTCTAAAACTGGACTTGGCAGGCCAGGAACGAACAGAGAAAGGGGCTCAGAGGAAACAGATTGAGGTTTGGTCAAAGACCGTGTCCTTGTCAGCTCTATACTCAAGCTTCTGCAAATGAATGAAGACCAACAAAATGAAAAAAAAAAAAAAAAAGCAAAGGCTACATATTCTGAGCGTGCTGTATCTAAGAGTCAGCCACTGTTACTTGCGTTTTGGCAGAGACTTGAAGGCACCCGGAAGAGTGGGAAAGCTTTTGAAAAAGAAAGGCTTCAGGTATGCTGGGATTGGGGGCTGCCAGCATGGCGAGGCTGTAGATAGATGAAGAAAATAAAACTGTTTTACCCCAGAATATATTTCTTTGGCATATTTCAAAGTGGCTGTCAAGAGAGCCAGCAAACAGAAGTAATCCTGTAAACTGTGTGTGTGTGTGTGTGTGTGTGTGTGTGTGTGTGTGTGACGGAGTGTCGCTCTTGTTGCCCAGGCTGGAGTGCAATGGTGCCATCTCGGCTCACTGCAACCTCCGCCTCCCGGGTTCAAGTGATTCTCCTGCCTCAGCCTCCTGAGTAGCTGGGATTACAGGCATGTGCCACCATGCCCAGCTAATTTTGTATTTTTAGTAGAGACAGCGCTCCTCTGTGTTGGGCAGGCTCCTCTGAAACTCCCGACCTCAGGTGACCCGCCCACCTCGGCCTCCCAAAGTGCCGGGATGACAGGCGTGAGCCACTGCTCCCAGCGAAAATTCTTTTGTAGGGGGAATTTACACCTGCAGAGAATCTGCATTCATCCAGCCTTGTCTTGTCAGGATTGAGAAGTAAAAATAAGCTTGAAGCCCTACGACCAGACTCCCTCTTGGCTGACAGGACCGCAGAGAAACCTTGAAAACTGAGTTTCTGGCTGTGACAGGATCAGAGGTGGCACAGCACACATGCCCCCTTAAACCCTCCTCTCTAACTGCCATTATGAGGCAGGAGAACAGCAGAGGGAATTGGAGGTTGGATAAAAGGCAGAATGAGTAAAATCAGAAACAAGCAAGGTGAAGGGGCATGTGGGCAAGAAGCAAGCTAAGAGGCAGAAGTCGAGCAGCCAAAACAAAAAGATTTAAAAAGCAAGCAAGGCCGGGCGCAGCGGCTCACACCTGTGATCCCAGCACTTTGGGAAACGGAGGTAGGCAAATTCCCTGAGGTCAGGAGTTCAAGACCAGCCTGGCCAACATGGTGAAACCTCATGTCTACTAAAAACACAAAAATAATTAGCCGGGTGTAGTGGTACGTGCCTGTACTCCCAGCTACTCAGGAAGCTGAGACAGGAGAATTGTTTGAACCTGGGAGGAGGAAGTTGCCATGAGCCAAGATAGCATCACTGTGCTCCAGGTGCTCCAGACAGGGTGACAGAGCAAGATTCTGTCTCAAGAGAAAAAAAAAAAAAAAAAAAAAAAAGCAAAGACCGCATGGCTGGCAAGATCCAAACCAGTATAGGGGCAGCTCCTCAGAGCGAGCCATGCACATTAGAGAGAAAAGGTGTCCTTAACAGGACCCCATAAAGCCCATACATATGGACTGCACACATGCATGGACTTAAAATTATGGGATGGACGCAACATGCACGCGCACAAGGGCCAAAGTAACTAAGCAATCTCCCTAGCAAGCGAAAGGTAAACACTGGCTGAAGATTAGCCGTCCTTCACATGCACACGAATGTTCATTGCAGCACTGTTTACAACAGCGAAGACCTGGAACCAACCCAAACGCCCATCGATGATAGACTGGACAGGGAAAACCTGGTACATATACACCATGGAATATTACACAGCCATCAAAAATGATGAGTTCGTGTCCTTTATAGGGACATGGATGAACCTGGAAACCATCATTCTCAGCAAACTGACACAGGAACAGAAAATCAAACACTGCATGTTCTCACTCATAGGCAGGTGTTGACCAATGAGAACACATGGACACGGGGAGGGGAGCATCACACACTGGGGTCCGTTGGGGGGAAATGGGGGAAGGATGGGGGGATGGGGAGGTGGGGAGAGATAGCATGGGGAGAAATGACAGACATAGGTGAGGGGAAGGAAGGCAGCAAACCACACTGCCATGTGTGTACCTATGCAACAATCTTGCATGTTCTTCACATGTACCCCCAAACCTAAAATGCAATAAAAAAATTTAAAAAATAAAAAAAAATAAGGATTAGCCGTCCTTGTGAAGAAAAGGAAAACAACATACATAAAAAGACCCAGTGTAGACACCAAACTAACACTGCCGTCATCTCCCCGAGAGCATTCCTGTGCGTAATAAACTTTGCTTTGCTGCTTTGTGTGTGTCATGTACAGTTCGTTGTTTGGGACACCAAGAACCTGGAACTGCACTTCACCATCTGGTAACAATTAGGCTTGTTTCTCCCAAGGGTTAACAAAGCCACCCTTCGGAAAGCCCTGCTTCGCCACTGTTACCAGCTAACGGCCCGAGGCTTTCCCTCCCTTTTGGTTTTTGATAAAACAAGCAACCAGCATTCCCTCCTGATCAGAGGCCACCGACCTAGGAATGAATCCGCCCAGCCTACAGAGGATGTCCAGTGAGGGTTTTCATGTCCTCTGCTTCAGCTTTTGACGTCAGAAGGCCACCAACGCCACTCAGATGTTTGCTCATGCCACCGTTTTATGAACATGGGTCCCATGGAGAGGCACGCAGCTTAATTGCACATCTGCACATTTTTCCTTTTATAGACATTTATATTGTAATATTATCTGGTACTGCTCCCGTGATATATTTGCAGCATGTACTCAGATTAGAAGCATTATATAAACTCTATAATGGATCATTGGCCACCCAGTTCTCTACACTACAGAAATGTCAAATCCAGGCACATCCTAGGGATACTACTGGCCTCCTATTGTTAAAAAATGAAGAACTACAGGCACATAAATTACTCGTTTAAGCGAATAACGGACTAAATTAGAATTTTATCGCACCAGAAGTGGGTTCCTAGCTCTCTGTTTCAGGATTTCGGAGTCGCACAGGTGTAAACCTGGCACTTCAAAGATATCTGGTTAGGAATCTGGTCGGGGAGGTGGGCTGGGCTTTGACTCGGATCAGTCATAAATTAGTGGCTTAGGACTTCGGGAAGATAAAATCGTCTCCACTTATCTAGTGATTGACAATTCGTGAATGCTTTAAAAGTTCCACACTAGCGTCCCTGGGTGGGCTCGAACCACCAACCTTTCGGTTAACAGCCGAACGCGCTAACCGATTGCGCCACAGAGACAGACGCCGCGTCCCTGCTGGGCACTCCAGGTAGGGCGCGCTCACTCGACCTCCCCCGTCCGGTCCGTCCTCGCCGCCCGCCGGCAGGACGACTGGGCCAGGCCTTGGAAAACCGGAGAGGCCGGAGCGGTCACGCTGGACACCCGCGCGTTGGGAGACTCTGGAGCGAGGACAGACGAACGGCCTTCGCCCACCCCGCCCCTCGCCTGTTTCAGAAGCCCCCGGAATCTCCCTGGTGCGACCCCGCCTGAGCCCCCCGGGGGCCCAAGGGAAGCTGAGCGCCCGGCGGGCTCCCGGGATGGCGCTTCCCGTTCTTTGCGCCGCCTTCGCCCAGTGAGGGGGCCTGTGCCCACCCTGCCCAGGCGCTTTCGGGGCCGCTGCGGAGCTTCCGCTGCCGTCTTCGGATCCTGTGCCCCGGACGGGGGCCCCGCCAGGGCAGGGATGGGGTGAGGGTCGCTCGTGGGTCCCCTGGCGGGGAGCAGGGTCCTGCACTCAGCAGGGCGCACGGCTGGGACTTGTCCAATGAATGCATCGTCGCCTTCAGCTTTTAGTCCTCTCAAGAGCCCTAGAATGGAAATCAAGAGGGCTTTTTCCACGGGGAAGTTATTTTCTCAAAGGGTTTATTGACGTTGGTTTCTCGGCGCCCCGCGGGCGGCAACGGGCAGGGCCTCCAGGGCACCTCGTGCGCGGTGGCGCCGGGGCGCAGCTGGCCCGCGGTGGGTCGGCGCGGGACGGCGGGAGCCGGGGAGGAAAAGCAAAAGCAGAAACAGAAGCCGGGGAGCGGTGGACCAGGCACCCCGACCTCCTGAAAGGCTCCTGCGGAGGCACAGGCGGGACCTTCTGGAAGTGAGAATGGGTTTTGTGGGGATTTTGTTTTTGTTTTGTTTTAATTGTAGCAGAACGAGGAAATGCAGAGAGAACCTGAAAGAACCCCAAACGCGAGGACCTATTGCTCCCCAAGAATAAGATCTTCCAGAAGAACAGGCCGAAAACTAGGCGTCTGGGAACCCCGAAATCTTTGGAGGAGCAGCCTCATCATGACCCTCGGCGTTCCTTTTGGCAAAGGACTTGCTTCCATTGTTGGTTCAATTGTCTGTTAAATAAAGAAAACCCTTTTCGTATGTCTTTAAGATGACGCTGGTTCTGTTCCTTTCGGATCACAGACAATGCTGCAGTCACCACTCTGTTCGCTTCTCACTGGCCGCTGCGCGCTTCTCTAGGGGGAGGCCCGGAGAGCAGTGGTGCCAGCAGTGATCACATGGCTCTTACTTCAGTCCGTTTTTTCCCTTTGTTCTTTATTAGCTATAACTCTTTCCTTATTTCAGCGACTGCTTTAGGGTGTCTGGGATATATCTTTAATTCACCAGTCAGCTTTCAAGTGACGTGACACCTCCCTTTCTGGCCTTTATCTTAGTGTTATCGTGTATTTTTATTTTAGTCGTTGTAAGTTTGTAATTCTTGATTATTACTTTTATAAATTACGTCAAATATTTTTTAGAATATTTAAATTCTAATTTAATTTAATCTAATCTGATCTAATCTAATTTAAATAAGAAAACGTGTAGTACGTGCTTTCTAAAAGCCATTTCCAATATTCATTTCTCTGTGTAGGTCCACATTATTATCTGGTATCCTTTTGCTTCTACCCGGAGGACTCTTTTAAGATTTCTTGCAGTGAGGGTTGGTGAACTATTTTCGCTTTTATGTGTTTTCTTATTCTTTCTTTTTTTTTTTTTTTTTTTTTTTTTGAGTCGGAGTCTCACTCTGTCCCCCAGGCTGGAGTGCAACAGTGTGGTCCTGGCTCACTGCAACCTCCGCCTCCTGAATTCAAGAGATTCTCCTGCCTCAGCCTCTGAGTAGCTGAGATTACAAGTGCCCACCACCATGCCTGACCAATCTTTGTGTATTTAGTAGAGAAGGGGTTTCACCATGTTGGCCAGGCTGGTCTTGAACTCCTGACCTCATGATCTGCCTGCCTTAACCTCCCGAAGTGCTGAGATTACAGGTGTGAGCCACCATGCCCAGCTGATAGTTATCATTTAAAGTTATTTCCCTATTAACCATTTTCATTATCTGTGAATTTCAGATTTTCCTAAGTAAGAACCTTAAGGTTACTCAGGGCATGGTGATTCATACCTCATAATGCCAGTACTTTGAGAGGCTGAGGTGGGTGAATCTGTTGAGCCCAGGAATTCAAGATCACCCCTTCAAAACCCTGCCTGAAATACAAAACCAAACCAAAACAAACAACAACAACAAAAACCTTAAAATTAGATAAATGTTTGTTTGTTTCTTTGTTTTGGGCAATAACTCAAGACTTAGCTATTTTCATTAAACAAACAACATTAATTGGCTTATTTATCAAAAATTACACAAACAAAGATAATTCTCTTTTGGGCCACATTCATAGCTTTATAACCCTCATTTCAAATTGACAACTTATACTACATAGCAGAGATAAATATAAAACCACTTGACCAGCAAATTTAAATGAAAAGGTATGTTATCAATTCTGAAGCCATTTCTAATTCTGTTTTACCAATCATTTTAAAACGAGTTTATTTACTAAAGATTTACTTACATCACATGAACTTGTGAAAAAGCATGTCTTCAAGTCTATCTTTCTGATAGTGTATTTCATTTGTGTTTTTTTGCCCTTTAAGTCAATTAAATCAAGTTTTAAAATATATTTTTAGTAGTGAAACATATATACGATACATAATTATATAATGTATTAGACATGCTGATAGGAGTAGCTCTCATACATTCATAAGAACTCTTCTTTTCCCTCCTATTTTAGACTTCCAATTTTTTGATCACCTGCTTCGTTGCTCTAGGCAGCTGTCAGCTAGAGAGTCCTAATTTATATATTAAAGGAACAGCTCTTAGGTGAAACATCAGATAGCAAAATTTAGACATCAAAATATAGTGAGAAAGAGTCTGGTGTACTAGAGGGAGATTAAAAGCGGATGCCAAATCAAACCTAACATTATAGAAATCTATCCTAGGACTGTATAAGTAGACCAGTTTTATTTAGATAGTTCTAAATTTAGTCTCTATCTTTTAATTGGACGTGAGCTCTCAGCAGATCCCACATTGAATCCTAAATCTTCAAAAGGCAGAATTACCCTGCGTTGGGCCACATAATTATTTTATAATGCATTTTGTTACAAAGCCATTTCTCTAAGTGTCTAAACGACATCCTTTCTTATCTTAAACACCCCAGATGTATCTTCTGTTGTAATAACTATTTTAGTCAATACTTAGTAAAAAAAAAAAAAAACAAAAACCAAAAAACATAGCACAATACAAAAGCAAGCAGTTTAAGATCTGAGAGGAGGGCCGGGCGCGGTGGCTCAAGTCTGTAATCCCAGCACTTTGGGAGGCCGAGGCGGGTGGATCACGAGGTCAAGAGATCGAGACCATCCTGGTCAGCATGGTGAAACCTCATCTGTACTAAAAATACAAAAAATTAGCTGGGCATGGTGGTGCGTGCCTGTAATCCCAGCTACTCAGGAGGCTGAGGCAGGAGAATTGCCTGAACCCAGGAGGCGGAGGTTGCGGTGAGCCGAGATTGGGCCATTGCACTCCAGCCTGGGTAACAAGAGTGAAACTCCGTCTCAAAAAAAAAAAAAAAAAGATCTGAGAGGAACTTTTCTGTTTACACTCTTGGGATTCCGTAAGAAAAAACAGAGGTTTCTACCCCCAAAAAAGTGTGGCAATCCCTCCATTTTCATTAAGAAATCCCAGGCTGTTAGGAACTATTTCAGGTCCCTCATGCAACAGAGGGTGGCAAGAGAAAGGAGAGACAGACAGAGGTAAATGGAGAAACAGAATTCAGTCAGCTGAGAAGGAAAAGGACTTTTTCTCAAACAACACGGTCCAAGAAGACAAAGTATTAATGACTTTTAAATAAATATATATGTTAATATACATTAACCTATATAAATATGTGCATATTATATATTTTTATATATAGACGTATATTGAAATATACATATTAAAAATCCTTTTAACTCTCATTACTATATTTCAGCTGGGACAAATAGCTGCTATTTCAAAAGCAACCCAAATATCGATTGGAAAGAAATTGATTTAGGAACGAAACCCAGGTTGTCACGATGAGAAAAGGGGCAGAACCGTAGCTCCTGAACTCTAGCCTGCGGGACGAGGTGACAGCCATTGCTCTTTTAGTTCGGTCTGGCTAGCGAAAGTGGCCCTGTGATATAAATAAAGACTCTTAGGTACTCAAAACCTTTATTTTCATGATGGCTGCTTTTTTTTTCCCCAGTTCTCCCTCTTTTTTTAATTTTTATTTTATTTTATTTTTTGAGACAGAGTGTCGCTCTTGTTACCCAGGCTGGAGTGCAATGGCGCGACAAAGCCCTCGTGGTTGTGTCTGCCAATCTAGACAGTCGTAATGGCATGCAGGGACAAAGCGAAAGAGAAGACTAGGCAGAGACAGTGGGAATCTGTTGACCACATATTGTAAATGCATTTAAAAATATTGTTAGCTCAGCTCTGCACGCAGCACTAATTATGAAGTTGTTGAACTGAGGACTTCATTTCTTTGACTGTGACTCTCACCATCTTCAAAGTCAGCAACGAAGAATTTCTTCCTCATGGAATCACTAACATGTTTTGGATCTCTCTGACTTCCTAGTTCACTGACTGACCTCTAGACCCAGACTTTAAAGGCCCATGTGATTAGATTAGCCAGCCTGGATAATCTCCCCATTTTAAGGTTAATTTAATTATATCTGTAAAATCCCTTTGCCATACAATGTAACATAATCATGGAATTAGGAACCATAGGAAAGCTGCACTGACTTTGAAACCAACCCAATTGTCCCACAGAACTGATGTTTATGGTTTCTTTTGAATAAACATAGAAATTGACTTTCCCAGTCTTGAAATTTGAGAAAGTTACATTTGTATTACCTGAGTTCCTTTCTCAGGAAACCAACTATGGGCCTTCCAGAGAGTAAGGAAGAAATGAAATTTACCAGAGTACCCGCTCTGGACAATGAGATGTGAGACCCCTCATCCCATCCTAATTGCCTAGGCGACCACCTGCTTCCTGTTGACCAATTCCTCCTTACCTCGCCCTAATTCCTCTTTCCTGCATGGAGTTACATTTCTTCCCTGCTCTCTAAACCCGACGTTTGAGTTGGTCGCGAAGCTGGGTTTGAGGCTGATCACCCACGTCCTCGGTTGCAGAACCTGAGGAAAGCCTTCCTTCCTGTCAGTACTACTTGTCTCAGTAACTGGATTTCTGGGCAGTGAGCAGCAAGACTTAAACCCCTGGCGGTTCAGTAACAACTGTGCTAATACTAGACAAAATAAACAAGAGAGTTTGTTTGTTGTTTTAGATGGAGTTTTGCTCTTGTTGCCCGGGCTGGAGTGCAATGGCATGATCTCGGATCATCGCAACCTCCGCCTCCCGGTTCAAGCGATTCTCCTGTCTCAGCCCACCGAGTAGCTGGGATCTCAGGCATGCACCACCACGACCGGCTTTTTTTTTTTTTTTGAGACGGAGTTTCGCTCTTGTTACCCAGGCTGGAGTGCAATGGCGCGATCTCGGCTCACTGCAACCTCCGCCTCCTGGGTTCAGGCAATTCTCCTGCCTCAGCCTCCTGAGTAGCTGGGATTACAGGCACACGCCACCATGCCCAGCTAATTTTTGTATTTTTAGTAGAGACGGGGTTTCACCATGTTGACCAGGATGGTCTCGATCTCTTGACCTCGTGATCCACCCGCCTTGGCCTCCCAAAGTGTTGGGATTACAGGCGTGAGCCACCGCGCCAGGCCTTAATTTTGTATTTTTAGTAGAGACGAGGTTTCTCCATGTTGGTCAGGCTGGTTTTGAACTCCTGACCTCAGGTCATCCGCTGCCTCGGCCTCCCAAAGTGCTGGGATTACAGGCGCGAGCCACCATGCGCGGCCTAAACAAGGGACTTTAACACAAGTTACCAAAGACAATGAGGGGGATTTTGTAATGATAACAGGGTTACTGTCTCAGGAAGACGGTACAATGATAAACACAGATGCATCTAACCGAGCCTCAAAACACGGGAAGCAAACGCTGATAGAATTGACGGCAGAGGCCTGAGCGGCGGCCGCAGCTGCAGCAAGCCACGGGAAACCGCGCGCCCGGAACCTCGCGGGGCGCGCGCGCTACCCCCTGCCCGGCCACCTGCGCCCCCGGGAAGCCGCCCGCGCGATGTGACCGGCAGCTTCAGCAGCTGCTACAGCGGCCTGGAGGAGGGCGCCCAGGACTTCTTCACCGCCAGGACCTGCTGCTTCAGGAGCGCGCCCCAGGGCAATGCTGAGAAAGAGAAGGAAACCAGGCCGGGCGCGGTGGCTCACGCCTGCAATTCCAGCACTTTGGGAGGCCGAGGCGGGTGGATCACGAGGTCAAGAGATCGAGGTTAACATGGTTAACATGATGCAACCCTGTCTCTACTAAAAATACAAAAATTAGCTGGGCATGGTGGCGCATGCCTGTAGTCCCAGCTACTCGGGAGGCTGAGGCAGGAGAATTGCTTGAACCCGGGAGGCGGAGGCTGCGGTGAGCCGAGATCACGCCATTGCATTCCAGCCTGGCTCCTGGCAATGGAGCGAGACTGTGTCAAAAAGAGAGAGAGAGGAGAGAGAGAGAGAAAGGTAGGGGTGGGTGGTGGGAGAGAGAGAGATTTGGAGAAGAGGGCTGAATCCATCCTTTTGTCAGGAACCCACTTCTGAGACAACTAATCCACTCCTATTAATTTAACGGCACTAATTCATTCCATCGGGGCTCTGCCCATTACCTCTTAAAGGTCTCATCTCTCAGCACTTGCTTTGAGGATTGTTTCCAATGCATGAGCTGTGTGGGACACATTCACACGTAGCAAACTCTATTCATAAGATTCATTTCTTGTGGAGTCAGATTTGGTATTCTGTTTCATCCTAGGAATTTGTCCATTTCATTTAAATTATCTGATTTGTCGGCATTCAATTGTTCATAGTTTTTTTTTTAATAATTTTTATTTCTACAAGGTTTATAGTAAAATCTTGACTTTTGTTTCTGATTCTAGTAATTTGAGTCTTTTGGGGACTTTGTCAATCTAGCTAAACCTTTGCCATTTTGTTAATCTTTTCAGAGAACCAGCTTTTGATTTCATAGGTTTTTTTTTGTTTTTGTTTTTGTTTTTGTTTTATTGCTTTTCTGTTCTCTATTTCATTTACTTCTGCTCTAAGCTTTCCTTCTCTCTGGCTTCTTTGGACTGTTATTATCAATTATTGAGAGTCTTGTATGAATATACCACATTATGACTATATATTGGTGACATTTTCTTAAGAATTTTAATTTTCAGCAGGGCATGGTGGCTCATGCCTGCAATCCCAGCACTTTGGGAGGCGGAGGTGGGTAGATCACGAGGTCAAGCGATCGAGACCATCCTGGCCAACATGGTGAAACCCTGTCTTTACTAAAAGTACAAAAATTAGCTGGGCATGGTGGCACGCACCTGTAGTCCCAGCCACTAGGAAGGCTGAGGTAGGAGGATCGCTTGAACCCGGGAGGTGGAGGTTGCAGTGAGCCAAGATTCCACCACTGCATTCCAGCCTGGCACAGAGCAAGACTCTGAAAAAAAAAATTTTTTTTTAATTTTTGTTAAAATTTGCCTCATATATTTTGGGTATATGTTGTTAAGTGTATACAAGTTCAGAGTTATTTCAAGTTAATTGTTCCTTTGTTGTTGTCTAATAACTTTCTTTCTTTCTTTTTTTGAGATGGAATTTTGCTCTTGCTGCCCAGGCTGGAGTGCAATAGCACAATCTTGGCTCACCACAACCTCCACTTCCTGTGTTCAAGCGATTCTGCTGCCTCAGCCTCCCAAGAAAATGATATTTTCATTTGGAAAAATTTCATATTTCCAAATGAAATAGATAATAGAAAAGCAATAGAGAAAAAATTATGATCAGGCTGGTCTCGAACTCCTGACCTCGGGTGATCTGTCTGCCTCAGCCTTTCAAAGTGCTGGGATTATAGGCATGAGCCAGTGTGCCTGGACTAATATACTTTATTTCTAAAAAACTGTCTTGGCCAGGCAAGGTGGCTCATACCAGTAATCTCAGCCCTTTGGGAGGCTGAGGCAGGAGGACCACTTGAGCTCAGGAGCTTGAGGCCAGCCTAGGCAACATGGCAAATTCCCATCTCCACTAAAAATACAAAAATTAGCCAGGCATGGTGGCAGGTGCCTGTAATCCCAGCTACACGGGAGGCTGAGGTAGGAAAATTACTTGAACCCCAGGAGGGGAGGTTGCAGGAGCTGAGATTGCACCACTGCACTCCAGTCTGGGTGACATTGTGAGACTGTCTCAAAAAAAAAAAAAAAATAGCCAGGTGTGGTGGTGGGCACCTGTAGTCCTAGCTACTCAGGAGGCTGAGGATCACCTGAGCCCAGGAGGTGAAGGCTTTGGTGAGCCATGATCATGCCACTGCATTCCAGCCTGGGTGACAGAGTGAGACTTAGTTGCAAAAAAATAAATAAAGTGGATAACCCCCAAAACCACTGTCCTACTTTTAGAAAATCCAAGATAGCTTTGGGAAGGGAATTTTGTAGTCTCACTGGCCATGTAAGGGACTAGAAAGGCTTCTCAGGGAGAATTGTGGGACTGATGGCATACTGCTGAGCTGTATTTGGAAAACTCTTTTCACAACATTTCCATGGAAATCAGAGACACAGACCCAGATGTTTGGGTTAAAACCAGACAAAGGAAAAAAAAAAAAAAAAAAAAAGTCATGTACAAGAGGCAAGACCTCTTTTTAAAAAAAAAAAAAAAAATTTAAATTTTTAATTAAAAAAAATTTTTTTCATGGTGGCACGTGCCTGTAATCCCAGCTACTCAGGAGGCTGAGGCAGGAGAATTGCCTGAGCCCAGGAGGCGGAGGTTGCGGTGAGCCGAGATCGCGCCATTGCACTCCAGCCTGGGTCACAAGGGCGAAACTCCGTCTCAAAAAAAAAAAAAAAAAAAAAAAAAAAAAAAAAAAAATTTTTTTTGAGACACGGTTTCACCATGTTGGCCAGGCTGGTCTTGAACTCCTGACCTCAGGTGAACTGCCGGCCTCGGCCTCCCAAAGTGCTGGGATTACAGAAGTGAGCCACGGCACCCCGCCATTTTTCTTTCTTTCTGCTTTTTTTATTTAAAAAAAAAAAATTTTTTTTTAAGACCTCTTTTCTAGACCAGGCGTGGTGGCTCACACCTGTAATCCTAGCACTTTGGGAGGCTGAGGTGGGTGGATCACCTGAGGTCAGGAGTTCAAGACCAGCCTGGCCATCATGGTGAAACCCCATCTTTAAAAAAGAAAGAAAGAAAAACCTCTTTTCTAAATGGTCCATGTTTATCAGTACTCTGATCAGAGAAATCCAAAGGCTAGCATATTGGAGGTTTTCTAGAATTCTAGGCTGTCTGTTAGACCGTAGGCTTCAAAACCTTGGCTTGTCATACTGGGCCAGGTTTGTATGGGAGATAGGCCTACAGCTGGACCAGCAAAGATGCTGAAAGAGGACCCTGTCCTTCTACCCTGTGCTTTGTGGGTGAGAGATACTGATACAGACAGCGGAAAGAAGAGCTGGCTATCTCATTCTCATCAGGAACATCATACAGTTCTATGACTTGGGATATATCATAGGCATCAGAGTACAAAGCAGGAACTGAGGCTACCAGCTTCTCCCACTGAGAATCTTGCATTTGGAAATCACCTATGGGACTCTCAGTGAAGGTAGAGTTCCATGCCCAGTTGGAACAGCTTAAGGGCTGAGATGGAAGGGAGCTGTAGAAATCTGAAACCACCGGAGAAAAAAGCATAAGAAATGATAGATGTTCTCAGGAAGGTGGGCACATCCTTCTGGATAGAAGGATCCGGTTTGGTAGCATTGCTGACTGCTGCTCCTGTTGCTGCTGCTGCTGCTGCTGCTGCTGCTTTTTCTGTTCGAATCACCGGTTCCTGAACCAAACCTTTATTGTTGACTCCAGTAGGTCGAGTTTCAAAGCTAATTTCTCCTGACAATTTCTATCTGGGAACATGGTCTCGCTAAACAGAGCTTCTAGCTCTTCACACTGGTCGCGGGTGAGTGAAGTACATTCTTGATGCCTTCTCCATGTTGCTGTGGTCCCAGTTGCTTGGGAGGCTGAGGTGGGAGGATTGCTTGAGCCTGGGAGGTTGAGGCTTCAGTGAGCCGAGACTGCACCACCACACTCATGCTTGGATGACAGAATGAAACTGGGACTATGAGGATGATACTCCCAGTGAGTATCATCCTTCTTTGTTCTCTTTCTGGATCCTGTGGTAGTATCACCTTAATGCTGAAATGATTCCTGTTGATGGAAGGGTCTTGCTGGGTATTCTCTGGGGCCATTCTGTTCATCACGGTTTTTAAAATCTGAGATGGAAGGCCTGTCCCGAATCCCCTTAGACTCACCGTTTTCAGTCCTGCTTGCTGTGTCTCTCTCTGGAAATGCAGTTTCCTGACCGCATCCTCCAATTCTGCTTTTTGAACAGAAGTCTGAGAAGGCAAAACCCTGGCTTCAATGACTTCCTGTTGGCTAACCTGCCTTTCTTATCCCTCATACAAAAAGCTATTTCCATCTCTGCACTACTCAACGTTGGGGTTAGACAAGGGCTTGTCTTTAAGGTTGGGCCTTCTAGAGATCTCTTCCATGGTTTACACACAGAAGTCAATGAGTTGGGGTTGGGGATCTGTTTTTTGAGACATGAGGTCCAGCAACAGAGTAGCAGGGTTTAAAAATCAACGTCCTTGGCCGGGCGCGGTGGCTCAAGCCTGTAATCCCAGCACTTTGGGAGGCCGAGGCGGGTGGATCACGAGGTCAAGAGGTCGAGACCATCCTGGTCATCATGGTGAAACCCCCGTCTCTACTACAAATACAAAACATTAGCTGGGCGTGGTGGCACGTGCCTGTAATCCCAGCTACTCAGGAGGCTGAGGCAGGAGAATTGCCTGAACCCAGGAGGCGGAGGTTGCGGTGAGCCGAGATCACGCCATTGCACTCCAGCCTGGGTAACAAGAGTGAAACTCAGTCTCAAAAAAAAAAAAAATCAACGTCCTTTAAGGGTAACATCTGGGATGTCACGCAGGAGGACCTGATGTTTAAGCAACTGGTCCCCTGGTAGTTATTGGTATACTTTTGGCTCCAGGACCTTCTGTACTGTACTTCATGGGGTTAAGTGGGGGGTGGGGCGGGAAATCTCATTGTTGTCCTAGGCAAACTCACTGGCTTCTTCCGCCAATAGAGTGATGGTAGCCACAGGTCTCAAGCATCCTGGCCGCCCAGCTGCCGCCTGGTCTAGCTGTTTAGAGAAATAGCCCACTGATGCAAAGTAAGTCCTGAGCCTTCGAGTTAGAACATCGAAAGCTCTCCCTTGTTTTTCACATGGCGGGTGAAAGTCCCAAAGCAGGGGCTGCTCCTAGCTTTTCTTCTAAGGTTAAGAACGCCTGTTGACAGGTTCCGTTCCAATTCAAAGGCTTGTGACCACTCCCTTCTGGAAGTTCATAGAATGGTTTTGCTATGAGCCCAAACCTGGGAATCCAAACCTGGCAGAATCCAGCTATTCTCAAAAATGCTTCTTAATTTGAGGGGGGTGGAGTGCCAGGATGGTCTCTTTTCATCTCTGGGCCAAGATCTTGGTCCCAGAAGTGAGCATGTGTCCCAAATACGTGATGTGACCCTCTGGACAGAAACTTGGGCCTTTGAGGGGATACCTGTTACCCTTGTTCTGTCACAAAAGACTTGAATTGTATTTTTATCAGAATCTTTCCCTAGTAGGGCTGGAAATTAATAGGTCATACACATATTGTAAGAGAGATCCATTAATTAACTGTAGTGCCCCGAACTCTTTTGCCACTGCATTGCCAAACAGATGGGGACTGTCCTAAAACCTTGGGAACAGGACAGTCCAGGTAAGCCAAGATGCAGCATGAGTGTCTGGATTAGCCACAATGCAAAAATGCACTGGGAGTCTACAGGTGTAAAGGTATGTAAAAGAAAACGTCTTTTATATTGAATACTGTGAACCAGTGAGCATATTCAGGGATGTGAGTTCTTATTGAACTGGAGCTACTGCCTCATTAGCTGCCCTGAGATCCTCAACAAATCTGTATTTTCCTGTTAATAAGTTTGGCTTATTAACAGGAAAAATGGGGGTGTTACATTGGGACTGACAGAATTGTAATAATCCATACTTCATTATCAGAGGATGGATGCCCCTCTGAGCCTCAGGTCTAAAAGGATTTTTTTTTGTTGTTTTTTGCTTTTTGCAATTTTTTTTTTTTTTAAAGACAGAGTCTCCCTCTTTGATCCAGGCTGGAGTGCCGTGGCGAGAAGCTCACTGCAATCTCTGCCACCTGGGTTCAAGCAATTCTCCTGCCACATATTCCTGAATAGTTGGGATTACCGGCACCCACCACCACACCCAGCTAGTTTTTGTGTTTATTGGAGACGGGGTTTTGCCATGTTGGCCAGGCTGGTCTCGAACTCCTGGCTTCAAGTGGTATGCCCGCCTTGGCCTCCCAAAGTGCTGTGAGATTACAGGCGTGAGCCATCACACCTAAAAGGATATTGTTTTTCACATAGATAATTAACACTGGGTTTCCAAATAACCTGACTGGAAATACATTAACAGTTCTTCCAGGAACTTCCACGTCCCAAACAGAGGGGAAGTCGTGTGCTGGAAGGAACGTCTTTATCTGTGTTAAGACCTGCACTTAGAACTAAACTAGGAGAATTGTCCCTTCCCAGCTTGTGGCCTTCTCTTGAGGTGCTCCAAATTCAACTGTGGCCTGCAATTGGGAAAGTTAAGTCTCTTCCAGTAAAGGAATAAGGCACTCTGGAATAAGCAAAAATCTGTGGGAAAACATGGTTTCCCAGCGTGCAACTAAAGGAATGGGTGAATCTCCTGGCTCTTGGTGGCCATGATCCTCGTTTCGGTATAGGCACGGCAAGACAGTGGCCCCGAGGACGGATCAGAAGCGAGAAGGTGGCTCCCACGTCCAGTAATTCAGTATTTTTACCTGCCACGTCAGGAGCTGCCTGAGGCTCTCTGTGGAGATGGTAAGGTGTCTGGTGGAAGCTGTAGGAAACCTTGGGCCCTGTCAGCCCTCTGTTCTCTCAGCCATTGGGGTCTGGGGAGCTGAGACTCCCCTCGGAGCCTGCGGCAGGCTTTCTTCCAGTGGCCCCCTTGCTTACAGAAGGCTCACCGGTTCCAGCCCAGGGGCTGACAAGCTGGCCTTCGTCTGGGCATTCCAAAGCTACTCTTGCAACACCTTCTTACCATGGGTAACCCAGAAGGCACAAGGGGCTGAAAGCAGCTGCTAACAGTGGCACTTTCTGGTCATTTCTTTCGGTTTTCTCCTCTTCCTCTGCCCCGTGGCTATTGTTGTAAACTCCAAAGGCCATGTTTAAGAGCTGGCTCATGGAATTTGGGGTCCCCTTCCTGCCTTCTGTAACTTCCTCCTAATGTCAGGGGTAGATTGAGTAATAAATGCATGGCCAGAAGAGCCCGCCCTTCCAAGGTGTCTGGGTCTACATTGGTGGATTTCCTGAGTGCCTCAACCAGGCGCCCTGAGGCAGAGCAAGATTTTCATCCTTCCGCTGACTTCCTTCTCTATCCTTGGCAGAATTAACTGGCTGAATCACACCCCTTTTCATACCTTCTGTTAAACAAGTTAGCCTGTGATTTGAAGATCTTGGGAACCCTCTGGTAATCCCACCGAGGGCGGCTGTGCGGAACTGCATCTCCTCCTACCTGAACGGGATGGCCGTGGAGATGAGCAGCTGCTCTGTCTGCATATTCCCAGGCAGTACCCAGAAGCCTTTGCTTCTCCTCTACAGGACAGCAAGTGGATAATAACATTTGCAAGTTGTGCCAAGTTCAATCAAGACACGATCACCCTCACAAACTCTTCTGTGAACTTCCCTGGATCCTTCAAAACCCCAGCCAAATTTCTCCTTGAATAAAGCCAATTTGGCCATGGGAAATGGCACATTGACTCTGATTGTTCCCCTGTCTCTGCCAGCTACCTCCCACAATGGACACAGATTCCATTTCAGGGGCTGATATAGAGCCCCGCTCCTGGGGGTACTGGCTGGGCTTACTTCCTTGGGCAGTGGGGGATATAGGCTGGAGCTCACTGAATAAGGGGGAGGGTTCCTGATGACATTGGGGTGGAATCCTGCACTGGACAACTGGCATCACCGCTCTCAGAATTGGGGGACTGAGAAGACCCTGGGGAGGGCATGGGCCTTCCAGGGGGCGCCGCTAGGAAGGGAGCATTGAGGATCTCCCGTGCAGTTTCTCGGTGCCTGGAAGTAACATGAGCCAGACACATCCTGCAGTTGACTCTTAAGTCAGAATCCTGGTAGGGGGTCATAAAAGCCTGTACATAAGGAGCGTCTCCCCATTTTCCTTCCTTTTTATGAGTAAGTCCAATTGTAAAATAGCATTATGATGCAAACAACCAGTTTCAGGGGGCCGGGTGTGGTGGCTCAAGCTTATAATCCTAGCACTTTGGGAGGCTGAGGCGGGTGGATTACCTGAGGTCAGCGGTTCAAGACCAACCTGGCCAACATGGTGAAATCCCGTCTCTTAAAAAAAAAAAAATTAAAAATAAATAAATAAATAAAAAATAACCAGTTTCAGGCCAAATTTCTTGTTCTCCCAAGAAAATGTGTGTCTTTTTCTGTGAGCCATCTAATTTGAATTTGCTCCGATGACCTAAAAGACACCCTAGTGGGAAGTCCTTTGGGAAGCTCGTCGTTGTCCGCATGTCTAACAAGGATCTCCACTCCACCCAGAAGCTTTTTGCTTGTTTGTTTGTTTTGCAGCACATGAATGTTTTATTCTTCATAAAGAGCTTAAAGCACGAAGAACAAGCTCTTTACAAACAGGAGTTACAACTAGGAAGACCAAGAGCAGAGCGGAACCACGCCTGCTCCCTGCCCACTCTCCCCCAAGTGTGGCTAGGAGAGAGACGTCAACAAGGACCCTGGGCTTCGATTCAAAAACTCCTCCAAAGACATCCGTGCCCTGGGCATTAGGGGGGCCCACAGTCAAAGGGCAGGGCCAGAGCTGGGACTGAATACGGCCCAGATAAATACCCAGTATGGGGGTGACTCCCCGGCTCTCAGAAAAGATACTTCTCTAATACCCAGTGACCCCCCCAAAAGCCTGACTGAAGCCCTGGGGACCAGTGGACACTTTTCTCGGCTCTGATGGGTGGAGTTTTAGGTGGGTAACGTTACAGGGGCTTTCCTCCACGCATGGCGCTCCTCTGCTCCATCCTGGCAGCAGACGTACATCACCCAGAGGGCACGTGTCTGCCCAAGGCCTTCCAAGCAAGCCCACAGGCCCTCTCCTGAGGAAGCGCTGGGCCCAGAGGAGCTCTTGCCTCTTCACTAGGCCATAAGTATCCTCCTTCAGTACCTCATCGCCCCCCATTTCTGCTAATTCAGGGTGGCCCAAGCCACCAAGTTTCCTTACAGATGCCTTGGGGAAGCCTGCCTTATTTTTTTATTTTTATTTTTATTTTTATTTATTTTTTTTTTTTTGAGACGGAGTTTCGCTCTTGTTACCCAGGCTGGAGTGCAATGGCGCGATCTCGGCTCACCGCAACCTCCGCCTCCTGGGTTCAGGCAATTCTCCTGCCTCAGCCTCCTGAGTAGCTGGGACGACAGGCACGCGCCACCATGCCCAGCTAATTTTTTGTATTTTTAGTAGAGACGGGGTTTCTCCATGTTGACCAGGATGGTCTCGATCTCTCGACCTCGTGATCCACCCGCCTCGGCCTCCCAAAGTGCTGGGATTACAGGCGTGAGCCACCGCGCCCGGCCGCCTGCCTTATTTTCTACAAGCAAACTAGGGGCTGGAAAGGACAGACGCTTCGTTTCAAAGTGCACTGCAGCCAAGCCAGGCAAGGTCCTGGGACAGAGGGACAGGCTGGGACAGCAGCTTAGTGGAGGGATGGGAGGGCAACAGAGGCTTTTTCCTAGGTATAGGTATCTCCCAAAGGCATAGTGGGACCTCCCACTTACAGGCAAGCTGACTGGTCTAGCATGGCTAAGTTCTGAGGCCAGACAAAATGAGAGTCACCAGGCCTGCCTGCCCACTTCCCCAGCAGCAGTTTTTATCTTGGGATCCTCCTGCTGGGGTTGAGGGATGGGAAGACGGCAGGAAGGCTGAGAGAGCAGTAACTTGGCCAGACCAAGAGATTAACTCTAGGAGAGGGGAAGAGCACACAGCAGGGCCACCCATTCTCATTCCCAGGGCCACCCCTATGTATTCAACAGGTGGGAGGGGACGCCACACGGCGGGAGAGGTCAACATCCAGGGGCTCTCCACCCTGCCCACAAAAGGCACATTTTAATTGGTTTCCAAAGTTCAAACCCTGCAGCAACACAGAGTTCTGGCATCTGGACAGGCAACAAGAATAGACACGGAGGCTTGATCCCCAAAACATAAGCAGCCCCAAGCCCCAGCCTGGAGGAGCCTACATGTTGGAGGTGGGCAAGAGCTGGGAAAGCAAGCAGGCACTCTCCCTGCACCCCACACGTTCCCACGTGACACTGTGGAAAGGTCGGGGGGGGGTAGGAGCAGCCTAAAGAACACACGCCATCTACCTCTGTCCCCACGGCACTCGCCCCACAGATAGCTCGAGACTGAGACAGACTCAGGATGTGGCAGAGACTGGCCCAGATCACATAGGTTCTGTGCCCTCAGGGGAGGGGTGTGGGGCTGAAGAGCAGGCACCCTGTTGCCCATAACCCACAAACAGGCAGCGTGGTCCCCGGCCCCCGCTGCAGGAGCAGGCTGATGAGCTCGTGGTGGGTCAGGTGGTAGTACTTGGCCGACTGGTCCAGCACAGCCGAGTCCTTCAGCCTCTTGGTGTCCACCGACTGGCCAGCCTGGGGGCCTGGGTCACAGGCTGAATGCTCCCAGATGTGACTGTTTTGAGCTTCTCCAGCCCACTACTCAGGGCTGTGCTGACCAGAGCGGGACTGCTTCCTGCCGGCTGGCATCCACAGCGGGGCACTGAGGGGCTTCACGGGGTGGGGACTGGCACTGGGCAGACACAAGCGGGGAGGCTGTGGTGGCTGCAGCCAGGTCCTCGCCACGTGGGGCAGGGGAAGCCCCCAGGTGGGGAGGGCTCAAGGGGGCCAGGGAGTGAGGCTGGCTCACCTGGTGGTGGGGAGGATGAGGTGGGGGGCCAGGCTCCAGACAGGGGTGACCACAGAGGGCTGGGCCCCCCACAGTGGTGACTGGCCCAAGGCGGGAGAGGAGGCGGTGGAAAGTCAGGCTCTGGGGGGGTGGGCAGCTCTTCTGGGCCAGAATGAATAGAAGATTCCCTGGACCCTGGTGGGGATGCAGATAAGAGGCTGGGAGGATCTGAGCTCCCCCGAAACAAGAAGAGGCTCAAGGCATCTTCCTTGGACACCCACACATCAGCCTGCTGCGAGGTAACTGAGGGGGACCCAAGTCCCTCTCCTACTGGACCCTGGCCCTGGACCTCAGGATCCCAGGGGGCTTCTCCCATCTCTGGAGATGCCTGCTGACTCTGCAGAGCCAAGCTCTTTGAGGGACACGGTATAAGGGCAGGACCCTCCGGGCAGCTGGTGGCTCAGACAGGCAGGGCCCAACAAGGCGTGGTGGGAGGGGGTTGGGGGGGCGCTGGTGTCCTCCACTGGCTCTTCCAGGCTCGGCCAGCAGGGCTGCAGAGGAGCGGCTGTCAGACTCCTCCGACTGGGGCTTCTCTCCCTCCTCCTTTGTCTCCGGGGGACTGACAGCCAGTGCACGTGGGGAGGCATCTTCCTTTGTCTCTGTCCCCCTGTTACTCAGACCCGCTGCGGCCTCTTCCTCCTCCTGGGATCTTGACGGTGTGAAGTGGCGTAGTGGCTTGGGAGGTGGGGCGCTGGGTTGCAGCCCCTCCTCAGACACCCACTCGGGTTTAGGCTCGGGCTCCAGCGGGGGGAAGCCCCTCACTCCCCTTGGGGCTCACGGTTTCTGGCGATTCAGGCTGCACCTGGGGCAGAGGCTCATCAGACTCTCCCGGCGAGACGAGTGACGCTGTCTCAGCGGCAGGAGAAATGGTGACCACATCCCAAGGCCAGGCATGGTCAGCTGTCTCGATGTCAAGGCAAAGCTGGTTTTCGCCTCGGGGGACCTGATCGTCCTGGCCCTCAGCAGCGCTGTCTGGGCCCGGCAGCCTCTCCCACACTGATCACTTCTGGGGAGCTAAACAGAGACGTCCCACTGTCTGCCGGACTCTGCCCTTCTTCCCCTTCCGGGGCTGGCAGCTCCCTGTCTGGTTCTGAGGCTGAGGCTCTCAGCGGCAGCTGGGCTGATGAGGCGGGCCGGCCCCTACGGACCCGATGGGCCCCAGGTCAGCTGTACTCGCCCTCTGGTGGTCCAGTCCCAAGTCCAGAGGAATCCTGGGCTCCAGCCGCACGCTGCTCCCACCTCTTCCTCCTCCTGCCCCGGGCTCTCCCTCGGCCGGCTGCCTTCGCAGTCATGGCCCCGGGCCTGGGTCTTGCAGCCCTGCCGCCTCCAGCCCCACTCCCGCAGGGGCCAGGGTCTTGCTGCCCTGCCGCCTCCAGCCCCACTCCCGCAGGGGCCAGGGTCTTGCTCCTGGCCTCTGGACGCAGCCTGCTGGCAGCAAAGACGTTGAAGGTGTTGTCCCACTCAGGCAGGGCTTTCCCGGGGAGGCCGGGGGTGGGGCTGGCCCTCATGGCACTGGGTTTCTGAGTTGGTTCCTTGGCTTCTCTCAAGTCAAACCAGCTGCTCTTGGCCTTTTCCTCCCCACCGGACAAGTGATGGGGGGAGGCCCCCAGGCAGGACCCCCCTTCTCCCCCAGAGAGCTTTGGAGCCCCAGCTCGCTCCGACTTAGGCCCTGGTGGTGGTGGTGGTGGTGGTGGTGGTGGAAGAGGCCCATCCGGGGCTTGCGTTCCTCCTTCCGGACTCCCTCCTTCTCTGCCACAGCCTCAGAGGAGGCCACTATGGGTGTGGTGAGCTGGAAGAGCTTGCCCTCTGGCAGCCGGGCCCCGCCTCCTCTCCAGGGCTGCTGACCCCAAGGGCCAGGACTTCAGCCTGAGCACTGGGCTCCCCCCGCCCAAGCACCGCTTCTGAGCTGCTGTTGCTACGACTGCCTCTGGCCCAGGAGTCGTCTGTGGAGCGAGGCCCCTCCTCGGAGGCCCAAGATGGAGCTGCGGTGCGGCACAGGGGCCTGGGGCGCCTCGTAAATGTGGTTCCCATTGACACGGAGCGAAGAGCGGAAGGCAGCATCCAGGTGGCCCTGAAGGTCGAGACGGGCCCGAGGAGGAGCCGTGTGCATCTGGCCGGCCTCATCGCTGTAGGTCCTCTTGCGGGTGAACAGCTCTGGGGGACTGTGCGGTCTCCCTGCCCCTTCAGTGGACAGCCAGCTGCTGGGCTCGGTGAGCGGGTGAGGAGCTCGGCGCCAGGCCCCTGGTAAGCCAGGCTCCCACTGGCTGAGGACTGGGTGCTGTCCGCGCCTGAGAGGTGCTGGACTGGGTCAGGGACGACATGCGCAGCTTGTTTCGGAGGAAGAAGCCTTTGGCTTTGCCCACCTTGCCCAGGCCGCCCGGGTCAGGATCCTCTATGGCGCCGCTTGGGAGGGTTGCCGAGGCAGATTCCGGAGCATACTTCTTGCCCTTCATCTTGTCCTTGATCTTGCTGAAGGGCGACCTCGGTTTGTCCGTCATGGACAGGTCAAACATACCGGCGCTCAGGCTGCTGCGTGTGAACTGGATGGTGACTTCGATCTCGCCGCGTTCCTTCTCCTTCTTGCCTGCCTTGGAGTGCGGTTCGTACCACTGCGTGTGCCGGGCGCGGCCCGCGCCGGGGACCTCGTCCAGCGCCACCGTGGCCTGGCCCAGGAACTTGCCCACGCCGATGAGTGAGCGGTGCCTGGTGGTGAGCACCGGCTCGCGGGCGGGGCGGAGCCCGCGGCCCAGGGCGCCTGGCCGGTGTCTGCCTCCTGCACCTGCAGCAGGTCGCCCAGGGCGCCGGGCGGCGGCTCGAAGGAGCAGTCCTCACGCCGCTTGGGCAGCCTGCGTCTTCTCCACCACCCGCGTGCTGTACTCTCGCGGCCCACCTGGATCACCGTGAACGCGTCGCTGGTGCTGCCCGCGCCCGAGCTCTTGCCCCGCAGCCCGGTCACCTGGACGTGCGTGGGAAGCCAGCGGGAGGGCCCCGCCGCCGGCTCCGCGCCCCGCAGCAGGGCCATGCGGGGAAGCGGCGGGCGAGGGCCGGCCGAGCCGGTGCGGACCCCGGGACCTGGAGACAAACTCGGCCGCGGCGGAGGGCGGTCTGGAGCCGGCTCCGAGCGCCGCCGCCGCTGCGGGCTGGGATGCCCCGACCGGCCGCCGCTTCTCCGCCCCGCCGGGCCGCGGGCCGCGCCGCGACCCCAGAAGTTGTTCTAAGTCTAGCAAAAAGCCCAGTAACTTTTCTTTTCAAATTCCCACCTCCTGTAAAGAAGATATAAGTACAGGTAGCAAAGCGTTATGAAAGTGGACTAGGAAATATGAGCAGTAGAATGATGGGTCTGAACTCCACAGAGAGTCAAGAAAGCATTTTAGTTTGGGCAAAGAGGGGTTAGAAGAAACAAGGGGATCACGGAAGGGAGGAGGGGAAGGCGGAAACAGGGTTGTCCCCTGAGCTGCCAGAGAATCTACCCAGCAGCCGCAGACACTGAAGAGAAATGTTTGGGCAAAATGTCTGGGTGGCTGCTGCTTGTCCGCCACTATGGGTAGTTGTCACTTGGGTTGGGGGTCCAGGAACTCCTGCTCCCTGTGACCAAGAGTTCAGTATGGCCTTGAGCAAGGTCACATAGGAAGGGGCCCACAACTGGCAGTTACGGAAAATGGTAATTTTTTAACTTCAGGGCAGAGAAGATGACATCAACACTCCCCCTGGGGAGGGGCTCTAATCCACAATCCTGCAGGGAATGTCGATGCTGAAAACCCCAGAGCATCCAGGCAGAGGCCAGCAGTGACAGTGGAACTCTCACACACAACAAAATGCCAAAACCCCAGAGTACCCAAGTATCAACCAGTGAGGTTCCCCACACCAAAGGCTGGAACTCCAGGGGGTGGCCAGTGGTGAACCCCAAAGGCCAAGTTGGGACCACAGAACAGTGTGACTCTGGCGTCTCAGGGTCCACATGGTAAGGGACTCTCTCGACCTAGTGTCCTGCCTTAAACAGTTCTTGACTCTGTGTCCTGTGCTGTCCTGTGTCGTGTCCTGTCCCATCTTATCTTGTCTTCGCTTGTCTTTGTGGTCACCAGATGATGCAAGGCAGGACAACCCCAAAACTGAGGCTTAGCCCAGGAGAGCTCTTGGCTCTTCCCAGGTAAGAATTCAAGGGCAACCCGGTGGTGGTGAAAGAAAGCAACTTTTGGTATATGTATATATGTATATACATGTGTATATATATGTATATACATATATGTGTATATATGTATATACACACGTATATACATGTATATATACATATATATGTATATATACATATATACACACGTATATACATATATACATATACATATGTACATATACACACATGCACACACTATATAGATGCATAAACACCATCTTGACTAAAAATACAAAAATTAGTCAGCATGATGGCACACACCTGTAATTTCAGCTACTCGGGAGGCTGAGACATGAGGATTGCTTAAACCTGGGAGACGGAGGTTGCAGTGAGCCGACATCACATGACTGCACTCCAGCCTGGGCAACAAAGTGAGATTCCATCTCAAAAAAAAAAAAAAAAAAAAAAAACACCTCCAAAAGTTTTCTCCTGCCCTCTTTGCTTATTATTATTATGTTTTATATTCTAATTGATATGAAATAATTATACATATTTATGGGAGTACATATGATATTTTGATACATGCCTGTGATGTGTAATGATCAAATCAGGGTGTTCAGGATATCCATCATCTCAAACATTTTATTATTTCTTTGTGTTGGGGACATTTCAAATCTCTCTTCTTAGCTACCGTGAAATATACTATATACTGCTGTTAGCTATAGTCACACTACGTGCTGTTTCCTTTCTGAGATTCCACCCAATCCCCTGCTGTTCCAGCTGCTATGGTTGTCTATTTGTCCTCTGCTCCTTTAATCTAGGAAGGCAGTTTGGTTTTGTATTGTAATTTAGCTAACCCAAGTAAGGTGGACCGAACTTTGTTCAATAAACTAAAAATAAAACCCTAAGTCCCCCAACTGACTAAATGGACCCCCCCGTTGACCAACGTGACCCTGGGCAAACCTTAAAATCTGAGACCCTGGCCAAGAAGAAACAGGAGGCCAGACAAGTCTCATTATATTCACCCCCTTTTGCAGTTGGAGCAAAACTGACCAATCTTAATGTTATCATAGCAATCATAAGACTGACGGAACGGACTCTTTATGGCAATAAGACACCGAATTATAAACGGGACCTAGGGCCATGCCAGGCAAGGTTGAAATCACACACCCCCTACACGTGAAGAATAAACTATGTTCTAACTGCCACAGGGCTTTTCTCTAGCAGCTGAACAAGCCCCGGCCTTGAGTAGAAGGAGTGTGGAAGCACTGGCTGCTCACCCCTCACTAGATACTGAACTCCCCTTCCCACAAGCCGCAACTACAGCCTTGATTGGACAAGAGACTGATTTCAGTAACTTTATTCTGATGAGAAGACCCGCGACCACGGACTGGTTCTGTCAGGTTTACAGCAGCTCTGCATTTGCATGCTTTTGTGTCCTGAAAAGACCTTTGTGTATAGGGCCTAATTGTAATGCATTTAAATGCTACGTATCCACGACAAGGTGAACAAGGTTGTATATTATGTGAATGTCTGTTCAATAAGCAGGCATCAGGACCCCCTTCATGAATATTCACGACGGGTAGCAGGTGTGGGGCACCGTGGGATTCTACAGTAGTTAGGACTCTGCCTGCCTGAAGCAACCTCAGTTCTTTTCTTTCTTTCTTTTTCTTTCTTTTTTTTGTTTGTTTGTTTTTGAACATAAACTCAAGACTTTATTGTCTTCATAAAAGAAAAGACGACACTTAGAACTGGCTCACTTGGCCCCTTCTCTTCTTATCTCCTCCCATTCAAAACGCTTGCATCTTTCAGTAGCCAGCATTCTCAGATCTGCAGTTGGGCTCAAGGCACTCAAGCGTTAGCACAATTTCTTTGTCGTTTTGGCTTTTTTTCCGGAAAATGGGCTTAGCGCCCACCATGGCCACTCTGCTGCCTGTCACGACGCCGCTTTCCCTGGGCAGGCAGAGAATCCTGGCCCTTCTTATGCTGTGTCACTTGTGAGGTTGGTGCCTGCTACACTTCCTATAGAAAGTCCGGCGGGTTTTAGGAACATTCACCACGTTGGTGTGAGCGCTACCGGCAGGGGAAGCAGCAGCCGCGGTTCTAATCCTACCCTGGTACAGTCTGGCTATAACTTGGACCCACTCGGGCGGACGCATGTGTCTTTTGGTTTGCTTTTAATTTTTCCAGGAGCTGCGGCCTTTATCCACAGCCAGAAAGCCAGAAAGCAATAGTTCACAAACAAGGGGCCCAGTCAAAGAGAACCCCTCAGCGTGCTCTGTGTCTCACTGTTCAGCAGAAACTATGAAGCGACTCTCCACCTGGGCTGGTCTGAGGCTTCCACTAATGAATAATGTAGTCATTGCAGTCTTTCTGGTTGAGATATTTCAAATATTTAGCGGGGCTTTTAATGAGAGAGAGAGACACTCTTGAGTGTGGAAGAAAAAAATGAGGGGCTGTGAAGATGAGACGACTTTAGGACAGAAAAAAGAGAGAGGGAGAAGGAAGCTGTAAACGCTTTTGGGTGGGCGTGAGACGGGGTCAGTCTTGAACCCGGTTATGTCAGCTTAGCCCTATTCTAGCACAAACACCATCTCCCGCATTGAAGAAATCACCGGGATCAGCAAGTCTAGAGTGCGAAGAGGAAGTTTCACTCTGGGAGAACCCCCTTCCTGACCACGGTCTCTCCCCGGCCAGGTAAGTAGGAATGAGCGCGTAACCCGCAGGGCCAGCACAGCCTCCTGGCCCCTGGCGGTGTGCTCACCCCTGGCCATTCTTCCACCAAAGATGGAAGCTTCCGCCATTCCCTCCGCCAAAGATTCCACCCACAGTCACCCACGCGACAACCCAGGCCTCCTTTCAGCAGCGGCTCCGCCCCGCAGCCACCGCGCGCTCACCGCGCTCCGAGTCCGTCACTTCGCCCCCAGGCGCGCGCTCTCCCCCATGTGACAGGGGGCGCGGGGCTCTGCATGGAAACGGGGAGCCGGGCAGGTGCTTGGTGGAGTGCAGACACTGTGGGATTTGCCTGTGGTACCGCCGCTTTGACGTCCCGGAGCTGACACCTGCCTTCTGCTGAGGACACCGGCAGCGGGTTTCCACTTGTGCCTCCTCCACCTGCGGCCTTCGTTCGGTCAGCGACCACCGTCTTCCTCCACCGCTCAGCCTACAAACGGAAGGGCCCTGGAGGACGCCATCCGCGCTCACTCCCCTCCCACCCTCCCGGGCATCGCCTCCCGTCACCTCTTCCGAGGACCTAACGAGCACGGTAGCTGCAAACGGAGGTGAGGACGCTCCGCGGACCCGCCCGTGTGCACACGATCGCCACGACTCGGCTTGGCCTCTCTCTTAGTTCGCAGCTCAGCCGGATCCGCGCCTCCGGGGCGGCGGTGGCAAAAAGTGTGGGCGTCTTGTGTGCAGATCGGCAGGGGCTGGCAGCTCTGCGCGGCTGGGTACACCTGAGTGAGAGGCCCAGCCGCTCTCTAAAGCTGCTTCAGCAGATAACTGGCACCGAGATAAGCCAGAGCGGTGTCTTGAGAGGCGGTCCGCCAGGACTTGCCCTCCTTCGCCGGGGTTTGCACCTCACTGCGGAGGCTGTTCTGCATCTGGCCCTTGGAGCAGGCCGGCTGACAGCGGAGTAGGAAGATTCCCGCGGGAGGAAGGCTGGTGCCAAAAGTTTCCCTGACCGGGAATCGAACCCGGGCCGCGGCGGTGAAAGCGCCGAATCCTAGCCACTAGACCACCAGGGAGACGCACGACAATGCTTTCTCTCCTGTCTTCGGTCTCAAGTGACAGTTCCCCGTGCTCTGGGAGGACTTCGGCCTTTGGAGGTCGCTGATGGCTCCTGGGGTCGTCTCACAAGGCCGTTCCCGCTTTTCTCCGAAAGAAGAGCCCGCAGGCAACGCAATGAGCGCTCAGCGATGCCCACCAAGGCCACAAGCCCCGAGTTCCCGAGCGAGGTGCCGCCACCGTTGACCTACAGATGCGCGTCTGCGAGGCGGCAGCGCGTGGGAAAGCGCTCGCGGGTCGTGGGGGCCTGAGCCACGCACCAGGTTGCCGGAAGGAGGCGGGAGCGGGGCGGCGTCCCGGGTGAGACCCGGACACCCTCCGCATCATAAAGGACTCAGAGCCCGGCATCCCCGGCATCACAAAGGACTCGGACGGATGCGCAGACCGAGGCGGGCTGGATGGAAAACTCTTCCCAGGATCGGGGCCCTGAACGGGTCTCTGACCTTCCCCCCTGCAACCTGCGACAACTGCCGTTTTCCCATCTTAGGCAACTGCGACGCCACACCTTCTATATGCTTCGGGCAAAACCCGAGAGTGTCCTCTGACGCTGGAGTTTTTCCCTCAGATCCAAGATCCAATTGGTCGCCAAGTCTCGATTTCCCGTCGGCCAAGTGCGTGGACATTGATGACCTGCACGCGAGTTTCTCCACCTCCGCGGAATAGCTACTTCGGGGTGCGGGCGGGGTGGGGGCGGGGGGAAGCCCTCGGGTGGATCCTAGGGTGTTCAGCAGCATCCTCGCCTCCGCTGACGAGACGGATGCCAGCGGCCTGACATTCTCCCTCCCGCTTCCCCCAGTCGCCGCCAAGTGTCCCAGCGGGGATGGGGGAGGGGTGTGCGGGCGAAGTTGTCCCTTGTTGAGAGCCTTGGTGCGCCTCGTCCTGCTCTCTGAGCTTGTGCAGAGGACTCTCCAGATGAAGGCTCCGGGGTCCATCCAGCTCCAGATCCCCTCCCTCCCTCACACGGTCGGACCTCAGGATTTGAGGCTTTTAACATCTGGACATCGTGAGAGTCTACCTCTAGGTCTTTTCTTCCATTCTGTCCTCCACATCGGCCTCTTCCGAGCCTATTGACCAGGGCCAGCCGGGCAGACGGCTGGGTTCACCCGCCTCTCCTGGAGCTTCAGGTCTCTTCCGTTGGGCCTGCAGAGAAGCCTAGGGGAAAGAGCTGAGCATCTCGGGCCTGTCGGAAAGGGATCCCTTTCTGAAGGGAAGGAAAGGCCGTGACTCCTGTCATGTTGGGCAGGCAGAAGAGAGCTCAAAGGGAAAAGAAAAAAATCCTATGAGGTTTCAGGATCTAAAGTCACCATTTAGTTGACCTAACCTCCTCCGGAGGTCCTCCCAGTGTTCCTGTGGCTGGCGAAGCCAGTTGAGTCCCCGTCTCCAGTTTGCCAAGGCGGACAAAGCCGACGACAATGGGCCTGTCCACCATCTTCCTCCCTATGCACAAAATGCCAGCTCTTCCTGTTTCCAGCTGGCCACATCCCACCTGATGACCAGCTTAGCAAATTAGAGACTCTCCCTGGGCTTCCATCTCTGTCTCAGTTCGGGCTTCTATAACAATGTGCCATACACTGGGTGGCTAACTCACAACAGAAATTTATTTCTCACAGTTCTGGAGATTGGAAGTCCAAGATCAAGGTGCCAACATGGTAGGATTATGGTGAGGGACTTCTTTTCTGGTTATAGACTGGCACTTTCTTATTGTATCATCAGGGCAGAAAGAGGGTGAGAGAACTCTCTGGGGTCCCTTTTATAAAAGTATTAGTCACATTCACACTAATGGGACTCAATCCAGACTGTGCCGAGTGTTGCGGACTTTTTGCATGTTCATCCTTCCTGCAGACACCTGGAGATCCATTGTCCCCAGAGGGTACAACAGACAATCTTTGGTCACAAGTCAGCAACCAGCGTTCGTGAGTGAGAGCGCGTGTCCCAGTCTGAAAGGAGAGTGTATTCGTCCGTTTTCACGCTGTTGACAAAGACATAGCTGAGACTGGGCAGAAAAAGAGTTTTAATCGGACTTACAGTTCCACATGGCTAGGGAGGCCTCAGAATCACGGCAGGAGGCAAAGGGCGCTTCTTACCTGGCAGCAGCAAGAGAAAATGAGGAAGGGCCAAAAGTGGAAACACCCGATAACCCCATCAGACAGTGAAACTTACTCACTATCAGGAGAATAGCATGGGAAAGACCAGCCCCCATGACTCAATTACCTCCTCCTGGGTCCCTCCCACAACACATGGGAATTCTGGGAGATAAGTTGAAGTTGCGGTTTGGGTGAGGGCACAGCCAAACATATCAGAGAGGGAGGAAGTGACAGCATATCCCGATGTGTGTGAGGATTTCATGAGTTCTTACCTATTTCAAAATTTGTTGCCCTGTGTGAAAAAGAGCAAAACAAGGACTTGCACTCTCTGACTTCAAGGCTTACCGTAAGTTATTGTCATAGGCAAGGCATAGGCAGTGACAAAGAGATAGACAGAGTTAAGGGGCCTGAAACTGATCCACAGCTATACGGGTCAATAAATGGGTTTTCAGTAAAAGCAGTTCAACTGAAGAAAATAAATCATTTCACTTGATGGACTTTCCTGCGGAGGTGGAGGAGACCAACCGTGTTATTCTCCCTCACGCTGCACACAGGGTAATTTTATACCAGAACTGAAAAGTTAGCGGTATAAAGCATTTCAACAATACTTTGAGATTTGTTGGAAGGCAAAGATTAGCCTGCCAACAAGGACACAGAAAAATATATATGAAAGAAAGACAGAATAAATTAGACTTCATCACCGTTAGCCAGGTCTTCTCATCAAAAGATACCACGAAGAAAGTGGAAAGGCCAGTAAGCTACAGACAGAGAAAACAGTCACAACATGTATCTGACCTCCACGCCTCGTAATGATAATTGTAATCTGACCTCCACACCTTGTAATGATAATTATAATCTGACCTCCACACCTTGTAATTATAATTACAGCGATCCAGTGCCCTGCACCCAGTTTCTGCTGGAGTATTTTCTGGGTGTCTCTAATGGGTAAGAGAGGGCCCCAGGGGATATTCCTACAGTTGCCAGATGAACAGTGGGAAAGACCCCACGTTGACCAACCCCGGAGGCCTGAAAACCCAGGTCATCAAGGAGGGTAGAGGACATCTGGACCCTGACCCAGGCCCCTGGATGGGCTGTGCCAAGAGACCCCGCAAGGGAAAGGATTCCCTCCGCCTCCGGTTCTCCGTTCTTCTGGGATTAGACGACCTGGACCCAACTCCCTCCCCCAGCACTGGGGATGGGGCTTTTCCGAGGGCCGGGGATCTTGCTGTCCTAAGGACAGCAGAGCAAGGGGGTGGAGGAGGAGCTCAGGTGGTGGAGGAGGGGAAATCAGGTGAGATGCGTGGAGCAGTTGGCTATACCAGGCACAGGGACGACCCACTGGACCCAAGAGCCTGCATGTGAAGCCCGGCCTTGGGCCACCTTTTTCCTCAAAGGGGTGCCTCTTCCACGGGGCCTGCAAAGGGACTGTGGAGAGAGAGGCCTTCGGCCCACGCCTCTGAATGCTGCCCCACCGCAGCGTGCCCTGCGGCCTCTGTCTTGCTGCTGGGGGGCAGTCAGAACCACAGGGCTGCAGAGCCTCTGTGCTGGGCGGCGTCCCAGCCCGAGCGCCAGAGCTCGGCGGGCAGGCCCCGGAGCAAGTAGAGAGGACGGCACCTTTTGGACAGAATGTGTGGAACAAGAGCGACGGCTCAGTCCTTCAGGCTCCTCACGAAACGAGAAGTCAGGAAGATCAGGGTGCAGACCTGCTTTCCCACGCAGGGCTGAAGGCAGACAACCGGAGAGCGAGCAGCACGTGGGCCAGTGAGGTCGAAGACAGAAGCCCGCAGGGTACCCCTGCCCTCAGCCTTACCCCTGCCCCCCGCATTGTCCACACCCCCTGGCCACCTCCTCAGAAGTGTATTAGGAATCCACATTCCACCTGGCCTGCCTGCTGCGGGAGGCACAGTGGCCTGATGGAGCTTGACGCAGGTGCGGGAAGATGCCGCTGGTCTAACTGGAGGTTGGGAGTCCAGGCTGCAGAGGAGAAGCTTGGAGTGCAGGATTTGGTGGTATGTGTGTGTGGCAGTAAGCAAAAGAAAGAGATAGGTAAGCCACTGGAAATACCACAAGAATTCAGTTAGAAGATTCCCGGAGAGGTATGCATGCAGGCGTTCCCGAGATCCAGAAAGCAGCTGCCGCGTAACTGCAAGCTGCAGGCAAGCCCTAAAAGGCTGATCTTTAAACCGCCTGTTGGGTTCACAAAGGCAGTTTCTGAACAGTCTTAAGAGCAGAGGTGCGCTAAAGCCACTGAGCCCTGCGGTCCGGGATCCCAGTACATTCTTTAAGGACCATTTATGGAAGATTTTTGAAACTGTCCTCGGTAACCCCCAAGAATGTTTTGGTTGTTTTGGTTAGGAGTGGAATTTTAGACGTCATTGATTTAAAAATTAAAACTAAAACTCTGGAAACCATAGAGAGATAAAATTAAAAGAACACATTCGCTCTCTTGAATAGAAATATGTTTTTTTTTTTCTTTCTTTCTTTCTTTTTTTTTGAGACGGGGTTTCACTCTTGTTACCCAGGCTAGAGTGCAATGGCGGGATCTCGGCTCACCACAACCTCTGCCTCATGGGTTCAGGCAACCTCTGCCTCCTGGGTTCCTGCCTCAGCCTCCTGAGTAGCTGGGATTACAGGGACACGCCGCCATGCCCAGCTAATTTTTTGTATTTTTAGTAGAGACGGGGTTTCACCATGTTGACCAGGATGGTCTCGATCTCTTGACCTTGTGATCCACCTGCCTGGGCCTCCCAAAGTGCTGGGATTACAGGCTTGAGCCACCGTGCCCAACCCAGAGAAGTCTTAAGTACTGAGTTCCTGGCCAGTATTTGGGAGGTCAGACACCTGTCCTTAGACTCTCTCCCTTTTGTGGTTTAGACACAACTGAGCAGTACTAATGTTAAAATAGAGACCATAGGACTGTCAGAGCAGAGTCTTCAGAGCAGGAAGATAACATATTATACACAAGATGTAAGGCCATGCCAGGCAAGGTCAAGCCATGCACCCCTCAACTTAAAGAATAAACTATGTTCTAATTGCCACAGGTATTTTTCTTCTTCCTTTTTTCTCTAGCAGCTAAACCAGCACTGGCCTTGAGATAAGCAATGCTGAAGCCCTCACAGTTCACCCCTTACCACACACTGACTGAGCCCCCCACACACATACAAGCCATAACTACAGCTTGGATCACTCACTTCCTCTTGATAAGAGCCCTCTGGCTGTGGACGGGTTCTGGCCAGTTTACAGAGGCTGTGCACCTGATTGCCTTTGTGCACCTCCTTCGCCTTTTGAAGCATGAGGCCTAATTAGAATGTATTTAAATGTTGTCTCCACCCCAAAGTCAGCATGGGTTGCATGTAGCAGACATGTTTCTTCAGCGTGCATGCAGCAGGATCCTTGCATGAACATTCGGAGCTCTCCTATTCCCTGTTAAATGTGTATATGTGGCCAGCCAGATCAACGTAAATACCTGTTCCACTCTCTCCTCCCTGGAAAGCTACCTTTCCGGTTTCAGCAGGAGGGCATGCCTCCCAGTCTGTCAGAATGGCCACCTTGCACGCTTGAACCCTTTATAAAAAATAAAATCTCCTTTCTAAGTTTATAAATTGTGCAATTTTTCAGTTGACAATTTTCAGTTGTCAGTCAAGCCACAGACTGGGAAAAGTCATTTGCCATATATTTATTTGAAAAATGACTCAATTCCTGAATAGATAAGGGAACTTCCGTAGATCTGTAATAGAGAGCTAAGCCAAATGGAATCAGGCAAAATATTCGAATAGGCTTTCGAAAAGGAGAATTTCTTATATGTTGGAAGCCATAAGAAAGTACACTTGATAGTATCACTCATTAGGCAGGTACAGATTAATTCCACATTGAGATAGCACTAAACACTCACCAGTGTGTGGCTACTTTTTCTCCCCTGAGACAGGGTCTCACTCTGTCACCCAAGCTGGAGTGCAATGGCGTGATCTCCACTCCACTGCAGCCTCCCCCTCCTGAGTAGCTGGGACTACAGGTGCATGCCACCATGCCTGGCTAATTTTTGTATTTTTAGTTGAGACGGGATTTCACCATGTTGGCCATACTGGTCTGAGAACACAGCTACATCTCACAAAGTTAGTACACCAAATGCTGGCAAAAATTTGGTGCCACTTCAACTGTCATTCCTGGTGAAAAACCATTCTAGAAGACTGACAATGTATACTAAAGTTAAACTTATAATCAGGTCATGACCCAGCAATTGAAGTACTTCCATAAATCTCAAGTGAACAAAAGACTGTTATGTGGATTGTAAAGTTTATTCTCTGTAGGTTTATTGCCAAGTTAAAAACGAGGAAACTGAGGCCAACACAAGAAAATTAGATGCCAATTTATTCAGCACCCAGGCAAGGTTCCGCGGTCCCGGGGAGAGGGGCCAAGGAAATGGCGCCTGATTCCTCTCCGGAGTGGGGTTTTATAGGGAGTGAAGGCGTTCGATGGGATTTGGAGAAACAGGATGTGGACGGGGTGAGCTGCTATTGGTAGGTAGGTGGGACTTCCGGTGAGCCGGCCAAGCGCTGAGTGCAGAGGGGATTCCCACGGCGGAGCTGGATGATTGACATCATGTAAATTTTCAAGCGGGGAGGGAGATGGGCATGTCCAAACTCTGCGAGGCAACCAGCCTTACATGGATCACGAGGTCAAGAGATCGAGACCATCCTGGCCAACATAGCGAAACCCTGTTTCTACTAAAATACAAATCTTAGCTGGGTGTGGTGGTATATGCCTGTAGTCTCAACTACTCGGGAGGCTGAGGCAGGAGAACTGCTAGAAGCCAGGAGGAAGAGGTTGCAGTGAGCCGAGATCATGCCACTGCACTCCAGCATGGTATGTATATACCTATGCAGCAATCCTGCAAGATCTGCACATGTACCCCAAAACATAAAGTAAAATAAAGAAAAAAAAACAAAAAAACAAAAGAAGATACACCCTGGAATGTGGTTTGTTCCCAGTAATTTCAGGTATTTAAAGAATGGTTAAATGATCACTTGACAGTTATGCTATAAACAGGAATAAGACAGGCTGACTCAAACACCATTACTTTGAGAAGATAAATTTTAATGTCATTTTCAATCTTTAAAATCTTTGCTTTTATTTTGAAAAAAAAATTCCTCAATCTTAAAAAGATCACTGCAGAAATTTTAAACAAAAGAGTATCGTCCATTTGCTTTTTCAAATAATAAACCTGGAAACATATTCTGATGAATGTCAACAGTGAATGTAGTGTGGTATATTGAGAACTGACTTTCACATAGTGGCTAAATTTACAGAGATTACATTTCATGAGGAAATGCATTATGAATTTTAATGGGGTATGTTTATTTAAATCTAATTTTCTATTCTGTTTTGGGAAATAGTTGTTTGTTTCTTTTAGTGTATTCTCCTTCCTGTCCACATATGTGGAAGCTACCTATTCTCCTCTCTTTTGAAATAGCTTAAAAGACTCAAAGAGAATGGCCTGGGCTTTGCATATCCTTAGTCTGATAGACATTTCCCTGGCTGCTCACTTAAATGGATATTAGCAGCTAACTAAGTCAACTACGTCTCTTGTCAGCTAGAAATTGATAATGGCTTGCTGGGCGCAGTGGCTGAAGCCTGTAATCCCAGCACTTTGGGAGGCTGAGGCGGGTGGATCACGAGGTCAAGTGATCGAGACCATCCTGGTCAATATGGTGAAACCCCGTCTCTACTAAAAATACAAAAAATTAGCTGGGCATGGTGGCGCGTGCCTGTAATCCCAGCTACTCAGGAGGCTGAGGCAGGAGAATTGCCTGAACCCAGGAGGCGGAGGTTGTGGTGAGCCGAGATCCCGCCATTGCACTCCAGCCTGGGTAACAAGAGTGAAACTCCGTCTCAAAAAAAAAAAGAAAGAAAAGAAAAGAAATTGATAACGGCTTAAAAATTAGCAAAATCTCTGTTTTGCTATGGCCTTATGTGTTGACAGTCTTATCTTAAAGACAAAAAATTTTAATTGTATGGATTAACATTAACTTTGGCAAAAATTAAAATGCAGGCAGGGAATTTTTTTTTCAACAACAGAAACTAGCAAAAGCAAAGATACAGTAAAAATTGAAAGTTTCCAGTGTAGAGATATAAATATAATAATTCACACAGCCAGGGATGATTAATGAATAATACAATGTTTAGGGGATGATCATTTGAATATAGGATATTAATACTTTTAAAAAACATTTTTCCAATTAGTTCAGTATAAAAAAGGTGTCTTTGAAAGGTACAGATCTGGCATCACAATAATGGTGATCGACAAATGGTGGAACAGTCCTGGCATCACGATCATGGTGATAGACAAATGGTGGAACAGTCCTGGCATCACGATCATGGTGATAGACAAATCGAACAGTCCTGGTATCACGATCATGGTGGGAGACACACAGGACCTTCTCTGCCTGCAGATGGCTGAGGTAGCATTGACCCTGCAGTGTTCCCGCAAAAACACTTAGGCTGAAGTTAATCATGAGGACATTTTCAGACAACTGCAGAGTATAAACCATCGACGCAGACAGCTGACCTGTCTACAGACAAGCCCATGTCACCACCATCAATGACAACAACAAAAAGGTGAGGAGACACTCTGGGTTCAAAAGAACTAAGGAAATGGAGCTGCATTATCTTTCGACTCTTTTTCAACCCAAAATGTCTCTTCTCTTTCAGTTGTGTGATCTGGGGTGACATGGGCTGTCTGAAGGAGACAGGTCCGTCGTGCTGCTCACTGGTCTACATTCTGCAGTTGTCTGGAGATTACCTCAGGCTATGAAACTCAGGCTAAGTGTTTTCAGGAAGAACATGGCATTGTTCACACTCTGCACCGGCAGAGTCCCAGGTGACGTGTTGTCTCAGTGTGGGAATGTGACCCCTATCCGGGAGACCAGGTGAAGTCTTATCACCATCATAGTGAGAAACCTACTGTCCGTGTCCAAAGTCAAGCGAACATGCTCTTCTACAAATAAAAAAGAGCACATGTGTAAGCCTGGCAGGTGTAAAATAACTCAGGATAGGCTGGATACATGGAATCCAATACATCCAGTGAGTACCGGAAGACTTCAGGCTCTTCTGCTTCCACCAGCTCCATGATGAGCCTAGAAAAGGAGAAAAAAACAAAGAATAAGTCAAGGAAAATAAGACACCGCAGAGCCCCAACTAGCTTTCATGGGGAGCACAAGAAAGTCGTTAATAAAAAAATAAAAATAGATCCCTTAAAGACGTAACAAATTATTGCCCTATGTTGGGATGGGCAAGAGTAGGGTAAAAAAGAATGAAAGAAAGAGAGAGAGAGAGAGAGAGAGAGAGAAAGTAAGCTCAGCTAACCGCCCAGGTGACACACTCATGAGGGAGGAAAAGGACACTCTGAGTGAGTACCCTCAGGACACACGGCGGACACTGATCATAAAAACAAGTATGCTCAACCTACGGCACTTAGTACATGATAAGCGGAGGAAGAAATGGAAACCTGAATATCTACTGCAATGCAAACCAACAGCAATGTTAGTAGGAGTAGTTCAGGCTTCGTTGAAACCATGGTATCGATATTGTCAGCCCACTCCCTTCTCCCTGGACCTGGCATCTCCAGGTGTCTGCTCAAAGTTACCTGGGGCATGGTGGGTCTTGGTCTTCTTCCTCTTCTTGCTTATTTTAATCTCTGCAATAAATTCAGACAGGGACAGACAAAATAAGCCAATTCCCCTACACCCATAACAGTCCACTGTCTAATCCCTACACACGGACCTCAGGCTCCTCAGCATGAGGACAGGACAATGTGAGAGACAGACTTCAGGAGATCCCAAGGCCAATCATGATAGAGATTCCTCGGTTTGTGTCTCAGAACCAATGGTGAAGTGTCCCTATTCTGGTAGACCATTAACCTTTGATCCCAAGTGTGTACAAACAGTTACACCAAGTTTGTACAAACAGGGAAGAACCTCCCAGACATGCTTGGGGAACAAAACTCATGAGGAACTTGGTAGCTGGCAAGAGACATTGAATTCAGATGGACAGACAGCTCGTGGGCATGGGCTGCATAGCTTGGTGTGAGTGTGCAACACCTGCCTTGGGTTTCAATGTCCTGACAGTCGGTCCAGGGTGCGACGGGCATGGCCTGAGACTAGAGAGAGAGCAAAGCTCACTGACCCACCCCATGTACGTGCCTCAGACTGAATCCAGAGTGACTGAAATCTACACTGATGTACAGGGTCAGCCCACAGAGATGACAACTCTCAGCCCGGACAGGGGAGCAAAGCCCAAAGACTATGGGGTCTATCTGGGACACAAAATGGAGCTTTACCGCCTTCACAATGGAGTACTCACTGTCTACGTCACGAGCCAAGTCGACTTGCTGCTCCTCTAATGAGTGCAAGTTGCTCCTGTAAGGCTCATTGAAGGCAGATGTGCCAAGAGGAACTGAGAGAGTCGAATAACCTTCATACCAGGACTCCTGGGGGGCTTCCTCCTCCACAGACTCCTGCGGATTCCTGATGAGCCAGGCAGGACAGGGTGACAGAAGATTAAACCAACAGAGATTAGACAACAGAGTATCCCAGCTGATCTGATGGAAGTCAGAATGAAGTGGTCCCAGAAAGCAAAGGAATTTTCCCTTCAAGAGAAAAAAAAAAACTATCCTTCTAAATGCAGGGCGGAGGGTGACTACCCTGGGGACAGATCACAAATGAGCAGCAGGTGCTCAGTGCATTTGCACAGATGAGCCACTGCAGGCCACCCAGACTCCCTGTAAACTCTCATCATGAACTGCAGCACAAGACCCAACACGGGGCTTCAACTACTTCGCATCAGTTGTGTTGAATTTTCCACGTGGCGTTCAAGTGAACAGAGCTCTTGAGGCATTTCAGACACCCAGATCTTGGGTATTAAGGGCCTCCCTTTTCCAGTATTTTGATATCATATGTATACTTTTTGAATTTCTTCTATTCACAAATCCTAGCAAACATGCTAACAAGAAATACAAAGAAAGCATATATGCGTCTCTCAATGGATTTAAACACATGTGAGAGAACAGGTGAAATCAGGAAATCCCCATTTGCTGAGGTCACCTGGCTCATCTGATTGCATGTTCCTATATTAGGACGACTAAGAAATTAAAACGTATAAAAGTGCCACAAATCACGCACAACATTGTCAATAAAGAAAATTTGTAGCTGGGTGAAAGGAAGAAAGAGTTCCAGTCATCACTTCCTCGGTTTCCCTGGATCTACAGTCTCCAGGTGTCACTACTGAACAAACAGCTGAAAACTCCACAGCATTACCTGTGGGGCACTGGCCCATTTTCTTCCTCTTCCTCATCATCACTTTGACTTTCTGTAAACAAATTCAGAGAAGCAGGTCACGTGAAGAACATCACACATCACATGTGACCAAATCAGTGTTAAGTCACAGCACAAGCACAGAATTGTTCCCAGGGCAAGAATGCAAATTCTGACAGGAAGATTCCAGGGTGCCCTAGATGAAGCCTGGTAAGTAGGTGAGTCTGCTTTCCAGATGCCCGGGCTAAAATCTCCCTGTACAGGTACACCATAATGCCGTATTCTCTCCGCGAGTCTATGCAAAGTTAAACCAAATTTTTTCCCAGAAAGTCTCCAAAAATTAGTTAAACTATTTTCGGGGAGTGTTGCTACAACACTGACATATCTCACCAGGTAGCAAGGTCATTGAATGGTTAGATGCATCCGTACTTGAAACTGGACAGATATGTAAATTCTAACAACACTTGCTTTAAAAACAATCTGTGAGCTTTGCATAGTGGCAGTATCATAGCCAATGAGGTTTATCTGAGACGCAATTACCAGTAAATGAAAATTTTTCCCAATACCCCGCCGTGATGACTTGCAATACAGTCTCTCATTGGCAGTTTTTTGAGTGTCTCTAGGGAGACTGAATTAAAAAAAGATTAAAAAAAAAATCTTTGGGCTGGGCACGGTGGCTCACGCCTGGAATCCCAGCACTCTTCAGAGGTGAGCATTTCACGAGGTCAGGAGATCGGGACCATCCCGGCTGACACGGTGAAAGCCTGTCTCTACTAAAAATACAAAGAAATTAGCTGGGCACGGTGGCACGCGCCTACAGTCTCAGCAACTCGGGAGGCTGAGGCAGAACAATCGCCTGAACCCGGGAGGCAGAGGTTGCAGTCACCTGAGATCGTGCAACTGAACTCCAGAGGGAGACTCCATAACCCATCACCCCCAAAAAAATAAAATCTGTGATTTCAAAGAACAAGACAGGTGAACCATTTAAGGTCAGGGGTTCAAGACCAGCCTGGCCAATATGGTGAAACCTCGTCTCTACTAAAAATACAAAAATTAGCCAGGTGTGGTGGTGGGCACCTGTGGTCCCAGCTACTCAGGAGGCAGAGGCAGGAGAATCACTGGAGTCCGTGAAGCGGAGATTGCAGTAAGCCAAGAGGGTGCCACTGCATTCCAGCCTGGGTGACAAAAAAAGACTCCAACTCAACAACAGCAAACAACACGTGATGCTACCAAGAACAATCGCACCGGCCGTTGCACTGATGGGGCGGAGAGCCGGGGTGAGCCTTGCTTTACGGAAACATACCAGCAAGGTAAAGGGCAAATGTTTTCATCCTGGTTTCAAGGTGACTGTGCAGCTAAGCAAGCTGACTTAAAAGAGATCAAGACTGGCCGGGCGCGGTGGCTCAAGCCTGTAATCCCAGCACTTTGGGAGGCCGAGGCGGGTGGATCACAAGGTCAAGAGATCGAGACCATCCTGGTCAACATGGTGAAACCCCGTCTCTACTAAAAATACAAAAAAGTAGCTGGGCATGGTGGCGCGTGCCTGTAATCCCAGCTACTCAGGAGGCTGAGGCAGGAGAATTGCCTGAACCCAGGAGGCGGAGGTTGCGGTGAGCCGAGATCGCGCCATTGCACTCCAGCCTGGGTAACAAGAGCGAAACTCCGTCTCAAAAAAAAAAAAAAAAAAAAAAGAGATCAAGACTGAAGCTCGGAGCAGTGAAACCTGGGGAACGATATCCCCCAATAAACAGGCAAGGCTCCCCGTTTCCTTAAAAAGAAATGGAAACTCAATGAACATCGTTCAGGGACAGATGACATCATTACAGGTGATGAGAGATACCGACTCAAAGCTAGGACACCTGACAGACACCTACTGGACGCCTCCTGCACTCAGGTGACCGTGAGTTTGTCACACTGGCCTGGGGTCTGGTAACTTGATACTTGGGCCTGGGAGACAAACGCACGGCACGAGCTGAGGAAGAGATAAAAATTCCCCGATCATCTGTGTTTACTATCCCATCCCACATTTTTATTCAAACCCATCCGTGTGTATCGAGCCCGTCTTCCGAGGTGATCTTCCCCAGCCTAGACAGAGGTGCCAAAAACAAGGAATGTAGAGGTCACCTGAAAGAATGATTTTTACTTTTCCCAACCTGGGAAGTGAAAAAGACATTTAATTGTCTTGATTTTCATCTCTCTCTTTTTATTTTTTATTTTTTTTGAGACGGAGTTTCGCTCTTGTTACCCAGGCTGGAGTGCAATGGCGCGATCTCGGCTCACCGCAACCTCCGCCTCCTGGGTTCAGGCAATTCTCCTGCCTCAGCCTCCTGAGTAGCTGGGATTAGAGGCACGCGCCACCATGCCCAGCTAATTTTTTATATTTTTAGTAGAGACGGGGTTTCACCATGTGGACCAGGATGGTCTCAATCTCTTGACCTCGCGATCCATCTGCCTCGGCCTCCCAAAGTGCTGGGATTACAGGCATGAGTCACCGCGCCCGGCCAGATTTTCATCCCTCTTATTACTGGTTAGTTTGAATATCTATCTTCTATTCATTCTATTTATTTTCCTTTCTGGTACCTACTACTCTTTGACATCTTTGTTTAAGCTTTATATAGTTGCTTTTTACCTATTAATTGTTGTAATCACCCACTAAAGAGTAAATTCTGGCTGGGGACAGTGGCTCATGCCTATAATCCCAGCACTTTGGAAGACCCTGGTGAATGGATCACTTGAGGCCGGGAGTTTGAGACCAGCCTGGCCAACATGGTGAAACCCCATCTCCACTAGAAATACAAAAATTAGCTGGGTGTGGTGACGCATGCCTGTGATCCCAGCTACTCAGGATACTGAGACATGAGAATCACTTGAACCCAGGAGGCAGAGGTTGCAGTGAGCCAAGATCGGACCACTGCACTCTAGCCTAGGCGAGAGAATAAGACTCAGTCTAAAAAAAAAAAAAAAAAAACAGAGTAAGTTCCATCACAGCATGGATTAAGTCTCATTCACCACTGTACCTTAAGTGCCTACTATATTTTATCTACTCAACATATAATAGTTAAATGAATGAATAAAAGTTAGATTGTAGGGGAGCCCATGAAAGAGGATATTGGCTAACTTCCCACAGATTGACTCCCCTTTTCCTGGTTTTCATGCCTCAAGCTCTGTTAAGCCTGGAGGAGGGCGTTTTGTCTTTACAAAGATACAGCTCCAGATCACCCCTCTGGATCAGTTCCCTACATCAGATTTCCTCTGTTCATGAATATGATTTCCTGTGAAGTTTCTTTACGTGATGACCATAATGAATGTTGAGTTTTAGTCCCTGGTCGCCTCACGTAATGACTGTTCCATTCATGACTTTTTGCCCTAAGTGGCTATTAAAAAGTGATGTCACTTTTTGGACAGATCCTTTTTTTTTTTTTTGGAATAATGACGTCACCCCAAAACAAATAAACATGCTATAAGAAATTATATTTCGACGTCCTGTTTCAAGCAGACACTGTATAGAAGGATGCCTATGAATGAGTGTATAGGGAGGTGGCCAAAGAGGGGCCCCCCTCTGTAATCTGCTTTCTGATGCTCAGGTGAGGACTCTGCAAACCACACATTTTTTGCTTGCTGGCTTTATTCGTTTCTGACACTAAGGGGTGTTAAAAGGAGACTGAAAGGCTGGAGGAGGGATGTCGGTATTGCTGCTTCTTGTTTTGCTTCTCCTTTCTCTAGCATCACTCCCGCAATCATAGTTCACCCTGAGAGGGGGTGTTGTTTCCAGTCTCATTTCCTAAATCCCAGAGCCACCCTCATGGTCCCCTCTCAAAGGCAAGAGCATCAGCCAATGGGCACCGCTTCTTCAGAGGTCTGAGTCCCTGCGACACTAGGTACTTCCTCTGAGTTCTGGGGGCACCTGCAACCTCCTTCTCAGAAGCCAGCCTCCCAGTTATGTGGGGCCCTTCTTCCAAGTTACCAGGTTCTAACAACCTAACCCTTTTACCTTTGTTTCTACAACCCTAGGGTCGATCACTGCTTCGCTTCCTATACTTACTACCTCTGTGTTTCATCAGTTCCCCTTTTTCTCTTTTTAGACCTCCAATATCTGTTTAAGTCCTTATATTAATTCCTTCTGGTACACTGGTTTTTTTTTTTTTTTTTTTTTTTTTTTTGAGACAAGGTATCACTCTGTCACCCACACTGGAGTGCAGTGATGCAATCACAGCTCACTGCAGCCTGAAACTTGTGGGCTCAAGCAAGTATGTCACCATGCCCAGCTAATTTTTTTCTTTAGACACAAGGTCTCACTCTTTTTCCCAGGCTAATCTTAAACTACTAGATTCAAGTGATCCTCCCACTTCGGCCTCCCAAAGTGTTGAGATTACAGGCGTGAGCCACCATGCCTAACCCATTTTCATTTTAGACCCTGGATAACACACAGTACTACTCACCAATTTACATGATGTGACCATGTGCATGTACGTGTGTTTGCATTTGTATGTATTATTTGGGATTTATTATACATAGGATCACACCATCTGCAAATTGAGGTAATTTCTTTTCAAAAATATTTTTTCTCATGTTAACTTTTGCAAGACATTTTGGCCAGGTATAGAATTGTAGAGTGACAGTTTTGCTTTTTTTTTTTTTTTTTTTAGTACTTTAAAACTATGGTAAACTTCTTTGTAAAACTCCCTATGAGAAATCTTATGCACTCCTTATATTTAATCCTCTGTATGTGATATGTTATTTCCCCTTTTATTCCTTTTAAGATTTTGTGTTTATCATTGGTTTTGATGAATTTGATTCTGATGTTCCTTGGTGAAGTTTTCTTCATGTTTCTTGTTCTTAGGATACATCATATTTCTGTAATATTTGAAGTTTATGGTTTCCATGAAGCTTCTTAATCTTTTATCCAGTATGTTTTAAATATTTTTGTTTCTCTTCTCTGCTACATGCCCTTCAGGGATTCCGTTTAGCCCTATTCTAGGGTCTTTAAAAGTTTTACACTGATGGTCTTTTTATGTTTTCAAGTCATTTGTTACTGTGTGTTTCATTTATGTTAGTTTCTACTTCTATTCCCTGTAGTTCATTAATCTTTTCTTCCGCAATGTTTAATCCAGTGCATTCTTCCATTTCAGACTGTAAATCACAGTTGTTGTCTACAGAATTTGATATTTAAAAATATCTTCAACCTCTCCATTTAATCAAAACACGATTATAATAACTGCTCTAATGTCTTTTTCTGCTGTTTCCAACATGTGTGTCAATTTCAACTAGATTTTTAGATTCGTCATTATGTGTTCTGTTTTCCTGCTTCTTGCCTGCTTGATATTCTAACGATGCTAGAGCTTTGGTGTCAATGCTCAAAAATGCCCAAAGACACAACTCAACCTCAGTGTCTATGCACAGCAAAGCTTTTGCAACAGGAGAGGCAGAGACAGCAGGGATGAGTGTGCTGCAACATGGGGGTAGAGGGTACCCCAATTGTGCTTGGGGCTTTCCTGTGCCTCATAGAAAAATGCGCCTTCCGTAATTTTTCTCAGCAAAACCACCCTGCTTCAGGCCCTGTCTCTCTGTCCAAATGCCAGGACAGTTCTCTCACCAGTCTCATCCATCCAATGGATTGATGAAGGTCCAAATATGATTCAGTGGAGAAGCCATTCTCTTGTCAACAAATTGTGTGGAAACAACTGGACATGCATATCCCAAAAAGAAAAAAATTCACCCAAACCCCAATACTGACTTAAAAACTAACTAAAAATGGATTATGCAACTACAGGTCAACTAGAACACTAGAAAAAGCATAGAAGAAAATATAAGACAAAATCTTGATGACACAGAGTTGGGCAAAGCGTTCTTTGTTGTCACATAAACACAAAACACATTAAATAAAACACTGATAAATTCAACTTAATAAAAATTACAAGTTTTTGCTCAACACGAGATGGTATTAAGTGAACAAATATAAGCTGCAGATTGGGAGAAAAATGTAGACATCACAAATGTGACAAAGTACAGGTGTGATGCTAACTAGTACGTGCCACTCTGATCGAGCCCCATGGTGCTGGGACATTTGGTTAAACATTATTTTGGTTGTGTTTCAGAGAGTTTCAGATGTGATTAACATTGGGATGGGCAGACCAACTGAAGCAGATTGCCCTCCTTAATGCAGGTGAGACTCATGCCATCAAAGGCCAAGAGAGAAGAGACCTAATGGGAAACCAGTGCATTCCTGGGCATCCAGATTTCCTTCCGTCTTGGGAATTTCAGCTTCCATAATCTCAGAAGCAAATTCATATTTATATACACACACATATACATTTCATAGGTATGTGGCTAACTTTTTTTTTTTTTTTTTTTTTTTTTTGAGATGGAGTTTTGCTCTTGTTACCCAGGCTGGAGTGCAATGGCGTGATCGCCTGGGTAACAAGAGTGAAACTCCGTCTCAAAAATACGTGTGTGTGTGTGTGTGTGCGTGTGTGTTATAAGTGAAATGGGAGCAGATTTTCTTTTTTTGAGATGGAGTCTCACTCTGTCACCAGGGTGGAGTGCAACGGCATGATCTCTGGCTCACTGCAACCTCCGACTCCCTGGTTCAAGCGATTCTCCTGCTTTTGCAGAAACTAGAGCCTTTTAAAGAAATGTTAGCTGCTGCAGCCCCCAAGAGCAAAGATGTCTTAATCATCCTTATGAAAACAGATGTAAACAACTAGATTTCAACTAACTTTATCTTCACTTCACAGCCTCAGGCTAGTGAGTTTGCAAAACCAAAGGCGGCGAATACTCTCCCAAGGTTGTTCCTGGGAGGATGGGAACAGGACAGCCCAGGTCCCACAGGGGCAGCTCCACCCCAGAGCATTTCTGATAGTTGAACTGCAATTTCTACTTTTTTTTTGAGACTGAGTTTCGCTCTTAGTGCAATGGCGCGATCTCGGCTCACTGCAACCTCCGCCTCCTGGGTTCAGGCAATTCTCCTGCCTCAGCCTCCTGAGTAGCTGGGATTACAGGCACCCGCCACCATGCCCAGCTAATTTTCTGCATTTTTTTTTTTAGTAGAGACGGGGTTTCACCATGTTGACCAGGATGGTCTCGATCTCTTGCCCTCGTGATCCACCCGCCTCGGCCTCCCAAAGTGCTGGGATTACAGGCCTTGAGCCACCGCGCCCGGCCAAGAACCATATTCTTAAAAAAAAAAAAAAAAAAAAAAAGTCACAGGCGGGACCCAGTTTCCAGAGAGCAGGGTCAGGCACAGGCAGCCCGGGTCCGATCTTAGTCCCGAGCTGCAGGGAAGGGGCGGCCGCGCCGCCGCCGCCTCCGGCATCGCCTCCGGGTGCCTTACACCACGCCTTCCCCTGCCATCGCCTAGAAAACTTGCTCTCAAACTTCTTCAGGGTTTTTTTCCTTCAAATTTTGGACCAAAGTCTCATTTCTGTTTTTTGCGTGTCTCCGATGCTGGGACCCGGGAGGCAGGCGCTGGTCCCCACTTCGCTGTGCTCTTCCCCCGGGGCTCCCGGGATCCCCGCTTTCCGTGAAGGAGAGTGTAACGAGGGTGTAAATATTTATAATTTTTTATACCTGTTGTGAGACACGAGGGGCAGCGACGCGGTTTTTTATGGAGACACCGACGTATATTTTGCTAGCGGCAGTTCCAGGCTCAGTATTGACCCGGGGCCGCCGGGACCCCACGCGCTTTCCACCGCCGTCCCGCGGGCTCGCGATGCGGAGAGAACCCACGAAGACGCGTTATCACCACCTCCTCCCTTCTCTGTAGCCCTGTGTTCGCTGTAGAGGCAGGTCGGCCAGTCTGTACCTGGACTTTGAATAAACATCTTCTGTATCCTTAAAAAAAAAAAAAAAAAGCTGGATAATATTATCTGTAAATTTCAGTCCTTTATAAGCCAAAAACATGTGTCAGTGTTCCTAGTATTTCAAAGAAGCCATTATGTAAAGTTGTTCAATGTGACATAATAGTATTATAATTGGTTAAGTACCTTAATGATTAGGCAAACTAGATGAAGAGATCGGGGTTTCTGCACTGCATAGATTACACACACATAGCCACGCATACATGCACATGGATGTGGGGTACACTGAACTTCAAAGCCCAAATGAATAGAAACAGATTTTCTGGCTAGCAGTAAAAAAAAAAAAAAAACAAAAAAACAAACAAACAAACAAAAAAAAAACCAACCAAACAAACAAAAAAACACATGTTGTTTTTCTTCCTTTGAAAGTGTACAGTAAAAAGGATTTTTTCAAATTATTTTTCTATTATTTTAGCTTCGATTGTGCTGCTGTTCATGAAACGGCTGCTCTGCTTTTCTGTCAGAGATGGCAAAGGCTTTTTCAGCATCTCATTTATGTATGGTATTTAAAAAGAGTAAAGTTTTAGTCCATTCTGTGTGAATGGTTTGAGCAGTGAACGAAGAATTCATGCAAACCAAGTCATGATTGGAAGCACAGGGGGAGGGTGGCTGTGCAGGGGAGGAAAGCTGTTGCATCTGTGTGGAATTATTGTGAGCAGTCTATAATGTCTTGGTGTCGCTTCATAGATGAAACACAACTGATGGAAGAATGTATTATAAATTATGCAAAGTCTCACATGAGCTGAAAAGACAGGTCCTGTTATAAAAACTAATAGATTCTTAGGATGTAAAAGTTATTTTGACCTTCACAAATACACCATACTGTGCAATAAGCTTTTTTCCTCGTAACAAAAAATGAGGATGATTAAACTGAGGAGGCCACAAAAAAAAAAAAAAAAAAAGAGCGAGAGATGAGAAAGCACCTCATGATCTATACGCAGGTTCGAGGTCCTGCCCTGCTCATCTACCTTTGGACTGATGTCCCTTTGGAATGTGTCATATTCCTCCAGTTAATGTCAGCTAAGTGAGTCCAGGAGGAGCAGACACTGAGTCCCTGGAAACTTCATCCATGTTGGCATAAGGTTGCCCATTCAGAGCGGAAGACAAACCTGACTCCAGGCCAGTAGGAAACTCTTCCCTGTGACTCAGGTTCTAATTTAGTTTTTAATTTTGGGTTCTTTGTGCTGTTTTTTTTTTTTTGAGACTGAGTTTCGCTCTTGTTACCCAGGCTGGAGTGCAATGGCGCGATCTCGGCTCACCGCAATCTTCACCTCCTGGGTTCAGGCAATTCTCCTGCCTCAGCCTCCTGAGCAGCTGGGATTACAGGCACACGCCACCATGCCCAGCTAATTTTTTGTATTTTTTTAGTAGAAACGGGGTTTCACCATATTGACCAGGATGGTCTCGATCTCTTGACCTCGTGATCCACCCGCCTTGGCCTCCCAAAGTGCTGGGATTACAGGCGTGAGCCACCGCGCCCGGCTGTGCTCAGTTTTAACACTTACCTTTCACATATTCAAGGTGAGGATTAAAAGTTGACTTAGTTTGTTTGCTCAAATCCTGTCCCAAGAGGAAAATCTGTGTGTAAATGATGTATTAAAGTCGTGCTCCATGCAGAAAGAGACAATGGAGTTGGGGGTGCAGGAAGAAAAAGCAAATTACTCAAGAAAGTGTGTGATTCCAGGCAAAGAACTCTGTGTTTAGCAGCTCACATTATGCACTTGGAGGGGGACAAGGAGGATGGGCTCTCCTGTGGCCGTGAGAGGGACTCTCAGGACAGCAGCAGTGGGAACAGAGCTGAGTTCAGAGAGCAAACAGGCAATGGGGACCAGAAGGGCCTGGCAGGGTGGCAGTCCATAGGACAGAGGTCAGACCAGACAGAGGTTACAGCAGCTTCTGGAGAGAAAAAAACAGGAATGAGAAAAGCAGTGGGAGAATGAGCTGTCATCATAGACAGAAATAGGAGTGAGTGCAGCAAAGAGCCACAGATGTGATTACCTCTGCACCCTAAGCTAGGCCAGGGGATCTGCATGCCAGTATCCATTTGCCGAACAGCAATTTTCTCTTGATCATCTTTGGTTTTAGGACACTTGAAGCATGAGTGTGGCCAATGACTTGACACTCTTCTGGTTTTTGCCAGCTGAGTTTTCAAGTGCTTTGCTCTTCAACTGAGGAGGGTTCTTCTTTCCAAGAGAAGGCTCTAAACGCAGCTCTTAAAACTACAGCCAAAAAAACCCACTGTCATCCATGATCTTACTGTGATTTTCTCTTCCACCCAAGAGAAACATCAGATAAGGAAAATAGCCTTGGACAAGAAAGTCCAACGGGTAGAGGGAAAGCAAAGAGACATTTTAGTATTTTATTTATTGTTGATCTTTTATGCATCACCCAGTAATGACAAGATGGCCAGGAGGAAAAAGCGATCCCAATTGACAAACATATTTAAGAAATTTAGGATTAATAAACATAAATTGCTTCCAGGTAGAAAAGGCAAAGGCAAGGAAATCACACTGGATACAGGCTGTATTTTGGGAGAGAGGAGATTCTAAAAATCAAGGAAAATCAACATTAAATGAACATATGAGAGAATAGAATTAGACTAAACATAGGATATTTATAAAACTATCATATCGATATACATATTGCTTATATATATCTCCATTCTAACATACACACCAAATATATATAATGTATATTACAAATAATATAAATGCCTGTATTTATATACAAAAATCTTTTGGAAGATTTTATTACATAAGAATGTGGAAGATATTGAATTAACATTATAGTAATTATTCTGGTCCATTGAAATTTGAAAAATATTTAGAAAAAATAGGACAAATGAGAGAGAGAGGCCATGGTAAGAAACAAATTCCCTATTAAACGGCATGGAGAAGTCACCTGTGAAAGAATGATTCGAAAGGCATTCAGTCTCTCCTCTGTCCTGAAGCCTGGTTAATGCTCTGGACTCCAGGGAAAGCCAGCAGGGAAGAGTGTCAGAGCCACAGGTATGGGTCCTGATGGGGGAGGGGTGTGGAAATCCATGGAAAAGCAAAAGAGACAACAGTGGAAAGAAGACAATTGAAATACTCTAGGTTATCACAGCACGTGGCAGAGACTACACATCCCCCGTCACAGCACGTGTCAGAGACTACACATCCCCCGTCACAGCAGCTGTCAGAGACTACACATCCCCCGTCACAGCACGTGTCAGAGACTACACATCCCCCGTCACAGCACCTGTCAGAGACTACACATCCCCCGTCACAGCACCTGTCAGAGATTTCACATCCCCCGTCACAGCACCTGTCAGAGACTACACATCCCCCGTCACAGCAGCTGTCAGAGACTACACATCCCCCGTCACAGCACGTGTCAGAGACTTCACATCCCCTGTCACAGCACCTGTCAGAGACTTCACATCCCCCATCACAGCACCTGTCAGAGACTACACATCCCCCGTCACAGCACCTGTCAGAGACTACACATCCCCCGTCACAGCACGTGTCAGAGACTACACATCCCCCGTCACAGCACCTGTCAGAGACTTCACATCCCCCGTCACAGCACGTGTCAGAGACTACACATCCCCCGTCACAGCACCTGTCAGAGACTACACATCACCCGTCACAGAGACTACACATCCCCCATCACAGCACCTGTCAGAGACTTCACATCCCCCGTCACAGCACGTGTCAGAGACTACACATCCCCCGTCACAGCACGTGTCAGAGACTACACATCCCCCGTCACAGCGCGTGTCAGAGACTACACATCCCCCGTCACAGCACGTGTCAGAGACTACACATCCCCGTCACAGCAGCTGTCAGAGACTACACATCCCCCGTCACAGCACGTGTCAGAGACTACACATCCCCCAACACTCACTGAGCACTAGTACAGAAGTTATTAAGAAATTATTTTAGGCAGCTAGAGGAGGCAACCACATCTTTGTTCTCCTTAGTGTGAGACAACAAACCCCAGGTATTTACCCCAGAACACAGAGCCATTTCACTTGGGGGCTTTTTTCCGGGATTGGGACCAGAACAGAAGGTAGAAATGTTGGAGTGGTGAGTATGGAACAAACCTCAAATCTGTCCTTTAATCTCAAGGCTCTCTTTAAACAAGTTTTCTGTCATGGAGAACGTTGCCATCATGTGAGGGAGAAGTCCTGGAGAAACTGAGGATCTTTGGTCAGGGCACAACCTGGGGCTATTGAAAGTCTTCTAGCCGGGCGCGGTGGCTCAAGCCTGTAATCCCAGCACTTTGGGAGGCCGAGGCGGGTGGATCACAAGGTCGAGAGATCAAGACCAACCTGGTCAACATGATGAAACCCCGTCTCTACTACAAATACAAAAAAAAAAATTAGCTGGGCATGGTGGTGCGTGCCTGTAATCCCAGCTACTCAGGAGGCTGAGGCAGGAGAATTGCCTGAACCCAGGAGGCGGAGGTTGTGGTGAGCAGAGATCGTGCCATTGCACTCCAGCCTGGGTAACAAGAGCGAAACTCCGTCTCAAAAAAAAAAAAAAAAAGAAAGTCTTCTGGACCGAACTCGCCTCCAACAGCCTTTTCAGGTGATGGTAGTGGGTCTCCTGCTATCCTGTGGCAAAATTTTTCGTTTTTTCTATCCGCAGTCTATATATATATATATATATATATATATATATATATATATATATATATATTTTTTTTTTTTTTTTTTTTTTTTTAGAGAGGAGGTCTCGCTATGTTGCCCAGGCTGGAGTGCAGTGGCTATTCACAGGTGTGATCCCACTACTGATCAGTACGGGAGTTTTGACCTGCTCCGTTTCCAACCTGGTCGGGTTGGCTCCTCCTTAGGCAACCTAGTGTTCCCCTGCTCCTGGGAGGTCACCATACCGATGCCAAACTTAGTGCAGACACATAATTGGCATTGCACACTGCTAGAACTCCTGGACTCAAGAGATCCTTCCACCTCAGCCTCCCAGGTAGCTGGGACTACAGGCACGCACCACTGCGCCTGGCTCTCCTATTCTTTCTGTGTATGCAATGTGTGGGAAGTTTTACAGTTCAGGTAAACAGTTCTGTTAGGAAACCTCAGTCGTTTCAGCAAAGCAACAAGCACCTCTACTGTTAACCTGGTGAGCACATGGTATTTCTAAGCCAACATCACCATCTAGTGAAAATAAAAATCCTCTCCACGTGGTTTTCCAATTTTCCCTTTTTATGCCTTTAGAAATCAGGCTCTATGCTCCTTCTGTGAATGGGAAAGCTCTGCCTTCAACAATTAGGAGTAAAATGCCCTCCATAGTCAAATTTTAGTTCTGATATTGTCCCATCAGCAGGAATATTATCATTAGGTCCCTATGCTCCTTTAAGGCACCTATTTGGTCTCCAGTGAGAACCACAATTAATTAGTAAGGGGATTTTAACTCACTAAGTTAACTGGAACCATTTTCTTTTCTTTTCTTTTTTTTATTGCATTTTAGGTTTGGGGGTACACGTGAAGAACAGGCAAGATTGTTGCATAGGTACACACATGGCAGTGTGGTTTGCTGCCTTCCTCCCCATCACCTGTATCTGGCATTTCACCCCATGCTATCTCTCCCTAACTCCCCAGCCCCCACTGTCCCTCCCCTATTTCCCCCAACAGACCCCAGTGTGTAGTGTTCCCCTCCCTGTGTCCATGTGTTCTCATTGTTCAACACCCGCCTATGGGTGAGAACATGTGGTGTCTGATTTTCTGCTCTTGTATCAGTTTGCTGAGAATGGTGGTTTCCAGGTTCATCCATGTCCCTACAAAGGACAGGAACTCGTGATTTTTGATGGCTGCATAATATTCCACCATTTCCTAAGGGTAAATGTTTTAGCACAGGCCTCAATAGCAGAGAATCTAACACATTCCCTCCATTAAAGGAGACTTGCCCAAAGGCAACTGTTACATAGTGTCTCCAGAGATTCATTTTTTTGAGGAGCCAGGCAGATCACTCAAGTTTTAGGAAGTCAAAGGGGAATTGCAAGTGGATAACTAAGGCCAAGTGAGATCCCATCACTTCATTCATCTGTTCCATGGCTGGGGAGTCACACATGCAACACAGTGCTGGGACCCAGGAACCAAGAAGGGAAAACAGTCGGGTGGGGGGGAAAGGGGGGACACTCTCACTGTCTTCCCCTCCACCATGGGTCACAATGAAAGGAGGGAAACTAAAAGGGTTCTTTTATTCTCACTTCCTTTTCTAAATTGGTAACAAACCAAACTCAGCTTGCATCCCTCTGGAGTTCACTCTGAAACACTGTAACTCCTTTAACCTCAGGACTTAGAAGAGAAAAACAACTCATTTTTTATTGCACAAGGGCATAGAATTTTTATCAAACTTTTGCAAGCATTGTAAGATCAACCCAGCCTTTTTTTTTTTTAACAGTCATATTAGGCAGGCCTATAGAAAATAATTCTCCAGAATTAGAAAAGCAACTTCTGAGGGAACCATCTGAGCATCCCCTTTATTTGGGGTCCCCTCAAGTTCTCTTCTCATTGCAGAGCCTTAGGCAAACAAAGGAAGACTTAGGAGGATTTTCTGTCAGTTGACAGTTACATAGAAGCTTTCCAACATTTAACTCATTGTTTCACCTCTTATGCTGCTCCTGAACTAAACCCTAACCACAGCTGAAAACCAGGCGGCTCTGCAACCAGCAGAGAATTTTGAAGATGAGCATCGTATCTTCTATAATTCATCAAAAGGGAAAAAAGGATGTGTGGAAAGTGAAGAAATTACGGAAACACCATTCCCAGTGGGAAGTGAAGCAGTTCATCTTAACCACCCAGATCAGAACCCCAATACCTCTGCAGATACATGGAAAAGAAAACTTTTTAATATGCATGTTACAGGGCCTACAAAAAATGAAGGCCAAACCTCTCAATTATTCTAAACTATCTATTATACACCAAAAGCCAGAGGAGAATCCTGAAGCCCTTATGGAAAAGCTGAAGAAGGCACTAATAGAGGACACCTCCTTATCCCCTTATTCAGTCAAGGGAGCTCAGTCTAAAGAATAAGTTTCTTACACAAGCAGCTCCCGTTTTTTTTTTTTTTTAGACGGAGTTTCGCCCTTGTTACCCAGGCTGGAGTGCAATGGCGCGATCTCGGCTCACCGCAACCTCCGCCTCCTGGGTTCAGGTAATTCTCCTGCCTCAGCCTCCCGAGTAGCTGGGATTACAGGCACGCGCCACCACGCCCAGCTAATGTTTTGTATTTTTAGTAGAGACGGGGTTTCACCATGTTGACCAGGATGGTCTCGATCCATCGACCTCGTGATCCACCCGCCTCGGCCTCCCAAAGTGCTGGGATTACAGGCTTGAGCCACCGCGCCCAGCCAGCTCCCGTTATTAAAAGGAAACTACAGAACCAAGATACGGGACCAGGTAGCACATTAGAGAACCTCCTGAAAGTGGCCACGTCAGTCTTTTATAAGGGATCAGGAGGAGGCCCAAGGTGGGGAAAGGACGCTCAGAAGAGCAAAGGAAGACCAAATGCTCTCGTAGCGGCTTTGCCGGTTTGCAATGTTCACGGTCCCTGAGGTGCACCGCTCATTGCTAACAGTGTGACAAGCCAGGACACTTTAAAAAGGAGCGCCCAGACAGCAAGAAGAAGCCACTCCGACCCTGTTCAGCCTGTGGCAGAGACCACTGAAGATCAGACCGCCCCCACAGAGGGAGGTCACCGGGTTCAGAACCTGCCTCATAGATCGTCCAGCAGGACTGATGGGTCCTGGGGTTCAAACCCCCAGCTTCAGCACAGGAGCCCTGGGGTGATTCCGGCAACTGGAGGAAGAATAGACCTTCTGAACACCAGAGCCAGTCTCTGTCTTCTCTCTAATCCAGGCCTCCCCTGTTCCCATAGTGTGACTGTAAGGGGCATCTCAGGAAATACTCTAATCCAGCATTTTTCTCAACCTCTTCTTGCAGTTAGGGAGGACCTGTTGTTTATACATGCCTCCAAGCCATGTTACAGCGGCTCTGCTACTCAGAACGGCCTCCAAATTAACCCTAGGAATTATTTTAACTCTTTACACCCTACATGATATGGCACAACTATTGTTCTCTAGAGGGAGCTTTTAACTAACAAACAGCAGGTAAAGCCAGAAATTGACAGGGCAGGATAAGCAGTAGTCTCTCTAAATAACATCTCTCCCCAGAAACCAGCCTTCAATTAGCTGCACTAATAGCTCTTACAAGAGCACTTGAATTAAACAAGGGAAAGGTAGCTAACATTTACACTGACTCAGGTATGCTTTCTTTATTTTATTTTTATTTTTTGAGACACAGTCTCACTCTGTCACCCAGGCTGGAGTGCGGTGGTGCCATCTTGGCTCACGGCAACCTCCACCTCCTGGGTTCAAGCGATTCTCCTGCCTCAGCCTCCCAAGTAGCTGGGATGACAGGCGCCTGCCACCACACCCGGCTAATTTTTTTGTATTTTGAGTAGAGACGGAGTTTCACCATCTTGGCTAGGCTGGTCTTGAACTCCTGACCTCGTGATCCATCCACCTCAGCCTCCCAAAGTGCTGAGATGACAGGTGTGAGCCGCCACGCCCGACCCAAGTACGCTTTCTGAGTTCTCCGTGCTCATGCCGCCATTTGAAAAGAAAGACATTTTCTTACCGCTAATGGATCACCTATAAAATGTCACCAGAAAGTTAGCAGATTGCTATCCTCTGTTTTCGTTCCATGAGAAATAGCAGGGATGCACTGTAAGGGACATCAAAAGGGAACGATGGAATACCCAAAGTAAGTAGGTTAGCGGATCAGGCAGCGAAGTCAACAGCAAGGAAGCCTCAAGGCACCCACACACTTCATGCCCTTCTAATCTAGGAAGACTCCATAAGAGAAATTAAACCTCAGTACTCCCCTGCAGAAATGAAATGGGCCACTTCTTGAGGGAATACTTTCCAGGCCTCAGGATGGCTACAGTCACAGAAAGGCAAACTCCATTTGCCAGCCTCCAGCCAATGGAAAGTCCTTAAAAATTCTGCCTCACGTTTTTCACTTAGGAAAGGATAAACCTTATCAATGTGTTTAGCGATCGTTTTCACGCAGAACACCTCTAAATTGATTAAGCATGTAACTTCCCTAGCTCACTTCCGACGGAAATTGATAGAACTAGGAAATGTCCAACCCCAGAAAACAGGACCACCTTTATTTAATCCAGGAGATTTGGTGTCAGTCCAAACTCTCTGCTCTTTCTCTCCTTTGCTAAGCTAAGCTGGGAAGGGCCTGATATTGTTCCTCTTTCAACTCCCTCAGCAGTAAAAGAGGTATCAACTTCTTTTTTTTTTTATTTTATTATTATTTATTTTTTATTTTTTTGAGACGGAGTTTCGCTCTTGTTACCCCGGCTGGAGTGCAATGGCGCGATCTCGGCTCACCGCAACCTCCGCCTCCTGGGTTCAGGCAATTCTCCTGCCTCAGCCTCCCGAGTAGTTGGGATTACAGGCACGCGCCACCATGCCCAGCTAATTTTTTGTATTTTTAGTAGAGACGGGGTTTCACCATGTTGACCAGGATGGTCTCGATCTCTTGACCTCGTGATCCACCCGCCTCGGCCTCCCAAAGTGCTGGGATTACAGGCATGAGCCACCGCGCCCGGCCCGGTATCAACTTCTAAATACATCACACTCAAGTCAAAACCTGAAGAGCTGAGAGAGCAGCCCCTGACAGCCTAGAGGAGCCTCCCGAATATCAATGTGAAGAAATCAAACTTAAGTTGAAACTCATGAAAGATAAGTAACTAAGTGAAGGCTACCCATCTGACTCAGTCCCACTCCTACTTCACCAAATACTATTTTCATTTCTACTTTTTCCTCTCAAACTTCACTGCCAACTGTTAGAACTTCTTTTGAACACATATTTGCAAGGAAATTTTAATTATTCCTAGGATTGCCTTTGTAACTTCATAAAACTCCAAAGGGAAATCCAGTATCTTAGCAAGTACATTTTTAGATGAAAATTGTTACCTACTGCATCACTCTTGTGGGAATTGTTATATCGCGCCTGCAATGTTGAATTCTGGTTGTAAAATTCTAATTACTGTAATATTTTGCCTGATTATCATCGTTATATTAGGATTAGTAATCGCAGGAAAGATTTAGTCAAGATTGTTTTGCTTAGAGCAGAAGTAATAGTTACAGACAAGAAGCAAGCATGAAAATTTCTGTATTACTGAGCTTTTACTGATGCTTTGATTGAAGCCTGCTAGGACTATTTATTGAAGATTAGTAATATGGTGCATTCCAAGCTATGGAAAGAAAGTTATCAAAAAAGAGATTTTATATAAGGGAGAATCTTGTATGATAACTCTTTGTCCTAAAAGAATATGACTGGTTGTTTAAAGGAAGGTTATTTAGGATAAGTTAGAAAGTTTAAGCATGTTGAAAGGTGCTCTGCAGAAATCATGAAAAACGTTAATAATTAAAGGAAAGAAAATGACAATATTTTTTATTGTACTTTAGATTCTGGGGTACATGTGCAGATCATGCAAGATTGTTACAGAGGTACATTCACGGCAAGGTGGTTTGCTGCCTCCAGCCCCCCATCACTTATACCTGAAATTTCTCCCCACATAATCCCTCCCCACCCTCCCTCCCACTATCCCTCCCCAACGACTATCCCTCCCCTAGCCCCGCCAGTGGACGTTGGTGTGTGACGCTCCCCTCTCTGTGTTCATGTGTTCTTATTGTTCAACACCCACCTGTGAGTAAGAACATGCAGGGTTTGGTTTTCTGTTCTTGTGTCAGTTTGCTGAGAATGATTTTTTCTAGGTTCATCCATGTCTCTACAAAGGACGTGAACTCATCGTTTTTTATGGCTGCATAGTATTCCATGGCATATATATGCCACATTTTCTTTGTCCAGTCTATCATTGATGGGCAGTTGGGTTGGTTCCAAGTCTTTGCTATTGTAAACAGTGCCGTGATGAACATGCGTGTGCATGTGTCTTTATAATGATTTATAATCCTTTGGATACATACCCAGTAATGGGATTGCTGGGTCAAATGGAATTTCTATTTCTAGGTCCTTGAGGAATCGCCACACTGTCTTCCACAATGGTTGAACTAATTTACACTCCCTCCAACAGTGTAAAAGTGTTCCTATTTCTCCACATCCTCCAGCATCTATTGTCCCCAGATTTTTTAATGTTCGTCATATTTTACTGTCATGAGCTGGTATCTCACTGTGGTTTTAATTTGCGTTTTTCTAATGACCAGTGATGATGAGCTTTATTTTATATGTTTGCTGGCTGCATAAATGTCTTTTTTTGAAAAGCGTCTGTTCATATCCTTTGCCCACTTTTTGATGGGGTTGTGAAAAGAATCTTTTTTATTTCACTTGGAGCTTTATCATCAACCCAAGGAAGACGAATGACCCAACCCATATCAAGTTCTGAGACTGGGCAGAGTTTGTACCTTGTGGACCAATGCGTGTGAAATGTTCTGTATTTTCACCAGTAAATTTTCTTTAAGAGTACTTATGGCCGGGCGCGATGGCTCAAGCCTGTAATCCCAGCACTTTGGGAGGCCGAGGCGGGTGGATCACGAGGTCAAGAGATCGAGACCATCCTGGTCAACATGGTGAAACCCCGTCTCTACTAAAAGCGCAAAAAATTAGCTGGGCATGGTGGCACGTGCCTGTAATCCCAGCTACTCAGGAGGCTGAGGCAGGAGAATTGCCTGAACCCAGGAGGCGGAGGTTGCGGTGAGCCGAGATCGCGCCATTGCACTCCAGCCTGGGTAACAAGAGCGAAACTCCGTCTCAAAAAAAAAAAAAAAAAAAAAAAAAGAGTACTTATGCAGTTAGTAGAACTTCCCATGTCCATGTCTGTTTCTGTGCACTGTTACGTTTGTGAAACTTAGGAGCCACTGTTATCCCTTATTTTTAAATTTAGTATTCAATAATCTGTCCCAGCATTATGTAGCATCAGAGACTCTGGGATAGTCTTTAGTGATATATCCATCAGTCATGAGTAGGTACCTGATCCTGGTTAGTCTTATTTCTGATATGATCTACTATAAAATGAGACCACATCTTTAAAAGAACTAATAATAATGGGCTGAGAGAGTTTCTTTGTGGAATACTCAGGCTTCGGAGCCGTAGATCCCACTCTGCATGTGAAGTAGGAGTCCACTCCCTTCCGTGTAAGCATCAGGACCCTGATTCTGCAGTGGAAGCTGCAGTCTTCTGCTGTATCCAGTTCACTCCCCCAAGGGAGAATGAATGGCCTTCAGTTTGTTATGTCTCCATTGACACATGTAGCATATTTGAGAGCCTCTTTAGTTAATTACCCAGATTTATGTGCAACCATCTCAGGCTTGCTCACCTGGGTGAATCCCAAGGTTACATTCCCAGTGGGTCATTACACTGTGTCACAAAAAATCAAAGGCAATCATTTGTCATTACGTTTCTCTCCTAAAGTTCAACCTTGATAGGATAAAACATGGTCCACAAACAGCTTTAAAGGTGGTTTCTTAAATGTTTGTCTGTGGTTTACAAAAGTCGCAATACTCAAATTAATTTCTCATTTACTCCAGTTTTTAGTTTTCCATGTTCTGCCTCTATGATAAAACCCAAAAGTCAGGATAAATGTATTCCCACTGATTTATAACCAATCAACAGTATGTATATTACATAGGGTTCTGTAGATTGGGTTGTCAGGCTTCTTCTTTCTTTTACCTGTTTCCTATTGGATGGTAAGATAATAATGGGCCGGGTTTGATGACTCAAGTTTGTAATTCCAGCACTTTGGGAGGCTGAGGTGGGAGGGTCACTGAGGTGGGAGGAGTCCGGGAGTTCAAGACTAGTCAGAGCAACATAGTAAGACCTCATCTTCCTTTTTAAAAATAAATGTTGGAAGCCGGGCGCGGTGGCTCAGGCCTGTAATCCCAGCACTTTGGGAGGCCGAGGCAGGTGGATCACGAGGTCGAGAGATCGAGACCATCCTGGTCAACATGGTGAAACCCCGTCTCTACTAAAAAAACAAAAATTAGCTGGGCATGGTGGCACATGCCTGTAATCCCAGCTACTGAGGAGGCTGAGGCAGGAGAATTGCCTGAACCCAGGAGGCGGAGGTTGCGGTGAGCCGAGATCGCGCCATTGCACTCCAGCCTGGGTAACAAGAGCGAAACTCCGTCCCAAAATAAAATAAAATAAAATAAAATAAATGTTGGGATGTTACTTGCCACTTTTATTAATATCCCTGGAATACAGTTCTACCATTTATTTTATTTTTTAAAGGACTTTTATTTCAATTTTTTTTTTTTTTTTTTTTTTTTTTTTTTTTTTTTTTTTAAGATGGAGTTTCACCATGTTGGTCAAGCTGGTTTTGAACTCCTGACCTCAGGTGATCTGCCTGCCTTGGCCTCCAAAGTGCTTGGATTACAGGTGTGAGCCACCACACCCGGCCTACCATTTATTCATTTATTTATTTTTGAGAAGAAGTTTCGCTCTTGTTACCCAGGCTGGAGTGCAATGGCGTGATCTCGGCTCACCGCAACCTCCGCCTCCTGGGTTCAGGCAGTTCTCCTGCCTCAGCCTCCTGAGTAGCTGGGATTACAGGCACGCACCACCATGCCCAGCTAATTTTTTGTATTTTTAGTAGAGATGGGGTTTCACCATGTTGACCAGGATGGTCTCGATCGCTTGACCTCGCGATCCACTCGCCTCGGCCTCCCAAAGTGCTGGGATTACAGGAGTGAGCCACCACGCCCGGCCCCATTTATTTTTTTAACCATACCTTATTATTTTAAGATATCCTTAAATCTGCATATTTGTAAGCATCATTAATATTAATAGGATCTATAGCAGTGAATTATTTGGTTAAGTCAGAGACTAAAATATGAAAACTAGAAATTCACCATTTCTTTCAGGTGTGTGTGTGCTCTTGTGCTATAATCCCTCACCTTTCTCAGAAAAGTCACTGTGGACCCAAGCCGACAGGTAGACAGTCTGTGAAAGAATGAATGAAGATCCTGGAATAAATATGTAGTGCCCACTGAGTGGAAAATGCGCTAAAGTTGTTTTTCTACAATTGTGAAATGTTTCCCTGAGCCAGCTCATCTGATGCATCAAAGGCCCCAAATTATTTTCTTCATCATCATATGGCCATTGTCATGAACTCCATTCTGCCCTTGCCTATGTCATCGACCTTGCAACTGTTTCACTGCATGGCCCTAGAGGCAGAGCCACGTTTCCAACTTTAAGCGCATTAAAGGACTCCTGTCTCTGAAAGACAATGGAAGTCAGTGATGCTCTTTATTTTTTGGTATTTAAAGCCAACATTAGGGTCAGGTGGGAAATACGTTTTCTCCAGATGTTTTTTTTTTTTTTTTGAGACGGAGTTTCACTCTTGTTACCCAGGCTGGAGTGCAATGGCGCGATCTAAGCTCACCGCAACCTCCGCCTCCTGGGTTCAGGCAATTCTCCTGCCTCAGCCCCCTGAGCAGTTGGGATTACAGGCACGTGCCACCATGCCCAGCTAATTTGTATATTTTTAGTAGAGACGGGGTTTCATCATGTTGACCAGGATGGTCTCGATCTCTTGACCTCGTGATCCACCCGCCTCGGCCTCCCAAAGTGCTGGGATTACAGGCTTGAGCCACCGCGCCCGGCCCTCTCCGGACGTTTTTAGGGGCTGTTCAATGCAGTAACTTTTCACTGCCTACACTACAATCGATGCCATCTGTGATGGTTAATACTGAGTGTCAACTTGATTGCACTGAAGGATAAAAGGTATTAACCCTGCGTGTGCCTGTGTGGATGTTGCCAGAAGAGATTAACATTTGAGTCAGTGGGCTGGGGAAGGCAGACCCACCGTTAATCTGGTGGGTACAATTTAATTAGCTTCCACTGAACATAAAGCAGACAGAAAAACGTGAAAAGAAGACAGACGAGCCTAGACGCCATCTTTCTCCCACGCTGGATGCTTCCTGCCCTTGAACATTGAACCCCAAGTTCTTCAGTTTTGGGACTTGGACTGGCCCTCCTTACTCCTCAGCTTGCAGACACCCTATTGTGGGATCTTGTGATTTTGTAAGTTAACACTTAATAAACTTCCATCTAATATTTTATATATATATATATATATATATATATATATATATACACACACACACACACACACACACACACACACATATCCTCTAAGAGAGCCCTGACTAATACCGATTTTGCTACCAGGAGTGATTCTAGAGGAACAGAATATTGAGGATGGAGTTTTTCATTGGTTTGGGGGTTTCTGGAGTTGGCTGCTTAGTATTATTCAACCCCAAAATGCTAAGGACTCTACTTGTAATAGTATGGAAAACACTGATAGTCCTCGGTGGAAACAGTTTAGGGAGTTACGCAAAATAAATGCATTTGACACTACTGATTCACCGCTCATGAGAGGCAAGGAGTTTAGTGACTCTGTACATAATACCTTTGACCATATGTGAAGAACCGAGGAACATAAGAGGTTAGTTGCTCCTAAGTTCAGTGGACAAAGTGATGAAAAAAAAATGATAAACCCAGGGATTCTGTCTCCCAGCCTCGGAACAGACACTGCACCTCAAATCTAACATTTCCCTGAATGAGTCTTATCTCCTGTAGAGAAAGAGCTGAAATTGTGGAAAAACAGACAAGCTTATAACATGCGATTGGTGAACCTGCAATAAAAGATGCACGCACAGCCTCGCCAGGTGTCCACTGTTAAAGTGAGGGCATTGATTGGAAAACAGTGGAACCCTGCAACTTGCAATGGGGACGTGCTACTGCTAGGAAGGACCAACACCAAGAGGAGAAAAATGTGACCATAAGCTCTGCCCTACACCCCAGATCCCAAGAAACAACTGCTGGATTCGCAGGAATGAAAAGTGCTTGAAGAAGTGTTAGAGACTCACCTTTAACAGTTCTTTTTAGGACCGGGAGAGGTTAAGGAAAAAGGACCATCGTATCTAGAGAAATAGTGGTAATTATATTCTTCTGCATGTTCTGTTTACAAAGGGTTTTATATATATTATCTCATGAATATTTACTGAGTAATGAATTTTCCGGATATCATGCTAAACACTGGGAGCACAGAAGTCAGTGACTAAGATCTCCTTTAGAAACTCAAACTTGTGGCCCTGCGCGGTGGCTCACGCCTGTAATCCCAGCACTTCGGGAGGCTGAGGCGGGTGGATCACGAGGTCAAGAGACCGAGACCATCTTGGTCAACATGGTGAAACCCCGTCGTTACTAAAAATACAAAAAAATTAGCTGGGCATGGTGGCGCGTGCCTGTAATCCCAGCTACTTGGGAGGCTGAGGCAGGAGAATTGACAGCACAGCTATTTTTTTTTTAAGAGATGGGGTCTTGCTGTATTGCCCAGGCTGGTCTCAAAGTCCTGGCCTCAAGCAATCTCCCTGTCTCAGCTTCCCAAAGTGCTGGGATTACAGGCATGAGCCATCATGCCTGGCCTCAGTTTTTTTTTTTTTTTTTTTGAGACGGAGTTTCGCTCTTGTTACCCAGGCTGGAGTGCAATGGCGTGATCTCGGCTCACCGCAACCTCCGCCTCCCGGGTTCAGGCAATTCTCCTGCCTCAGCCTCCCGAGTAGCTGGGATTACAGGCACGCACCACCATGCCCAGCTAATTTTTTGTATTTTTAGTAGAGACGGGGTTTCACCATGTTGACCAGGATGGTCTCGATCTCCTGACCTCGTGATCCACCCGCCTCGGCCTCCCAAAGTGCTGGGATTACAGGCTTGAGCCACCGCGCCCGGCCTCCGTTTTTTAATGTACGTTCTTATTTCACCTTCATTTTCTGAAACATATTTTCATTGGGTAAATAATTCTAGGTTGCAGGGTTTTTTTCTTTCAGTACTTAAGGGATACTGGTCTAGCTGACAATTGTTTTGATGACAAAACTGGTATTGCCCTTCTTTCTTTGTACACAACTAGTTGCTTTTCCTCTGGCTGCTTTTACAATTTTCTAACAGCGTTTGAGAGATTGTATTAGGATTTGCCTTCATTTAGTTTTTTTCTTATTTTTTGTGCTTGGGGTTAATTGAATGACTTAGATCTGTGACTTTATAGGGTTCATCAAATTTGGGGAAATTCGGGTCACTATTTCTACTAATAGCCGTTCTATTCCTCTCCTCGTTCAACTATTCCATTTGTCTTGGTTCATTTATTCCATAATAAAATACCATAGACTAGGTAATTTTGAAATAATAGAAACTTATTTCTTGTAGTTCTGGAGGCTGGGAAGCCCTAGATCAAGGCACCGACAGCAAAAAGGGCCAAAACTCTGTGTGAAGCAATGCCTTAATGCCATTCACATGACCTAATCTCTTCCTAAAAGGCCCCAATCAATACCACCACAATGGAGATGAAATCTGAACATGAATTTTGGAAGGGACACACATAGTACCAGTTATTAAGCCACTTGAAGTTTTTCTACAATTCACTGATGTGCTGTTCAGCTTTACGCCTTTTTTCTGTTTTATTTTGTGTCGTTTCCATTCTTATGTCTCTCAAGTATAATCTTTCTTTGCAATGTCTAATCTAATGTTCATCCTAGCCAGTATATTTTATTTCTCATGATTTGTAGTTTTAATCTATAAAGTTCAATTTGGGTCTTTCAGACATGTGACAAAACAAACATATATTTATATAAACATGTTCAATGTTTCCTCCAGCCTTTGAACGTATAAACTTATTATTGTTTCCACTGTCTGCTATTTCGATCCTCTGTATCAGTTGTGAGTCAATTTCAACTGATGGATTTTTTTTTTCTCATTATGGTTTTTCTATTTTTTTTGAATGCCTCATAATTTTTTTGTGATGTCGGATATGGTGAACGTTTTCTTGTTTCGTGATGAACATTTTTGTTTGCCTATAAATATTATTGGCCTTTGTCCTAGGATGCAGGTAAGTTACTTGGAAATAACTTGATCCCACGGCTCTTGCATTTAAGGTATTAGATCAGACCTTAGCCATGTTGTATTCAGTTTTTATCACTGCTGTTGACAAATTACAACAAACTCAGTGACTTAAAACAATACAAATGTATGTCCGAAATGGGTCTTCCTGAACTAAAAGCCACCATGTTTCTTCCTGGAGGCTCTGAGAATCCATTTCCTTGCTCCTAAGGCTACCCACATTCCCAGGTTTGTAATTCTTTTTCCAATTTTAGTATATGTGCTGCCGAAGCGAGCACTGTAATTCTTTTTCATCTTCAAAAGCCAGCAACAGCAAGTTAAGTTAATAGATTGGGCCTAACGAAGTAATACAGGGTAATCTGTCCATCTCAAGGTGAGCTGATTAGCAAACTTGATTCCATCTGCAATTTTAGTTACCCTTCAACACGTAGCCTAACACAATCATAGATTCTGGGAATTACTATGCAGACATCTTTGGAGGGCCATGGTTCTGCCTACCATAAGCATTCAGCCTTGGGCTTATTGTCCTCCACTACTGATGCAAAACTCTTGTGACTTCTGTACTTAACGTTCTCAGCTCAAGGAGTTCACCAGGCTGGAAACTCCGTTTTCCAGTTATAACCCAGAAACACTCTCAGGGTAGGAAGCTGGGCAACTAAAGGGATCACTTCATTTGTTTCCCATGTTTTAGGGATCCACTGCTTGGTATTTAATGTCATTTGACCCATCTAATACCCTCTGTCTGAGCAAAGGTCAGTCCTCAGTTCATGCGCAGAGTCAGCAAATGGGCCCCGGGGATAAAATGGCTAGAAATCTCAGTTCACCTTGGATAGTTTTACCTTATCTCCTGAACTTCAGTTCATCTAATGCTGGTTACTGCCACAGTGCTCAGCTCCATCTGAAAATAAAATGCCATATTTTGCCGCAAAAGCCTCTCTGAGCTCAGACTGGCTCTTAATCTGGTAGATTTCTGGGCTGTCATATTCCTTTACATCATCCCTAGATATTCTAACTCTCGACTGACCCCTCTCCCAGATGACCAACAGAACACAGCTCTGCTAATTGAGAAAAAGAAACACCATCTTCAGGTTGGCACAAATGTCTCCAAACATCTGTAATATTTACGGCCTACCCCCTGACCCCTGGAAATATTTTCCAAGATTCTGTTGAGTCCAATACCCATTCCACTACCCAATCCCAATACCTGATTTATAATTGTGATCCAGAACGATTGTGATCAATAACAGAGATCCCTCCCCCCAAAGTAAGAGTTGTAGTTTTGAATATCAGCTGGTCTGGAGTCAGAGTCCACCCCTCAACCCCGTCCAGGTACACAGGTCTGTGGTAACCTCCATGACCTTTTCAGGGGTTCAACGTCCTTACCTAATGTCCTCATCATAAGTTGTCCCTAGCAAAAGGGCTCTGGAAGATGTAGTAAAGGGAAATTAGTTCAGGAGTCATTGACAAGTCTGTGAAAACCTACTTTGTGTTTAAAATATCACCCAGCATACAGGCCTTAAACTTTCTAACTTCTGACAAAGAACTTTGCGTTTCTACTTAGGAAGTCAATAGGAAGGGAGAACTCTCAAGACAGGAGCCTCCTTCAGAATGCAGCTAAGTGCTGAATGTTCACCGCCAGGAGAGCACGGAGTTCATCTTCAGTCAATGTACGTGCCTTGGAGTCAGGGAATGGTTTAGACAAAGGGACATGGTATTCCAGACCTGCATGTGTGATTCTGGATCAACAGTGACCACAGAGGACAGAGGAGTAGGGAGAGGAGAGACTCGTGATGCGCCATCATCACTTGTCTCGTGGGTAACTGTCAACACAGGAGAGAAGGGGGGTCATTGGAAGAGACACTCAAGACTCCAAGCCAAGTGGGCCAGAAATAAATGCTTTAGCAAGCAAAGCAGAGCAAGTTTGGGCCCTGGTGCAATTCTGGTGCTATTTTGTGTTCAGTGACTGGGGTGCATGATGTTTAGGAGACCATTCTTCCAGAGGCCGAGTTCATACCATAACCCACTTCCCACATCTCATTTGGAGGCAATCTCTTGACCTGCGATTGCGGTTTCAGGTGAACTGTTCTGGTTGATCACTACCGTCACTCACAGGGCTTCCTTTCATGTCCCTGTCTTGCACTTCCACGTCCTCAGTAACGTTCTTCTCACACTCCACACTGTCGGCCTCTCCTCCCTTAGTTCAACTCAGTTGACTGTTTAAAGCACCAAATATATGACAGCGTGGTTGTTTTAGGACAAGGTAGTCCAGAGGCCAGCCACGTAGAAACTTTGTGAAATGATGGAATAGAAACAGAAATCGCATGATAATCATGGCCCTGACCAAGGCCATCTGAGTTGAATGATCTGCTGTCAGAATAAAGCATATGATGTTTTCATATGCAATGTCGGACGGTGTATCTGACAAAGAGAATAGGAAGGGTCCAAGATAGCAGTCCTCAATCCTAGATGTCTATTAGTGTTCTCTGGGGGAACTTCAAAAATGCAGATGCCCGGACCCCATACCAGAGATGTCCATTTCGGGTGGAAATGGACTGGGCATCAATGTTTAGAGTCTCCATGGGTGATATGACTCGTGCAGCCAGGGCTAGGAATCACTGGTCTGAGCGCTCAGCGTATCCAGGACAGGATGATAGCTGAACGTACAAGCAGCTCAGAGAATATGCTGAAAACCAAATCACGGACTACGTCTGTATTCCTACAGTTAATGCTGGCAGAGCCTGAAACAAAAAGAAGAGAAAAAGTGATAGAAGGACATCATTTGTGTCCCCTACACCTAAGATTTCTCTCTTTCAAATGTATTGTTTTGCAGTGCTCATTATTTAGGCCCTGAGACACCAAGACAAACTGACACTGATAATATAATTAGTCATCAATAAATAACTCAAATATTATTGCTGTATAATAATTTTATTAAACAGTTTCATGGAAAAACCCCACAACATTTCTCTATGTGTCACGTCATATAATTTCCAGGTGTGTTAGAGTCTGGTGACAAATCACATTTGGAGAACAGCTTTAAAATCCACTCCTGTATTCCACTCCTGTATGAAATATTGAAACGCAGCTCTGTAACTCAGCATTAAAGGTTACAAAAAGCACCATTTAAAAGAGGACTCACATATTTAACTCCCTTCGAATTATAGTCGTATCTCTCCTTTCCGACAGACACGGAGCTGCACTCATTCGAAATGCTGCCATGGAATACCAACCAGCATGCTCCAATTTACCAAAATTCAAACAAGTCTCATATGTGAGACCCATGCAGAGATTAGGACTGACCAACAGCAGTGAGCTTTGGCTGTCCCCAAACCACAAGCTGGGTTGGGTAAGTGTTTCGTGGAGGGGAACAGAAACGAAGTAAGATCACCAATACCTAACATATTACTTAATGTAGGTATCCGTTGACCATTTAACCTGACACCTACAAAATCCATAGTGTTTAGTATTTCACACCTGTCTTACTGCAAAAGTGCTGTGCTACATACAATTAATTCAAGTTAACTCCAATTAATATTGAAACTAGTAAAAAATTAATTTGTAATAAAGCTTATTCACTTCGAAGCACAATTGAGAACAGCAAATCAAGACGAAGCCCAAACTAGAATCTCAGAAGGATTCCATTGCTAAGAACTGGACTCTCTAAGTAATAGACTTGAGTTTTTCTCTTTTTTCCTTCTTTCTTATTAAAAGATTTGGCTTTTTACTCTACAAGTCTGGGTTCATTGCAGAAATCACAGTCCTTCCATCTCCAATTGCGGCTGGCACTCAAGGAGAGACAAACGCTTAGATCCAAAGAGTTTTGAAAGACCCTAGTTGCTACCCTCCCAGGTCCTCCGTACCACGGGTAACTGGAGTCAGCAGCCCTGGTAGAAGACAGCAAAAACTGGGCTTTAAGGATGAATCGGAATAATGCAGGAATACACTGTACATCTGCTGTTAAGTCCATGCCCCAAAGCACTAGAATGTGAGAATGTAGAAATCTCTGAGAACAGAATGAATTTCACACACACACAAACATAGACTATTGCATATCATTTTTTAGTTGAGGTCAAAATTATTCAAGCCCTATTTCCCCAATGAAAAGCAGGGAATTCTATTAGTATGTCTTCTCCATTTATATCCCAGATTAATATAAACCCAGTCTAGAGGTATCACTTCTTTCCAAACGTAACTTCATTTTAACAGCATACATGGACTACGGCCACTTTTCAAAGTTTTTATCCCAGACCCATTAGATCTACAAGAGACAAGAAAGAACTGGAACAAAGTGAATGGGCCTGGGTTGTAGGATTCGCACAAGCTTCTCTTGGATTCTTTTTTTACAAAGCTTCTCTACCATACAAGCACACGTTTAAAAAGCCAACCCTACTGAGGTCAGGTATGTCCTTCAGGGGTGTTGCCCAGAATGGTTAAATCCCATCCAATTCCAAGCTTAAAGGAGGCTAATAATCATGGTGTGGAATTTCTCTGTACCAGCGGCATGACCAACCCATGTGTTTTAGGTAACGTCTGACACACTGGTGAAGTCTCCCTGACAAATGAGCTTACAGCAGGCTAGAGAGGAAAGGGAAGCTAACTGGAACAAGATGCAAAGGGAAGTTGGTTATACACTCTGATTCTGTACGGTGAGATCCAAGGACACCACCATGTGGTGTCTGCTTTAATTTCTGCGTCAAAGACGACATTTTCTGTTCTACGTGACTCAAGCCTTTTTTCTCCTTATCATTACGCCTCAGCTCGGCCCCTCTTCTCTTCCCCACAATTCCAAAACCATGCTGACTCATTAAGGGTTAGCCCCTGTGAAGAGCTATTTTCTTATTCTGCCTACTTTGACTCTGTAAAATTCCAACAGGCAAAATAAAGGCGAAAAAAGATTTTTTTTTTTTTTTTTTTGCCTTTAAGACATTTTCAAAATCTGTCAAACTCTCTCCTGCATAAAATTCATTATCCCTTTAATCAATACACAAGGAGGAACGAGAAGTACTTTGGGTTACTTCCTTCTCTCCCTCCCTCTCTTCCAGGCAGAGTGAGACAAGGCCTGTCAGAACCATGGGGTGTGTCAGCAGGATAGAAAAGCGCAGTGCTGAAGGAGTCCTCACCCAGTTCCTCCTCCCCAGTTCCTTCTGTGCCGGCTGGTAGGCTCCCACTTCACATCTGGCTGAGAGTTACCGCAGAACAGGGGAAACTGACGCACTCTGCACATTTCCAGATAGAAAAGATCTGAAGGTCACTAGCACCAAACCCTGTCACTGGAGGCAAACCCATTTCACAAAAGCCTTGGGCCTGAGAGAAACTGAAGAGATCGCTTTTCCTGCCCCACTCTACTGATACACCTGTGTGGAGTAAAAATTTTCACACATGAACACGTAGATACTACATGTTGATACTGTTTACAAGAAATACGAATATGACAAACTTCATGTAACAACCAAGATTTTGAATCTTCCTAAGCGGCCCACTTATTTAATGGGTATTGGATAAAAACAAAATTCTAGTACAATTGAAGACGGTAAATCCTGAGAGTTAGTTGTAATAGGCTCTGGCCTGGATTTTTAAATGGCACACTATTCAAAAAGTGTTTGGGACCATAAAATGTTCTCCACAAAAGCCTTTTGCTGCAGAAGGTGGCCTCGGATGGCTAAAGCAGGATTTACTCTTAGCAGTTAACCGCCAAAGCCTTTAGTTATTTGCATCCCAGCAAAACAACAACCCCACACCTTACTCTATCACACCTGGAACCCAAGAGGTCTACAGGCCCAAAGAGAACTGTGTTGTCCGCTTTGCATGGGAAAGACAGGAGGTAGCTAACCTGACCTGGAGGTGCCCTTTCAGTGTGGCTAGGCTCATCTGAGCAGTCAGGGAGTCTCTCGTTCATCAACAGTTTAGCCTCCTTTGGTGCTGAATATTTGCCTTCTTATCTGTAAAACGGAAGAGCCCCAGCCACCTGGGCAAAAATATTTTATCTCTGAACCCCTAAAGTCGATTGAATATTTTTCAGTTCACAAATGGAAATCAGTGACCCCACTTCATCACCAGACACCTTTAAAAAGAAGAGGCCGGAGTACAAAATGATCTTGTTAACACTTGGTGCAAAGCATGATGCTTTTCATGGTTGGGAATATTGGGAATACTTTCTTGTTTCTTGGCCTAACAAATCTTTAAAATGAGGGAACCCGTTAGGTGCATCAAGTTCAAGGAGTTAAATGAACCTGAGCAGTTTATCTAGAGCAGTGTTGAGTGATGTGTATAGGGTTGGCCATATTAATCTAAGACCACGGAGGGCTAGACTAGAGAAGAGAATTTGAAGAAGCATTTATCAAAAGCCTGAAATTCTCCAATGCAGTCTCTTAAGACCAATGAAAAGACATTTTTAAATTAAAAAAAAAAAAAATGCAAGCACGTAAAAATCTTTCAAGGATGAAAGACATGAAAGTACTCCCTGGTTTCACTCTTACTTTCAGAAGTGTGTGCTGAGAGAGAAAAGATAGAAGCAGGGCCAGGCCAAGTGGGAAGACTTTTGGGAATTTGCCAATACAGCCTGAGCCTTGGCACCAAACTCAAACAAAAAAGCAGATGCTCCGCATTCTGCCTGTCTTATAATGCTGAGACGTATTTTCTTTAGAAGTTAAAGCAAGCACTACAAGGTGGCCTGGGCCTGTGCTGGGCTAAAAAGACCTTCTGGCAGCCCTCCTCTCTGGGGTGGGTCAGGTGCCATAAAAAGTCACTTACCCAATGAGTTTTGTGTTAGAGAGGGGTCAGGTATGGGAGGCTCTTAAAGGACGAATGTGAAATGGGAGAAAGGGTTCTTGTGAGGCATCTGGCATCTTATCAACAACACAGACTGTGCCACATACTCTGGGGATATAGAGAACCCATGCAAGAAAAGCTGCCCTTGCGATGAGGCAGCTGTATTAAGTAGGGCAGCTGTCCAGCACAAGCCCGTTCCTTGGAGAGCAAAGGTAGCAGTGATAGAACCTCCGCCCAGCAAGGATCCTAAGAGTCTGCTGTTCTCTCATTTTAGGAAAAAAGCTTCCTATATAGTTGTTCCTGCAGCGCCCCCAAATAGGTCTTGGTGAAAACCCACAGGCAGAGACAATACTTCTAGCTGGGGCTAGGAGGCTTCCATTTACCTTCTCCTCATATGTATATATATTTTTTTCTTAAAATAAATTCCGTGAACTCATAAAGCTCTCATCTGCAATCAAATGCAAAAGCAGAGCATCCTACTCAGAGGCTCTGAAACACACATATCAGCCTCAAAGCAAATCAGCCTTCCAGTCTCAGGTAAGACTGGTTCAGTCCAGAAAGGCAAGGGAGATGTTTCTCCTGAATCCTCGGAGGTAAGAAAGGATCCCTTCAGATGGGCTTGTATAGCAGAGTAGTAACATACTTCTTCTTGTAGCGATGGGTTGCGCTGAGGACCATGACACTGTCCTGCAAGGAAAAGAAACACATGCGGCTAATTCATTAGTTAAGACAGTAGGTAGCTCCTCCCAGCCATCAGTCCTTCACAGTCACTCACTTTTAACAGAGACAGTTTGATATAAGAGAAGAAGGTTGGTTTTGGAGTCAAATCAGTTTCAGTTCCAATCTGATTCCTATTATTATTCTACTTGTGGCCTTGGGTGATTTACCAAGTGTGTCTAAGTCTTTTTACCTCGTTGTTACAAAAGATAATACCTACCATTAAGGTGGCTCTGCTGATTACATGACAATATCTGGCACAGTTTCTGACATATAAGTGCTGAAGAAGTATTAGTCTCCTACCTTGCTCCCTTCTCTAGTTTAAATTCTGATATCGGGCTTTAAACTAGCAAGGAAAAGAAAGAAATATGCTGGCATCCATATATAGAAGAAAGTCGTAAAGACAAAGAGAAAAAAAGAAACAATCCTTCTGAAAAACAATTCCCAAGTCCCAAAGCAGGTCGAATTTCCATTTAATACCGGGGATAATTCACAAAGTCCTCTCTGATTTAGAGGGAACCTAAGAATCCCTTTCTATCTTTGAACAAAGCAAGCACCAAAATCCTCTTCAGAAGGACACCCAATCCAATGGATCAATTCCGAACCACCTAAATAATCTGAGAGAATCAGGAATGGGTCAGAACCAAGCTGAGCCACAATAATCCACATCTTCACCTGAGTCAGAACCAGTAAGAAGAGAGCAAGAGGCACCATTTCCCAGGCTGTGTTACAGACTATAGACGTACCACAGGAGGCGGCGGCAAGCCTATGCATATTAAATGACGCCCAAGGAGCAGTTACAGGAGGCAAAATCCATCAGATCCCAAATAACCCAAGCAAATCCAGTTTAGAACCAGTGTGTCCTTCCACCTCCCCCAACGCTGTATTATCCACACTGAATGCTTCTCGGGTTAACATTCCAGAATCATGTTGACTGACATGGTAACATTCCAGAATCAATCGTGTTGACTAACTAAAGCCTAAATATGACAGACGCAAGGCAGGTAAAAAATTCACTCGACACTTCCACGGGTTTTGTGGAAATGAGGACCAGGTGAGAAAGACCATCTTGGAAAGACCTGGCATGATGATGATACAGGAAAGAACACGGAGTCAGCATGGAGGGCTGGACCTCAGTCCTGCCTCTGGTACTTACTGGCAATTTGACCTTCTCTGAGCCTTAGTTTCTTTATCTATAAAACAGGGGTTAAAAATAATACTTATCTCACAGGTTATTATAAAAATTAAATTCAGTAATATATTTCTAAGTGTTACATTGTACCACATAGCTTGTTAGCCGTACCGGTGATTTCCCAAATCCAGCTACACATCCAAGAAGTAAAAGCAGCTGAAAAAAATTACTAGGGCCCATCCTAGATACACTTCTTCAGAATCTCTAGGAATGGAACTGTGGAATCTGTACTTTGACAGAAGCAGCCCAGGAGATTCTGATGATAATCAGCCTAGTTTCATAACCACAGAGCTATATAACTTTATTCCAGTAGCCAAACCACAAAGACATAACAAGACAGAATAGAGTGGCTATTTTCAACTCAAGACTCTAAAGCAGCAGAAAAACCAAGGAGGACTCTAGAGTTAAAGGGGACCAGGCAAATCTGGTCACATTTCTCCATTACCTCGTGTTTAGGAGACATATAAGCCCCTAAGTACATACGAATGGGGCACCCGAAAGTAGCTCAATTCTACCTGTAAAGAAGTGAAAGCCTTAATATCACATTCAAGCATTACTTTGAACTGGAAGTGAAACCTGCTTTTTCTGCAGATGAAATCCTGTACTATGAACTCAAACTTAAGTAAGTAGCTGGTTTAAAGATTCTAGTCACCCAAAAAGTAACTGGGCAGCAAAAAACTCCTATCAATTTGGGCAATACAACCAGCCAAATCTCAGAGACCGAGATTTTAAAACAAACAACCTAGTAATTAAAAAAAGAGAGTTCTTCCATAATTTGATCATTACTACCAGCTTCGGCTTCAGTGAAATAGCAGAGAAAGTAACCATTGAGAACGTATGTAACCGCGTCTTCTCACTCCAGGGAGCTCTTTGCAGAGCCAGGGTTACCACTTACCTTAATGGACAAGGCATAGAGATGGTTCAGCATAACATGGTTGGGCTCAGGGAGTAAGGCTGGGTCACACTAAGAGAAAGAGAAAAAAATTACTAAATGAAAGTAATGCACAGACAAACCAAACAGCTTACCCTTCCTCAGAGCTCTCTGGGATGTTGAAAAATTTAATCTAGAATGTGTTATCTCTTTTTAATAATGCACCCACTCCAGTATGTATCATTGATACAATCCTATTACAGAAAACTAGAAAAATTATCAGTCCAGGGCAGAAATCCTAAGCTTCAGCATCTACTAATCTTTCTTAAGAGAGCTAAAATAAAAGCCTTGCCCACAACACGCAAGGAAGAGTTGTGTTACAAGGCAAATAATCATAGCAGGAATCAAGTAGATTGAATAGAGATAATATACAAAAAACTTTTGGCGGGCGCAGTGGCTCACGCCTGTAATCCCAACACTTTGGGAGGCCGAGGCGGGAGGATCACAAGGTCAGGAGTTCACGACCAGCCTGGCCAACATGGTGAAACCCTATCTCTTCTAAAAATACAAAAATTAGCTGGGCGTGGTGGCGGGAACCTGTAATCCCAGCTACTTAGGAGGCTGAGGCCAGAGAATCACTTGAACCTGGGAGGCGGAGGTTGCAGTGAGCTGATATCACGCCACCACATTCCAGCCTGGGTGACAGAGCAAAACTAGGTCTCAAAAAAAAAAAAAAAAAAAGAAAAAGCTTTTATTCTATCGTACATCCCCAAACGGTAACTACTCCTTCATGTGTTCAAACAGAAGTCTATAGCTCTTATCCTGATTAGACTATGATGAGGAGACAACTACAAATTTTTATATCAGTCCCTGAAGAAGCTGTGACTCAGCACTGGAAAAAGGAAATCTGTAATGTTATTGATGTGTATGATTCATAATCTCAACACACCTCTGTAATAATCCTAACCTCTAAGATTACTGAACTTTGGTCCAAATGGCCATAGACCTCTAGATCCCCCAGTAATACTCAGGATACTCACAGAAATATTAGTGTCTTTGTTAAGAATAACTTGAAGTAGATGAGGAGGAAGGATGGGCGGAGATTTGAATCTTTCCTCAGATCGAAACACATACATTTCTTGACCATAAGGCCCTGGAGGTGAGCTGGAAAGGTCTGAAAGATATTTACGCAAATAGGAGAAAGAGTTGGAGAATGAGCAAGAATGCATGGAAAACGCTATCAATGCATGGCAGCTAACATTAAATATGGTAGAAGTCCTGGATCACAAACCTGTGACCTGTTGGATCTACAGCTGTAAGGTAACCGGAGGAAAAATCTGAGTCCCCTGGACATAAACCACGGAGTTCCTCAACATGGCAACATGATTTGGGAGACAAAGAGAAGAAGAGTCAAAGACCCAGGCTCGGGGAAGAGCTACTCCTTTTCTCAATCGTAGGACCTTGGAAGAATCCCTCCGCAAGGGTCAGTTTCTTCACAAAATAAAAATAATCTTTGCCCTATTTCATGATGTTTTTGAGGAAATCAAATTAGGTAATGGATGTGAAGATGCCTTGTAACTTTCAAACAATGTGAAAAGATTAGATTTTTTTTTTCTTTTTTTCCAGCCAAACAACAGCTTATGAACTCCTATGACTACGGATACAACAATGATTGCAACAGTAAGGACAAAATGTATGTAACTGTCATTAGGGAAATGCAAATTAACACAATAATCCTACCCCTTCGTACTCACTAGGGTGGCTAAAATCAAACAGCAGACAATAACAAGTGTCAGCAAAGGAATGGAGAAACTGGAAGACTCATACTATCCCCACTGCTGGCAGGAATGTAGTGGTACAGTCAGTTTGGAAAACAGTTTGGTAGTTCCTCAAAGAGTTCGACATAAAGTTACCACATGACCCAGCAGTTATACACTCGGGTATATACCCAAAAGACATGAAAACATATGTCTACACAAAAACTTGTACACCAGGGTTCATAACATTATTTATAATAGCCAAAAAGTGGAGACAATCAAGGTGTCTATCAACTAATGAATGGATAAACAGTATGTCCATACGATGGACCTTTTTCAGCCATAAAAACAAGAGCAAAGTACTGATACATGGCTACAACATGGATGAACCCTGAAAACACGCTAAGTCTAAGAAACCAGTCACAAAAGACCACATACTGTAGGATTCCACTGCTATGAAATGTCCAGAACAGGCCAACCCATAAGATAGCAAGTAGATCTGTGGTTGCCAGAGACTGAGAGGAAGAGGGAATGGGATGTGACTGTTAATGGGTACAGGGTTTATTCTGCGAGGGATAAAAATGCTCTGGAACTGGATAGTCGTGATAATCACGCAACTCTGAATCTATTAAAAATTACTGAGTTGTATACTTTAAGACTGAATCTTATTATGTGTAAATTACATCTCAAAAAAATGAAAAAAGTATGTAGATGAGAATAGAATACACAAAAATGATGAGAACTATATTATGACATATCTTTTATTTAAATGTTACTGTTTCTTTTTTGAGACAGAGTCTTGCTCTGTCGCCTAGGCTGGAGTGCAGTGGCTTGATCATGGCTCATTAAAGCCTTGACCTCCCGGGCCCAAGCAATCCTCCCACTTCAGCCTTCAGAGTAGTTGGCACTAAAGGCATGTGCTACCATGCCCGGCAAATTAATTTTTTTGGTAGAAACAGGGTCTCACTATGTTGTCCAGGCTGGTCTCAAACCCCTGGGCTCAGGTGATCCTCCCACCCTGGCCTCCCAAAGTCCTGGGATTACAGGTGTGAGAATTTCATTGTAAGAACTAAGTTTCAGTGTTCCATTGGACAATAGACTGAATATAGGTAACAATAATGTAACAAAATAAAATAGCTAGGAGAAAGGATTTTGAACATTATCACCACAAAGAAATGATGAATCTGTGAGATGATGAATATGCTAATTACCCTGACTCGATCATTACACATCATATAAACGTACTGAAACATCACATTGTATTTCATAAATATGTACAATTGTTATGTGTCAACTAAAAAAAAAAATACATGTAAGGCAAAAGGAAAAAAGTAAAAGTAATACTCTGACAGTATCTTAAAAATATATGGAACTTGGGCCGGGCACGGTGGCTCAAGCCTGTAATCCCAGCACTTTGGGAGGCCGAGGCGGGTGGATCACAAGGTCGAGAGATCGAGACCATCCTGGTCAACATGGTGAAACCCCGTCTCTACTAAAAATACAAAAAATTAGCTGGGCGTGGTGACACGTGCCTGTAATCCCAGCTACTCAGGAGGCTGAGGCAGGAGAATTGCTTGAACCCAGGAGGCGGAGGTTGCGGTGAGCCGAGATCGCGCCATTGCACTCCAGCCTGGCTAACAAGAGCGAAACTCCGTCTCAAAAAAAAAAAAAAAAAAAAAATTATTATCCCACCAGTCAAAAATAATGTCCAGTTTAACCTTCTGGGTTTATATGATGAAAAAAAATTTTTCAAAACTTTCCTCAACAGATTATCACACTATTGATAATTCTTTTTTTTTTTTTGAGACGAAGTCTCACTCTGCTGCCCAGGCTAGAGCAGAGTGGCGCCGTCTCGGCTCACTGCAACCTCCGCCTCCCAGGGTCAAGCGATTCTCTCGCCTCAGCCTCTGGAATGGCTGGGATTAGAGGCACGCACCACCAAACCTGGCTAATTTTTGTATTTTTAGTAGAGACAGGGTTTCAGCATGTTGGCCGGATTGGTCTTGAACTCCTGATCAGAGGTAATCCACCCGCCTCGGCCTCCCAAAGTGCTGGGATTACAAGCGTGAACCACTGTGCCCAGCCAATAATTTCTTTTAGAAACAGCAAAAACCACCCTTCTCCCTTGAGATTCAAGTATGTTCCACTTAAGCTACTGTGCCTCCTCAGCTGAGATCACTGAGAGTTTAAGTCCCTGGTTTTACTGTGAAGAAACTCAGAATGAAAAAGGTTGAGAGATTTGTTCATGATGGCAAAACTAGTTAGTAGCAGAGGCAGGCTTTAACTCATAAAGAGAGAAGTGTGCTCACTGGCAATACAGTGCACAATTCTTCAGATAGTCTCAGCTCTTAATATAAAGTAACAAAATGGTAACTACAGGTGTGGTTAGCAAAACATTGTCTGATACTATAGCAATTTTAAGTAGAGGTGAAGGCCTTGGATCAAATAATATTAGAGGAAAAAATGTGTAAAGACCTTTTCCTCTTCCAAAGACTTTTTTTCTAACCAAAAACTTACAAAATTTCAATTACCTACAACGGAATTGTTGTTGGGGATGGGGGTGTCTTGTTTTTGAGGCAGGACCGCGCTCTGTTGCCCAGGCTGGAGTGCGGAGGCTTAGACATGGTTCGCTGCAGCCTCAACCTCCTGGGCTCAAGCAGTCCTCCCAACCTCTGCCTCCCAAGTTGTTGCGACCACAGGCATGTGCCCCTCACTACACTCAGCTAATTTGAAAAAGTTTTATGTAGAGATGGGTCTTGCCATATTGCCCAGGCTGTGGTTCTTTTTTTTTTTTTTTTTTGTCTTTTTTTTTTTCTTTCACACTTTTAGGGCCTCATAAAAATCATGAATCTGGCCGGGCGCGGTGGCTCAAGCCTGTAATCCCAGCACTTTGGGAGGCCGAGGCGGGTGGATCACGAGGTCAAGAGATCGAGACCATCCTGGTCCACATGGTGAAACCCTGTCTCTACTAAAAATACTAAAAATTAGCTGGGCATGGTGGCGCGTGCCTGTAATCCCAGCCACTCGGGAGGCTGAGGCAGGAGAATTGCCTGAACCCGGGAGGCGGAGGTTGCGGTGAGCCGAGATCGCGCCATTGCACTCCAGCCTGGGTAACAAGAGCGAAACTCCGTCTCAAAAAAAAAAAAAAAAAAAAAAAAAAATCATGAATCTGCTAACTGAGCTCTCAAACTGGCAGGATTAAGATGGAGCATTTGGGACAAATTACAGACATGTATCACCTCTGCTGGGTAATATCGTCGAAGGTCAGTGGAAAACCTGAAATATTACTAGAAATAGCTTTTCAGCCCATTAGTGAGTTACAAAAGATAACACAGCAAATGGAGTGTATCACATGTAATAAGGTAAACATTATACCATGAGACTTTTGTCAGTGTGTGTATGTGTGTGAGTGTTTGCAGCAAAGAAAAGACCTAAACTTACAGGAGAAAATCTCAATCTCTCTCTCTCTCTCTCTCTCTCTCTCTCGTTCTCTCCCCTCCACCCTTTCCCCCACCCTGCCTCACTCTCTTCTTCTTTCTGTCTCTCTCTCTATATATATATACATACATACATAAACAACTTTTGGGAAGGTACAAGAAAGACACAGCAAAAAAAAAGAGTAAATACTACAAAATTACCTCTACAAGATGCCTCAGAACTTTCCATAGAGTCTAGCTTTAAAGCATCGAACACCTCAAAATCAGATTTCTTGACATGGATCAAATTGTTAATTGTGCCGAGCTGACTGGTAACCACAGGCTGAAACGGTGAATAGAAAAAAATACTGAATCTCTCTTTCAAATCCATCTTTTCCATCCAACCTTCCTCTTTTATCCTAAAATTGACAGGTGATTAGACTCAGCACCTCCACGGTCTATCAAGACGGAAATCCTCCCGTGTAGGGCAGAAGCTGCCCAGTCTTGACAGAAATGACAGCCGAAATGGGACTGCTAAGTCAGGGGTTATCCTTGGAGATCAAGGCCTTACCTCTGAGGGATCATGAACCCACTGTCCATCCACAAAGAACTTGTATTGGTGTTCTCCCTCAGGGAGGTCCAGGATGGCGACAAAGTCATTATGGCTACAGAAGAAAACAGAAAAGCAAACAGGCCGAGTTCCTTTCAGAAGACCAAGCGGCAATCATAGTATCATCTGAATGATCTCCCCGATTCCTAAGCCACTGTACCCCCTGGTGTGCAAAACAATGCATAAACCCCTTCTCCTTTTTTGTATCATCTTGGACGTGTATTTACCAGCTCCTCCCAACAATATTAGTTCTTAACCGATATCTGGAAAAGAATAATAAAAACGTTAATCCTGTCGAATGGTTCACCTTAGTATAACTATGTTGCGTCAGCAGAACAAGCTCCTAACAGTGCCAATAAGATAGGTAGGTTCAGGATACAATGCCTCAAGGTATTCTTTCTCTCTTTTGGTGAACTTTTTCTGGAAAATGACCTACCATACAATGGGCCATTCTGACAACCAGTTAAATCGTTCGTTATTGCTTTGGGAGCAATAAATAACATGACTACCTAGAACTTCAGAATGTGTTTTGCTTTAGTGCAGAAGTCAGAGCAACAAGACTCACCCAGTTTACAGAAGACTTCCCACAAGCAGAGCCAGGATCTGTATAACACAGCCCTAAAGAATGTAGCCACAAAGCTATTATGAGTCCCTCTGAGGCAATCATATTCTAAGGGGTAAAACATCTCTGACTCACTATGAAGATTAAAAAATTCCCACAGATATACTAAGTGGCCACAGAAAAGGGCATGTTCTAGAGAGAATCCTTAGCAGTGGGGAAAAGTAGTCCAGTGGGGTTTCTCTTCTGAGAAAAGAAATTAGGTCTCTATTCCTGGACCCTTAGATTCAACCAAGGCACTTGTCTTCACCTCTTAATCAGTGGAATCTTGGTGCTCCAATTGTTGAAGGACCCAGAGATGAAGACCTCCTTGCCTCCTTCAGACCAGCGGATAACAGTGGGCCGGGCCTGCTGTGTGGGCTTTACGCAGTCCTCCAAATCCTGCTGCCATGATACAAACTCTTTGTCCCCAGGGAGCTGTAAGAAGGAGTAGGTCATCCCTAGAATAAACTGTGACCCAAGAATTCTAAAAGGTCACTCTCCTCCCTAGGGTAGAGAAGGGTGCTAGGCTTTGGCGAAGGATATCAACCCCAAAATCAGCAACTAATTCTGAGTTTGAACAAATTATAGAAAAAAAAAAAAAAAAAACAACACAAAAAAAACTCATCTAGGACCAAAAATGGTCAAATGGCCTATGCTTAAGCACTGTCTAAATCATAGCCTGACTTTTGAGTCTACCTACATCATTGACCCTTTCAGCGCCTTAGACTCTCCCTTAAAAAAAAAAAAAAAAAAAAAAAAAGCTAATTCCCGACCACTAGTTTAACTCATAAGCAGGCAATTATTATACACTTCTGAGTCTTTAAGAGAAAAAATATATAAAAACAAAGTATGGTTCTATTAAAATATAATTAAGTCGTCCATATATTTTATAGGCAAATATGTATAGCTCTCATACCAGCTGTAATGGAAGTTAGAGATATCAAAATTCATAATTCATAAACGCGATTTCTGCTAAGTTACAAAAAGAAGAAAGTAAAAATTTAAAAACCAGATCACTGATTTCTTAAAACTTGAGAAGTAGCTATGAAATCTTACTTGCTTCCCTATGCTAGGTTTATACTAATTATTTCAGGAGTAGGAATAAAAATTCTAGAACCTCAAGGAGCAAGAGATCAAAAACATAGTTTCCTTTATCAAAAGTAGTAATCTTATCGAACGAGGTATGTGGGATTGGGAAAAAAAAAAAAATCTCCTATTTCTTTTCATTATCATCCTTTGGACCAAGAGTTGGCAGACAGCCAGTGAGCCAGATGCTTTTATCAAGTTTTATTTGAAAACAGCTCCCTTATTTGTCTACCTATTATTTATTTGTTGAGAAACAGCCTTGCTCTGTCACCCAGGCTAGAATGCAGTGAGTGGTGTGATCACAGCTCACTGCAGCCTTGAACTTCTGGGCTCAAGCCATCTTCCCACCTCAGCTTCCAGAGAAACTGAGACTAGAGGTGCGAGCCACCATACCTGCCTTGTTTACCTGTATTACATATAGCTGCCTACACGCTACAGTGGCGGAATTGCATAGCTGTAATGGAGACTGTACAGTCTACAAAGTCTAAAATATTTACTATCTGGGCCTTTACAGAAAGTTTGCTGACCCCTGTTTTAGACTGGTTTAAGTGATTTTGGTAAATGAGACTGTATAGTATTAAGCCTAAATATTACAAAATAGAATAATGTGGGCTTTTTTTTTTTTTTTTTTTTCCCAAAAAAGGACTAGCTTATTCATTTGGGCCTTCTTTTCAAAAAGGTTGACGTAGTTTCCCCTTCATACATTCTCTTGACATTCCCGCCGGGTGCGGTGGCTCAAGCCTGTAATCCCAGCACTTTGGGAGGCCGAGGCGGGTGGATCATGAGGTCAAGAGATCGAGACCATCCTGGTCAACATGGTGAAACCCCGTCTCTACTAAAAATACAAAACATTAGCTGGGCATGGTGGCGCATGCCTGTAATCCCAGCTACTCAGGAGGCTGAGGCGGGAGAATTGCCTGAACCCAGGAGGCGGAGGTTGCGGTGAGCCGAGATCGCACCATTGCACTCCAGCCTGGGTAATGAGAGCGAAACTCCGTCTCAAAAAAAACAACAAAAACAACAAAAAAAAGACATTCCCCAAAACTACAGTACAAGACACCAGTAGCAGGATAATCCAAAGTAAACAGAGAAAGAGAATTGAAAGAACTTTCACATTATATAAGGAATTGACTTAAGAGGAAATTACATATTCTCAGAACAATGCACTCTTGTATGACTGGCTGTCTTAGAATTGCAAGAATTTTACATATGCCTAAGAATAACCCTCAGATTCTGATTCAGATATAAGATCTGGGAATCTATTTTTAAAAAGTTTCCTAGATAATACTGTAATTATGTTAAAATAAAGGAGAAAAGCTTCCTAGATATACCGTGATTATGTTAAAATAAAGAAAAACCCCTCATCTTTAGAGGTAGATCCTAAAACATTACAGATAAAATAATATTTGATATAATGTCTGGAAATCTGCTTCAAAATAACTAGTGGGGGAACAGTGGACACAGATGTTATATGTTCCTTCAAGATCTGATCATTGTTCAAACTGGGTAGCCTGTATACAGACATCATTATACTGTTTCTTCCTACACTGTAAATGTTTCAAATTTTCCATAAAGTATTTAAAGACATCTCAGGTGATTCTAATATGCAAACAGGATTGAGAACCACCAAACCAGTCCAGTGAAAAAGGCAAGCATTCAAAGCAAAGCAGGCCCCTCGCCTGTTTCTGTCAGTTACTTTCACAGCAGGATTTTCAGTTTATAATTTGAAAGCTACAAACTATTAATATGCCTAGCTTTGGAGGAAAGCCCTTCCACTTATGACATGACATTTCTGTGATAGGAATGAATGCAGCTGACTAGCAGAAAGATTGTTTACTCCAAGTTACTCAGCAAAACGACCAGGAAAACAGGCAAAACAATTAGAACTACAGTTTGATGTTTAAGTAAAATGTTGAGGTTAGAAGTAAAGAGGGTAGATTAAAAACTATAAAATTTTAGATTTAAATGAGACCTTAGGAATTATCTGAACTAATTTTCAGGCAATCTGAAAATTATCTGAATAATGTTCTTAATTCACCAAAAGCAAGACTGAGGTGAGAGATAAAAATAATCCAAAATAGGCCCCAAATCAGACAGAGCAACCTGGCTTTTAATCAGGACACCAATTACTGCAGTCACAGTTTGACAAATACACTGTATTTAAATCCTGAGTCATCAACATAGAAAAGGGTAAAAATACAATGAGGCAGATCACCTTTAGAAAGCTCTGAAGAAATTAAGTCAGATGGCTTGTAGAAAGCCCAATGATAAAGAATAAATTCTCAGGGGAAGAAAAGAATGGATAGTAAACCCCAAGAAATGCTCCTTTTAATCACTCTCACTTCTGTCTGTGATTTTTGTCACTCTGTCGCCCAGGCTGGAGTGCAAGTGCAGTGGCTCCATCTAGACTCACTGCAACCACGACCACCTTCTCAAGTGACTCTCCTGCCTCAAGCTCACGAGTAGCTGGGACTACAGGCATGCCCCACAACGCGCTGCTAATTTTTTTTGTATTTTTAGTAGAGACGGGGTTTCACCATGTTGGTCAGGGTGGTCTCGAACTCCTGACCTCAAATGATCCGACCGCCTCGGCCTCCCAAAATGATGGGATTACAGGCCCGAGCCAGTGCGCCCAGCTGTGATTATGTTATCAATTGACATCCAAGGAAATCAATCACAGAATCCAAATTCCATGCGCTACCAATATGGCAAATAATACTCTATTCACTCTCTAAAGCCCTCCCCAGTTCCCTGGGAAGTGATGAAATGATAAGAAACATCAAACACACCCCAATCTCCTCAAGCCCTCCCTTTTTCCATCTCATCCCATCAGCCTACTTGGAGAAATTACATATATCTCATGCTGACAACCCTAAAAGTGATTAGAAACATCAAAATGGTAAACACTGCTATCAGCTCCATCTGTCCTTTCTTAGAGAGTGAAAAGAAGTTGCCCTCTTCCTGAAAGTCCTTGGAATTGAGAGCAAGGTCTTCCGGCCAGCTTTGGGTTGTAGATTTTTAGCCGTGCAACATTTTGAAGTACCACTGGGGAGTAAACAAGCCGTGGAATTATCTGCTCTCCCACCTGAGGAGCAGCAGCGGAACGTGAGTGGCATAATCTCAACCACCACAACTATAAAGTACGGGACAAAAGCTAAGCAGTCAACCAAATGATGTCCTTAATTGGTCTCCAAGACTAGGGGAAAATATTCCATAAGCAAGTAGTTGCTGCTCACAGCCCTGCCAAAAGGGAAGAGATCACAAGAGCAGAACTACTAGAAGGGCCAAAATGATACTGATACAGAAATTTTCAGAAAAAAAAGAACCTCATTTAGCCACCTCAAGGCAAAGGTGACAAACTGCCACCTATGGTCAGCAGCTCCTGCAACCTACTCTCTGAAGTTTTCCACCAGAGCTTACAAACTACAGATTCAACAACACTATAGAAGAGGGCAGTCGTGCCTGTTAGGAAAAACCAAGGGGGGGGGGGGGCTGTCTATTGTCCCCATCCTAAAACTGTGGCCAACAGATTAGTCAGAACACCAGGAAAACAAAAATCCCCCTCTTTATAATTTTAAGGCGGCACGGCAAGAGGAATTACCACCCAACACCTCTGTCCCTGAAAAATCCCTTTAATTCAAAAACACCACAGCCCGGTTCAGTACCCCGTAGGAAAGAACCGAGACAGGGAACAGGAGCCCGGAAACCAACCCGCTGCAGCACCGCCACCAGCTGGGGGCGCGGGACGCCTACCTTGGAGTCGGGCAGGCTGAACACGCTGGGGTCGTCCGTGCTTCCCACCATGATCTTGTGCTCCTTCCCGGGGGCATGGCCGCCGGCGCCCTCGGCGCGTGCAGCCTTGGCGCCGTGGCGGTCCCCGGACACCCGGTCGCTGGCGGTGTTTCCCATGGCTGCGGCTCGGCGGGGACCACCTACCGCGGGGAACGGCACCCGGCGGTGAACACCGCAGCCGCCGCGTCGGGGGCGCCCCCCAGCCCCGCCCCTGCGCCGCGGGACCGGGCACGGGATTCCCCGCCCCGGGGCCGCCGAGCCCCGGAGCCCCCGCGCTCCCGGCCTGCGGGGACGCCTGCACACGCCCCGGCGCCCCCGCCGCCCCCGGCTCGGGAGCCCCGCGATCGGGACGCCCCCCGCGTCCCCGCACTCACTGCCGGGGGCGCCCCGGCCCCAGTCGCCTCGGGCGAAGCTCTCACTCCTCCAGGGGCCACTGACGTGACGGCCGTTCTGCAGGTCGCGCCGCCAATAAAGTTATTGAAATTGAAGCCGCAGCCCGCGCTGCCGACCCGCGAGTCCTCCTAAGATGGCTACAAGGCCGGCGGCGCGGAGCCCGCCCCGTGCGCGTTCCCTGCGGCCCGCAGCCGCGGCGCCCGGGGCCCGCCGGCCGCTCTAGCCGCCGCCTCGGTGGTGGGCCGGCGCCTCGGTGGTGGGCCGGCGCGCGCAGCCTCCGGCGCCGGGGGGGGGGGGTGCGCGGAGCGGGGCGGGGGGTGCGCGGGGGCGCCGGGGGGCGGGGCGGGGGGAGCCGGGGGGCGGGGCGGGGGCTGTGAAGGGCGGGGGCGCGGGGGGGTGGGGGAGCGCGGGGCGGGGCGGGCGGGGGCGCCGGGGGGCGGCGCGGGGCGGGCGGGGGCGCCGGGGCGGGGCTGTGAAGGGCGGGGGCGCGGGCGCGGCCTGTGGAGCCCGGCGAGGCTGCGCGCGGGACGGCTGGGCCGCCGCGCCCCTCAGACCGCCCGGCGGAGGGGGCGTCCCCGAGCGACGCCCGCAGGCCGCGTCCCTGGACTCCGGGGCTCGGAGCGGGAGGGGCGGCGCGGCTCCCCGCCCGGCCTCAGGGGCGCCGGCGCGGTTTCTGGGCGGCGTCTGCGCGGCCGGCGGCCTGGGAGGCGGGACCCCCGCCGGGAAGAAGGAAACGCGCTTCCAGCTCCGGCAGAAGGAAGCGGTGGCCGCCGCGCCCGGCGCGGGGACTCACGCCTGGCATCAGACGCTTCGGGAGGCCGGGGCGGGCGGGTCGCGAGGTCGGGAGGTCGAGACCAGCCTGGCCAACGTGGGGCAGCCCCGTCTCCACTGAGAACACGCACGTCCGCCGGGCGTGGCGGCGCGGGCCTGCGGCCCCGGCCACTCGGGGGGCTGAGGCGGGAGACTCGCTGGGCCCCGGGAGGCGGAGGTCGCGGCGAGCCGAGATGGCGCCGCTGCGCTGCAGTCCGGCCTGGCTGCGGAGCGAGACTCCGTCTCCAAACGGAGAAGTTGCTCTGCGCGGAGCGACGGGGAAGGAGCCGCCAGCCCGACCGGGGTCGCGGGGAAGAGGCCGGACGGGGCGTTCGGGAGGTCGCCCGGACGAAGGAGCAAAAGGTCGGGAGGCGCACGAGGACTCTGCTAGGCTAAGAAACGGCAGACGCAGCGGAAACCTCCGGAGAGAGAAAACCCCAGGAGGAGAGCGACAGCGAACACGGAGCAGGGGCGCTGCAGGTGTCGGGAGGGCGAAGACGGCCCCAGGGCCGGGCGGGTCCGGCTGTTCGGTGACAACAACGGAAATCTAAGGCACTTACAGACTCTTACTCTGTATTATAGTTATTCGTATGCCTCATTCCCTACTGGAAACGTTTATCCCTCCGTGTTACACGGACTAGCAGCGTTGGCATCGCCTGGGAGCCTGTTAGGAACACAGGAGCTGAGGCTCCAGGGTTCGGGATGTGCATTTTAACAAGATCCCATGAACGTGTGTGAGAAGCGCTGCTTTGAGAGCGGGCAGAGAGAAGATCCGGACTGATTCCTTTTCACATACAGAGCGCACTTTTCATACGCGTTTGCGGAATGAAGGATGCAGGAATCCCGTTGACGGCGATACATTTCTAACAAGATATGCCCCTTAGGCTTAAACACGCCCAATGATGGGAAACCCCAGGCGACACAGGCCAGCCTTTCGGAGTGAGCAGCTCTATTTGTTGAAAAGTTCATTTTTTATGTTATGTAGTTGGCAGCCCACTTAAGTCCAACAAACGCACTGCTTCCCCATTTTTTGCTCTGCCTCTTATCAACTCATTCTCTGGCTCATAAACCAAAGACAGTTTACAGAAAAAAAGAAAAAAAAAAGGTACGATTTTACTGCAGCTTAGCCCCAAAGTGTTTGCTGTGTGAGCACATCCTTCTTGCTTACCGCTACCTTTCTCCCTCCGCCCGTCAGTTCCTTGCGGTGGGACCCGGAACAAGGCCCTGGAAGGTATAATACACTAAACCTTGACTTGAGTAGTGCTCTGTTCTCTGACCCCAAGGTGGTTTCACCACGCCAGATAATATGTCCTGGGTATGTATTTCCTTGCAGTAGTCAAATGAGATGAGCAGAAACGAAGTATGTGAGCCAATGGAACGCTTAAGGAGAGAAACTGCTTTTGCACAGCTAAACGGAAGTGACTTTTGGATGATCTGCTTTGGAAGATTATCCATGACACTGTTCTGCTCTGCTCTGCCCTAGCAGCATTTGTGAGTCACTCAACAGTTAATAATAAAAGTCAACTCTGAATATCGCATGTTTTAGACACAGAACAAATATAATGTGACACTGTAGGAAGAATTAATTCTTCTCCTTAGTCCCAAATTCTTTTTATTTTCCTTACATTCAGGAATGAGTTGGTAAAGATACAAGATCCACTTAACCAGTATCAGTATAATTGTTCCCTTTAGATTTATTGCTGTCACCCCAATGCTCTCCTTTGTTTCTAGAGGGAAGGAAAAGAAGGAGGTAATAGGAAAAGTAATGGATGGGGGTTGTCCTGATGTTACCGTATCTAGAATGTCATTGTCACTGGTCTCCTCAGATCAACCATTCTGCCTGATAAACAGGAAAATAACATGGGCAGCCGCACATGCAAGCTTTTAATCACACTACTAACCAGAGCTCACTTCCTCTGAGAGGTGAGGATGTGAGAATGGGGCAAGAGTATATTGATTTTACAGAACTGGATGACAGGTTAAACTGGGCATCTGGAGGCTTACATTCCCATCTCCACTCATCAACTTTCATCCTCCACTTACCACCAAGGATAGGTATAACATCTGATCTTGATGGCTACTGTTTCAAAAAACAATCAGATCTTTTTTATAAAGTTAACATTCGCTTAATCATGCAGCATAGTAACTCCTACTCCTGGGTATTTATCCAAGCAAGTTCACACAAAAACCTGTAAACACATATATGTCTTTATTCATATAATAGATAAAACAGAAACCCTACAGTGGAAAAAACATGAATGTCCATCACCTGAGGATATGGTTTGGCTCTGTGTCCCCACCCAAATCTCATCTCAAATTGTAATGCCCCGTGTTGAAGGAAGGACCTATAACCCCTGCATGTCAAGGGAGGGAAGCCAATTTCCCCCATACTATTCTTGTGATAGTGTGTGAATTCTCACCAGAGCTGATGGTTTTAAAAGGTTCGGCAGTTCCTCCTTCATTCACACTCTCACTGTCTCTTGCCTGCTGCCATGTAAGACGTGCTTGCTTCCCCTTCCACCATAACTGTGAGTTTCTGAAGGCCTCCCCAGCTATGCAGAACTGTAAGTCAATTAAACCGTTTTTCTTTATAAGTTACCTAGTCTCAAATATGTCTTTATAGCTGTGTGAAAACAGACTAATACACCTGGCGAATCAATAATTACAGTGTAGCATAGCTATCAATGGAATACTACGTAATAAAAAGGAATAACTTGATATATACAATAATATTGATGAATCTCAAATACATTATGGGAAGCAAAAGAAGTCAGGCTCCACTTATGTGACTTTCTGGAAAAAGAAAGACTATATGGTAGTACAGATGAGTGTTTGCCAGGAGTTGTAGATGAGGGGTGGGGAGTGATTGGCTACAACGGAGCATGAAGAAATTTTGAAGGGGAGGTATGGAACAGGTCTGCATCTTGACTGTAGTACAGTGATTGATAAAAAAGTTAGTTTTTATTGTATGAAAATTATTCATAAGTTTTAAAAAATAACCATACTATTAATAAAATCAGCTTTAGCAAAAGATACACGTTTATACACAAGAGAGTACTGAACCATTGAGTAAATTAATTATTTTAAAACAAATACCATTGATTTTAATCTTTTCATAGTTTTTATACAGGCAGAGAAATAGTAGTGATTCCGCTCACCTGCAGGAAGACAGAGCCAATTCAAAGGTACAGAATATTCCCCAAATCATATTGTAATTTTTCCTTTCAAATTCCAAAGGATATGAATATATATATTTTTGTAATCAGCTTTAAAATAATTAGGAAAATGATAGAAGCTTTTAATATAATTACAAGATACGGTAAATTGATGAATATTATTAGACATTCATCAGTAACAAGAAATTTGTATCTTAAGTTTTTTTGAGTTCAGTTTCCTATTCACATCTTTCAGCTTGGTTGAACTAAAAAATTATTAATCAATGATTTTTTTTGTAACCATATATAAATATGTACAATGAGAGAATCAATTAATTTAGAATTATACTCATAATTTAAAAAAGAAACTGCCATACTTATTGCCGATAACTAGGAATTATATTATCAAAGGACTGTTAATTCAACAAATTTACATGCTAAAAGACAAATTTATATGTTAAAAGAAAGAAAAGGAAGCAAGAGACATTCAATTTGCTTTTCATCTGCAGATTTAAAAATACTAGGTCCATTTTAATAGATGATAAATCTCCAGTATCTCAAGGATTAGGGAAAGCAAAATACCTGGGAAGTAATATCAGTTTTCATTTCTCTAATTCTCAAAAGGCATTCCACAGGTAAATTCGGTGAAATGGCAGGCAATTGTCCAAATGCTTAAATAATTAAGAAGAAGTTGTAGTTCTCACATTTCTGGTTCTCTTACATGTTTTGTATTAGGAAAGATAATACACTCTAATGTTTTTCTCTAATGTTTTTCTTTTCAGTTGTTCAAATTTATCCTGTTGTTAAGTAATAGGCAGCAATATAAATACAAACATACAACAGCTATTTTATGAACATCACCGGAGTTCAGTGTGCCTGACAGCGGACACTTAGTTTCTCTGTGTGACAAGAACAGAGTGAAACTCCCACAGATGAGAAAACAGAATGATCAGCAGCACTGGGATGTAAACCCAAGTCCCTGCTTTCCATTTTGTTTGCTCTGTTTTTCAGAACTACACTGTATGAGATGAGAAACACTGGTAGAAGCAGAATGTTGTCAATTCTGATTTAATACATAAATGACTTGTTCAAATACTTATTACTTAGACTCCATGTAAGGGAGGAGAAAAGGGGAGAAAATTAGAGTGGGGGAAGAGGAATCAAATCACATTTGTAGACCATACTGCAACAGTGTATGTGGAAGCTACTTATTATATTTCCTAAGATAAAGTCTTGTTGGATCCTCATATGGGAACAAAGAGATTTAAAATGGTAGGACAGCTAATTTAAAATCCCAAATTTTTCAGCCAACTCGATCTCATTGGCAGATGATAGATTATGAATGACTATGAGCCTGGAAAGTTGAAAGTAATTTCTTTATTCAGAAAATAAAGACGATGTATCAAGTACACTAGTGAAGAGCAAGTGAAACAAAATGTCTTAATATCTGTATTTCTTATCTTAGATGCATGCAACTATTATAAGACCATTATTTCTCTTATCTCTCAGGAAACATTGAGTTACAATATGAAAAAAAAGTGAGCTTCTAAAAGAAAATCAAATCTATCAGAAGAAGAGTTACATGGGGTAAGCAATTTTATACAGATGCCGACTTACTGACTTACTCTCCCTACCGTAACATTTGATAAACAACAAAGATTTATTAAGCACCTACCACATGTCAAGAACTGTGCTAAGGACATATGAAGATGACTAAGAGTACCTGAGCTCACAGTCTAGGGATTACCAGAAGAAAGACTGATGGATCATGATTGGACGGGAGATGAATTAATACAAATGAAAAATAGGTTTCATTGTAGGAAAAAGGAAAGTGAATTAATGCTTTTGAAAGAGACAGAAAAGTAGATTTTCTGACTCCCAGAAAACCAGGAGTCGGTCTTGTCAGATTCTGAAGGCATCTCTAGATCAAGCTTCCCAGTGAAAAATGGGGCAGTGACAATAGACCCACTAGAAATAAGCCATAATTATAGCAAAGAAGGCAAAAGCCAGCATAAACTTGCCTATTGTCATTGTTGAAGTCATAGAACTACTCTTTTCAACTGCTCTTGTCATCAGAGGCTTCCTGATACGATCCTCTGTAGTGAGGATAGCTTTTCGAGCCCCATCCCACTTTCCAGGGCCCTGCAGACGATAGTGGATTGGAGTGCAGGGTCCCAGTAATAAGTGTAATGCCAGCTTGGGGTCAGTGAAGGCCAGAGCCAGCAGATTGGGCCTGACTCCCACCAAATCAGCGAGCTCTTCCATGGTATCTATGTAGTCTCCCTGAATGGTATGGCGTTGGCTCTCCACATACCTAAAGTAGAGAAGACAGAAATCAGGGCCTGTCAATAATTCAATCAGTCAATCAATGACTGTCTTCTGAGTGCCTGCTATTGGCTCAATATCCGACTAGGAGCTGTGGAATATAGAGAAGAAAGAAAACATTTGTCACTGTCCTTCAGGATCTTAGGATCTACAAAAGGAGGTAAGACAGATAAACGTGAAGCAGAGAGTTCTGAGTGGTTTCAGACTGCTAAACAGAAACGTGGAGAGGGGATAGTTAAAAGAGAGCTGTAATTGTTAGGTTCTTGAAGGGTGTGAAAGATACAAGTAAGATGAGGGCAGGTATGTAGCACATCCAGATACAAAGGACTCTGATGTTATGAGAGAGAAAACCCACCACAAAAATTCTCAAATATGGCATCCTCAATTATTTCCATCAGATAGCAATGGCAGGGTCGACAGGGTAGGACTTCCCACTGCCAGTGTTAATTTGGGATCCTGAAGGATGACGGAGGGTGACTTATTCCACAAGAGGAAGTAGCCCTCCAAATGCAGACAAACAAAATGATTACACCAAGCGCAGATTTAAAGATTTAAAAGAACTTACTAGGGGGAAAATGTGGTTGGTTAACAGTGATATCTGTGTGGCGGAGTGGGATTTGGTGAGCTAATAATGAGTGACTTTCCCTTTTTACTTTGTGTAATGAAAAGAAGGAATGTAGGACAGAGAGGAAGAGAAAAGCCAAGTCCAGCTAATTGAAATTAAAGAATCCAAGAATAGGGACAGGAAAAAAAAGATAGAAAATAACTTGGAGGTAGAACTGGTGAGATGGAATTTCACAGGACCTGATAGAGGGTCAAGTAGGAATGTATTGAAAAGGAATTAGATTTAGGAGAGAAAAAGTAAAGCAGTAAAGAATTTGAGAGCTTTCCCTTACGAACATTATGTTGGCTCAAGGGTTTGTAGGCATGCATTTATTTATCTTGTAAAGTAGGTTAAGAGCTACAGTATTCACGAGGTTGGACGTGGTGGCTCACGCCTGTAATCCTAGCACTTTGGGAGGCCCAGGCAGGTGGATCACTTTGAGCTCGAGTTCAAGCTCAGCCTGGGCAACATGGTGAAACCCCATCTCTACAGAAAACACCAAAATTAGCCAGGCATTGTTGGTGTGTGCCTGTAGTCCCAGCTACTCGGGAGGCTGAGGAAGGAGAATTGCTTGACCCCGGGAAGTGGAGGCTGCAGTGAGCCGAGATCGTGCCACTTTACTTTAGCCTGGGTGACAGACTGAGACCCCATCTCAAAAAGAAAAAAAAGAAGCTATAGTATTCCTGAAGGTTTCACAAAAGAGGTTCACTAGCTCCTGCCTTGATTATCCAGATTAAATAAACTCATATAAATCAATGTATACATGTAGTTGGCCCTTAATAAAGGTTATATTATATCCGTGGGTTACTGCTTATGATCAGAAGGTGATTAAACAAAAATAAATCAAAGGAAAGAGATGAGGAAAGTTAAAAATAAGATCATGTAGTGCCCGAAAAGGAAGCACTCCAAGAAGGAAGAAATGTTTAAAAGCATCAAATTCAGTAGTGAGAGGAAGGAAAATCAAGTTGGTCACAGATGACCTTTTTTTTTTTTTTTTGAGACGGAGTTTCGCTCTTGTTACCCAGGCTGGAGTGCAATGGCGCGATCTCGGCTCACCACAACCTCTGCCTCCTGGGTTCAGGCAATTCTCCTGCCTCAGCCTCCTGAGTAGCTGGGATTACAGGCACGCGCCACCATGCTCAGCTAATTTTTTGTATTTTTAGTAGAGACGGGGTTTCACCATATTGACCAGGATGGTCTCGATCTCTTGACCTCGTGATCCACCCGCCTCGGCCTCCCAAAGTGCTGACAGATGACCTTTAAGAGAGCAGTTTCAGGAGTAAGGTTGGAAGTTAACAATGCAGAGGCTTAGGAGGGAGCAAAAGGTGAGAATTTAGAAAATATAGTGGAGAAGTTTGGCAGTGAAAGGAAGGAGGAAAATAGGAGAGCACCTGGAATTGATAACGGAATTAAATAAAAACTTACTTTCTCCTCCTCCCAGACAAGGGAGAGTTCTGCTAGTATAATCAGTTGAAGATAACCACCTCTTTAGGCCTGGAACAATTGTGCCTCTCACTTTTCCACAGAAATGTATAGACTTACTGTCAATTTCCACTTTGTCCAAATAAAAAACACCCAGCAGTTGAGCTTAAGTTCTGAAATCCAGACTGCTAAATGATTGTGTTCACCAAAACACTAAGCAGCTAGCTGTTACCATGTTCCCAGGTCACAAGGACTATGCATACCATGAGCCACTGTGACTTGAGTGTGCTGTCGCACGAACGTAGCCCGCAACGCAGCCCTGCAGACTTGTAAATCTACCTACAGATCTGTGATTCACTCCTAGCTGCCTCTCATTCATTCACCGTCACTTCCTTCCTGCGGCAGCTCCGCTAGCACTTCAGGTAATCCTCACAAAAATAATACACCTGATTTTCTTTCCATATGCTTTTTCCTATGTGACTTTTTTTTAAGGCATTAAACACAGGATCGTAAACACCTAAAACGTTTCTCTCCCTTCTCATCCATATTCAGACTACTAGTGCTATTTCTCCATTGTATCGTCACAAACTATTTTTCCATTTTTCTTCAAGATAGAATCTAACTCCTTAAGCTAAAATGAGGAAGTTAAATAAATTACGATATTTCTCTTATTAAAAAATAAGTAGAAATAGTAACCGTATATCTTCTTGGGACATTTTCTTACCTTTTTTCAATTTCCTCTTGAGCTTTAGATATTTCTGCCATCATTTCACTCTGTGAAGGCAGTGTTTTTAGCCCTAAAGATAAAATTAAAATTTTCACTGTAAAATTACCTCAGTAGGAACAATAATCGTATAATCCTATAAACAATTACTATGCTATGGGGAATTCAGAGAAATACAGATGGTTTCCTGTACTCAAAGAGGTTATAGTCCACTCGAACACCTTACTCTACCGCCACCACAGTATACTATTAACATCTGTAGCTTCCTGTACTCACTCTGCTTTGGAAGAGATTTCCCCTACTCTGACTTCCAACCGATACCTGCCTCCTCCTTCATGTACTCTTTCAATTGGGAAAAAAATATACAGACATGAGAAAATGGCCTTAAAAGTAAATGGAAAATCAGTTACAAAGTTAAAGGGCAGGGGAGTGAGGAAACACACCTGTAACCTGTATTCTTGATAACAAAGGGGCCTTATGTCACAGAAAGAGAAGGAAGTAAAAATAAAATCTTTTTTTTTTTTTTTGAGACAGAGTCTCGCTCTGTCACCCAGGTAGTGCAATAGTGTGATCTTGGCTCACTGCAACCTCCACCTCCCGGGTTCAAATGATTCTTCTGCCTTAGCCTCCAGAGTACCTGGGACTACAGGCACACACCACCACACCTGGCTAAATTTTTTTTGTAATTTTAGTAGAGACAGGGTTTCACCATATTGGTCAGGCTGGTCTTGAACTCCTGACCTCAGGTGATCCACCCGTCTCGGCCTCCCAAAGTGCTGGGATTACAGGTGTGAGTCACCACACCTGGCCAAAATAAAATCTTAATCATATTTTATGCCTCAAGTCCCGTGGAAGTTAAACCTCACCTTCTAAACTTGTTTCTTTGATAAGAGCAGGGGTTAAGGCCAAGAGGAATTCATAATACCTAATCTTGACTGATAAACTTAAGTACAAATGCATAAACAGTTCCAGTAGTAGGAATTACACACCAAGGACAGGGCTAGACAAAGGCTGAATGTAAGTCAGTGTGAATAATGCTAAGCTTACACAATTAGTTGTATGCCCCTCTACGTAGGACTACGCCATGTAGAAGATTTTGGCCACATCCAGTCCTAAGGTTGACTGGAATTATATTCTATATTTCACAAAATTCTGGAATGTAGAATTTCAGAATTGTAATACATTTTACCTGATACAAGCGTTCTTTCTACAAGTACTCTAACCTGGTGGTTATCTCACTCCTCCTTAAACATCTCTGGTGATGGGTATCTACAATAATTATATCTGAGGTGATGATAGAATTATTTGACTGCTCTAGCTGCTGGAACATTATTATTTTTTATAGACTCCAAGATCTGACTCTTTGCCTTTGTACCATTGGACCAGGTTCTGCCTTGTGGAGCCACAGAGATTGATCTTAATATATGACGGCTCTTGAAACATTTGGAAACAATGATCATAACTCCTTTCAGTCTTCTCATTATCAGGCTGAACAGTGCAAGTTTCCCATATAATGGGTTTCACATTCTCTGCCATCTTGGCTGCCCTTCCCTGAGCATACTCTAATAACTATCCTGGTGTATCCCTCCTAAAATACGGAACTCAGAGTTCCACACTCTGAAATAGGCTTCTGTGGTTTTCCATGTGTTTTGACATTTTAGCCATGGGAATTATTACTTATCTTCATAAATCAGTTAGGAAATACTGAAATGCTTCATTTAAGATTAATCATAGGTCTCTTCGAAGAAATGCATCTTAAAGTTAATTTCCAAATTCTCTAAAACCGCAAGTTTTCTTTCTTTTTCTAATCAGCTTTCTCAGGTTGAACACGGGTTTTACTTTTATTAGCTAGAAACATGAAGGAGGAGTTCTCTTTCGTGATTGTGATTCCAATCCCAATTCATAAAAGAAAGAAAGAAAAAGAACAAAAAACCCTACTTATTTATTTCTCTATCTGTCTCTAGATAGATAGATAATGAGGTATATACATCTTAGTCTAGATCTCATGGGGTGAAAAAATGTAAAAAATTTTTTAAAAATTTTAAAGGTGTATACATCTTTTTACCTGTATACCCTGTGGTGCAGTTATGGCTTAATTCATACATTTTCTTTTTGCAGTGTTTCTTTGTTTAGACACATTAGTTTTAGCATATTTCTTATCTCCCTCCATGTCTTGCTCCCCATCTTAGATTCCCAATTCAGATGAATGGCCTCAACACTTGAACAGATTCTCTTCTGTCTCTCTTCTCCAGCATGCTTCTGTCACACCAAATTCTTCAGATTTGCCTGTGAAATTTCATTTAAGTCTGGCTCCTCCAATTCCTTTGGATTGTCATTACCTTCGTTTAAAGCCCTCATGATGTCTTACTGAGGCTTTTATGAAGGCTCTTCCTGATCTATTTCCCATTTTACTCCCCTCTAACGTATCTTCTAAACTGCAAACATGATTTGACTCCTCTTCCAGGTAACATCCTTCAGTGGGTGTCTACCGTGTATATGAAGTGCAAAATTCTCGATATTGCCTGTGCATATCTCTAGCTTCATTTTCCTCCATTCCTGTAACACTTTCTTTACCAGCATTTTGAACTACTTGCAGTTCCCAGAACCCTATTTGTTCTGTCACTTTCTCTAACTTTGCATAAATAGTAGTGATTATTTCCCTTCCATGGCCGAGATTTCCTTGTCCTTTTAGTAAATTCCTATGTCGTTGTGGGGAAATTGGGTACTTATGGCCCATTGCTCCCATGGCAGCTCTTCTGCATTGTTACTGGAGCACTTGCTTAGGATATAGTTAAATATCTGCTGAATGAACAAATCATTAAGTGTCTGTTTACTTGTCTGTCTTTAATATGGTTTGGCAGTGTCCTCACCCAAATCTTATCCTGAGTTGTAGTTTCCATAATCCCATGTGTCATGGGAAGGAACTGGTGGGAGGTGATTTAATCACCAGGTGGTTACCCGCATGCTGCTCATGCTCTTCCCGTGATACTGAATTCTCACGGGATCTGATGGTTTTATGAGGGTCTTCCCCCTTCACTCCATACTCATTCTCTCTCCTGCAGCCCTGTGAAGAGGTGCCTTCCACCCTGACTCTAAGTTTCCTGAGGCCTCCCGGCCATGCAGAACTGTGAGTCAATTAAACCTCTATCCTTTATGAACTGCCTCAGGCAGTTCTTTCTGGCAGCATGAGAACAGACTAATACAGTCTTCCTTGCTTGACTCTGCATTCTAGAAAGATGGGGATTTTCTGTTTGGTCATATTTGCATCTCTAGCCCCTAGCAGAGGGCCTGGTACATTTCAAGAGGTCAGTATATGCTATCTGAACAATGCTGAAGAACTGTGAGGAGGGTCTTCCAATGGATCCAAGACAAGGTGGGAAGGAAGAGAGCCTGAACTCTAGTTCTGTGCTCGTAGGCCTTCAGTCTGCTGTCGGCCTAAAGCAGGTTGTATTTGTGTAATCCTGACTTGCCCCGCCACGTTTCAGTGTAGAGCTAATGTTATGAGAGAAGAGATCTGGCTGCCATTCTGCAGTTCCAGTCCAGTCCAGGCTTTTAACATAACTCAGAATTGGCTAAGGTCGCCCATAAGCTGAGATCCTCAAATAAGAAGTTTCTACAAGAGAATTTAGAACTTCAGTTACCTCAAGGCTAAACTGGTATTTATTAGAATAGAGATTTATTAGATACCTCTTATGTGCTAGGCATTTGTCTAGGCTTGCAATTCAAAGGCATATAAACATGCGTCCTTTACATAAAGAGCTATCACTAGGCTACTAAGGGAGGGAAGAAATACACATAGACCTTTTCTATACAAATAAAAGGTAAAGGGAGGGCATATCAAGAAGAAAGGACAGTGGAAGCAAAAGCACAGGGTACAAGGGCACCTGCTGTGTTTGCTGCTTAGTGGGTACATCATCCAGTGCACCCGGAGGATTGCAGGAAGTAAAGACTAGTGAAACACTGGGCCTGAAACGAGGCTGTATCCAATTTGTGGAGGGACTTGAATGCCATGCTATGACATACTGCCTTCTTGTGAGCCAGAGAGCTGGTGTAACTTGATGTCTGTTTTCAAGGAAAGAAAGTTGCTGAGTGAAAATAAAACACTTGCAAGAGCTGCAAAAGAGGCAAAGGAAAAAGAAACTGTTTCATTTCAGCCAAGGCAAGGAAGCAAATTCAGTGTTCCAGAAAAGAGTGGAGTATTTTCTTCACAAGAGAACAATAATTCCAGACAACAGAGGAAGAAGGAACATAGGGTTTGGCAGGGGACAGACAAGGAAGGAGGCAGGCTTTCTTGGGCAGACAGGAAAAAATGGGAAAACCCGGCTAATCCAAAGGGTTTAAAATTGGCATCGTGAAGGGAGAATGCAGGGAAGAGAAAGGTAAGAATGTGGGAGGCAGACAGATTGGCCATGGACAGAATAAAAAACCAGGGTTCCTGTTGGAAGTCTAGTAGAGTTATAGAATTCTGAAGATTTCTTCCTTTCAGGTATTAGAAAAAAGCTGGAGGAATTAGCACTAGGCTTCTGATAGCATAGGAAGCTGGGTTGTTTGTACATTTTCCCTAGGATCCCCTAATCTCGTAGCCATAATGCAGAGTCCTGCAAATACTCCTCTTATTTCCTATCAATAATTCACTTGCTCCTGAAAAAGAGTTTCTTAAAGTGTAGTGAGATGCTGTAGCCTGTTTTAATGAACTGTTCTCCCTTTATTTAATTGAGCCAATTGAAAGGTCACTTTAATATGACTAGAATTAGGCCAAGCTAATGGGCTACTTGCATTTGGCTACTTGCATAGTGCTCTCAGGCAGTACATACTCTGCTGGATAGGACTGGGAGTGACAGAAATTTGGAGAAATTTAGAAAGGTTGTTGAACCATCAACTTTAACACCATTGCTTCCTTTCTTCGCTGCTACCATGAAGATTTTTGCTAGGGAAAACAAAAAAAGGCTGTAATTCCAACAGGAACACTGAATAGTTTTAATTGATTGCTAGTAACAATAGCAAATTTTGTTATAACAACCAAAGAATCAGTGAATTTCTTCTTTGGAAGGACCCTTAAACACCGTCTCGCTTCTCTCTATTCTGAGACCTGAATTTCCTTCACACCCCTTCCGCCCCCGGCCCAATGAGCACCCAGGCATTTGGCATCCTTTTCCTATTCTGCTTAGAATTTCAGAAGCTGCCAGTCCCATCATGAAATGGCACAGGCTGATAGGAAAAGGTTTTAGATTTGTTCTTAATGGTAAGCTGATGTGCAACCCTCAAGATTTCACTCCTTGATTCTGGTTTGACCCTTTGAAGCTATACTGAGTAATTCCAATCCTTCTTCCATGGGCCATTCCTTCAGATATTTGAAGGGAACTCTCCTAGCTCTCCTGAAGTTTATCTTCTCCAAGCTGAATCTCTCTCCAGCTTTTTCAGTTGTACTTCAAATGGCATGTTTTCAAACCCCTTAAACCATTTTTCTCTCTCCTTATTTAATGCGCTCCAGCTTCACTTTAAAAATGTATCATTAGGTGTGGTCTGGCCAGTCTAGAGAACAATTGTAATGTTGTTAAAGAAGCAATGGTGTTAAAGTTGATAGTTCAAAAAAATTATAGTTTTTAATGATGCTAAATTATTTGTTTGAATGCTATATCATTCTACTGACTCATATTAAACCTACTCACCCCTCCCCCCCTTTTTTTTCATGTACTCCCAGCCAAAACTGAAAGAGGGAAAATAAAGGGAAACAGAATTTAGGAGGTTGACTACCCTACATTATAAACTAGTCTCCAACCAGCTCTTAATTTTTGGCCTAAATCAAGTCATACCATTTCTATATTTTATTTTATCTATAATGAAAGAAGATAAAACTATTTTACTTCACAAATATATGCCAGTTGCCTAAAATCTAGATGAGTAAATTCTAATTGGGAGTGCACATTGGAATCACTGGGGAACATTTTTCTCAAAGATTTTATAACTGCCCCACCCCAGACTTACTAAATAAGCATCAGCAAGGATGTTGTCAAAGCATGCATAGCTTGGAAAAATTTCCCAGGTGTGATGTATGTCCATGGTTATAAATTGCTACTTTAGATTCACTCAAAAATAGATTTTTCTGTACCAACTTTGTGCTAGGCACTGCTGTAATCATACATGCTGTCTCTAGCTATTTAAAAACAAGTACCTAAACAGAGGTAAACATATCACCAGGTCATTAAATAGTCTATTTGCATGGTCACTTACCTTTAAAGACCTGAGTGGCCCAGCGTCCTTGGAGCTCTGAAACGGGCATAATGGCTCCTAAGGGCTGAATCAAGCCTATGATTGCAAGAGTTGGCCTCTCCAAGTTGGGAGGGAAGACCTTTTTATACAAGGATATCTTGTTTTGGACCACTTTGACAGAATCTTCCAGAAAAGGAAAGGCAAAGGTATAGCCTGTCGCAAAGATGACAGCATCAATGTCATCCTCCCTGGAGCCATCCTCAAATATGGCAGCTGTCTCTGTGAATTCCTTCACATTTCCTTTCACTTTCACCACGCCAGAGATGATACGATTTGGCAGGTCATCATTTACGGTTGGATGCTGACTCAGAGCTCTGCGAGCGGTGGTAAAGATCAAGTGAAGGAGAGATGAGAGAAAAAGCAATCAGTACCATGTAAGTAAAATTTTGCTTCGGTGGAGGTAAACAATATGCCAATAATCTTGACCTTGGTCAATGCATGAAGTTTGGGAAAGGTCTGATTTACACTAGCTTGGCACAGACCAAGATCAGAGCTGAAGTTGGACCCTGGTTGGCATTGAAAGGGAGAGTGTTGGAGGAGTGAAGGAAGAAGAGTCTTGTCTCAGGAGTGCATTATGGTTTCTCAAGTTACAGTAATGTTCTGTACGTGATATGATAAGGGCACAGGCCAGTAGTTTCTATCCTCATATCAAGAAGCCTGACAGAAGTAAACTGCCAACATTCTGTTCAGTCTCATTTCCTGTTTCAAAGGGTCAAGAGCTAAGTTTAGGCCACTATTTTCCAAACTATATAATAAATTACATGTATGTAGCAATTTACAGTTTATAAGTTGCTTTTACATGCATTAACTTATTTGACTCTCTCAAAACTCTATGAAGGAAGTAGAATAGGTGTCATGATCCAGGTTTTATAAATGAGGAAATCGAGGCCTAGAAAAGTTACATGACTTGTCTAATGTTACACAGCCTAGGGTTTTAGAATTTATCTCAAAGTTGTTTTCAATGAATTATCTTGGGGGTGCTTTCGGCCTGTTACTGTTTCCTAGGGACAGCACAGGACACAGATACTGGAAACACTGGGTTGGTGCAAAAGTAATTGCTTTTTTCGACGAAGTCTTGCTCTGTCACCAGGCTGGAATGCAGTGGCGTAATCTCTGCTCACTGCAATCTCTGCCTTCCAAGTTGAAGCGATTCTCCTGCCTCAGCCTCCTGAGTAGCTGGGACTACAGGAGTGCACCACCATACCCGGCTAATTTTTGTGTTTTTAGTATAGACGGGGTTTCATCATGTTGGCCAGGATGGTCTTGATCTTGTTACCTTGTGATCCACCCACCTCGGCATCCCAAAGTTCTGGGATTACAGACGTGAGCCACCGCGCCCGGCCTCCCATTACTTTCTGTTAATAATAATAAGGGTGGTTTCCAGTGTCACGGATCTTTCTAAAAAGCCATCTCTTTTCCTTTCCTTTTTTTCGAAAAATACCTACTCCTTCTCACCTTATCTATACCACCTTATATAGTGATTATATTTAGCATCGTTACTGTGGGATAAACTGACATCATGTGGTTTTCATGTGACCCACTGAGATCAACGTCACCTGTGTAGTCTATGTGCCAAAAACATTTAACCTGAATACGATAAAGGAAAAAAAACTGTGCGCATCTAAATTTAGAGACTTTCTACAAAGTCTCTCTGTCGCCCAGGTTGGAATTCAGTGGCACAATCTTGGCTCACTGCAACTTCCACCTCCCAGGTTCAAGCAATTCTCCTGCCTCAGCCTCCCAAGTAGCTGGGACTACAGGCACATGCCACCATGCCTAAAATGCAAATTTTTGTATTTTTAGTAGAGATGGGGTTTCACCATGTTGGCCAGACTGGTCTCAAATGTTTGACCTCATAATCCACCCGCCTCAGCCTCCCAAATTACTGGGATTACAGACATAAGCCACGGCGCCTGGCCTGAAAAACAGTCTTACTGCCTGAATACTAAGTGAACTCAACTTCAGACAGAGCTGTCCTGGCCTCAGGAATTTTATATATTTAAATTACCACTATTGGTTTGTTGCATTTAGTTATGGTTTGACACTAGGTCGATTGTATTCTGCATTCCAACCTCATGATTTCATCTTTTTCTCCAAACTTACCCCTTTTCACCAGCAATACCACCATCCATCCATATAGCTGCCCAACTCAGAAAACTATGAGTCTTATATCTGGTGACCAAGCCTTTTCCCTTTCTCCTCTTAACAACCAGAATAGGTTGATCTACTCTTTATCTCAGATGGATGATACAGTTGTCTTTAGAACCTCCTGTCCCATCTCACTCCCACACTATTTTCAAAATGGTCATTCTAAAATGTATTTATTATTATGTAACTCCATTGCCTAAATCTTGGAATGGCTTTGGACTGTCTTCATTCCACACTTTTTTATTATTTATTTATTTATTTATTTATTATTATTTTTTTAAAGACAGGGTTTCACCATGTTGGTCAGGCTGGTCTTGAACTCCTGACCTCAGGTGATCCACCCGCCTTGGCCTCCAAAGTGCTTGGATTACAGGTGTGAGCCACTATGCCCAGCTCATTCCACACTTTTTATTTAGCAGAGCAAAGGTTTTCATGCCTGATGAACCTGGACATGTATTCAGTCACTCTTCCATCTTTGCTGTATATATAGTCCAGCCATACCAGACCACACGCAGGTGTTTTTTGCTATTCCAAGACTTTGTTCCTATAATTAGAATGCTATTCCCCTATTCTATTTGTTTGGCTATCTCTTATATTCAACAAAGCCTCAATTTATTTTGCAGCCACCAAAAACATGCATGCTAAAATAATTAGGTGAAAGGTTTTTGGGAAACACAGTCTCCCAAATGTCACCCCACTGATTAACTTTGAAGGGAAAAATATATTTATACTGGAGAAACTTGGTGGTATCTATACCACCTTATACAAGTCATCAAATTTAGCATCATTACTGTGGGATAAACTGATCTCATGTTGCTCTTGATGTGACCCACTGAGATCATCACCTATGTAGTCTCTGTGTCAAAAACATTTAACCTGAATATAATAAAGGAGAAAAACTATGCAAGTCTAAATTGTGAATTTCTACAAAACAATGCCTTCTGTTCTTAAAAGGAAGCTCATGTCAAAGAGAGAATTATTTTAGATTAAGAGAGATTAAAGAGATGTGACAACTGTGTAATGGTGTGATTGATTACCTGACAGGATACTAGATTTAAAAAGATTTTTTTAAAGCCATATGAAATATTATTGGGGCGACTGTGGATATTGCCAATGTATTAGATAATGTATTTTAAATTTCCCAAGTGTGATAATTATACGATGGTTATGTAGGAGAATGCCCTTTTTCTTTTTCTTTTTTTTTTTTTTGAGACGGAGTTTCGCTCTTGTTACCCAGGCTGGAGTGCAATGGCGCGATCTCGGCTCACCGCAACCTCCGCCTCCTGGGTTCAGGCAATTCTCCTGCCTCAGCCTCCTTGCCCTTTTTCTTATATGATACACACTGAAGTATTTAAAGTGTCTTAATGACTGCAGCGTACCCAAATGGTTTCAGAAAAAAATGTGCCTGTGTATGTGTGCTCTGCATGTGTGGATCTGTCTACAGAGAGGGGGAGACAGGAAGCAAATACAGCAAACTGTTAACAGGTGAATCCAGTGAAGGGCATATGGGTGCTGATTGTACTTATTATTTTGCAACTTTTGTATAGATCTGAACATTTAAAAAAATAAAAAGTTGGAGGTGAAATAAATTTAGAATCAGCCTCTAGAAATGTTTTCCCTCCCTGGCTCCTCAACTTTCATAGCACTCTGTGTATTTCTTTATTATACTCTGTTCTCTTTCTTCTCATTAGAGTATTTAAGGTAAGATCCATTTGTTGAGTCTGCCATTTATTACTCATGTTGCCCTCAGGAAAATTACTTAGTTTCTCTATGTCTTAATTTTTATATTTGTAAAATGTAGATAGAAAATTGTGGAGGCCAAAGCAACTCCATCTTCGACGCTAATCTACCATATTGACTTCTGATCAACCTCAGTTCCAGTAATACCTCTGAGATTTCCAGTTACTCTGTTGTTTAAGAGCATGTGCTTACCTTTAGTCCCCCCTGTAGGGCAAACTCCTACCCATTCTCTCTGAGGCATGTGTGTCCCTCCCTTATAGTATATACGGCACGTGATATCCTGGGTCGGGAGATAATGGTATGGGGATCTAACATCTTGTCTCCCCACTGCCTGAGACGCAGATATGGCTTCTGTTCGTAAGTCCCTATTAAATGTTTCTAAGAAACTGAGGTTGTCAGCTTCTTTCTTCAGCCTCTCAGCTTCCTCAGCCTTTGGGGTAGGTTTGCATAGACCTCCTCACTGTGAAACAAAAATAGAACCAACTGATGGGGCTCTTGTGAGGATTAAGTGAGATGCTGCCTGCAACTCATGTAGCGCGATGTTTATCTTGTAGAAAGTTCTCAGAAAGGTAAGTGTAATGTCTATTCCCATTACTATGGTCTTTTCTCTCTGCATTTCATGCCCACGTATGATAGCTGGCTCATAACAGGTGCTCAATGAGTAAATGATGCACCGCCCTCAGCTACCATTTTGTTGTTGGGCATCATGTAAAAAGAACTGATACCTGGGGGAATGAGCTAAGGGTTAATGCTAAAGAGAAGTCTAGACTAAAAACCCACAGACCAATAGATCTTGGACATCTGTGGGTACACAGTAGAAACCTGATTTCAGATTCTATGGGTCTACAGGTTTTCTTTCTTTTTTTTTTTTTCCTTTTTTTGAGACACAGTCTCACCTTGTCACCCAGGCTGGAGTGCAGTGGCACAATCTCAACTCACTGCAACCTCTGTTTCCAGGGCTCAGGCGATTCTCCTGCCTCAGACTCCCAAGTAGCTGGGACTACAGACAGGCGCCACCATGCCTGGCTAATTTTGTGTTTTTAGTAGAGATTGGGTTTCACCATGTTGGCCAGGCTGGTCTCGAACTCCTGACCTCAGATGATACGCCTTCCTTGGCCTTCCAAAGTGCTGGGATTACAAGCATGAGCCACCATGCTCGGCCACTATGGGTTTTCTTAATGTATGGGTAGAGGCAGCTCTGCTATTAGCAAGTGCGAACAGTCCTTATTCTTGTGCTTTGGACGTTACCCCTGCACCCCCATCCTGGGGACATACCTGTGCTTAGGCTTCAGGCCAAACATTTCATGGTCAAACCTTTGGTTCATCTTTCTTTCCATATATGTGTTTTTTAATGACTGGCCACAGATCTTTGACATAAAATATATAAGTCGAGAAGAGTACAACACATCAACAGGATATCCATAGTCTCCTACACGATTGAAGATCCAGGCCCCTCTCCTGGTGCTGAGGAAAACCTGGGACATGGGAGAGAGTGTTAGCCTTAGTCACTCAGGATCATAAACCTTCAAAAGCACCCCAGTTTTCTTCAAGAATCATTTCAAACTCATTAGTCTGGCTTTTTAGCCCCTGCTCAATCTTCGTGGGTTTTTATGTTTGGTTCCTGCCATTTCCCTTCCCAAACACTAAACTTACAATGAAATTGGTGTATCTACTGTCCAAGAATACGTCTTGCTCTAATCCACCACTGCGTTTCTGTTTAGTGGCATTATGCCTGTCTGGAATGCCTTCTCTCCTCTTAACACTCTAAAGTCTGTTCATTTTTTTTCTTTGAGATGGAGTTTCGCTGTTGTTGCCCAGGCTGGAGTGCAATGGTGCAGTCTCGGCTCATTGCTACCTCTGCCTCCCAGGTTCAAGCGATTCTCCCGCCTCAGCCTCCTGAGTAGCTGGGATTATAGGCATGCGCCACCATGCCCGGCTAATTTTGTATTTTTAGTAGAGATGGGGGTTTCCCCATGTTGGTCAGGCTGGTCTTGAACTCCGAACCTCAGGTGATCCACCCACCTTGGCCTCTGAAAGTGCTGGGATTACAGGCATGAGCCACCAGCCCAGCCCAAAGCTTGTTCAGTTTTTAAGACCCAAATCAAGACTGCCTCCTCCATGAAGACACCACTGATCATTCAGGCTGACAGTTTTTCTCTCCATCCTTTGAACTTGTCTAGCATTTATCACCTGTAAAACTCATTAAAAATCACAGGCGCGGTGGCTCACGCCTGCAAGCCCAGCACTTTGGGAGGCCGAGGCGGGTGGATCATGAGATCAAGAGATCGAGACCATCCTGGTCAACATGGTGAAACTCCATCTCTACTAAAAATTCAAAAAATTAGCTGGGCATGGTGGTGCGTGCCTGTAATCCCAACTACTCAGGAGGCTGAGGCAGGAGAATTGCCTGAACCCAGGAGGCGGAGGTTGTGTTGAGCCGAGATCACGCCATTGCACTCCAGCCTGGGTAACAAGAGCGAAACTCCATCTCAAAAAAAAAAAAAAAAAAAAATCACAGAATGGTAAAGTTGAAAGCAGCTGGAAACCATTTAATCTAAAACCCTCATTCTTTTGCCGTTGACATTTGCATTATTACAAAAACCCCTGCTATTTATCATTTTTGTTGATATTGAACTTTCTCCATTCTTAATTTCTGTCGCTTCAAAGGCATTTTCTCAAGGGCAGGAGATACAGCCTACACATCTCCACAGCAGATCATCGTCACTTCCATTTATTGCGATTTGTGGCCTTTAAGTCACTGTGCTAGGTCCTTCATCTCTAGTACAACAACCTCTTAAGGGAAGTATTGCTACACCCATGTCATAGATGAGGGGCATGGAGGGGATGAGTAACTTGCCTGAGGTCACAGAGCTAGTAAGTGGCAGAGCTGAACTTCCAACCCAGGTCTGACTGACTCCAAAGTCTGTGCTCAAGAAATGTTTGATTGATTGTTTAATAGAGAAAAATAAGATTGCTAGCAGAACAACAGGAATCTTGCTAGTCTTTCTGTGTCCTCCGCCGGCTAAAATCCATGTTCGGAGCTGATAAAGATCTGATATCCAGTTACCTGGCAAAAGGATCACTTTTTCTATATTATGAAACTCTCTGGAGATGGCTTCCAGATTGTAAGATATGTAAGTACATTGCTTCAAAGTCGTTTTGTCTAAGATGGCCTGGCTACAGAGGGATAATTGTTTACTTCATAAATCTTACCTCACCTATGATGGCTGGAAGTGCTGGGATAATTATGTACTTCCACATGTCACAGTGGAAAGAGCATATATGGTCTTAGAAACTGAACGGTTTTGTGTGCTGGCTATATAACTTCTGATGAGTAATGAAAACAGTCAGAACCCTAATAAAAAGGCTTCCCATTTATGAAATAGTAACAATAATACATCTATTGCAAGGCTGTTGTGATAATTGAGTAGTGTTTTTGTAAAACGTATGGTATATAGTAAACGCTTGATAAGTGCTTAACAGCTGTCATATTACTTATTTCAGTTTTCTAAGTTTGCTATACCTTGTTTTAAGCAAATAACATTTACAAATCAGATTTACAAGGAAAACTGTTTCATCAGTGTAATCTTACATGAAATTAATCTTGAAAGAAAGGGATGTTTTCTCTTTACAAAAGCATCCACTAGAATTATCTGAAAAACTTCCATGATATACGGAAATATATAGGTCCATTTAAAATTTTTGATTTATAAACAAATCCTCATGAATACAATTTAAAATGTAAAGCAAAATGTTAGAACTCAGCAATTGAGTTTCTTCACCTTGCTTTACTGGTGTGACAGTCTTGCCTTTGCTATGCAGATACACCTTTCCTTTGCATTTTCACTGGCTTTCTCACAGACACAGCCACCTTATCTGTACCCACACAAAAACGCTTTGTTATTTGGTAACCTGCAATTCCCCAGGGCAGATAAGGCCAAGCTCCCTTAGAACTGCCCATTTGAAAAACCAATGATATTAAGGAAGGCTCTTGCCATGGGTCCCCACTCCATATTTTGCACATTCTTCTACCATAACACCCATACATGTTTTAACCCTTGTTTATATAATTATTTTTAATCCTTATTTATATAATTATTTCCTGATAAATGTTTGTTGAATTAATTCAAGAAGTAACATGAAACCATTTTTGTGGCTATAGATGAGCATTTACTGAGAAGTGTTTTTGAACAAAGTTGCTAAGAGTCATTTAACAGAATTGCGGCACTAGGCTTCTAATGAAAATAAAACAATTTAAAATATATTTGTAGAGAGGCACGACTTGATCAAAGTTACCAAAGAACAACCAAGACATTTACCTATTGCCAGTAGAGTTTGATTCAATAAAAACATTAATAAAATACAATATTGGCATGTCTTTTTCCAGGAATTTATACTGAAGACACTTGCTTCTCAGTTCAAAATATGCTATACAAAACCGAAAACAAACGAAACAGAAAGCGAAGGAAATAGAAATTGCTTTAGAACGAATGTTATTCTGTCACCTAACTGTATGCGTAGGCTGGGGCAAACTGCTTGCACGTGTTACAGTTTGGATGCTACATGGATACCCACACTGTCTTTGGGAAGGTAAGATTGCTGCTTTTTTCCATTTGGGGAGTGTAAAGGGAAAATCGCGCACCATCCTATGAGTGCAAAGTTTTCAGGGATCACAGTGCGCTTTCCTGTGTGTAAGAATGTAGCACTTCTGCTGGCCAAAAGAAGAACCTCACTCTCAATACGGCTTTCTAACCACCTCTCCCAGCAATCACTTGATCTTCATCAAAGACAGGGGCACACTCTGAGAAGATGCCTGCTTAGGATAATGAGCCCAGACTGTAGCCATGATCCAGTTCCTTGGTGTGAGGCAGCTGCATGATGGAACTCTAACTGGAAGCCTTACCTCCTCTACTCGCATCAGTCACAATGTCGCCAACTAAGGTCATGAAAGCAAGCCCAACCTTTGCCCCTGGCACCGGTGGGCTATGTGCAGGCATCCCTACTCTCCCTACTCTGTGGGCACCACCTGCAGCTTCCGTGGGGAAACTGCAGCTACCGTGAAACAAAGTAATTAACTGACTGATTCAAACCTGTTTGGCGGTGTGGCTGATCTCCACAGCCAGATCCCCTCCAGAATTCCCAATGCCAATTATAATGACTCTCTTTCCAGTGAATCCCTCTGGGTTCTTATAGTCTCGACTGTGGAAGTACTGCCCTTTGAACTTCTCAATTCCTGCAAGAGAAGGGAAAATAAGTATCAGGTGATGGTTTATATGATGGATATCATTTGTCAAGTCACCTGGTCTTCTTGCAGACTTAAGTTTAAGCAGATATTCTCCAAGTGTTCTCTCTTTATGCAGCTACTTTCTTGTCTCTCTCAATATATTTGCCTATTTTCTTTTCCCCTAGCCTCAGAGTAGTACCGTGTGATTTTCTTATCATATGTACTTTGCGTAACTCAGGATGTGTTTGTATTTTGGATTTATAGACTATAAATACAAACTGCCTCAGAAAACCTCCATTCTATTTTGTCTTTTCATCCTCTTAAATACCTAATCCCTGGCTGGGCACCGTGGCTCACGCCTGTATTCCCAGCACTTTGGAAGGCCGAGGTGGGCAGATCACAAGGTCAGGAGATCAAGACCATCCTGGCCAACATGGTGAAGCCCCATCTCTACTAAAAATACAAAAGAATTAGCTGGGCGTGGTGACATGTGCCTGTAATCCCATCTACTCAGGAGGCTGAGGCAGGAGAATCGCTTGAACCAGGGAGTCAGAGGTTGCAGTGAGCCGAGATCATGCTGTTGTACTCCACTCTGGTGACAGAGTGAGACTCCATCTCAAAAAAAGAAAATCTGCTCCCATTTCACTTACAGCACATGCACACACACACACACACACACACACACACACATGTATTTTTGAGATGGAGTTTCACTCTTGTTACCCAGGCTGGAGTGCAATGGTGCGATCTCGGCTCACCGTAACCTCTGCCTCCTGGGTTCAAGCAATTCTCCTGCCTCAGCCTCCTGAGTAGCTGGGATTACAGGCACGCGCCACCATGCCCAGCTAATTTTTTGTATTTTTAGTAGAGATGGGGTTTCACCATGTTGACCAGGATGGTCTCGATCTCTTGACCTTGTGACACACCCGCCTCGGCCTCCCAAAGTGCTGGGATTACAGGCACGAGCCACCGCGCCCGGCCCCATATATTTTTATATACTCTAGAGTACACAGAGAATGCCTTTTTCTTTCTTTAATGAAAATCCAGGCCAAAGACTGAAATTCTTCAAGCTTTCATTTTTTCTTTAGAAACTCAATATTTTGGTTTACTTTATTGCTGAAAAATTCCTCATTCAACCTAATGCTCCTCAAGAACTCCACATTCTTCCTTCTGATACTTAGAAAAACTAAAGTCATTGTAAAACTAAATAGACCTCAAATTTTGCTCTAATCTCCAAAAATTACAAAAATGGGAATAACACAAGTTTCCCCAACATCTTTCTGGGGAACATGAAGAATTAGGATAAGCCTTATTTCATTCCAAAGTAGGAATTAGACTACAGTCCTTCCATTTCTCAGGGTCAGGTCACAGGCATGGGTCAAGGGTCTTCCATCATAACAAGTTACTCACCAGGGAAGCTTTCCAGAGGAAGATGAGCATTGGTGTGATGGCCAGTGCAAACCATGACTCCATCAAAGACATCTGTCTCCATTTTCCCTTGAGACTCAGTGACCACTTCCCACTGGCCTGAAGTTGAGAAATCGGGCCGCTTTTTCACAGTGCACACAGTGGTCTGAAACGGAAAATGATAAGCACAGGGGACACCCCTGACATGACTCTCCTTGCAGAATCCTACACAGAGGGCTGACATCACAGGCACGCACTCTCATGTCGTAGGACCCATGCAGGGATATTTGATTTTCATACTCCACAAATAAGAACTGTTTTGTTTTGGGCTGTGGTCAGAATGAGAAAACTTCCACGAGGCAGAAAAAAACAGTAACATGGTGTTGGCAGGCTAATGTACTTTCCTCTTCTAGAAAAATGCGAGTCCCTAGGCCTTTTAGTCCGCGTCCTAAGGCACTGTGACAGCTGAGTAAGCCTGGGCTTCTCCTGTGCTTTGATGACACTCCATGCACTACATGCCTATTCTCCTGACCCCCAAATGTCCTGAGACCTTCTGATATTCTCTTCTCCTGGCTAACTTTAAACACGTGACTGAGATATAGAGCTCCTTTTCCAGGTAGGGTAGAAAAACACCTAATGGCTCTCATTTTATGTAAATGAATCTCCCTTTGACTCTCATAGATACCCATTTTTCAAGGAACTATAAAGAAGGAGGCTGTGAAACAGGATAGAGGTATGATTATAGCTTTTTAAAAATAATAAATACGGGTTATTCTACTTAAGTTAAGGAAACATTATGTGATTCTCAGGGCCTATGACCATCATGTCTTGGACTAATAGGGACACCACCCCAGCCCGGGCGTGGTGGCTCATGCCTGTAATCCCAGCACTTTGGGAGGCTGAAGCAGGTAGATCACCTGAGGTTGGGAGTTCGAGACCAGCTTGATCAATATGGAGAAACCCCATCTCTACCCAAAATGCAAAATTAGCCAGGCATGGTGATGTGCACCTGTAGTCCCAGCTACTCAGGAGGCTGAGGCAGGAGAATTGCTTGAACCTGGGAGGTGGAGGTTGAAGTGAGCCGAGATAGTGTCACTGCACTCCAGTGTTGGCAACAGAGCAAGACTCTGTCTCCAAAAGAAAATAAAAGGCGGGGGGGGGATGCCACCCCTGCATGTCTTGGCCATCCGGCACTATTTATAGTTCCTCTATCATGTTGTGCCTCTGCCTAGATCGCCCTTTTATTCCTTATTTAGTAGATTCCTGCTCAACCTTCAAGACTCAGAACTTTATCTCCTTTAAGAAACCTTCCCTGGAACCTGATACTTTGTGCCCTGATGGGTTCAACATCTCTCCTCTGAGCTGCAATGTATAGATTTCTAGCATTTGTCCCCATGTAACTCTTTATTTTTATTAATTATATTTATAATACAATTTTTCTTCATTTTTTATCCCCTTAACTAGACTATAAAGTTACTGATTTTTCCTTTTTGTCTTTGCATCTTCAGTACTTAATATGATAACAAACTTGTTCGATAAGTATTGTTTAAATAAGTGAGGAGAAGCACCATTGCAATGTAAATGACTTACTTTAGAAGTTATCACTAGATGTTTTCATTTGGTTATGTCGTTAACCAGAAGAAGGCATGACTTAGCAGGATGATCACAAGGCAGAAGGTGTGGGCTTTTTGCAACTGTCAGAAACATCTGTTCTTTTATGTTCATGATCAGAAATTATAGCAAAGTCATAGAATATTTTAGAGCAGAAAGGAGCCTTGAAGTGATCTAGTATAATCATCTTGTTTTACAAACAAGGAAACTTTAAAAATTGAAATGGAGGAACTTGCTTGTCTAACATCTAAGTTAGTCAGTGGTAGGGCAAGGAGCAGAATCCAGGTTTTTGTTCTGCAATTCCCTCTACACCAGAGTTAACTCCCAGCAACTACACTTTGCTGGGTTTTTATGATGTTCATGTAAACAAATATATTGGAAAGTACTTCTGAAAGTATAAAAGGGCTAAGCAGTCATGAACAAGTTGTAGAACCAGAAGGTTTTAAAGTTCCCATACCTATCAGTTCCTTTCCATAATGGGGAAAACATTTCCCCTCATCCGTTTTATTGCAATCAAATTGTGTGAAATGAAGGTAATGAAAACACTCTGCCAGGTAGCTTCCTGTATATGCAGCCAAAATATATAAAAGAGACACCTTCACTTGAATATTCTTGAGGGACAAGGAGGACGAAGAATGGAGTTTTTGCCTGAGTAGACAGATGCATGTGCAAGTCAAGCCAATCTTTAGAAGTGAATATCGGTCATTAAAACCACATTATTCATTTACTTGGCAAACAACTTCAAACACAAAGATACCCACAAAATTTTCTACCTTAAATCGAATATACTTTAGAAGGTCAAATTCTTTAGCGTACATCCTGAAATACTCCAGCACCTGGGCATTATGCATGAAGTTAGGATAATGATCTGGGATTGGATAGTCACTGAAGCACATCATCTCTTTAGAAGAATTGATGATCACTGATTTGTAAATACTGGCCCTTCCTTCTTCAGGATTTTCCTACAATAAATAGAAAGTATGCTTAGCAACTTGAGAATCTTTATGATTTGTAAATATGAAAAAGTTTTCTGAAAGAATAGTCAATTACACACACACACACACACACACACACACACACACACACACACACCCCTTCCAGTATTTGTGCCCTTACATAGTCCTTCCCCTTGAATCTCATGTGTCTTTATGACCTGCTTTTGACCGACAGCGTACAGTTGAAGTGACACTGAATGACTGCCAAGGCCATGTCATAAGTAGCCTTGCAGATTCCGCCTGGGTCTCAGAAAGCTCGCTCTGGTAGAAGCAAGCAGCCATGTGAGAGCTCCAACCACCATGAGACCACCATAGCCTGAGGAAGTCCAGCCTCACCACATGAAGAGAAGGTCTGGGAGAGAAAAGATGTGGCTCGTTCCCAAAAATTCTACCTACTCCAGCTGAAGTTCCAAACATGTGAACAGAGAGTTACTAACACTGAGGAACAGGCTTTTAAATGAGTAACAGGCAAAATGGGAACACATACTGGAAAGAGTGTAACAGTTTCCATATACTGGAAAGAGCATAACATCTCCATTGTTTTCTGGAGAGCAGTGTTAAAACGTGTATCAAACTCCTTGCAATTTACCTGGCCTTAAAAAAAAATATTCAGCATCACTGAGGAAGATTCATGTTAAAGGTGTTAATACCAGCATTATTCATAATATAAAAGGAAACAAGCTGAATGCCCAACAAAATAACTGAAATTTGAGAACCACTGCACTAGATGCTTACTCCCAAAGTGTGGTCTGTATACCAGCAGCAGGGGCTTCACTTGCGAGATTGTTAGTTAGAAATGCAGACTCTCGGGCCGCAACTCAGACCTACTAAATCAGAACCTGCATCTTATCTTCAAGTGATTCAGATGCCATTGCAAACTGAGATGCATTTCATTAGATGACATTAATCCCTGATTCAGTGTTCTTTACCCTACAAGAAACTTCTTTGCTTCCTCAAAAACTTCCTATTGAGGCCAGGCACGGTGGCTTACACCTGTAATCCCAGCACTCTGGGAGGCTGAGGCAGGTGGATCACCTGAGGTCTGGAGTTTGAGACCAGCCTGACCAACATGGAGAAACCCTGTCTCTACTAAAAATACAAAATTAGCCGGACATAGTGGCACATGCCTATAATCCCAACTACTTGGGAGGCTGAAGCAGGAGAATCGCTTGAACCTGGGAGGTGGAGATTGTGGTGAGCTGGGATTGTGCCATTGCATTCCAGCCCGGGCAACAAGAGCGAAACTCCATCTCAAAAACAAACAAAACAAAACAAAACTTCCTGTTAACTACCTTATGGCGCTGTTGTGTTGATCACATAAAGTAATGAAATGATGCAATCTATCCAGCCTGTTTTTCTGTCATGGAGACTTTACAAATGAGTTTTCAGATTTTTCGATTTTCAAAAATTGTTTTGATTATGGAAAATCACCTTAATCAATTTGGATTTCCTCCCTTTTTATTCCAGAAATGAACAGATATTGAGATATTGAGTATTATGAAACATAAATAGCCACAAAGGAGAGCATTTGTTGCCTTTGTCCATTTTTAGGGTGGTTTTTCTTCCATTTTTATTGCATAATTATTCAATCTAGGAATCCTACATTGATGATTCCCATTCCTCTGCCCCATGATCCAAAGTCTCATTTCTTTAACTGCTGATCACATTTTCACAAGTCCCCTTCGAAGTCTTTTCTTCTAATCTATTCTACCTATTTCAACCAAAGTGTTCCCTCTAAGGTGTGGCTGGACTCTATCTCTGCCCTAAATAAGATTTTAGATGTTGCCCCATTTCCTGTAGAATGAAGTTTCTATTTCTCAGATTAGGATTCAAAGACCTCCATAACATTTTGTAGTATGTTCCTTATCATCCCAACTTGATTATACGCCCCTGGAATTGTACTCCTGGTTTCCCCCACAGCGTACAAAATGATAAATAGCATTCAATAAATGTTTATTGGATGCATATCAAATTGTATTGAGAAAGGGATATATAGAATAAGATGTAAGTTCACAATATGTGTAACAAAACTAATAAAATACATCAACATTTATCTCAAAAGGAGTTCAATAAGATATATGTATCTCACTCCTAAAATGTCCTAAGAAAAATGGAAAAATCATATAAAGTCAAATGCATAAAGATATGTTTTTATATTACTTAAATAGCAATTAATTAGAAATAATGTGAAATGTTCCCAAAATAGATGAATGGTTTAGTCAGTTATATTATCTCAACATGCAAAATTTATCTTCCACACCACTCCATGGGTGTTCTGATAAATACAAAGTAGATCCTGCCACTCTACTGCTTAATGGCTTCTCTTGATTCCAGAAAATAAAATTTCTTATTTTGAAATTTAGCACATTTCACAATCTAGCCTGGTTTACCTTTTAATCTTCATCCAATGTTCTCCTCATTTAATCTCAAATTTCTACGTTATTAAATTTTTCCCAGAACATTTTAGGCTCTTGCACAACTTTAAGCCTTTGTAAATATTACTATTTATTCACATGGAAAATGTCCTGTCCTTCAAGAGTCACATCAAATGTCACTTCCTTCAGGAAGACTTTTCTAATTTCTCCAGAGAGTTAGATTCCCCCATTCATCCACCAAGCTCCCAAAACTCTGTTCATATTTCTACAAAGATAACATAAACATACTATATTATCATGCATTTGTTTCCATGATTGTGAGAAACCAGAGAGTAGCTTTGTCCTTTTTAAAATCTCTATTGTTAGGACTGGTGTGTTTTGGATGTGCAATAAATGCTTTCAAAAGAACTAGTTAATGAATTACGGAAAGTGAATTTGGAGACACCAAAAACTGTGATTTTGAAGTCTGTGCAGGAACATTAAAAAATGGCCTGTGATGCAACTTCAAGTGAAAAAGTAATTGTCAAATTAAATCTACATTCTAATCACCAAATATGTAATATTATGTCTACCTATGGGTACCTAATTATAATTGTATAATCGCTCCCTGTTAGATATGTCACTTTTGAGTATACTTTATTTATTTTAAATGGAAAAAATTGAAAATACAGAAAACCACTTGATTTATTAAGGCAGTAGGATTTCTATATTTTTCTTTTATTTTTGTTAAAATGTTGCTTGTACACCACCCCTCATGATAAAAACTCTTAAACTAGGAAGAGAGATAAACGTCCTCAGTTTGATAAAGAAGATCTAGGAAATACCTACAACTAGCATCATACTTAATAGTCAGAAACTCGACACTTTTCCCCTAAGACTGGCAACAAGCTCAGGACGTCCTCTCTCTCCACTCCTATGGAACATTGTACTGGAAGTCTTAGCTAGTACAATACTAGAACAAAGCAAAGCAAAGGATATACTGATTGGAAAGGAATAAAGACAACTTTTTATCTGCAGATGACCTGACTCTCTGTAGAAAATTCCAAAGAATTATAAAATTAAAAAAAAAAAAAAAAAAGGCGGGGCGCAGTGGTTCCTGCCTGTAATCCCAGCACTGTGGGAGTTCAGGGTGGGCAGATCACAAGGTCAGGAGACCAGTCAGGCCAATATGATAAAACCCCGTCTCTGCTAAAAATACAGAAAAGGTAGCTGGGAGTGGTGGCACGCACCTGTAATCCCAGCTATGCGGGAGGCTGAGGCAGAGAATTACTTGAACCCGGGGATGGAGGTTGCAGTGAGCCGAGACTGCGCCACTGCATTCCAGCCTGGGCGACAGAGCGAGACTCTGACTCAGAAAAAAAAAAAAAAAAAAAATTCTAGAGGCAATAAGTGAGTACAGCAGGGTTGCAGGATACACGGTTAACATACAAAAATTAATTGTTTTTTTAATATATCAGAATGAACTGGAATTCAAAATTTTTAAAAATCCATCTACAGCAATACCCCCGAAATTACGTACACAGGTATAAATATAACAAAATACGTATAGGACTTATAAACATGAATTACAAAACACAGACGAAGGAAATCGAAGATTCAAATAAATGAGAGAGAGTCTGATTCATAGACTGGAAGACTAAATATTGTTAGGATGTCAGTTCTTTCCAACTTGACCTGTAGATACAACACAATCCTAATCAACATCCCAGCAAGCTATTTTAGAATCCAAGCTAACACGTGGATTCTAAAGTGCATATGGAAAGACAGAAGGTCTGAAACAGAAGACTTTGTCCTTAATTGTGGGCTCTGCATAGTGACTTTGTTCCAAAGAGCACAAAGAGCGACTTTACTGTGGCAAAAACTGACAAAGACGACCGCAAGCCAGGACATCAAGTTTAACATCAACAGTGATATGGTTAAAATCAACAGTGATATTTTCTAGGGTTTTTATAGTTTTAGGTTTTACATTTACCTTTTTTTTTTTTTTTTTTTTTTTTTTGACGCAGAATCTCGCTCTGTCTCCAGGCGCAGGCTGGAGTGCAATGGCGCGATCTCGGCTCACTGCAACCTCCGCCTCCCAGGTTCAAGCAATTGTTCTGCCTCAGCCTCCCCAGTAGCTGGGACTACAGGCGCGCGCCACTGTGCCCAGCTCATTTTTGTATTTTTTTAGTAGAGACGGGGTTTCACCATGTTGGCCAGGATGGTCTGGATCTCTTGACCTCCTGATCCGCCCACCTCAGCCTCCCAAAGTGATGGGATTACAGGCGTAAGCCAACGTGCCCGGTCTACATTTAACTTTTTAATCCATGTTTAGTTGATTTTCATATATGGCAAAAGGAAGGGATCCCATATCAGTCTTCTGCATATGGCTAGCAGTTATCCCAACCCCATACAATTTATCCTTGTAAAAAACTTTCATTGGTATCCCCTGAACCTAAAATAAAAGTTGGAAACAGAAAAATAAAAAAGAAAGGTGGAACAAACTTACATTTCAACAAAGATATATTTTGGCATACATCGAATGGTAATTTCCTACTTATAATAATACAATGAGGTTTATGTTTCAAAATAAAAAAACAGTGGATATAATGTTGATAGCATGTACCTTTGATGGGATGTGAGGAGAATGATACTTTACCTTTATAATATTCTTCCCCAAAATTTATAACCCCAGTTTAACCGTGAGAAAAAAGTCAGATAAATCCCAACTGAGGGATAGTCTACAACATACCTGACCAGTAAGTAAGTAATTCCCAAAACTATCAAGGGCGTCAAAAACAAGGAAAGTCTAAGAAATACTACAGCTAAAAGAGCCTAAGGGGACATGACTACTGAATGTAATATGGCATCCTGGGTGGCACCTGGAACAGAAAAAGGCCATTAGGAAAAACTGAGTAAATCTGAATCAAGTACGGACTTCAGTTAATAACAATGTGTCAATAATGGTTCATTCATTATTTAAAGATGTTAATAATGGGGGAACCGGATGTGAGGTATACTGTAATTCTCTGTACTGTCTTCCTAATAAATTTTATAAGTCTAAAGCTGTTCTAGAATTAAAAATGTATTTAACCATGTTTATACATAAGTGTATTTTTTTAAATTAAGGTAAATTAATGAATGGCAGGGTCATTTTGGAATTAAGATGTTTGTTTGCATGCAGAGCAGGGGAGGCACATTCCTAACTTCTGAATTTTATTTCACTTATTCATTGAAAATATATTTATAAAGTCGCTCTGTAATAAAATATTTTATTAGGTACTGATAAATACCAGTCTGTACCTGTATTCCAATGTTTCTGTTTACAGAGTAGAGCCATGCTTTCCACAGCAGGTCTGTTGGGATCACTGAGTGAAATGAATGAGAGATCTTACCTCTCTGAGATACTCGTATATTTCAACTCTTTTTCAAATCACTAACCACAACAAAGTGTTATCCTGTGTCAACAAAATCCTTCAAATCCTTCAAACCACCTGATTGAATCTGAGGTAAGGTTTATCACTGTGCCAATCTACTGCTTTACAAAAGAGTGAACACAGGGTAGTAGTGGGTTAGTGAGTAGAAGAAAAAGAAGCTTCTGCTCCTGGATTTTACAATTTTCTACCACTGATGAATAAATCTTCCCTCTATAAATTTTGAATACTGATTATATTTCCTACCAAGGCACAAGGCTCACACATTTGAGCAGGAAGTCTGTAAGAAAAAAAAGGGCCAGGTGTCTTTTTATTTGCAGAGGACCTGACTGTCTCATGCCTGTAATCCCCACAGTTTGGGAGGCTGAGATGAGCAGATCACTTGAGATCAGTTCAAGAATAACCTGACTAACATGGTGAAACCTCGTCTTTACTAAAAATACAAAAAATTAGCCAGGTGCGGTGGTGCATGCTTAATTCCAGCTACTTGAAAGGCTGAGGCATGAGAATCACTTGAACCCAGGAGGCAGAGATTGCAGTGAGCCAAACTCATGCCACTGTCCTCCAGCCTAGGTAACAGAGTGAGACTCAGTGTCAAAAAAAAAAAAAAAAAAAGAAAAGAAAAAAAAGGAAAAAAAAGAGGGAGAGAGAGAGAGAGAAAGCGGGGGATGGAAGTTGGGATAATTGGAACTGATAGGATTGGAAGCAGTAATAGGGACAGAAGAAAGGAGAATTTAAATGGGAGGAAGGAGGACAGTGTGGGTCTTCTGTTCTTGTCAGATTCTCAAAATCCCATGAAATCGAAACTCTTTGAACCGTTGTTCTTAACCTTGTCTGCACACTGGAATCATCTGCGGGGCGGGGGGGGGGGGGGGTCTTTAAAAAATGCAGATAGTAAAACACATGCTTGGCTGTAGAAATATAATGGTGAACCACACATCCAATCAGGTGCTTCAAAGAACCTGAAAGATTTTGTTGACACAGATGTAGTCTGTTGTAACAGAAGTCAGAGTGGTTACGATAAACACGGCTTATTTGCAAGGAGGCAGCTTAGCTTATAAAGTGTTAAAATTTTGCCAAGTGGATAATCAGAAGAAAAACCTCCACATTAAGTCTTTAGCAGAGAAGAAGTTTAAACCACATTGGAGATAAAAAACAGAAACCTGAGAGTCAGACAGGATGACTCTCTGAACGTCCTCCCATCCTCAAGTGATTTCATGCCTGTCGAGTAACTGCCAAACCTGGCTAAGGTGCTTAGTAAAGACACATCTGTGTGAGTCCCACCCCAACCTACTGAGTAATAACGACACGTTATTAAGGGAAGAACTAGGTGTGAGGTATACCGTAATTCTCTGGACTATCTTCCTAATAAATTTTGTAAGTCTAAAACTGTTCTAAAATTAAAAGTTTATTTAAACATGTTTGTGGCCGGGCGTGGTGGCTCACGCCTGTAATCCAAGCACTTTGGAGGCCAAGGCGGGTGGATCATCACCTGAGGTCGGGAGTTCAAGACCAGCCTGACCAACATGGTGAAACCCAGTCTTAAAATCATAATAATAATAATAAACATGTTTGTGCAGAAGTGTATTTTTGAAAACTACGGTAAATTAATGAATGGCAGGGTCATTTTGGAATTAAGAAGTTTGCTGGCATGGAGAGCAGGGGAGTCACTGAATAATAACTGACATGTAGCACTATGCACCGGGCACTGTTGTAAGTGATTGGCATAATTATCCACTCACTTACTCCAGACAGTAACTCTATAAAGTGGATACTATTATTACCCACTTCTTTTTTTTTTTTTTTTTTTTTTTTTTTTTTTTTTTTTTTTTTTTGAGACGGAGTTTTTCGCTCTTGTTACCCAGGTTGGAGCGCAATGGTGCCATCTCGGCTCACCGCAACCTCCGCCTCCTGGGTTCAGGCAATTCTCCTGCCTCAGCCTCCTGAGTAGCTGGGATTACAGGCACGCGCCACCATGTCCAGCTAGTTTTTTGTATTTTTAATAGAGACGGGGTTTCCCCATGTTGACCAGGATGGTCTCGATCTCTCGACCTCGTGATCCACCCGCCTCGGCCTCCCAAAGTGCTGGGATTACAGGCGTGAGCCACTGCGCCCGGCTATTACCCACTTCTTAAAGATGAAGAAACAGAGGCACAGTTCGGCTTAATGATGTGCTCAAGGTCACACTGCCAGTAGACGACAGAAATGAAACCAGGTTTGAGCCCACGACTGTGTTCTTCACCTCCATACCATGTTGTGGCTGGATTTTCAGAGCAGAATTTTCTCCTGTTTAGTAAAAACAACAGGTTTTTAGCCCATATCCAAGACCGATGATGGTAGAGGTATACAGGTCAGCGAAGGGGATCCACTCCAGATCTGAATAAGGATGACTGTCACATAAAGTTAGTCCCCAAAGCAGAGTCAGGATGCAAAAGGACTGTATTTCTGTTCAACTAAGGAATGCTATAAAGCCACTTTTATGTAGCCGGCCAAGACTGTGTTCGTTTTTATGAAATATGAAATGCAGAACAGATCTAGGGCACCTCAGTACTATTCACTGTTCAGAAAGCCAGTTGAAAAGCAAACCCGTTCTCCTCTAGCCACCCTAGATGCCAACAGGAAAAAAGGCTAAGGGAAGGAAGGAGGCCCCAACCCTGCTGTCGTGAAGGAGCGGGAAGCCAAAAAAGTGGCGAATGCTCTGTTTGAGAAAAAGCCTAAGAATTGTGGCATTGGACAGGACATCCAGCCCCTGAGGGACCTCACCCTTTTTCTCAAATTCCCCCCCACCCCACCCATATCAGGTTGCAACAGCAAGGAGCTATCCTAGAAGGCGCTGAGAACACTTCCTGCCACTAACCCATTCATCCAGGTCTCACACTGCCAAACAGATACTGACTGCTTAAGTGGGGCCCACAAGCACAGACCAGAGACAAAACAAGAAAAGCAGCAGAGACTGATGTTCTGGACTGATAAAAAGCTGCTGACCAAGGGGATATCCCCACCAAGACACCCCCGTCCTTCCTGCAGGGGTCAATACCATCACCATCTTGGGGGAGAACAAGAAGGCTCAGCTGGTGGTGATTGCGCACAATGTGGATCCCATCAAACTGGTGGTCTTCCTGCCTGCCTGGTGTCCTTAAAGGGGGTCCCTCACTGCATTATCAAGGGGAAGGTAAGATTGTGCCTTCCAGTCCACAGGAAGGCCTGCGCCACGCTGCCTTCACACAGGTTCACTAGGAAGACAAAGGAGGTGTGGGTGGCTAAGTTGGTGGCAGAACCAATTATAATGACAGATATGATGAGATCAGCTGCCACTGGGGAGGCAATTTCCTGGGTCCTAATCTGTGGCTCGAATCACCAAAGTGGAAAAGGGAAAGGTGAAAGAAGTTGCTACTAACCTGGGTTAAATGTACACTGCTGAATTTTCTGTAAATAGGAGTAATAAAAATTCTCCTTCAAAAAAGTGAAAAAATAAAAGCAAACACAACGCACGTCATTCTGGAGATCAATAAAGGTGGTTGATATCCTTTGGAATGTAGTAAGTTTATCTTTTTTTTTTTTTTTTTTTTGAGAGAAAGCGTCTCACTCTGTCGCTTAGGCTGGAGTGCAGTGGCATGATCTCCGCTCTCAGGGTTCAAGCGATTCTCAAGCCTCAGCCTCACAAGTAGCTGGAATCACAGGTGTGAGCCACCACGCTCGGTTAGTTTTTATATATTTAGTAGAGATGGGCTTTTGCCATATTGGCCAGGCTGGTCTCAAACTTCTGGCCTCAAGTGATCTACGCACTTTAGCCTCCCAAAGTGCTGGGATTATAGACATGAGCCACCACTCCCAGTTTAACTATTATTTAGGTAGACGGTATTTTAATACTGTTTCTAAAAAGTTGCAGAGCTGGATGTGCCTATTAAAGCAATTGGATGATGAAAGATAACACAGCTGCAGGTGCACTCTGCTCTCTTCTGAAGGTGTGACTTTGGAATTCTCAAGGGAAGGAAAAGTTCCAAGCAAACGAGGTAGCCAGATTTTGTATTCTATTAAAGTGCTAGGATGGTCAGAGAATTACCGAAAGTGAACAAGAATTTAAAAAAAAAAAAAAAAAAAGGTTAGAGAAGATTGAAAAGGGGGATTCCTGGAAGGGATTGTAAGCAGATAATTCTAGCTCATTTACCTACTAATACAGACCATAAGCAAGCCCTGCATTTCCCAACCCCTGCAGGTTTTCGAACGTTTGTCGTTTTGTTACCCTTCAGATGGTTTCACTCTTCTGGACAGCAGCTAAACTCATTCCATGAACATGGTCTCTGGGCCATTTCCGTAGACAACAGAAAAGGAAAAATAATATCTGTGTCCCATTTTGCTGCCAGCCTAAGGCAAGAGGAACCTTCATAAAGCCCGAAGTAAAGGCTGTAAGAAAGGCTCAGCAGGCTAGCAGATGTAATCACCGTCAAGCCCATCACAGTCCCTGACACAAGACAAAGCGTCGCACGCACCTAGTTGCAAGGGAGGGTTTCAAGTATCGAGTGACCAGGAGATATACCTGGAACCTCCAGAGCCCGCCGATGTCATCGGTCCTCTCAAAGCAGACGGGTTCCAAGCCTTCTTCCAGGCAGCACTTGATGGAAGAGAGCCCACTCGTTCCTCCTCCAATCACGGCAACTCTTTTCTTCGTCATGGTCTCCAGAGGTCTTCCCGCGTGGGTCGGTGCCGCCTGTCCTAAAGAACGGATGACAAAGGACAAAAAGCACACATCGGTCAGCAGTTTTCAGGGAGGACCCTGGCCATGGCGTTCGAGTAAATTCGGCACAAGAGGTGCTCTGGGAGGCCGGATTCCACGGTCCTCCGCACCCGAGGGAACCGCGCGGCGGGCGCGGGGCCGCCCTGCGCCTGCGAGCCCCGCGGTGACAGCGCTCTGCTGCGGGACCGGACCTCGCCGCCGCTCCCGAAGAGCCGGGCGGAGCCTGCAGCTGCTGTCCGGAGGCGACTCGACTCTTGAGTGGCGTCAAAGACACAGAAACCAGCCAGGCACAGACACCAGCGAGGGTCAGTGGGAGGGCCTGAGCGCTCCGCCTCCGTCCCGCGCCCGCGCCGCGCCCGCTCGGCGGCACCCGTTCTCCCTCCCGCGATGGGAATCGAACGTGGGCCGAAGCGGCTCTGGGCGAACAGGTTGATCCCACGACTTCTCTGCTTTCAGCGGCAGTCGCCTGCACTCCCAACTACTTTCTCTGAAAACGAAGGGCCCCCTAGCCTCCTCGGCGCCCGCGTCCGCCTCCACTGGGAACTTCCTGGTTTTTTAAAGTGACAAACTGCCAACAACCCCAAAGCAACGCCTGCTCCAAATGCTTGAGTGAACACCTCCCCTTCAGGTGATCTGTTCAGCCCGCACGCACCCGGCTCACCTGTACCTCTCTCCTCCCCTCTTCTCACAATCTGGATCTAAGAATCTGCGCTTCGGCAGAAATTTACCTTTAAATCCCCACGCGCTGAACTGAGTGCGGGGTTGGGGGTGGGGGTGCGGGCGGGGGTTGGGGGTATAGTGAGGAATGTATTGCTTCCTACTCAGAGGAGCTTACAGTTTAGTGGAGGAGACCAAAACATAAACAGATAATTTCAATGAAATAAAAGTATTTTTAATAGCGCTTTCACACAGTTATGTGAGTAACCAAATACACAAATTCTCCGCTTCTAAAATGCAACTTTTCAAATAGTAAGTCCTGTAGAACCACCAACAGAACAGATAGAAGATTTCAGGCACTGGGTTAGAACAAGGGCCCATCCAGCCCAGGGTTCTATTTGACGGACTTGAGGGGTTGCAAGAGGCATGGACTGTGGTTGGTGCCTTGGATCCTTGCCCACCTTCTACCACACCGAGTCAACTTTGCTCCTCTAATCTGCAACTGCTAATCTTGGACTTTTACATGAGAGGCAATTGCTATTTTGTTTGAGCCACTGAATTTTTAAATTGTGTTTATTTATAACAACTTAACAGACTCTAATTAACATCAGTATGTTTTGGATCTGTCTAACTTTTTTTTTTTTTTCTTTGAAACAGGGTCTCGCTGTGGCACTCAGGCTGGAGTGCAGTGGTGCAATCATGGCTCACTGCAGCCTCTGCCTCCTGGGCTCAAGCGATCCTCCCACCTCAGCCTCCTGAGTAGAAACTACAGCTGTGTGCCACCACACCTGGTAATTTTTGAATTTTTTTGTAGAAATGAGGTTTCACTATGTTGCCCAAGCTGGTCTTGAACTCCTGGGCTCAAGTGATCAACCTGCCTTGGCCTCCCAAAGTGCTGGGATGTTACAGCGTGAGCCACCAAGTCCAGCCTGTAAAATGTTTTGAAGACTAATATCTTTCACAAAGCATTCGGATATAAATGTAAATTTATACTAAAATGGTATCTTTTAAAAATGAAATTCTGAAGAGAGTGTTTCAACACAACCATTTGATATGCTGGAAGTTAACTGAAAAAATAAATTATTTGTAAATTGGATAATTTTGAATGTGCTAAAAGAAATGCCTAAAGGAAAACATGAATACTTTTATAAACTGAGTATTAATCTCCTCCTACTGAATCAGTTTTACAAATTCAAAATAATGCAATAACTTACTTTTAAAATCCAGTTAACAATATAATTTTATTTTAATGTCTCCCTGCTTCAATTGTGTCCTATAATTTAATTAGTTTTAAATTCAGCAAATATGTTTTGTGTGGTTTTAAAATTACTTATCCAATGTTTGCACCCTTGTCTAAAATTTCCCCGTCTTGGCTAGCTGACAATTTGCAAGTGGGTCAATTTCTTCATTGAGCAAGAACTGATACACCCAAATTAATATACAGACGGAACTGTTACTCCTGCTATTAGAAGAGAGCAATATTGCCGGGCACGGTGGCTCACGCCTGTAATCCCAGCACTTTGGGAGGCCGAGGCGGGTGGATCACGAGGTCAAGAGGTCGAGTGAAACCCCGTCTCTACTAAAAATACAAAAAATCAGCTGGGCATGGTGGCGCACGCCTGTAATCCCAGCTACTCGGGAGGCTGAGGCAGGAGAATTGCCTGAACCCAGGAGGCGGAGGTTGCAGTGAGCCGAGATTGTGCCATTGCACTCCAGCCTGGGTAACAAGAGCGAAACTCAGTCTCAAAAAAAAAAAAAAAAAAAAGCAATATTACACGTGAGAGATGCACTCCAGCCTGGGTAAGAAGAGCGAAACTCAGTCTCAAAAAAAAAAAAAAAAAAAAAGCAATATTACACGTGAGAGATAACAATGACTTATTCCAAGATAATGTGTGAGGCTTTTTAAGGAGTGTGTGTGTATGGATGCACATACATGTGGAATTGGGTTTGCAGAGTCTCTGCAAAGGTCCAACCCAGGAAGAGCTTTCAAACAATACGGTCTCACTTCTACTCCGATGCTCTCCTGTTTTCCAGTTCTTTCCATTACGTCTGCATTTTGCCTGCATTCATTCAGCAAATATTGTCTTTTGGAGGCCACTTTTAAATGGCCTCTTTATAAGCTAGAATAGGCTTGGATCTTGTCTGAAGGAGAGCTTCCAAGGAAAGGTGTCTGACAAGCATGGGATTGCGACACGAGTGAGAACTACACTTTTGCTGAATTAGAATGCAGAGAGCTATTTGTTCGGTAGTAAACCCTTAATAAGTCAATCCTGACTAGTGCAGGAGAAGTTTCTAGCACAGCATCCGTTCTGTGCCTGTTACGTGCTAGGTACTTGGTTACCCAGAGAGAAGGAAGGGAAAATGAATATATAAAAAAGATGAGGAGATAAATCACAGACATTGTGGCAGGCTGAAAACATGGTCCCCAAAGCTATGCATGTCCTAAACCACAGAACCTATGGATGTCATAAGGTAATACATGTGAAGTGCCCACACATGGCCTGGCATGTAATTGGAGCTCAACAAGTAGTAGTTGGCATTAATAAAAAAAATTGTTTTGTTTTCTAACTTAAAAGTGTTTTCACTATTTTTAATTAACAAATAACAATTGTCTATGTTTATGGAGTAATAGTGAAAAATTTGAAGTGACTTCATCAATGTTCAAGACAGTGAAGGACTATATTATACACACACACACACACACACACACACACACATATTTAATGAGATGAATTTATACTGATATGAAAAAGTTAGCAAAGATTTTAACCAGCATAGCCCTTATTTCATTTGTACAGTTTCCATGGCAGATGGTAGGAAGCCCATTTAAAGCTTCAACTCATATACTAAGGTAAATCACATCTACTCATATTCCATTGGCCAAAGCAAATCACAGGGCTTCTTCCTATTAGGAGGCTCTGAAAGTCACATGACTGAGGGCATGAATGTACAACTGTCTTATGGGGATAAAGTAGATCATTAGGGACACTAATACAATCTATCAAAGCTGGCTAGAGCCCACCATGGAGTAGATATCCCACACTTTGTGTGTGTGTGTGCATGTATATTTCTGTTTACCTTCATGACCCACATCTGTGGACCACACATATGGGGAATACACTATGCCTGCAGACACCCCCAGCAAATGAGATTACCATAGAACCTCAACAATGAGGGTAACCCCAAATGTCCTAAGTCTCCACTGATGAGATGCAGATACTTGAGTAATCCCCAGGCTCGTTTCCAAGTAAAGCTTTTTCGTCCTTCATAATACCTCGGACATTCAAATTTGTATTTAGTTTCTTGTGAAAACAAATGTTTAACTTTCACAACAGCATTATAGGATAGCTACTATTATCCTCATAATTTACCATGCATCACGGGCCCTTCAGAAGCACTCTGATTGTTAAAACCCTCTAATTAGAAGACTAATTGTACATGGCATTTTTGAGCAGTTTGAGGGGACAGAGGTGGGGGAGCTCCCTGGAATCAAAGTTACGAGTGTGCCTCAGTGTGTTCCACTCTGCGTCTCTTTCTCTCCTTCTCTCTTTTCTCCTTCTCGTTGTCTGCAATGTGCTGAGCATGGCGCGTGTTTCAGCCCTGTTTGTGTTACAGCTCTTTTAGCTCCAACATTTGGTGGGTCCTGAGTTCTTGTTCCGCGTTCGGAAGAATGATGTAAGTGGACAAGCGGAGGGTGAGCAAGGTAAAGCAGAAGTTTATTGAATGACAGGACAGCTCAGAGGAGACAGACATCGGGTCGCTCCTCTCCACAGGCAGGTTGTCCCACTGAGTGTTCAGCTGTCAGCAGAGAGGAGACCCTGAAGTAGGTAGCTGGTTTGTGTTTTTCACTGAAAGTGAAAGTTCACTTTCAGTCACAGCTTTTATCCAAGTTCTGTATCTGACTCACTCGGTGTCTCTAACTGGTACCCCGATGTTACCTAACAGAGCAAACACAATTTGTTTCCTAATTTATGCTTAGCCATGCTTATTTTGGTGATGTTTTCACATGCTAAAGCTTACTGACAGCGTGACTCGGTTACCTTTAATCTATTTTTTGTTTGAGACGGAGTTTCGCTCTTGTTACCCAGGCTGGAGTGCAATGGCGTGATCTCGGCTCACCGCAACCTCCGCCTCCTGGGTTCAGGCAATTCTCCTGCCTCAGCCTCCTGAGTAGCTGGGATTACAGGCACGTGCCACCATGCCCAGCTAATTTTTTGTATTTTTAGTAGAGACGGGGTTTCACCATGTTGACCAGGATGGTCTCGATCTCTTGACCTCGTGATCCACCCACCTTGGCCTCCCAAAGTGCTGGGATTACACACCCGGCCTTTTTTTTTTTTAAGACTGGGTTTCGCCACGTTGGTCAGGCTGGTCTTGAACTCCTGAGTTGCTGTTGCCAGAGGACGTATCCGTTCTGTGGAGGAATAAAACAAAGAATTCACAAGAGCATCATTACTGTCTAACCTGAACAATGAGTGAGAAAAGAGCTGACGCTAAACTTTCCTCCGGCAGTGAACGTTGACTTGCCAGAAAACACTGGACCAGCTTCCTAAACTTTCTGTGCCTCGGTTTGCCCAGCTGTGAAATGCACTCTCTATACTTCAGAGTTATAACAATCATATGCCCTAGATTTTAGGATTGCTCCACAGGCACCTCATTCAAACATTCAACAATATTTACTGAGTGTGTACTGTGTGTCCAGCACTGTTTGCACAAAGCCAACACATCCTAAAGGTGAGTTCCTCTTTCCTTCTTCAAACCAGCTTTGGTCTCCAGTGTTTTCCGTGTCAGTGATGGCATCCACATCCATCCAGTTATCCGCGGCGGAAACTACGGGGGTCAACTCCAACTCCTCTCTCTCTCTTTCAGCCCTACTTCCGATTCGTGGCCAACTCCTCTTTAAGCGTACCCCTACTCAGGTTTAAAATCTCTTACTCTCCTGCTACTCCTGCCTGAATGTCTTTGCAGTTGTCTCTCTGCCTGAAACATTCTTTCTCCAATTTCACAAAGCTGGCTTCTCATCATTCAGATCCTAGCTCCAACGTCATCTTTTTGGTGATAACTCCCTTCAATCTATATTCTATCCAGAGCTGCTCCCCAGCCTGACAATCTCATTACCCCGTCTTACTATCTTATTAGCGCTGCACGACTTGATAACTTATTTGTATTCCTCCCTTTCTTTGTATTTCTTCATCAGTAGAATCTGAGCTCTATAAGTGCAGGGACCTTATCCGTCTTGGTTACCCCTATCTAGACACTGGGGATTTGACCAGTAAAATCACACTTTATTGTACTTGTCTGGCAAAAATCCAACCCTGGCAAAACCTAATTCTCTAACTCTTTCCCACTTACCCAGCAGTATCATGCTAATCGGCCTAATGATGATAAATCTCAAGCCATCCTCATTGCTGCTTGCCAGTGTTACTGTTTCTCTGGTCAATTCACTGTCCACTCCCCTCGCAATTATCCTGTACCTTTCCCTCTTAAACCTCTAAAACCTTCTTTCTTTTCAAGCTCATCTGATGACGTTGCTTTTTTATTTCACCTGGACAATAGCAACAGCTGGGAGAGGTCTTCCATGTGTTCGCACCACCACACCTGTCTACATCTGGTGCCTTCTGCTTGTTTTGGATGAGCTGTCTATGCCAGTCCTTCTATGTGTATTAGATCCCTCCTCCTTCCACTCAGGGACATCACTCTTATTTGATCAGTTTTTCTCTTTACTGGATCATTCCTATCAGTATTCAACATGTTTGACTATCCCTATCAGTTATCACTTCCAGTTTTCTGCTCCTTTTTTTCCCCTGAAAAACATTTTTTTCTTTCCTTTGGAGACAGGGTCTTACTCTGGAGTGCAGTAGTGTGATTACAGCTCTCTGCAGCCTCGGCTTCCCAGACTCAGGTGATTCTCCTACCTCAGTCTCCCAAGTAGCTGGGACTATAGACGCATGCCACCATGCTTGGCTAAATTGTTGTATTTTTACAAAAATTTAGAGATGGGTTTTTGCCGTGTTACTCGGGCTGGGTCTCGAACTCCTGGGCTCAATTGATCCACCTGCCTCAGCCTCCCAAAGTGCTGGGAGTACAGGCATGAGCCATCACACCAAGCCAGCAAAACCCTTAAAAGAGGTATGAGACATCCCGTCTTTCTTGCCTCCCATTCTATTTTTCCGTCCACTACAATCAGGCTTTTGACTCCACCAATACATAGAAATTGCTCTTGTCCAGAGCATCAGTGACCATCACACGACCTACTCTAGCGGTTATTTCCCTATTCCACCTCTCAGCTGCATTCGACACACACAACCAGTCTCTTGTCGAAATTGCTCTTCATTTGGCCTCAGGAATCCCGTGCTCTTAGCTCTCATTCTGTGCCATTGGCTACTCTTCTCAGTCCTTTCTGCTGCTTCCTCCTCCTCTTCTCAGCATCTCAATATTCGCTGTCCCAGTTTTTGTCCCATCACCCCCTAGCGGGTCCCATCCAGACCCAGAGCTTCAGTCTCACCCTACGATTATGACTTCCACATTTATACATTCAGTTCTAACCTCTTCTCTGAACACCAGACATGTTTATCCAACCATCCATTCACAATTTCTACTTGGATGTTGAATAACCATTTCGTATTACCTTGTCCAAAAACGAATTCTTCTTTTTTTCTTAAACAAGAACGCTGTGTGTTTCCCAAACCTTCTCATTCTCAATCTTCCTCTCTCCATAAGGCGTCTTCATGCCACGGGTTGCTCGGCCCACATCACCGAAACCCTCTTTTGCTTTTCCATTCCTTCCAGACCCTCAGTGAATCCTCTCCGCTCTATCCTTTCAATATATCTAGTTTCAGATCACTACTCACCACGCCACGAGCACTATGCTGGCCCCAAAACGATTAACTTTTGCCCAGACGACTGCAATCGTTTCCAAGCTGGCCGCCTTGTTTCCATCCTGCTCGTCTGTAGATCTTTTCATGCAATATCCAGAGCAGAACTTCTATGTGTCACCTCACTGGCAGACCTGGAGTCTCTCAGCTACCTTTCTTAGCTGTATTTTAGGTAGACCTAATTAGTATACCAACAGTCTACTTAGCTTACAGCTAGGACTCTATCATCTGGTATTCTGCTGCAACAAATGTACTTTAAGTGAAAAATAATAAACAGGCTTGTATTTAAGTGGCAAGTGGTCGATATGGCTGCTTTAGCAGATAAGTCTACTGGTAGAATCGAGAGGGGAGGAAATAAATCAAACATGGAGACTGAGATGCAAAAACCACTCATGAGCAGCCACATAGGACAGAGATCCCTCTGGAGAAGCCACTGAAGGATGTAAATCCATCTTCAGATTTGTTTTAACACACAAACAGGAAAGCCATTCTACAAAATTACTATTGCCCCATTACGTGACTCTGTTTTACTTTTAGCACTAATCCTGATATTTATTTGTTTACTGTTTGTCTCCTTATTTTAAACTATAACCTCCAGGATATTAGTGACCTCTATCATAACCACGTACTATGTGCCAAGAACATTTCATTATTCTTTTTTGTTTAGACAGAGTTTCACTCTGTTGCCCAGGCAGGAGTTCAGTGCCGCGATCTTGGCTCACCGCAACCTCCATCTCCCGGATTCAGGCGATTCTCCTGCCTCAGACTCTGGAGTAGCTGGAATTACAGACATGTGCTGCCATGCTCAGTTAATTTTGTATTTTTAGTAGAGACAGGGTTTCTCCATGATGGTCAGGCTGGTCTCAAACTCCTGATCTCAGGTGATCCGCCTGCCTTGGCCTCCCAAAGTGTTGGGATTACAGGCGTGAGCCACCGCGCCCAGCCCTCAGCTACCTTTCTTAGCTGTATTTTAGGTAGACCTAAATAGTATACCAACAGGCTACTTAGCTTACAGCTAGGACTCTATCATCTGGTATTCTGCTGCAACAAATGTACTTTAAGTGAAAAATAATAAACAGGCTTGTATTTAAGTGGCAAGTGGTCGATATGGCTGCTTTAGCAGATAAGTCTACTGGTAGAATCGAGAGGGGAGGAAATAAATCAAACATGGAGACTGAGATGCAAAAACCACTCATGAGCAGCCACATAGGACAGAGATCCCTCTGGAGAAGCCATTGAAGGATGTAAATCTGTCTTCAGATTTGTTTTAACACACAAGCAGGAAAGCTGTTCTACAAAATTACTATTGCCCCATTACATGACTCTGTTTTACTTTTAGCACTAATCCTACCTGATTTTTATTGGTTTACTGTTTGTCTCCTTATTTTAAAATATAACTTCCAGGATATTAGTGACCTTTATCATAACCACATACTATGTGCCAAGAACATTTCATTATTTTTTGTTTAGACGGAGTTTCACTCTGTTGCCCAGGCAGGAGTTCAGTGCTGCGATCTTGGCTCACCGCAACCTCCATCTCCCGGATTCAAGAGATTCTCCTGCCTCAGACTCTCGAGTAGCTGGAATTACAGACATGCGCCGCCACACTTAGTTAATTTTGTATTTTTAGTAGAGATAGGGTTTCTCCATGATGGTCAGGCTGGTCTCAAACTCCGAACCTCAGGTGATCCGCCTGCCTTGGCCTCTCAAAGTGCTGGGATTACAGGCATGAGCCACTGCGCCCAGCCCCTAACAAGCACTCTTTATGGTGCTGATTAGTGACCTCTATGGTAACCACGTACTATGTGCCAAGCACTGTTTATGGTATCAGTGCCAAGCACTCTTTATTAATACCATGGTCTTTATGGATACCATAAAGAGTGCTTGGCACAAAGTACGTGGTTCTGTCAATATGGATGACTCAAGACACAAAAATAGCTTTATAAAACAGTGCTTTGCTTGACTTTTTATGAATAAACCAATCTGAAGTCATCTCTTGTGGCTCAGAACGAATTTCTCCGTTTTATCTTAGGGGAAGATGAGAATAAGGGAGGATGCAACTTTTAACATGAGTTTATCATAGAAGGAAGCACCAAGATTATTAACCTAAATGAGAATACTATACCAATGACATTAGCCAGAAAATAATATAGTTCCTGCTCCAGTATTGCCAATTACCATTCCAAGTCACAGTATCTTCATTTATAATGTGGGAACAATTATAATGCCTAATTATTGGTTATTGTGAGGGTTAAATAAGAAAATATACTTCAAGCCTATAGGATATCACCCAGAACTTCATCAACAAATGCACCTATTCTGTTATTATCATCTTCATATTAGTGGTGCATTACATCACAAATCCACTCAAAGCTGATGCTGAGTCACGGTGACCCCTAACTGAACACACTGCATCAATCTGCTCCCCGTAATGCACTCGAGATACCCACTGCAGCAATGACGTCTTTGGTGATTTTAATTTACTACTATTCACAGGTCATGGAGAATCAGAAAGGGATTTCGGCCGGGCGCGGTGGCCCACGCCCGTAATCCCAGCACTTCGGGAGGCCGAGGCGGGTGGATTGCGAGGTCAAGAAGTCGAGGCCATCCTGGCCAACATGATGAAATCCCGTCTCTACTAAAAATACAAAAATCAGCTGGGCGTTTGGCACGTGCCGGTGGTCCCAGCTACTTGGGAGGCTGAGGCGGAAGAATCGCTAGAACTCGGAAGGCGGAGGTTGCAGTGAGCCGAGACTGCGCCACTGTGCTCCAGCCTGGCGACAGAGCGAGACTCCGTTTCAAAAAAAAAAAAAAAAAAAAAAAAAGAAAGAAAGAAGAAAAGAAAACGAAGAAAGGGATTTCTGGGTCTAAACCAGTTTATCACTATGTAAACCGAACAAGCACGGTTTGACCTTGTCCTGAATCACTGGAGCGCACGGACAAAGTCTTGCCATTTCCACAACCCTCATGGTCCAGCGGAGTATCTGACACGTGACAGTCCATGTTGAGTAAAGAATAAATGCGTCTCTCTTCCCGACGCCCAAAATGCCCAAAGGAAAGAAGGCCAAGGGGAAGAAGGTGGCTCCGGCCCCTGCTGTCGTGAAGAAGCAGGAGGCCAAGAAAATGGTGCATCCACTATTTGAGAAAAGGCCTAAACATTTTGGCATTGGACAAGACATCCAGCCCAAAAGAGACCTCGCCCGCTTTGTGAAATGGCCCCGCTATGTCAGGTGGCAGCGGCAGAGAGCCATCCTCTGTGAGCGGCTGGAAGTGCCCCCTGCAATTAACCAGTTCACCAGGCCCTGGACCGCCAAACAGCTACTCCGCGGCTTAAGCTGGCCCACAAGTACAGACCAGAGACGAAGAAAGAAAAGAAGCAGAGGCTGCTGGCCCGGGCCGAGAAGAAAGCGGCTGGCAAAGGGGACGTCCCCACTAAGAGACCACCTGTCCTTCGCGCAGGAGTTAACACCGTCACCACCTCGGTGGAGAACAAGAAAGCCCAGCTGGTGGTGATAGCACACGACGTGGACCCTATTGAGCTCGTTGTCTCCTTGCCTGCCCTGGGAAATAAAATGGGAGTCCCTTACTGCGCTATCAAGGGGCAGGCAAGACCGGGACGTCTAGTCCACAGGAAGACCTGCGCCACTGTCGCCTTCACACACGTGAACTCGGAAGGCAAAGGCGCTTTGGTTAAGCTGGTGGAAGCTAACCGCACCAACTACAGCGACAGACATGATGAGATCCGCCGTCACGGGGGAGGCACGGTCCTGGGTCCCAAGTCTGTGGCTCGCATCGCCAAGCTCGAAAAGGCAAAGGCTAAAGAACGTGCCACGAAACTGGGTTAAATGTACAGTTTTCTGTAAAACAATGCAAATTCTCCTTCAAAAAAAAAAAACAAAATAAATGCATGATGAGCACATGCCACCTCCGTGACGGTCAGTTCAGGCAATCGGACGCCCAGCGCTTCAGAAGCGCACGTGGTGAGAACCAGGCGGCCCGTCCACGCTCCGCGCTGCAAGAGCTGCCGGGCCGGGGGCCTGCACAGGCCGCGCTGCGGACGTCCAGGCAGGGCGCGCGCCCTCTGGCGGCGCCTCGGTAGCAGGCGGGCCCCAGCGCGCCCCCGCCCGCCCAGCCCCAGCGCGCCCCCGCCTGCCCCGCCCCAGCGCGCCCCCGCCCGCCCCGCCCGCCCCAGCGCGCCCCCGCCCCGCCCCCCAACCCCAGCGCGCCCCCGCCCGCCCCGCCCCAGCGCGCCCCCGCCCGCCCCGCCCCAGCGCGCCCCCGCCCGCCCCGCCCCAGCGCGCCGCCGCGCGTCGGGAGAGCCTGAGGCAAAGGCGCCCGACCCGCGCGGGGCGGGACCGCTCCCGGCCGGATGGAGGGCGCTGCCCGTCGTGGGGGCCCAGCGCCCGGCTTCTTGCTTCGGTTTCAGACCGAGGGCCGAGCCGAGGCGGCGCGGGCGCGGGTGCGGGAGCAGGATTTACAGCAGTGGGGGCTGACAGGTGAGCGGGCTCCGGGCGGGCTTCGCCCAGGCGCGCCAACCCGCCGGGGCTGCCTCTCGCGGGCCGGGGCGCGGCAGGCGGCCGCCCGGTGGGCTGTGGACCAGCCGGCGACGGGCCCGTCCTGCGCGTCTGCCGTGGGCGGGGAGACGCCGCGCCCGGGCGGGGTGGCCGCGGCCCGGCGGGCGCGGGACGGGTGAGGTCGGGTCCCGGGCCCGCGGAAGCGGAAACGCGGTGAGCGCGGCGCCCCCTGCAGGCCCCCGAGGAGCGGTCGCGGGGCCGGGCGCGCCGGGGCCGGAAGTGCCGAGTCGCCGCCCCGCGAGGCGGGGTCCTCGCCGCTGGGGTGTGTCGGCCGCTGCGGTCGGACGCTCAGCGCGTCTCCCAGCCCCGTCTGCTCCGTGTCCCGTGCGCGCGCGGTCCGCGGAGAGTCCGCCGCTGACGCGGTCTCCCCGCTCGAGGTCTGCGCGGCAGTGAGCGGGCGCGCTTAGCTGCTCTCGGTCCGCTCACGGCCGCCGGGAACTCGGTTGGCCGACGCGGGCCCTTCCGGGGAGTCTGCCGAGCGCGAACCCTGCGCGCCCCCAGCCCTGCCGCGGCGCGGCCGACCCCTGCTTCCTGCGGCCCCGAGGTCGGCTCCGCTCCCGGGTCTGCGCCGACTCGCCGCTGCACCCCCAGCCCCCGCAGCCAGCCTGGTTTTCCTCGTCTGCACAGTGCGGAGCGCAGTGCGGGCCTCGACGGCATTAACAGCCTCGTGCGTCGGTCATAACGACACAGTCGTTGACTCATGACTCGCTGAACGCTCCTGGGAACGTGTTCTTAGGTACCGGCTGCAGAGATGAGTCCAACAAATACGGAGACGTAGGACGTAACCTAGAGTTTTGGACTAGTGAGCGAGAGTTCATTTAAAAGTATAAATTATAGTTTATGTAAGTGCTCGACACCACGGAAGAGTGAGGGTTGTCCTTCTAGGAAGGAAGCAAAAGGCGCAGTTCTGTGTTTGACTTAGAAGGATGAAGTTGAGTGGAGAGAATGCGGACGTGAGCGAGCAAGCCCCCTCGCCTTGACTCCCCGAGCCTAAGGATGTGTCCGTGGCGGTGAGGAGTGTGTGTCCAGTTTGAGTATGAGCTTTAGACTGGTCTCTCTATGTTTGACTTTATCTTGCCTAAAGTTTGTTTGTGTGTTTGCCTATTTCTTTGCAAATGTTAGGAATGGTTCTGGAAGAGCTTGTGTGAGAGAAGGCTCAGAAAAGTGTGCCCGTTGATACTTCGCTGTGGGTAATAGCCAGGAGAAGGGTACATACATGGGCGGGTGTTTTAGTGAAATTGAGACAAGAGGTTACGAGTGTGAGTGGATGGAGCAGAGTGAGTACATGCAGAATTAACTGGGCAAATGTGGCAACTGGGATAAATTGGTAGTGGAGAGAAAGAAAAACAGAAAAGCATAGTCAGAGGAATTACCAGAATAAATTAATATTATGAGAAACTATTCTTCATGAGTTGGTTAGAAAAATTCTTACTGCTTTTTTTCTTGGTTACAGAAATAGTACATATTCTCTGTAAAACATTTAGAGAAATAGCCAATGCATAAAGAAAATAAATGTTAATATCCATAATCTCTTTACTGTTATCATGTTCTCAATATCCTTATAACCAAATATTCATTATAGCTATGGACTTTTAATTCCTGAAAGGTAGCCTTTCTAGAATAAAGAGTATGCAAAATTGTTGCTTATTTCTCCAAATTTGTGTCTTACAAAAGTTTTACATTTTGGCTAAAATTTATCAATTTATCTTTTTTTTCTCTAGTGGATAGTTTTTTTGCTTGGTGTCAAATGTAAGAACTCATTGCCTACTCCCAGATCCTAAAGAGTTTTTTTCTAAGTTTTACAGTTTTGTATTTAAGTCCGTGATCTATTTTTTTTTGTCCCACAAATTTTGATATTGTATTTTCATGTTTTATTTAGTTCAGTGTATATTTCCCTGGAGACTTCCTCTTTTGATGGACTGTTTAGAAGTGTGTTGTCTAGGTTCCAAGCGTTGAGACATTGACCTCTAATGTTTCTGCCCATGAATTCTAATTTCGTTACATTTTGTTCAGAGAACATACTCTGTGCAATTTCACTTCTTTTAAATGTGTTGAGGTTTTCTGGCCGTGCTGCAGTTTGGATATGGATTATTTGTCCTCACCAAATCTCATGTTGAAATTTGATCCCCAGTGTTGGAGGTGGGGCCTAATGAAAGGTGTTTGGGTCTTGGGGGCAAATCCCTCCTGAATAGACTAATGCTCTCCCTAGCAGGGAGAGAGAGAGTGAGTCACTTCTTCTGTATCAGTTTCCAGAAAACTGGTTGTTAAGGAGAGCCTGACATCCCTTATCTCTTTCTTCTCTCACCGTGTGATCTCTGTACAGGCTGGCCCCACTTCTCCTGCCGTTAGTGGAAGCAGCCTGAAGCCCTCACCTGAAGCAGATGTTGATACCACGCTTCTTGTACGAGAACCATGAGCCAAATATACCTCTTTTCTTTATGAGTTATCCAGCCTCGGGTGTTCCAAAGCAACACAAAATGGGCTAAGACAGGCCCTGAATGTACTGTATGGTCCATGGCAGTTGAAAAGAATGTGTATTCTCCTGTCATTGTGTGTCAGCAGAGCTGCCTACCTTTCTGGAGACTCTAGAAGAGAATAGTTTTCCCAGCACCCAGAGGCTGTCCACGTTCCTTGATTCCTGGCACCTTTCCTCCAACTTCAAAGCCAACGACATTTCATCTCTTTGATCCTTCTCTAGTCAGCGTTGTCTCTAACCACAGCTGTTAAAGGTTCTCTGAATGATGCATGTGATTAGATTTCATGTCCATTGCATTATCCAGGCTCACCTGGGTAATTCAGAATACTCTTCCCATCTCTAGGTCCTTAATGTTACTTATATCTTCCGAATGCCTCTGCCATGTAAGATAACTTACTGATTCCAGGAGCAGGGCTTGGACATCTTTGTGAGGGCCACTGTTTTATCTACCACTTCATCCTTTCACTTTTCAATCGTTTAATTATTTTTGGGTTGAATTTCTTGTAGACAATTTATAATTGGGTTATGTTTTAAAATCTACTCTGGAAGCCTTTGTCTTTTAATTGGTATATTTATAGGACATATTTCATGTAATCATTAAGATGCTTGAGCTTAAGTCTGCCGTCCTATATTTATTATTTTAGTTTATCTCTGTTTATTTTCTTTTTCTTGCCTTCTTGTGAATTATTTGAACATTTTTTAGAATTTTATTTTTGTTTATTTATAATGTTTTTTAATTTATCTCTTTGTATAGATTTTTAATGGTTGTGACAGGTATTGTATATTAATGTATGTGTGTGTATAAAATCACAGACTACTGATATTGTCATTTTGCCTAGTTGAGTAAAGTATGGAAATCTTCCCTTTATATCTCTTTACCTTCTATTTATAATTGTCTTAAATATTTCCTTTATTTGCCTTTGGAACCACATCAGACACTGTTACAATCTTTGCTTCAGCTGTCAAACATAATTTTTTAAAACTCAAGAATGCTACATTCTCACATTCTTCCTGATGTTCCAAGATTCCATCTTGTATCATTTCCCTTTTTCCAAGGACTTCCTTTAGCCATTCTTTGAGGGTCGGTTTGTTGCTGATAAATTCTCTGTTTTCTTTCATCTGAGAATTTCCTCTTCTCTCCTGAATACTAGTTTTCTTGATACAGGAGTCTGGGTTGACAGTTCTTTTCTTTCAATACTTAAAAAAAAAAAAAAAAAAAAGTTGTGCCATTTCTTTCTGGCCTTTAAGATTTCTGACAAGAAGTCTGCTTGCATCTGAAGATTTTTCCCTCTTTAAGTAAGGTGTTTGTTTCTTTTCTGGCTGCATTTAAGATACTTTGTCTTTTGTTTCCAGCATTTAAATAATTACATATCTTGGTATGTATTTCTTTGGATTTTTTTTTTGAGATGGACTGTGTCGCCAGGCTAGAGTGCAGTGGGTGTTGGCACCTATTGATTATCTTTTTTCGTTCAGTTTGAAACTTCCCAGTTCTTGATATAACGAATGATTTTTTTACAATAATTAGAGCCAGGCATTTTTGTATCATGTTTCAGCCTCCTGTTTGACTGTCTTTGTCTGTCACTGCTCTGGCAGGGGAAGAGGGTCTGCTCCCTTGATATTGCCAGGTGGGGATAGAAGTCCAGGCCCCCTTTTCAGCCTCTGCCTACATCTGGGGATGGGGAAGGGGCCTCTCCTTCCTGCTGGGTGAGGTGGGAGTTGTGGCTCCCTCCTGAATCTCTACTGATCCTGCAGGGGAAGCCAAGGGGTTGGTCCTCATTACTGGTTGGTAGGGATAAAAATCCCAGCTCCCTACTTGGCCTTCTCTTATACCATCTTGATTGGGGTGCTGGGGCACTCATTACAGCTGTAGGGGGAAGTCTGTGCTTCCCACTTGGCCTTTGCTGGTGGGACCACAGGTTTATTCCTGTGTTGTTCAGCTAGAATAGAGCAGTTATTATCTAAAAGTTTCCTGACTTGCTAGGCTGCCATTTTCTAGCAGGAGCAGGCTTGTGAGGGGAGAGTGGTGCAGATGGTTTGGCTATGTCCCCAACCAAATCTCACCTCGAACCGTAATAATCTCCATGTGTCAAGGACGGGCCAGGTGGAGATAATTGAATTATGGGGGCAGTTCTCCCATATTATTCTCATGGTAGTGAATAAATCTCACAAGATCTGATGGTTTTATAAGTGGGAGTTCTCTGCACAAGCTCTCTTGCTGTGTAAGATGTGACTTTGCTTGTCATTTGCCTTCCACCGCGATTGTGACGCCTCCCCATCCTGTGGAACAATGAGTCACGTAAACCTCTTTTCTTTGTAAATTACCCAATCTCGGGTATGTCTCTATTATCAGCATGTCTTTATTATCAGATGAATGCAGGGCGTGTTCTGATTTGTTTTGGTTTTGGTCTACACCAGTTGGTGTTTCCAGTTTGCTGATTCCTTGACCTCTCAGACTGGGCGATATAAGGCAAAAATGAATTCTGGGGAACTCACTACCCTGTCCTTCCTCAGGTCCCAAGGTCCCTAGCCAATCTGCTTCTTCACTGCACCTTTCAGAGTCTATGCTTGCTTTATCTGTCATGTCTAGGGCTTTTATTTCTACTTAGCAGTAGGAAGAGGGGAAAGTATATATACTCCCATGAGAAATAGAAATCTCTGCGTTTTCTAATTTATAAAATGGGGTTAACATCTACTCTGTAGAATTGTTATAAGCATTAAATGAGATACTGTAATTTATTTATTTATTTATTTTGAGATGGAGTCTCGCTCTGTCACCAAGGCTGGAGCACAGTGATGCAATCTCAGCTCCCTGCAACCTCCACCTCCCAGGTTCAAGCAATTCTCCCTGCCTCAGCCTCCCAAGTAGCTGGGATTACAGGCACCCACCACCATGCCGAGCTAATTTTTGTATTATTAAGTAGAGATGGGTTTCACCAAGTTGGCCAGGCTGGTCTTGAACTCCCAACCTCAGGTGATCCGCCTACCTCGGCCTCCCAAAGTGCTGAGATTACAGGCGTGAGCCACCACCCCCAGCCCGAGATACTGTAATTTATATGAAGTGTTTATTCCTCCTCTGGTCTTTGTAAGTGCCTATGAAAAATACCTATTTTTTAAACAATGTTGTACAATTGTATATTTTGAACATTTTTAAAGCTATAAGTTAAACCAGAAAGTTCTATTTTTGCTAATAGTTCTTATATAAAGTATGCTGACGGTCTTTCACCTTTCTGAGATAACGGCTATTCTTTGAAACTGGACTTTTTTTCACCAAGGGAGAGAGAGTCAGTAGAAGCTCCATGTGGATTTCATGTTTTTTGCCATCCCGGTACACAGTTAAACACTCTTTCCATTCTTAAAAACAGTCCTTCTGTGTTGAAGCATTATTTAGCGTAGTCCTGAGTTTTCCCTTTAGCACTGATGGCAAATTTAAATGGATGCAGTGAAGCAAGCAGACGCATGTACAATCTGTGTGTTGTTGCTTGTTGTTAAGTTGCGTCAGTAATGCCTCATTTCCCAGAATGGACACTGGTGTGAGTCTCAGGCAGATCCCAAGTTGACTTTCTCATCTATCAAGTGAATCAGGTAACTGACAGGCTCCTTTGGGACTTTGAATACGATGGTGAATACATCTGCTCAAAAAGTAGTTCGGTAGTCAGGAGAGGTTGAGATCTCCATACTCCTCAGCAAAAGATATGGTCAGTGAGGTCTGGAGTTAAGGGAATTTAGGCTGTGTTCCTCATTCGGACTCTTAGAACATTGCCTATGCATGTGCTGAAATGTTGCTGTATTTTTTGTTTCTAGGGATTCACCTACGCTCTTATCAACTGGAGGGAGTCAACTGGCTTGCCCAGCGCTTCTGCTGTCAGAATGGCTGCATCCTGGGAGACGAGATGGGCCTGGGGAAGACCTGCCAGGTATGTGACTGTGCCGCAAGTGCTGCTCACCGCCACTGAAGCACCGCCTTCTAACTCATTCTGCAGCTGAGCACTCTGGAGCTAGAAGGAAGTTCAGTTTCACAGATGTCTCTGGGATCCAGGCTGGCTGGCTCTTGCACCGGGAAAGGGCCTTCCCTGTGGTCTTCTCTGCTTCAGTCATTGCGGTTGCCCTCCTGACTTTATTGAGGGCCAGCAAATGCTGCTTGTCCTTTCCTCAGATGTTCACAGAGCTCTGCTTTAAGCTCTCTAAAAAGATACCACCTCCAAATTGGTTTTGCTAAAATTTTGTTTAGACTTTTTGCATCTATGTTCATGAAGGACGTTGGTCTGTCATTTTCTTGTAATGTCATTATCTGACTTTACAGATAATGACATTACAAGAAACGGTATTGGAGTAAAGCTGCCCTCGTAGAGTGAGGTGAGAAGTATGCCCTTCTCTTCAATTTTCTGGAAGAATTTATGTAGAATTGCTATAATTTTTTTCCTTAAATTCTTGCTAGAATTCTCTAGTGACTCCATACTTGTTTTGTAGACAATCTGGTTTGTAATAATAAAAGATGAATTTTCTCTAAATTGCATCCTCAGGAAAGCTAGACTGAATGGTTTTAATTCAGGAAGTCACTAAAGAATGGTTCTGGGCACCATTTGGACTGAGAAGCCATAGATAATTTAAAAAGAAAATTATTTCTGTTATAAAAATTAACTGCCACCCTGTAACGCAGCACTCTAACCACAACCATGAATAGCAATGCATGTTTTGCATGACTGAATTTTTGTTTTCTTTTATTTTTGAGACAGGGTCTTGCCCCGTCACCCAGGCTGGAATGCAGTGGCATGATCTCAGCACACTGCAACCTCTGCCTCCCAGGCTCAAGCAGTCCTTAGTCTCCCAAGTAGGTGGTACTACAGGTGCATGCCCCCACACACAGCTTATTCGTAAATTTTTTGTCGAGATGAGGTCTCCCTATATTGTCTAGGCCGGCCTTGAACTTATGGGAAGAAGTGATCCTCCTACCTCAGCCTCCCAGAGTGCTGGGATTACAGGTGTGAGCCACTGTACCCAGCATGTGGTTGAAATTATAGTGTGTGTATAGTTTGTGTTTGTTAATCTAACAGTGTCACTGTAATTTTTTACTTTATTAGATTCATAATCATTATACTCAATATTGTATGTTATTCCATCAAGAGAATTTATCAAAATTAAATGTTCTACAGATGAGACATGGTGATCCCTCCCCTTTTTGTGCTATTTGATCTTGATAGGAACATCTTTGTGCATACAGCTTTCTCAGGATTTCGAATTATATCCTTAGGACAGATTTTTCTCAGAAATAGCTCAGCATTTGAAGATGGGGTCCCTTGACGCATTCTTGTTTTAAAATAGGTTATTTTCTCTGTATGTTACAGCAACATTCAAATCATAAATGTGTGCTAGAATCTTCTCAAGTGTGTCCATTCGCCTTTACCAAAGTTCCGTTTTCTCCCCTTCCCTAAGCTTAGGAGGCTCGTGTATTGTCTGTTTTCCCCATTAGATTGTGTCCTCCAGGAGAGCTGGTGTTTTGTCTGTTTTGGTCACTGTTGTGTCACTGGGGTGTAGGACAGTGCCTAGCAAATAGAAGACACCCTGTAAATACATACGGAAGAAAGGAAAACAGTAGGCGAAGGTGGGAGGAAGTGCGGGAGGCAGGAAAGCATCCTCCCTCGGGAAAGCCCGGCAGGCGGCAGAGGGCCGCCGTGTGATTGGCTGTTTCGCAATCAGATCTTGGCACTTCTTGCTTAATGTTTTCAGAGTGTTGCTGATCTTGGCCATCAGTTGGCTTTTCATTGATTTCTGTGGTCTCTCCTGACTTTTTCTTTACGGCAAAGGTTCAATTACCTACACATTGAGCCTCATTGCTTGTCAACTACTGAAGTCATTGAGTTCCACAAATATCTGCGGCAGGTATATTAAAGCTTACATGATTTCACTCCACGAGTGGATTACTCTCCTAATGTGCTGAAGATTGTACAATATTTCTTTGTAAAACAAGTCTTATACAAGAGTGTGTGTTCCCTACAGGGTTGTGGGAACTTCGTGGTTGTTTCTCATGGGAAAATGTGATCAAAACTGCCTTGTTTTTCTGTGTTCCAGACGATTGCTCTCTTCATTTACTTAGCAGGAAGATTAAATGATGAAGGACCATTTCTGATTCTTTGTCCCTTGTCGGTTTTGAGCAACTGGAAAGAAGAAATGCAGAGGTACAGAGTAGATGTAGCTGCAATTTTATTGTATATCTTGATTAAGTTTTTTTTCTGGATGATGTGTGAAATGTGCTAAAACAACCTATTGTCGCCGGGTGCAGTGGCTCAAGCCTGTAATCCCAGCACTTTGGGAGGCCGAGGCGGGTGGATCACGAGGTCAAGAGATCGAGACCATCCTGGTCAATATGGTGAAACCCCGTCTCTACTAAAAATACAAAAATTAGCTGGGCATGGTGGTGCACACCTGTAGTCCCAGCTACTCGGGAGGCTGAGGCAGGAGAATTGCCTGAACCCAGGAGACGGAGGTTGCGGTGAGCCGAGATGGCACCATTGCACTCCAGCCTGGGTAACAAGAGCGAAACTTGGTCTCAAAAAAAAAAAACCTATTTTCATGATCAGTAAGTTTATTCCAGAAAACTGTGAACTGTGGCCGGGCACAGTGGCTCACACCTGTAATCCCAGCACTTTGGGAGGCTGAGGTGGGCAGATCACTTGAGGTCGGGAGTTCAAGAGCAGCCTGACCAATATGGAGAAACCCCATATCTACTAAAAATACAGAATTAGCTGGGGTGTGGTGGTGCATGCCTGTATTCCCAGCTACTCAGGAAGCTGAGGCAGGAGAATGGCTTGAACCCAGGAGGCGTAGGTTGCGGTGAGCCAAGATCGCACCATTGCACTCCAGACTAGGCAACAAAAGCGAAACTCCATCTCAAAAAAAGAAAGAAAGAAAGGAAAGAAAACTGTGAACTGATGCAGTGCAGGTAGACACTGAGGATGTAATGGGAAGGGCCCAGTGGATATTATTACTGTTTGGCAATTTGAAGGTCATTAATCATTTCCAGTATTTATGAACTATAGTAGAAGCCATTGCTTTTCATAGTGGCGTAGGAAGTAACTAATGTGGAAGAGATCATTTTACTTTTAGAGTCAGCACAAGACCTTTTTAGATCTGATCCTTCTACCTGTTCACATAGGAACTTGCTCTGAGGTTCAACCATTACTTTAGATAAGATTCAGAGCCCTAAGACTCTGGTTGTAGGACCTCACGGGGTCTGCGTGTGAATGTAATCCTCCCATGAAATGTACTTTTCCAGGTGTGTACATCCTGTCACATGAATCTACTGTTCATGTTCATCTACTTCTTTTCTTGGATTCAGATTTGCTCCAGGTCTTTCCTGTGTAACATACGCAGGTGACAAGGAGGAACGAGCCCACCTTCAGCAAGACCTAACACAGGACTCACGTTTTCACGTGCTACTGACTACCTATGAGGTATCCATTCGTTTCTCTATAGCAGCAACTTCTAACCTGTGACCTTAGAAGTTGTAGTCTGATGAAATTCTATTTAAGTTTTGTTGAGAACACACGCACTTTTCTGGGCAGGGAGTCTACCTTCGTCAGATTCTCAAAAGAGGGCTGTGACCAAAAGAAGTGAAGGATCATTGTGCTTCCAATTAGTTAGATCTTTTCCTTTCCTGGTGGATCATGGGGGAAGGCTTCTCAAGAAGGAGGCACTTGAGCGGTCTCTTGGTTAGTGAACAGGAGGCAGGCAGGCGGCCGGGGGAAGGGTTTTGTGGACTGAGGAATCGTGTCTGTTACTGGAAGACAGGAGTGGAAGCAGTTCTGGCTTCTCGTAAGTGCTTGTTCCTTAGTCTAAAATCGTGTGTGCTGCTGACCTGCCACGTAATCAGGCTTCTCTGCTCTTTGTTTTTAAGATGGTGCTACTTAGAAATTATTCACAGAACTTTTTTACTTAGTGAACAAATGAGACTTAGATAAATCCTGTAGTTTAAGAGAGTTCACAGAAAACTAGCTTATCAATATCAGAGTTTATTAATGCCAGCCTTTATGTTTTCTAATGTGTCTTCCTAATTTTTCAGATTTGCTTGAAAGATGCCTCATTTCTGAAATCGTGAGTACTGTCTGAGAACTTGCATTGAATGTATCGTGCACGTCCTGTCTTCCCTGCACATTTTACCGCTTCGCCTCTCCTGGCATATCTGGTGTGTCTTCCATGAGTTCTGTTTGTGGATAGGCGGCACGGAACACTCTGCTCATTAGCTTTGTGTCCTTGGGTTAGTTATTTAATCTCCATCAATTTCAGCTTCTTCATCTGTAAAATGGGGATAATCATTTCTTAACCTCGAATAGCTGTTAGGAAAATTAAGTGAGATTAAACATACTTTGTGTGGTGAATAGATATTAGGCTCTTTACATGCAACTTGCATAGACCCCTTTCAGTACTAACATTTGGAGATTTTACTGTAATACAGGAGGAGAATCACTTGAGCTGTTTGCTGGAAATAACCTAAAGTAGTAATAAGTGCTATGGAATTAACTTTTTAGAAAGAGTGTTTTAAATATACTTCTAATTAGTTCACTTTTAGACCTCATATTGGCCCATGAAATCGGAAACTCAGATTTAACTCTTACTGCCACCTGACAATGGGAATGACATGATCACATCACAGTAACAGTGATAATACAAATTAAACAAGGGCTAGAGTTTAGGTAAGAAAGAAAGATATGTTGCCAGGGTTTCATTCTCCATCACCTCTGTAGTTAATACATGGTGAGGTGGATATTCGGTATCTTTTCTATTTTTTTCTCAGATGGAGTCTCACTCTGTTGCCCAGGCTCGGAGTGCAGTGGCATGATCTCCGCTTACTGCAACCTCTGCCTCCCAGGTTCAAGTGATTTCCCTGCCTCAGCCTCCCAGGTAGCTGGGATTACAGGTGCCCGCTACCATGGCCACGCTAATTTTTTGTATTTTTAATAGAGACAGGTTTTTACTATGCTGGCCAGCCTGGTCTTGAACTCCTGACCTCAGGTGATCTACCTGCCTCAGCCTCCCAAAGTGCTGGGATTACAGGCATGAGCCACTGCACCCAGCCTTCCATCTTTAATATTCAAAAATTCTTGTTTTCCCAAAGTATTAATATTTTAGATGTTATTTCTCATCCAGATTCTCATGAGTTGGATTTCTATTTTCTTGTTATTCTGAATACTAGAGGCTAGGTCATAGATTTCGTGACTTCTATCTTAGTATTTCATTTAAGTGAGCATATTATCGTACCTTTCTTAAGATATACATTCCCTCCCTTTTTGTTAATTTTCAACTTAATATTTGTTGAAAGTCACTTACTGGAAAGACACTGTTCTGAGAGTTAGAGCTACCCTAGGAAAATGGAGCTACTCCATTGGAGGGATAAAAAGTGTACAGATATCCATAATACAGAGCTAGATATGGGAAGTCTCAAAAGACAATAAAATCGGGACATAAATGTTGTTGGGTACTTTATATGAATTATCCCATTTAATCATGAAAACCCTACAAGGCAGCTATTATCAACCCTTTTATGGGTGAGGAAAGGAAGAGATTCAGTAACCCATCCAAGGTTATGTTGCTGATGATAAATAGCAAAACTTGCATTTACACCCAGCATTTGGTGCTGTGGAGCCTCTTTGAGAGAACTTCTCAAAATAGCTAGTTGTACTGGAGTTTTACATTATTCAGCAGAAATAGAATTTTTCTAGTTCAGATAACCTGTTTTCAATGCATTTTCAGGTCGATTTAAGAACCTAAGTAACAGAAGGACATTTATAGTACTGTCTTGTGTGAATCCCAATAGCATAGGTAGATTCTTTCAATATCATCGGAAGGTTACGTTGCTTATTACTTTACATTCTGAGCATAGCAGGGACATGTAATATCATCTCTGCAGTAAAGAGATTTATTATGCAGAGTTAAGGCTGTGCATGTTACAAATATGAAAAATTTGAAATGTTTTGGGCAATAGACTTGTAAAACTGTTTGGATCAAGAGGATTAGAGGTCGCCTCATCAGACTTTGCATTCAGTGTTGGGATTCCCTCCATCGATTCCTCTTTAGGGAGCCCCTTTAGAGTATCTTTTGATGAGTGATTTGACCCGCTTCCTTTCACGAGCCAGAATCTACCTCTCCGTAGCCTTTTTCATTAGACGAGCGTTTATTAGACACCTGAGTGTCTAGTTCTTCACAAGGGAATAGGCCCTAATCTGTTTTGAAAGCTGATTCAAACAGAGCCAGGCACCATGCTAGAGAAACTTCCAAACCTCATCTCATGACCACTGTGCAACTTTGTCTGGACCCTTGTGTCTTACCATCCTTAAATGCATCCTCTGCTCATGCCACCCAGCCTTTTCCTGCGGCTTTCTTGTCTTTCTTTGGACCCTCAGTCCTCCCTCCACACACGCCTGTCGGTAGGTGAGTGGTAGTATAGTAGGCACCCGTTTTTCCGCCTGTCCTCTGGAGTTTATCTGTAACCTCAGGAAGAGGGCCTTCTTGTAAGGTGAACCTCTGCTGATCTTTCTCTAATTTGGGGGGAATTTTCCTTTCCATACCTACTATTTTTTTAATATTCTGTTTTACCTGTATATAGATTTAGTTTAGTTTTTTTTTTTTTTTTTTTTTTTTTGAGGTGGAGTTTCGCTCTTGTTACCCAGGCTGGAGTGCAATGGCACGATCTCGGCTCACCGCAACCTGCGCCTCCTGGGTTCAGGCAGTTCTCCTGCCTCAGCCTCCTGAGTAGCTGGAATTACAGACACGCGCCACCATGGCCAGCTAATGTTTTCTATTTTTAGTAGAGACGGGGTTTCACCATATTGACTAGGATGGTCTCGATCTCTCGACCTTGTGATCCACCCGCCTCGGCCTCCCAAAGTGCTGGGATTACAGGCTTGAGCCACCACGCCCGGCTACATTTAGTTTTTTTAAATATGAAAATAATGTAGGCTCAAGCCTGTAATCCCAGCACTTTGGGAGGCCGAGGCGGGTGGATCACGAGGTCGAGAGATCGAGACCATCCTGGTCAACATGGTGAAACCCTGTCTCTACTAAAAAAAAAAATACGAAAAAAAAAATTAGCTGGGCATGGTGGCGTGTGCCTGTAATCCCAGTTACTCAGGAGGCTGAGGCAGGAGAATTGCCTGAACCCGGGAGGCGGAGGTTGCGGTGAGCCGAGATCGCGCCATTGCACTCCAGCCTGGGTAACAAGAGTGAAACTCCGTCTCAAAAAAAAAAAAGAAAATAATGTAATGGGACTCCGAAATGTTTGTAATCAAAATAAAAAGTTAAACATAATTTCCACTTTATTATTTTTGCATCATTTCACATTTGTAAAAGAGGATATATGATATTTATATCGTTTTTGTTATCATATAGGCCTTTTACATTGCAGTATAGTCATTTAAAATGCTGCTGTATTTTACCACTTATTATTGGACATTTAGGTTCATTTCCATTTTTTGCTATTTTAAATAATACAACTTGAAACATTCCCACATATTTTTCTGTATTTTGTTTTTTTAAATAGCTTTCCAGTACTGTTTGTCAAAGTACTTGCTTTTCTGACTGAAACTTCTTGAGAAATTGCTGATGTGACCCTCTATGTTACAGAATGTGTTCTGGCAACAGCCACCAATGACGTCCATGTCATCAAATTCAGGGGATATGTCTTCCTGGACATCTCTGTAACATTTGACTCTATTTACCACTTCCCCCTTTTAAAGTCACACTTCTTAAGTTGTGATACCACCGTCTCTTGATTTTTTTCTTCTGTGCTTGAACGTCACCTCTGTCTTTATGACCTTTACCAAGTCTGAGCTTTAGTGTCTTCGTTAGTAAAACGAGCACAATTGTCTGCTTGCTGTGCTCTTTTGGACTAAATAACACATAAAGCCCTGAGGTCAGTGTCTAGTGCAAAATAGAAGATCATAAATGCTTCCTTTTCCTTTCTGTCTCTGGCTTCTTCCTTTCTGCACAGGTTTTTCCCATTTTGTAAAAAAAAAAAAAAAAAAAAAAAAAGATTATCGTAGTTTTACTATCTTATTTAGATATTGTATTAAGCACACGGTAGCCTCTCAGATAGGAAGTTAATTTGGTTGCATCTGTAATAGCATGGGCTTACTGTTAGTCTTAACAGTCGCGGTTTTATAGTAAGATTGTGAAATATGTATTTAAATCACACAAAACTGAAAGCTTGGGTTTTCTCTCACAGATTCCCTTGGAGTGTTCTTGTTGTGGATGAAGCTCACAGGTTGAAAAACCAAAGCTCTCTGCTGCATAAGACCTTGTCAGAGGTAAACGCACAGTGTAGCCTTAGTTTTTATGTAACCCCTTCTTTTTAAACAGACATTATTTTTGAGAGTAATTTTAGATTCACAACAAAATTGAACAGAAACTACAGATGTTTCCCACACATATGTCCCCACACATGTACAGCTCCCCCCATTATCAGCATGCCCCACCAGAGTGGCACAGCCGTTGGAGCTGATGAACCTGCATTGATACTTCATTATCACCAAAGCCCATAGTTAACATTCGGGTTCTGTCTTGGTGGTATACATTCTGTAGGTTTGGACAAATGGACAAAACCGTGATATTTACTGTTACAGTATCACACAGTAGTTTCACTGCCCTAAAAATTCTCTGTTCCACATATTCATCCTTTCTTCATAACTCTTTTTAAAAAAATATTAGTTTAGGCCTATATAGAGTCAATTGGATTGAAACCTTTTTTTGAGCTTGATTTCTGCAGTGTTAAATGGACATTTTGTGGAAGACAGAAGTAGTACTTAATATGGCCTGACTTCTTTCTGTCCTTTGTATAGGAGAGAAGTTGACTAAAATCTAGTGAATAAGAACTCTACCACAATAAAATGCATTTTATTTCAGAAATGTTTCAACTCTCTTTTGATCATCTTCAAAGGGACAATTTCTTTTAAAAAATAATCTTATTATAATTATTCTTTGTGCAATAATAGATATATCAGACACGTCGTACCCCTCCCCCAATTTACCCGTTGAAAAAATTTGATGGTGCACATGGGGTGATTGAGACCAGTTGCATGCTATTGAATATCACCTCCAGTCTGTCTTGCCTTTGTCCTGCGTTTGAGCTTAATACATGTGCTTTTATTCCATTCTCTGGATCTCTCGAATCATTCTGGCAAGTGGATGAGAAATATCACTGTAGCCTAGATTGGCCCGTTTTACTGAGGAGCCAGTGCAATGTGAAACACCCTTCTTCTTACTGACTTGGTAAAGGTTTATTCATTAATGAGAGCACATATGTTAATTTCTCTGATGATAGTTTAAGTTTGGTCCTTGTCCTATAGTAAATCAATTAATAAATTTAGAGGTCATTTGGAGGAAAGTCTTAGATATGAATTCCATATTTACTGGCCTAAAAGTTGCAGTTTTTGGAGCTTTCCTGTAGATATGCTCACTGTCTATCTTAGCCCAGTCTCAAAGGTCACTGTCCCCTGGTGGGCCCTCCATCCCTGGTGTCCTTTGCCTTCTTTGTAAGGACTTTTGACAGTATCTCCTTCTGAGAGTTTGTCTTGGTCTGTTTTTCACAGACTGGTTAATTCATCTGAGCAGAAATTTATTTCTCACTGTTCTAGAGGCTGGGAAGTCCAAGATCAAGGTGCCAGCATTTGGCAAGGGCCCTCTCACTGACTGCATCCTCACATGACAGAAGGTGGACGGGCAAGAGGGAGCAGAAGAGCAAGCTGTCCAAATGCTGCATGGCACTTTCTAAAAAAAGGAAAGACCTTAATCCTATTCATGAGGGACAAGCTCTCATGAACTAACCACCTCTTAAAGGCCCTACCTCTTAATACGACCACATTGGCAACACCCAGATTTTGGAGGCAACACTTTTCAATCCATAGCAGTTGTCATATCCCGGCATTTAACCTTATAAAAGACTGCTTCATGGACTACCGTGCCATATGCTGATTTACAATGGGAGGAGAGAAGCAGGCACAGTGAAGAAACCTGGATTTGGAGTGGGGAAACTCAGTTCTGTTGCTGGCCCCAGAGCCTTTTCTTGTTGCTCATAAGGAAACTAAGGCTCGGAGGAGTTAAGTGAGGAAACGGTTCTGGGTCATCTAAGCATTCCCTTTTAGACAAGGCTTGGCTTGCAGATAACTAGTTAGTTGGAAAGAAAATACATTTATTTATTGGGCTGAGAGTTGGGGAGGGGGATACTGCCTTTTGTTTCTTCCTAATACTGTTTTCACTTTATAAAAGTTGGAAGCAAACTAAGTGTGAAATAAAGGGAATATAGGGAATGCACAGGTTATACAGTTTATGCCGCATTCACACAGTCCATTTACAAAAAGTAAGGCTACCAAGAACACTTAGGTAGAAGAATACAGAAAATGTTTACTAAGTATTTCAGACACAAAAAAGCTTACAAAATACTATTTACAAACAGAGATGGTCTCTGAACCTTTAGTCAGTTATAAGTTTTGGTCCCAAAATGGATCCAACTGAATCAAAATGCTAATTAGTGTCACGGTAATACCTGTAGTGAGTAGCAGCCTTGATCACCTTTGTGACCTCGCAGCCTTCATTCACCTCAGCTCTTTACTTGGTGGACACATATTGTAAAAATGTTAATTGATTATTGGAAACATTTCTTCTGATAAGTTCCCACACTTGAAAAATACGCCGGGAGTGGTGGCTCACACCTGTAATCCCAGCACTTTGGGAGGCCAAGGTGGGCGGATCATGAGGTCAAGAGATCAAGACCATCCTGGACAACATGGTGAAACCCCATCTCTACTAAAAAATACAAAAATTAGCTGGTTGTGGTGGTTCGCGCCTGTAGTACCAGCTACTCGGGAGGCTGAGGCAGGAGAATTGCTTGAACCCAGGAGGCAGAGGTTGCGGTGAGCCGAGATTGCACCACTGCACTCCAGCCTGTCGACAGAGCAAGACACTGATTGAAAAAAAAAAAAAGAAAAATGCTACATAAACATCACCTAACAAGCAGAACAAGCATGAATGGGTAGACATTGATTAGACATTTAAAAAGAAACACAAAGGGAGAAGGCAAAAATAATTTCTGTTTACGTTTGTTTTAATTGATTGTATTTATTGATCATTTTTTATAAAAGCAGTATCTTCTATGACCCCCTCCCAAATCAAAATATAGAAAGACAAGAAGAGAGGGAAGACATACCAATGACCCTACTCCTACATTAACACTTTAATGGTGTATGTGCTGCCGTAATCTTTGCTATGTGTATACACCCAAAAGGTGTGTGTGTGTGTGTGTGTGTATATATATATTTAAAAAGTCAAAATGTATATTATTTAAAATATCAAAATACAGTATACTTGTGTATATATGTGCATATATGTGTGTGTATATGTGCATGTATATACACATGTCATATATATATACATTTACATACTGCATTTTGACATTTAAAACAGGCCAGGTGTGGTGGCTCACACCTGTAATCCCAGCACTTTGGGAGGCAGAGGCAGGAAAATCACTTGAGCCCATGAGTTCAAGAGCAGCCTGGGCAATATAGTGAGACCTTGCCTCTACAAAAAAATAAAGAAATTAGTTGAGTGTGGTGGTGAGTACCTATAGCTTCAGCTACTGATGAGGCTGAAGTGGGAGGAATCACTTGAGCCTGGAAGGAGGAGGTGACAGTGAGCCAAGATCATGCGACTGTACTCCAGCCTGGGTAATAGAGCAAGACCTTATCTCAAAAAAAGAAAAAAGATACACATGCTCAAGATGTCAAGATGTGGTTCCCTCATTTTGCTGTATTATTTCTTCTAGTGTAAGTTCTTGTGAATGTCAGTTTAGAGGATATCTTTTGCTTGACCTAATATCTTTTCTTCTTTTTCCTGACCTTCTACTTCATTTGTCTCTTACTCCGGGTGTTCTTCTCTGTTGTGCAAAATTTAAAGAAACATTTTTCCATTTGAGGCTCTCTATATTCCTATGTCTAGACACATCCAGAAATCTTGACGTCTTGTATCTCATCTACCATTAGGTTTTATAAAAGGACCATCTCCTATGATAAATCTTGCTTCTTGTTTGCAGTGGTGGGGCCTGATGCTATAGTGCTGGGTTCTCAAACTGCACAAGTGTGTGCATTGTGTCGGATACCTCAGTAGACTGCCCTACACAGGCAGTAACACATAGTTGGAATCCCCACATAAACTGAATAATAGCCATAGTAAATACTCACGCAGTACTTCAGAGCTCACGTAACAGTATTTTCTTCACAGGATTATTATCCCCTTCTTATGGCTGAAACTGAAGAGGTATTATTTCCTGCATCAAACACCTAGTATGCGGCTTGAACCTGAGCCATCTGATTTCATGTCCCGTCGGTCATTCCATTAAATCATGCCTTTCTCTGTACGGGTAAAGATTGTGTTGAGTAACTCAGCCTTGCCTTCCAGTGTTACAGAATTTTTATTTTATTTATTTATGTATTTGAGTTCTCAGTAGTCTTCAGTCTCCTGTTGACTGGAACCCCCATCCAGAACAGCCTCCAAGAGCTCTACTCCCTCCTCAGTTTTGTGGAACCTGATCTTTTTTCCAAGGAAGAGGTGGGAGATTTTGTTCGACGCTACCAGGATATTGAGAAAGAGTCTGAGTCAGGCAAGTTCCTTTCCTACTAATTATCCCCAAGACGCCTTGGCACAGAAACCATCCTGATGCATAATGCATATAGGTGAAAAAGAAGGAGAACTGATTGATGACCAGAGATCACCTTCCGGGGAGACAGAGCCACAGAAATTTGGGAGATATTAGATCACACATGTTGTTCTCAGTCGTCTGCTATTCATGACTCTCTTAATTGCTTACTATGTGATTCCATAGTAGGGCTTCTCTAGTTCATTTTTGGAAGAAATAGGAAGGGCCTGCTGATTTGCAGACTTTTTTTTTCCAACTTGTATTTTCTCTAAAGACTTTATTATCTTTATATGTCGCTTCCTGAGGGAGAAAAGTGTGTGAATGCTGTAGTCTCAGACTACTGTTCAGCATTCTACTGCACTGGTATTTCTTTTAACGCTGCACCAAAACCAGAATTCTGGGACGGTCACCCTTCCTCTTTCATATAGCCAAGAGTTGTGGTCTTCTCTTCTTGTATCTTTGCCCCTCTGTGTTGTAGGATTATCTATCTATCCTTGTGATATTCTCCTGGGATGATTTTTTAAAACAGGTAGGAGGTATGCCAAATAGTGAGTTTGTATGTACTTGGTAAGGGTGAGTTTGAGGGGCTTCTCACAGCAAAAATCCCCAGACCGCAGACTGAAGATTACCTGGCGAACTTGCTCTGATTACTCCCATGTTTTGGGTTACCTGATAAAATGCAAGACGACTTCTAGTCAAATGCATGACATACTTGTATTACATAGGACACACTTGTGTTAAAAAGTTGTTAAAAAAATTCACATTGAGCTGGGCACCTATATTTGCATATCTGGGAATTCTACAGGTGATGTAATTCTAATTTAGAGTAATTTTTGAAATTCAAGACATCTGGGGAAAGAATAAGGGATTGAAAGTCATGAAACCAAATTCGAATGCTGGCCACATTCACATCCAGCTGTGTGACTTCGGATAAGTTGCCCAGTTTCTGAGCCTCATTTAACCCAGCTATAAAAATGGGAACAGTATTTCTCTCACCTGAAATTTCTAAGCTGTTACGCTGATCAATGAGATTAAACGCAAAAATACTGTAGAAACAAAAGAGCTTTGTTCATAGGAGAGATTAGTAAGAATCAAGTTCTTTGCGTGTCTAGCTCTTGGATTAAGAACCAGTGATGATTCCAGGCAGAATTGGGAAGAAGATCCTAGTGAAGGAAGAAATACTATGAAAAATGACCATACTGGCCTAAAATGCAGAATAAGCATGAAATGAGAAACAAAAATAAATTCCTCTAAGTTCGCTAGTAGTTCGTTACCTTGGTTGTCCGTTTATCCCATGCTTCTTGTATTTATTTTTTATCATGTAGCTAGTGAACTGCACAGACTCTTGCAGCCATTTCTGCTGAGGCGAGTGAAAGCTGAGGTGGCTACAGAGCTTCCCAAGAAGACAGAAGTAGTGATATACCACGGCCTGTCAGCATTGCAGAAGAAATACTACAAGGCCATTTTGATGAAAGACCTAGGTAATCAGAGGGCACTTGCCCGCTGAGAAACTAAGTGAGGATGTGATTTCATGTAGTCAGATACTTTATAATCACACTTACTGGTATGATCCCAAGAATACGAGGTGGCATTTTGTATCGTGAATAATTCCCGTCAGCTACCACGCGACTGTGGCGGAGCTCCTTAAATGTCACTCAGCCTTGGTTGTTGCAGTTGTGAAATTTCCTTTTCTCCCCTCCCTCCGTTTTTCTTACTGCCTGTAATGAAGGAAACACTTCCAGGCGTCCTGGTCATGCCTTCCATCCTGCCACCCTGTCAGATACGGTCGTCCACCCTCATCCGCAGTTTCGCTTTCCAAGGTTTCAGTCACCTGCACTGAACTGGAGTCCGAAAATATTAAATGGAAGATTCCAGAAATAATTCGTGAATTTAAATTAAACTCTGTTGTTAGTAGCGTGATGAGATCTGACTCTGTTCCGCCCAGGACATGAGTCCTCCTTGTGTTCCATCATCCACGCCGTCAGCGTCAGCAGCTGCTGTGCCATCAGTCCAATGGTTGCCGTATCGCAGCGCTTTTGTTCAGGTGACCTTCATTTTACCTAAAAATGGCCCCGAAGCGCGAGAGCAGTGCTGCCTGCATTTGGGCTATGCCAAAGAAGCCATAAAGTGCTTCTTTTAAGCAAAAAGGTTTAAGTTATCAAAAAAATGAAAAAAAAAATTGATACGCTGAGATTGCTAACAACAGATCTGTGACATTGTGAACAGTACATTGTTATAATTGTTGTATTTTTATTATGAGTCATTGTTCATCTTTTATGTGCCAAATTAAACTTTATCATGGGTAGGTACATATAGGAGAAAACACAGAATTCATACAGGGTTTGGTACTATCTGTGGTTTCCAGTATCCACTGGGGGTCTTAGAACATTTTCCCCATGGATAATAGAGAACTGCTGCGTTTAAGAGAATGCAGAGGGCCGGCGCGGTGGCTCAAGCCTGTAATCCCAGCACTTTGGGAGGCTGAGGCGGGTGGATCACGAGGTCGAGAGATGGAGACCATCCTGGTCAACATGGTGAAACGCCGTCTTTACTAAAAATACAAAAAATTGGCTGGGCATGGTGGCGCTTGCCTGTAATCCCAGCTACTCAGGAGGCTGAGGCAGGAGAATTGCTTGAACACAGGAGGCGGAGGTTGCGGTGAGCCGAGATCGCGCCATTGCACTCCAGCCTGGGTAACAAGAGCAAAACTCCGCCTCAAAAAAAAAAAAAAAAAAAGAATGCAAAACTTTTTTGTCAAATCACATTCACTGGGAGGAATTGGGAGTGGCAGGGGAGAGATAGGCGTGAAATAACTTCTCTGCATTTATTTGTCCCTTGGCTCCACAACAACACTTAAAGATAATTTAGAATTTGCAGAATAGTAACAGAGTACTCCAGAGTTCAATTCATAGTTAAGGGGTCTTTCTTAAAACAAAATGGTTAGGAAAATTTTATATGAACATGATATTAATTCTCGATTCAATTCTGTGAAATTTGGGAGGTTCATATAGGTTCGAAGGATATAATTGAAATGATTAAGGTTATTTGTAGAAACTCAGGGTTTTGGTTTTGGTTTTGTTCAGTAGGCCATCTCTCTCTTTCTCTCTCCCCCCTTTTTTTTTTTTTTTAAATTTTAGATGCATTTGAAAATGAGACAGCAAAGAAAGTCAAACTTCAGAACATCTTGTGCCAGCTTCGGAAGTGTGTGGATCACCCGTACTTGTTTGACGGTGAGGCAGTGCCCTTTCCCCCACAGGATTCTTTGTTAACATCTCTGTGGCCAAGTCATACTACAATTTTTCAAAATAATTGCATATACGTACTGTGTCTACTTCGTTTATTCTCAGTTTTCTGTATTAGTGTTACCTCATATAGTGTTCATTTTCAAATGTCCTCAGTTGTCCGTCTGATATCCATCCCTTCTAACTATGTTTTCTTTTCTTTTTTTGTTAAATCCATGGTTGGTCCTAGACGCTGCAGACCCTGCGTTGCATCTGTCACATCTTTTTATTTTCCTATAATCCAGAAACATTCTTGGGAGTGTTTTTTTTTTTTTATTTTGCCCCTTTTTTTTCTTTCATGACATGAGGAGTCAAGAATGATAGTTGTATGGAATGCATGATAATCTGGATGGATTTGATCATTTCTTCATGATTTGATTTCCCATTGTCTCGATCCCACTCAGCCTTTTGTCACAACTATTCCAGGTCCAGCAGTGATCGCCCTGTTGCCCAGCTGGTGGTTATTTGTTAGTTCATGTTTCGGTTACCCTCTCAGAAGCCTTGAGCACAGTCGATCATTTCTTTCTTGGAGCGTTTCCCTCCCTTGGCTTCTGGGATGGACTTTCTCTTCTCCATCTGCTCCTTCTCAGTCTCCTCTGTTGCTTCCCCTTTATCATACAGACCTCTATAGATTTCCCCTGAGCACTGTTTTAGCTGCGTCCTAGGAATTTCGATGTGTAGTGTTTTTGTTTTTCTTCAGACTGGGGCTTTTCTGATTCCCCGATTGTTAGCCCTTGGAGCAAGCACTCCTGTGGCTGTGGGTACTCTACACATGATCAGTACAGAGGGTTTGCTGCAGTTGCTTTAAGGGGATCTCTGCCAAGCAATGCTACAAACTAAAGATTGCACAAAATCTTAAGTAGGCGCATATGAGAACTTTTTCAAGAGGAGAGGGCATTGGGAACACATCGGTTTTGAAAGAAACCCTCCGGGTTATTCTGACTGCCATTTTGATTTATTTCGTTGAGTGAGTCTCAAGATTTCAGTTTTGGGTCTCCTTGACCTTTAGCATCCTCTTCTGCCTCAGTTTCCTGAAGAGTGGTTTTATTCCTTAGTTAGGTGTTTATTAGGCTTGTCGGATGTGCCAGACTGTAACTGGTCTGAAGCAGAACTGAGATCATGCCAACAACTGCTTATCAGAGGAGCCTGGCTTCTCTTCCTGTAGCCTGTTGACTCCCCTGACTTTCTTTTCTAGGTGTAGAGCCAGAGCCTTTTGAAGTCGGAGACCACCTGATTGAGGCTAGTGGGAAACTTCACCTGCTGGATAAGCTACTAGCGTTGCTGTATTCCAGGTAGGTGGTAGGTTCACATTTGCTGCTCTGAGCTAATGACTGTTAAGACTTGACTATTGAGGAACTCACTGAGTTGTTAAGGCCAATTCCAGTTTTCTTTTTTTTCTTAATGCTGTTTCAGGTTTTGCCTTCTCTGTGACTACACTCGCACCCCATCCCTTCCACAATCATTCTTTTCTTTCCTGAGTTTCTACAGCACTTAGGATCCTAATCCAGCACTTGGCAGTGGGCTGCGTTAATCTGCTGTCTGGTTAATTGGTGTTTGTGAACTCTGTCACTCCAACTATGTTGTTTGGCTCCACACGGACAGAGATAACACTGAGCATTTTTTTTATAGTTGCCTGTAGTAACTTGCATTGAATTGACACATAGCGAAGGCTCAGTAAACATTCATTTTTGTTAACCTGTTGGGTTTGATTTGAACTCACTGGAAACTTGAAGGACTCTTTCTCAGAGACATGATTTGGGCATTAGAAGACCAGACTCAGTTAGTGTTCAGCAGCCATGTGTTCAGCTTATACCTAATCCTCCCAGTCACCAGAGAGAAAGCAGGGTCTAGGAACGTGCAAGTGAAATATTTCATGTCTTACTGTATTTCACTGGTTCTCATATAGCTGCCATAAGTATGGTAGAGTTGGAAAAGGACCTATAAATGCCTCCTCCCCAGTTTTCTATTTCACAGAGCCAGAAAGGTTACATGACTTGCCCAAGGTCACACAGCCAGCAAATGGCAGACATGAGATTAGGATTGAGGTTTTCAGGTTCAGTGCTTCTCTAACCATTTGAGGCTTGAATCTTGAAAGAGTTCCCCATTAATTACTCCTCTTAAACTTGTTGCAAGCTCACATTAAATGTTTTTATAATGAGAATATTGTTTCGACAGTGCTATGCTGCTTCGTTTATGTGAATTTAGAAGAGCCAGTAACAAGGGGCTCTAGGCCCGACTTTGTTCTTGACTCGTTCCGTCATTGTGCCTCCTCCGTTCTTCCCTCCTCTCATGTATACAAACATTTTCTCATGTGTCGTGGAAGGTGAGAGGTCACTTACCTCTTGCTTCTCTACAGTGATGCTTCTCAGACTTTTCAGCCAATATAGCTGTAAATGAGGGGATAGTGACTGTACCCGCAATCAGGGAACAGCTGTAGATGACTAAACACAAGCTTTCTTCAGAGTCTCCAGTGTTTGTTTTTTTTGTTTTTTGTGCTTATATTTCTTTCCATTGAGCAAATTGACATTCCAGAAAGAGGCGCCGTGTTTATTCTAGGGCTTATATCCCCTGTGGCCTTGGCATGTCCCTTGGGAATAGTCTCCACTCTAGTTTGAGGATGATCGTTCTGAGGGATGCAGCTACCTGTGGAGGTATATTCTTAGAGAAAGCATTTGGGATTTCTAAGGCAGTCTATAAATTATATGACATTTATATTTCTACTTCAGTATTTATAAACTTGTATTCTTTGGGAAGTTTTGACTGAGGGAAATTTACCTTAAATTCACTAGACTTGCAGTGTTTCCATTTCTCTTTTTCTTGCCAGGGGCCATCGGGTTTTACTTTTCTCCCAGATGACCCAGATGTTGGATATTCTCCAAGACTATATGGATTACAGAGGTGACACCTTTTGGCCACTACATCACCCAAGGCTCTATTGGACTTAATAGTCCAGATAGGTCCATGAAGAATATGGGATATGAGAATATTTCAAAGGAAAGCAGGGTGGGAACATTATTCAGAACCAAAAATCAAAAGTAAAGCGAGCAGAGAGTGACGAGTGGAGGCAAGGATGGCGAGCAGAGAAGAGGCACGTGGGCAGAAATAAACACCTGCGTTCCCATCAGTTACACGATGTAAAATGGCGGGCCGTGGAGCAAATGTCGTGGCATTGTTGGTGTTTCTGAAAATGTATATAAACAAAGTTTTGGTGACTAGAGCTTTTAGTGTCTTGTAACATTGACCTCAACAGTTGAGCACTTACTCAGGATCAGTAAAAAGGTGAATATTGAAATTATAGAGGTACCAAATAAGGCAGGGGAAAAGTAAGATCAACTTTTTCTATATAGATGATAGAGAATGTAGTTTATTACCTGGGAAGTCTGTATAATATGTGAGAAGATTCATGTGAAATGATGAGAAAAGGCTCTAACATGAGTTGATCTTGAGCCCAGTGGTAAAGAAGTATCAGCTCCAGACCTTACAATTTACAAAAGTAGTTCAGACTGGGTCTCTGTGTACCTGGTCCGGTGGACCCTTGACAAAATGCTGTTGGCACACGCCACTGACCATCGAGAGGTCCCCAGATGCACAAACACAGCCTGAGCTTGTGGCCGCCCTTCCCCACATGGATGCATGGAGGCAGGTGGTGACCTCTTAAAGCCTCATTGAAAGGCAGATTGCTGGGCCATTAGAAGGGCTCACTCACCTGCTTCCAAGTGCTTGTCTTCTGTTTACGTAAGTAAGAATTATGTGTCACCAAAATTGAAACTACCACACAGGATAGATGTTCAGGGTTGCTTACAAATAGTCAAAACTGAGAATTAACTCCATAAATGCCAAGGCTTCATGTATTTTAACAATCCAGAGTATGTTATGGTGAGTTCTTTTGTAAAACGATCACTGTTTCTGTTTAAATTTTTCCCGTAGGATTGGCTTAGAGTAGGGCCAGGCCTATATATGAAAAGGGACAAAATTGGCCTTTGGTTTTGGGCTAACTTAATTTTTTGATTCCAAAGACTACTTGAAAAGGTTAACGATTTCTGTTTTTCTTCCTCTCTGTAAAGGCTACAGCTATGAGCGTGTGGATGGTTCTGTGAGAGGAGAAGAGAGACACCTGGCCATTAAGAACTTTGGACAGCAGCCCATTTTTGTTTTTCTCCTGAGTACTAGGGCAGGTAGGCTGCGTAGGCGTTAATGGGAACAGACAATGAGGAATGATAGAGTACTGTTACGTCCCACTGTTACTACACTCTTTTCCTGAATTCTCTGAAAGGCGAGGCTATTTACTGAATGTAGAACAAGGTACTGGACTTCAGGCATGGTGCTCTGTTCTATCCAACCTGTCCAAGATGTCATCTCATCAGAGAAGTAAGGCTGAAACCTGGGGTTATTGGAAAGTAATTCTCATCTGCTTTGACCATTGACCTGGGAATGTCCTGAAAGGTTTCTGTAATTTCGTGAATGTTTCGTTTGCATTCAGTGGAGGTAGCTCTTCTTCCTAACCATGAATTTGGGAAATAAGGTAACAGTTTGTCAGCTAGTTGTCCTTCCTTTATAAGTATTTCTGGAATAATGTTGAAAGGCTTAGCAAAAATCTAGTTGTTTAAAAAGTGTTACTATGTTGAAACTACCAACTTTTTAGAATTATTTGTGACATTGTCCATATATCACTTAAATTATAAATACTATGACATTTGTAATGCTTTACCAGTCACAGAGTGCTTTTGTATACTCTTACGTAATTTGAAATCAGCTCTTGGAGATGAAATGATTCTCTAAGTCATTATGGTGTCTGAGAAAAATATCTTATTTTTATAGACATAAATCTTGATGGAATACATGCAGGGATATGTGTGTCCTATTAAAGACAGATTGATATTTTTCTGAAAAAATAGAGTTCAGTCTTACGTAGAAACTGTTATAAATGCCTAGTACTATAAGGGTATATGAAAGAAGTATTAGATATAATCTTCAATTATAAGGAGATTATTTCACCAGTGTTTGTTTTATCTCCCTAATAAAAATAGCCCAAGATTCATATGGCCTTACTCTTCCAAGATCACAGACTGCATGCATTTTCTCATGTGATCAGTTGTCTCAGGGTTAGTCTTAGGAGAAACGGAAAGAATAAGGCAGTGCATCTTCACTGTTGGGAGACAATTTTATTTATGCTTTAATGATTTCATCATCTTCGCATTCAGAGAGCAGCATTATGTTTGAAATGTCTACAATTAGGAGAAAAGAGATCTCTGCTTTTCAGTTCATCTCCTTGGAGGACTCAGAGTAGATCTTCTGGGAACTGAAGCAGTCCCGGACATTATCCTTTTCCAAACACTGACTGTTGTGTTTGCTGTAGTTTTTACAGGATTTTCATTTATTTAACAGGTATCCTTCCAACTTTCAAATATTTCTGTGATTGACTCATATTGCCACCAGATGGCAGTGATAGCTCATAAATATGTTTCAAATATGGCTGTCGCTTATTTATAAAAATCTCACCCCTCAGTGAAGAAGAGCTGCACTTAGCATGAATTCAAGAAGATAATTTTATGGAACACATTTTGAAATGAAATAAGTGCCTGAACAGTATTACAGTATAGTGGATAAAAGCCCGGGCTCTGGACCCAGACTGCAAAGGAATGAATCCTGGCTCTTTCACCTTCTGGCCTTGCAACTTCAGAGAAGTTCCTTACCTGCCCTTTCAACATCCATAAAGTGGGGACAATCATAGCAATGACTCAGGTTCCCAACAGAGTTGTTGTGAGGGCTAAAGGAGTTAATATATAGAGAGTGCTTAGAATAATGCCTGGCAAGTCGTAAGCACAGCGTAAGTGTAACTATCATTATTATTGCCTGGCAAGTTGTAAGCACAGTGTAAGTGTAACTATCATTATTATTAGGTATAATTTAGCATCGCTCAGTAATCATTCATGATTACCTCCTTGTTCCAACTTCAACTTGATATGAAGACTTTAATTAGAATATTCCTGCCTGACTTGTCTGGAGATCCAGCTTATGGCAAGTAGTCCCTCTCAAAAGTTAGTCCCTAATTCAGGTTCATGGAACAAGCCCTTCGAGGCTTGCTGGTTTCAATAACAAACTCTAGCAACCCTGACAAAAGGGAGTTGGCTTTTTACTTGTTTTCACATTAATCAAAGAGAAAGCTGCAATTTATTTTCATGGTTCTCTTAATTCCTGTAATCCAAGGTACCTCCTCAGCTCTCTTCCTGCAGCACCAAAGAAAGACCAGCTTCTTGCCGTTGGTTTTGTTACTTTCTCTGCGATTAATGCGGAAACAAGTACAAACAATACGCACTGGAGTTTTCTCTAATGAGAGGGAGGTGGTTTCCCACTCCGCTCAGGAGTGTGTCACCCCCTCTTCTTGGTAACTTTTCATCGGAGATCTTATTACCTAGTTGTAACTTGCAAGCGACATTCAGCGCTCTTCTCTTGACAGTGCCCACAGCAGATCTCTCATATTTAGATTTGTTTTCTTTTTTTGTTCTATTTTATTTTTTTCTTGAGACATTCTCTCTCTGTCGCCCAGTCTGGAGTGCAGTGGTGTGATCTCGACTCACCGCAACCTCCGCCTCCTCAGTTCAAGCGATTCTCCTGCCTCGGCCTCCTGAGTAGCTGGGACTATAGGTGCATGCCCCCACGCCCAGCTAATTTTTGTATTTTTAGTAGAGATGGGGTTTCACCATGTTGGCTAGGATGGTCTCGATCTCTTGACCTCGTGATCCACCTGCCTCAGCCTCCCAAAGTGCTGGGATTACAGGCTTGAGCCACCTAGCCTTGGTCTGCTTTCTGAAAGAGCATGTGTCCTTTTCCTGAGACTACTCGAATCCAAATCTAATCAAGGTTTTTAAGCAGAAGAGGTAAAGTGGCTCCGTGGCACTAACTTAAGTATCCACTTTTGCCACTTGCCCCTGCTTCACTCATTCTGATTCATTCAGTAATAAAAATTTTCCCATCAGGCAATAAGAGGTCAGGTAGCACTTCTCACTGCTAGAACAAGGCTCTGGAGTTGGGGGTGCGGGTTCATTTGAAGGATGAAGCCAGTTTATTTGATTGATTTCCATTTGTCGGTCTAACCCACACTAGCCTTGTGTTTATTTTCTAGCTCCTTGTCTGTGTGCTACTGATTACGTTCCTTTCTGCATTGTTTTCAGGTGGAGTTGGCATGAACTTAACGGCAGCAGATACTGTGATTTTTGTTGACAGTGACTTCAATCCTCAGAATGACTTGCAAGCAGCTGCCAGGGCTCATCGAATTGGCCAAAACAAGTGAGTGGTTTGTTTTCTGCTTCCTTGGCTTGTCCAGCAGCAGTTCCAGGTTGTGAGGAAGGTGAAGAATATAGTCCTGGCGACAGTCCCACACTGGGAGCCGAGGGACCACCAGGTCTTAGCCCATCTGTGCTATTGACTCCTAGGTTAGTGTTGGAGGGGGGTCGCATCAGTCCAGACTGACTTTATTAGAAAGAGTAAAATCACACTGTGAAAGGATTAGAAAGAAACTTAGAAGTTATTTAACTCATCCTTCTTGAGTTAGGCTCTAACTCAGTTAAAAAATGGGGTTATGGAGCTAAGCTTAAAAAAAAACAGATGTCGCTCTTTGATCTGAGGATAATTTGGTCTTCCAGAGGTTTCCTTGGCCACAGATAAGGAATTCCAGTCATGGTTACTCCAGTATTCTTTCCTTGACTGTCTTGGAATGGTTCAGAGAGAATTTGAGGCGAGTTCTCTCTAACAAGTACTCAGATCCAAATGAAACAATCTCCCTTTCATTGTTTGCTTTTAGATGTATTTACCTGGCATACTTTTGCCCAGTTTTGCAGATCCTTATAGCACACTACGCTTGTCTGACTTATGTCCAGGTCTGTTAAAGTTATTCGGCTGATTGGCCGAGACACTGTGGAAGAAATTGTCTATAGGAAAGCAGCCTCCAAACTGCAGCTCACCAACACGATCATAGAAGGAGGCCATTTTACTCTGGGAGCCCAGAAACCCTCAGCTGATGCTGACCTCCAGGTATGACACATTGTTCTTCGCTTTGGAATATGCCCGTGCCCTTTGTGGAGGAGAGTGTAAATGAAAAGAACCAGCACTCATCAGCCACTCTCCCCAGCGACACATTTGTTCCCTGGCCTCCCTCATATCTGCCACCGTGCTGGCTGTGTGCAGGGTCTGTAGAAACTAAGGATTCAGATCCAGGCGTCGTCACTTCTTGGCTCTTTGGGTTTGAGCAGCTTTTTTAACCTCTTAGATCTACTCTTTTTGCGTTTCTAAAAATAAAGATACCATGGGTTACCTCAGAGGGCTGTTAAGAGAATTAGTTAAAATAAAGAACTCAGCATAGTCAATAGCAATTAATTCTGTACTTCCTCCTTAATCCCAGACTCTTTGATCAGTGACTTACATTACTTCATACTCAGAAGACGGCGAATGAGATTAGGAATTCAAAATTGTGCCATAGGAAAAATGGGTGAAAAAACTAGAGGTAATTTGCTTGAAGAAGGGAATACTGGATGGGAGACAGATGCCGGAGTGGAAGATTTTAGAGCTGTCTTTTGGAAGAGGGCTTAGAGTTAATCTGTAGCAGCCTTTGGGTTAAAATTAGAACTCATAATATTTCCTGGATCTATTGTTTTTGTCCTAAGGATGAGGGGCTGGATGCAAAGAGACCAGCTCCTAGGATACGAGAAAGATGCAGGTATGAAGGGAGTCATCGGTGTCTGTCAAGGGCAGTATCAGTGGGAAGGTCTGGTGTGAGAAGCGTTGCAAAAGAAGGAAGGACGGGAGTTGGCTGCTGTTTAGAGGTGGGTCTCAGCAGTAGGGAGATAGAAAATTCAAAGACGGCTGTGAGGTTTGAAGCCCGTATGATGAGGACAGTAGAAAGGAAAATAGGTAGGTCAGAATTTTAGGAAGATAAAGATAATTTAGGCTTTAGTCAGAGTATGCAGTAAAAATACAATATAAACATAAACTATTGTTAGAGGCAGACTGAGAGACAAAAGTAAAGAATTTTATTTGCAAAAGTTCGCAAGAAGGACTAGGCTTTGAAAGGACTAGTCTATCAGAAAATACAAGTGTTTAAGAGGGAAACAAATTACACAATAATCCAAGCAGAGTTACCAGGTTTGTAGTTAGTCTGAGCATGGGTTAGAAAGCAGCACTTTTTTCCCATGGTTACCGTATGTGCAAAGGCCAGCGCATATCTTTACCTATCAGCACTGCGAAAGCAGGGATCATGTTTTCGTTAGGGAGTCAGTAATTACAGGAAAGGTTCAAGGTTTCATTAATTTGGGGACTAGAACTACAAAGAGTAACCCTGGGTGTTACTTGTCTGTTCTTTGTTTATCTTAGGGGGTCAGTGTGGCTTTTATCTTTTTCTGTCTTTCCTTTTGTTGCTGATTCTACATCACATGCGTGCTTAATTAACCATAACGGTGGTAGGGCAGGCTGTACATTTTAATTTCACGCTGTCTAAGAGACAATTACAAATGTGAGAAGAAAGCTTGAGAGAGAGGTAGAAGTACATGGTAGATACTTTTATTTTTTAAATTTTTATTTCATTTTAGTTTTTAGTGTAAGTTCTGGGTACATGTGCAGAACGTGCAGGATTGTTACATAGGTATGCATGTGCCATGGCGATTTGCTGCATCTAATACCCCGTCATCTACCTTAGGTATTTCTCTTAATGCTATCCCTCCCCTAGCCCCCCACCCCATGACAGGCCCCTGTGTGTGATGTTCCCCTCCCTGTGTCCATGTGTTCTCATTGTTCAGCTCCCACTTATGAGTGAGAACATGTGTTTGGTTTTCTGTTCTTGTGTTAGTTTGCTGAGAATGATGGTTTCCAGCTTCATCCATGTCCCTGCAAAGGAGATGAACTCATTCTTTTTTATGTCTGCATGGTATTCCACAGTGTATTTACCTTCACATTTTCTTTATCCAGTCTATCATTGATGGGCATTTGGGTTGGTTCCAAGTCTTTGCTATTGTGAACAGTGCCACAATAAACATATGTATGCTGTGTTTATTGTCTATGTCTTTATAGTAGATGTGTCTTTATAGTAGAATGATTTGTAATCCTTTGGGTATATACCCAGTAATGGGATTGCTGGGTCAAATGGATTGAGGAATTGCCACACTATCTTCCGGTACACTGTAGATACTCTTAAATGCAGTTTTCCACAGAACAATTCTCCATAGAACCTTGAGAGAAGGTCACTGCTGGGCATGGTGAAGGGGTAAATGACAGAGCCTCAGAAGGCTTGCATTCTCTTTAGAGGAGGAAGGATGTCATAAGTTGTTTGCACTCTCCCAGGGGAGGGAGCTCCAGCGTTCCAGTGAGAGGTATGTTGTGATGTGGGCTGCTGGACACTTCATTGGGAAAGGTGTAGACACACCTCCACCCCATGGGGCCACATACTAGTGGGAACACAGACTGCTGGCTGAGAGCAACTCTGTTGGACTTCTCTTGCAGCTCATGGTTATCAGAAAGCTACTTTTTGACTCAAATGTCTGATTCATCTCTTCCCCATCCAGATGCTATGAGTTATTTGTGGTTGCCAGAAACAAAGGTGATAACCCAATGCCCTTGTCTCAAAAGAAAGCAGGGGATTTCTTTTGAATACCAAAAAACCAAAGTAAAAGATGTGGTTCTGATTTGGTAAATCTAAGTGGTAGATTAGTTTTACCAAACTGCAGTTCTGAAGTCCTGAAAGAAGGAAGCATGTTTATTACCCTGCAGGGAAGACACAGTGGAGAGAGAGGCAGGGAGATGCAGGCGTAGTGCTCACTTGTTAAATGCTCTTGCTGAGTGTTGTCTGAGGTGCTCTTTTCCAGTTGCTTCAGTAGATAAAAACAACAGTAGGATGAGATAGACACTGTCTTTATCCCCATCTTACGTCATTGGCCCAAGGTTATTCAGATTTTGGATTCCAAACCAAGCACTCTCTCACTTCCGAGCACATGCCCTTAATTACTGTAATAGACGGCTTCTCATAAAAACACATATAATTTCCTTGATGACTAGGACACATTGCAAGTGAGCAGTAACAAGGGAGAGCCCGGAGGCAAGCATTAAGTACAAGGGGGTTGGAGTGAGGGTCCCAGTATAGACAAATTCTTACCATAAATACTTGGTTTTCTAGTATTTTTAGTACCAGCTGCCCAAGCCAGTCATCCTGGTTATGTAAAGGGAGAGTAAATATGAATATGTCTAGGCGCATTCATGCTTAAGTGAGTTTTTTTTTTAAGCTATTATGAAATACCTTAAGATTTCCAAGTGACTCACAAAATAGATGATCTAGAGATAATTAACCCTGTCTAAAAGGGCAGGTTTGAATCCTCTTTGGGTCAGGATCTCAGAGTTAGTACTTAGGAGGTGCAAAGTTGGAAGTAGCAAGTGAAAGCCAGGAAAAATTATCTCTGCTGTGTGGTTCCTGTGGCCATAGGGAACAGGCTGACAGTACTCCAGAGAGGGATGAGATTGGAGAAGCAGGATAGTGCAGTGCCAGAGGAGCATCCAGGAAAGTTCAAACTGAGAAAAGGCCTTCGGGTCTGGTGGTCAGAAGTTGTTACTGGTCTTTGCCAAGGTGGTTTCTATAGAAACCACATTTCTATGGAAATTGTTAGGAGAACAAATTGCCAAAGAAAAGGAGTCAGTTTATAGTAGAGGTAAAGTACCCAGTGTAGCCTTCTCTTTCTAAGGAGTCTGTCAGTGGGGAGGTCAAAGAGTCACTAATGGGGTCTCCGACTTCTCATGTGACTGCTGGGAATGCTTATGAAAACGAGTCAGCCGGGTGCAGTGGCTCATGTCTGTAATCCCAGTACTTTGGGAGGCTTAGGCGGGCAGATCATGAAGTCAGGAGTTTGAGACCAGCCTAACTAACATGGTGGAGCCCCTTCTCTACTAAAAATATTAAAATATTAGCTGGGTGTGGTGGAGTGCACCTGTAGTCCCAGCTACTCAGGAGGCTGAGGCAGGAGAATCACTTGAACCCAGGAGGCAGAGGTTGCAGTGAGCCAAGATCATGCCACTGCACTGCAGCCTGGGTGACAGAGCGAGACTCCCGTCTCAAAAAAAAAAAAAAAAAAAAGAGTCAGTGACAGGTGCTCTAGGAAATGCAGGAAATTACTGTTATTCTTCAAAATAAATTGGAGGCTTATACATTATTTTGCTTTTATGGAGAATTGTCAAAGACAGTACCTCTAATAATCATTTATCCCCTCTCTGCTTACCCATCATCCAGCTGTTAAATGGCCATGGCTGTTCCCATTTATGATGGGGAGAGCAGAGAGACTGCCTGTTCATCAGAGTAGGGCCGTCCTTGGCGTCATTATCCACCTAGCCAGTTATTGATATCCTAATGTTTGTTTTCATGAGAACTGACTAGACTTTTTTGTTTTCTCTACCCAAGTTGAGTGAGATACTCAAATTCGGTTTGGATAAACTGCTGGCCTCTGAGGGGAGCACCGTGGATGAAATAGATCTGGAGTCCATCCTGGGAGAAACAAAAGATGGCCAGTGGACTTCTGATGCCTTGCCTGCAGCGGAAGGAGGGAGCAGAGAGCAAGAGGAAGGAAGTAAGTTGGAGGTTAGAGCAGAGCGAATGGCACAAGCAGCCCAAGCTAGACCTCATGTCCCCATGGAAAGCTTTGGATGCTGCTCTGTGGGACATCTTTTTTCTACGCAGCCTTACTGTCTTCTTGGACACACTGTTTGTACAAGAACTTGCTTGCAAGTACAAGACTTGCTTGTACGAGAACATTTCCCAGACTAACTGCAGATTTGTGTGGCTCTTCCCTTGTAGCTGAATGTGAATCAAAATCACAGTATTAACGTTTATGATACTGTCACTCTTGAGGCTTTGCATTCGTCCCTTTCCCCCTCGGTTGCAAGCGTCTTCTCCTTTGTTTCTTAGTAAAGCCTATTGTCCTCGGGATGATGCTTTACACATAGTGATTCCTCTTCTAAGTGGTAGAATCATTTGTGTTTTAAATTGCAGCTAACATTGAGCACTTACTTTGTGTTCATCAACAGAGCAGACTTTGTCATGTGCTTTTTTTTCCATTTCACTTTCATAATACGCCATGAGCTGTAGGAGATGATTTTGTCTTTCTCTTAATTTTCTTTTCTGAATTTGGGCAACGTTTGCCATTTTGTTATTTTCTGAGTATGTTAATTTCTGATTTGAAGTAATTGTCCACATGGTAGCTTTGTAAAGGTATTCCCTGGCATCTCAAAGTTATTTAGAAATGACTTATTTTTCTGTACCAGCTGCAGCAGAGATTCAGTATGGACTGGCGTGAGAGGTTTGGGAATCTTAGGCTTAATTCACCAGTACTTTCTTTCAGCAGCAGAGAACAGTGCTGTTTCTTCACTAGATGGTAGCTCCTTTTTATGTTGAGTAGTAGCGGCATGATTTCTGGTTTTGCAGTTCTCTTTTGTTTCTCTAGGACTGTGAATTTCCATCACTTGCTTTCTCTTTCTCTTTGCCACAGATGTCTCCCCACTTCTCAGTTGTCTCTGTCTTCCTGCCAGAAGCCGTGCCTTTCCAAATTCCTGGCTGCGTGTATGTCATGCCGTCCCTTCGTTTCAGCTCCTTAGGAGCCACTGCTCTGATCCACCAGGTCTCAGACCTATCCTCACGATCTTCCTGCTTGGAATGTGACCATCTTTGGGGGGTAAATTTTATCTGTCTGACCTTGCTGGACGCCCCTCCTTGCCCACCCTCTCCTCTGCATGGTCTCTGCCTGACTGTCTACTCCAGTGTAGGCGCTGGAGCTGGCTTGGCTGGTTTTGGAGGTTTATTTCTCTAGTAACCAACCAGAAGTTGAAGTGTGTAGGAGTTGCTGACTTCTAACGTAGTAGGCATGGATTGGGTGGTTTTGCTGTCCTTGTTGGTCTGTATAGTTTTTGTGGAATAGGTGGAAAAGCTGGAATTTGGATAGCTGGCACTGTTTTACAGGAAACTGCTCTTTGACTTTGCTGATATTTTATCTTTAAAATTCTTTATGAAAATATTCTGTTTATATTCTTCAAGAACTCTTTCTTGTTCTCTGCTTATTGTTTTCATTGTACCCTGTTCTCATTTCAAGGACACCTGTCTTCTCTGGGGATATTTATTAGAGCTTTTTCATATGTATTTTAGGGAGGATATTATCTTTTTAAAAAGTATTTCTCCTCCCACTACATTGACTTTTACTAATCTTTCTTCCTCTCTTAAAAAAAACAAAACTATATTAATTATTTAATTTATTTATAGAAATTGGCAGATAAAATTGTATTTATCGTGTACAACGTGATTCCTTAATGCCTGTATACATTGTGGAATCGTTAAATCTAGCTAATGAACATACTTCATATGGTTATCATATTTGTGGTGGTTATGAACATCACTTCATATGGTTAAATTTGTGGTGAGAATGCTTAACATCCACCCTCTTAGTATTTCTAAGGAATACAATATAGCTATAGTCACTATGGTACCTCTTTTTCTAAAAAAAAAACAAAAAACATTGTTTGGGGATCTCTTGTTCTCATCGATAGTTTCCCTGACCATCTGGTATCCCCTGGCTGTCTGATCACATGTGCTGATGAGGTGCCCCAAAGCTGATGGCAGCTCCAGCATGAGCAGGTCCATGGGCCCCGGGGCCTTATTCCTGGTTGATGAGTCAGCTTTTACATGGAGGGCACCTTCCCTGATATCCATGTTTGAAGTCTTCACTGGGCAACCCATTTTCTCCAAAGACCAATCCTCTAGTATTTTCCCTGGGAGAGTGAGGATGGAGTTCACCTGGTTGCTCAGACTGAAAAGGCAGGGTGAGTCAAGGGCTCACAGCACTCCTCCTTTATGGGGTGCAGATCTTCTCTCAGTTCTGCCCCTTGCAGTATGCTGCACTTGTAAGTCCTAAGCTCTTGGGGGATTGAGAGGGTCTCTAGACTCATAATGAGCCCTTGGCTAGGCACCTATGTTTATTTCCATGGCTCTTGTTCATCGTTATTATCCCTCCAGCCACTTTTCATTTTCCAAAAGGTTATTGAACTTTTTCATCCACCATTGCCTCGTATATCTTTTTAAAAATCCCTTAGTGGTTTCAGGCGAGAGAAGAAATAGATGCATGTAGTCATATTTTTAAGTTATAATTGATTTATTAAATAGCAACGCTTACACCCGTTTCTGTACTTATCTAGATAATTTCAGCCTATTTTGCTAACGTTTACTAGAACAAAATAAAGTCGCACTCTCTTCCAGAAAGATAATTATATTTCTCAGTCAATCCAACTGCCTAAAATAATTTTACTTTTTAAGGCAGTCCAACTGCCAGAAAAATTCCCCAGTTGTATTAAACTTGGGGATTTTCTCTTTGATGAATGGGTATAGGTTCGCCGTATGGTAAATGATTATCCTGGTGGGATAGAGACACAGGTCCAGGCCTGTTGTGGTGACAGAGTGAAGATTGGGAGCATGATTACAGAGAATATAAACGGACAGGAAAGATTGGTAATTCACATGGCCCCCATCAGAATTAGATAAAAAACAGGGTTGCTTTATCTCGAATGCCAGGGTTTTTTTAAAAAGCATGTTTGGAAGTTGAGAATCACGTGCAGTGTGAAGCTACATATGTTGATCATAGTTGACACTTCTCAGCTCTGTTTTTCTTCTACTTGTTGATAGAGTGCTTCATCGAAAGCCCCCTGCTGATTTAATTAGCAATGCCAATTAGAACTACAGCTGGTTAGATTTGAGTACAAGTGTGAAGCAATTGATCTCTTGAGAATGAAAATGTTTTGCTTTCATACTCTCTAGGGAAAACATAGCAGATTTCACAAATGTTGTGAAAATACATTATTTGGTAACATGTGCTACTAAATATGCTTCCCTGTTGAATCATTATCTTAACTATCTGTGGTTGCTAGTCTGGACTGGTCCTGACTTTTCTTAATCACTTTATTCATGATCTTGGCAGATCACTCAGCCTCTTTGAGCCTTTATGTTCTCATCTGTAGAATGGTCCTATTAATGTCTACTCTACTCTTTTACACAGTTGGAAAGATCAGACACGAGAATAGTTGTGGAAGTGATCTGATAGCATGCAGTACTATTCAAAATTACACTATTATCTTCATTACTATTGTTATTACAAAAATTATTATTTTCTAGCATGTTCTCTCTCCACCGTTCTAGAGACACAGTTACATACTGAAAAGAGCACACTGGCCTTAGAATCAGAAAATCCTGCCTCTTCATTTATTACCAGTGAGAATTACAGAGTCCCTTAATTTCTGCCCAAGTCTCAGTTTCCCCTTTCAAAAGTAGGATTAGTTATATTACCGGGATTGTGGTGGGGGATCATGAAGATGCTTGATGAGATCTATAAGGAATATTGTAAATCCAAGGGATTATTTTTATGATTTTTAGATTTGCCAAGTTGAATACTAAAAGTGTATTTGGAATAAAATGTATAGATTTTATTAGATGATCTTAATGTCACCGAGATTTGTGCTGAGGAATACTTGGGAGTGAACGAATGAACGAATGAGGAATAAATGAAGGAATCCATCAGAGAGTCACAAACCATCTAGAGGTGAACTGAAGGGATTTAAGCCATGCTGTCCCCTTGGAAAAGTAAACACATGGTATCCTGATGTAGAACCCACTTACTTCAGTGTCAGTGGGATGAGAAACGAAATACCTTCATCCAGTCTTAGCTCATTTAGAATATAGGCTGTTTTCTTATCCACTCTAGTTATTGCTTTGAATAGCATTGATCTGTTTTTCCTTGGTATCTAACATTTCTCTCTTTGTGTTTTATGTTGTTAGAAAATCATATGTACTTATTTGAAGGGAAAGATTATTCTAAAGAGCCCAGTAAGGAAGACAGAAAATCCTTTGAACAACTGGTAAACCTTCAGAAAACCCTTTTGGAGAAAACTACGCAAGAGGGCCGATCACTCCGAAATAAAGGCAATGTAAGAACTGTTACTTTCTTTCTTTTTTTTTTCTTTTTTTGAGATAGAGTTTCGTTCTTGTTACCCAGGCTGGAGTGCAATGGCGCGGTCTCGGCTCACCCCAACCTCCACCTCCTGGGTTCAGGCAATTCTCCTGCCTCAGCCTCCTGAGTAGCTGGGATTACAGGCACGTGCCACCATGCCCAGCTAATTTTTTGTATGTTTAGTAGAGACGGAGTTTCACCATGTTGACCAGGATGGTCTCGATCTCTTGACCTCGTGATCCACTCGCCTCGGCCTCCCAAAGTGCTGGGATTACAGGCGTGAGCCACCGCGCCCGGCCAATTTATTTCAAAGATGTTCTTCCAAACTCTCGTTCTAAGAAAACAAAACAAAACAAAAATGATGCTGGCATCATTTTGTTCTCATAGAATAACTCGTCAAGAAATAAGTATGTGTTTGCTGAAATGTTAGTATAATTAACCATATCCTAGTGTACAAACTGTGGTAAAAAGTCAGCATAGAAAAACATGAAGAAGGAGAGAATATATTGTACGATTTAGTGCAGGTGAAAGCAGCCGTGTCCATCCAAATCAGCCCTAAAGGTACCCCTGTATTATACCGAAATACTGTATCCTGCTGTTGGTAATTATGACCCTGTGGCACTAAGAGAGGATAGCAATCATAAATGATACATGTAATGTTCACAGTGTTTGGCAGTTCATAAGTGCCCATTAAATGCTAGCTATTACTAAGATAATCATGATATTGAAATATAGTCGTAACAAAACGATATAATACATTGCAGAAAGAGTTCCATTAAAAATGGCTTAAAGTGGCATCCTTCAGGGTATGCTTTCAGCCAAGGAAAAAAGTTCCTTTTCTGAAGTACCTTATTCCTAATGAAATGAATCAAAATGACTGTTTCCACCATGTCAGTGCTGTGGCTGAGTGAAGAGCAGGGTATCCTGGTCCCTGTGCCTGTGAAGTGTGTGATACGAACTGTGCCTTCAAGTGCTTTGCCTTCCGTTCCCACCACGCAGGGCGGGTGGGGATGCAGTGTTCTGCGAAATAGTAAGCATATTTCTTCTGTACCGTGTGCTGTAGGGACCATGAAACTTAGGGAGGAACATTCTTGACCCTGGTGATGGCTCTTGTTCCTCCTCTAGGTTCTCATCCCAGGCCTTGTGGAGGGACCTACCAAAAGGAAGCGGGTTCTGAGCCCGGAAGAGCTGGAGGACAGACAGAAGAAAAGACAAGAGGCAGCCGCCAAGAGAAGGAGACTCATAGAGGAGAAGGAGAGGCAAAAGGAAGACGCTCAACGTAAGAAAAAGTAGGTGTGCGTCACCCAAGCTGGGGACCACCGTTGGTAACGGAGTCCCTAACGTAGTGAGACCGCAGTCGAACATCACTTTAAAAATACAGAAGATTTCTTTTAAGCTTGTTCCTATTGGTAACAGAATACTTTTTTTAATGCTTACTGTATGTAAGTGAAAAGTCCCAAGTGCCTAAGGCAGGGAAGATGGATTCCATTGAAACTAGATTTTTTTTTTTTTTTTTTTTTTTGAGATGGATTCTTGCTCTGTTACGCAGGCCAGAGTACAGTGGGTACGGTCACTGCTCACTGCAGCCTCGACCTCCCATGCTCCAGTGATCTACCCACCATAACCTCCCTAGTAGCTGGGACCACAGGTGTGTGCCATCGTGGGTGGCTAATTTTTTTCTTATTTGTAGAGACAGTCTCATTGTGTTGCCCAGGCTTGCCTCAAGCCCCTGAACCCAAGCTGTCTTTCTGCCTTGACGTCCAAAGTGCTGGGATTACAGGCATGAGCTACCATGCCTGGCCGAAACCAGAAAATTTTAAGATTCTGTTGTTGCTATGTGACATAGAGTAGTTTACTTGAACAATCTCTTTTAGTGATATTCTTAAACACAGGAACATTCAGTGAGTGCTCATTATTGAATTGTAGTCAGGAAGCAGTTGGCCTAGTCAGTAAGTCTTGTTTATTTACAAAAAAGCAGAAAACTTCATTCAGGATAAGTTTCTTTTTTTTCTTTTTCTTTTTCTTTTTTTTTTTTTTTTTTGAGATGGAGTTTCGCTCTTGTTACCCAGGCTGGAGTGCAATGGTGTGATCTCGGCTCACCGCAACCTCCACCTCCTGGGTTCAGGCAATTCTCCTGCCTCAGCCTCCTAAGTAGCTGGTATTACAGGCGCGTGCCACCATGCCCAGCTAATTTTTTGTATTTTTAGTAGAGACGGAGTTTCACCATTTTGACCAGGATGGTCTCGATCTCTTGACCTCGTGATCCACCTGCCTCGGCCTCCCAAAGTGCTGGGATTACAGGCTTGAGCCACCGCGCCCAGCCCAGGATAAGTTTCTAATAGCATTTCTACTTGGCAGATATTGTTTGTGAACAACAGTATGAAATGTGCTCCAAGGGAAATTGTGTTTGTCTGGGTTGATTCCTTTTCTCTCTGGCCTGCTAAAGGATGGCCTGGTGGGAATCCAACAATTACCAGTCCTTCTGCCTGCCGTCCGAGGAGAGCGAGCCAGAGGACCTTGAGAATGGGGAAGATGAGAGTTCTGCTGAGCTGGATTACCAAGACCCAGAGGCTACCTCCCTCATGTATGTTAGTGGTGATGTCACCCACCCTCAGGCTGGGGTCGAGGATGCTGTCATTGTGCACTGCGTAGGTACGAGAAGTGGTATGGCTGGGGATGGGGGCCTCAATCCTTACGGTGCCAAGCACTGGGGTGGGTGGGGCAGAACCCTGACTCAGGGGTGATGCTCCCAGTGCAGTATTGTGTAGTCAGAAAAGTTTGAATTTTAGAGTCAGGAATATTCCAGAATCATTTCACTCTTGGCTCTCTCATTTACCTGGTTTAGTTATCTAATCTCTCAACTTTAACTTTCTTATTTATATCTGCCTTATCCTCTGCACAAGGTTTTTAAGAGGGTGGAATGAAATGACATTGGTAAGGCAAATCCTTTGAGAAAAAACGAAACTTCAAGCTTGTTCCCTTGCTTGACCTTTGTACTTTTTACTTCATCTGCCTAAAACCCTCTTCCCAAATAACCACATCAAGTGTCATTTAAATGTCTGTTTCTCAGAGAGATCCTCTGTGATCACCTCATATAAAACAGGCCCCATCCTCCCTCTCTTATCTCCTGTCCCTTCTCCCATATTTTCCTTTATCACACCTGTCCCACCTCACATATTACCTGCGTATTTGTTTATTTGACTGTTGAATTAAAAGTCTGCTTCATGGAAGCAGGTTTTTTTTTTTCGTTGACTGCTGTGACTCGTGTCTAGAACAATGCCTGACACATAATACATGCTAAAAAACATTTGTAGTATGAATAAATGACTGTAAATACTGAGATACGAGGCAGCTCGGTTAATACCAGCTTGAATCAGTCATTTAACCTTTCCTCGTCCTTGCCTGTGTGCTGTTGCATAACCAGTGCTTCTCCTCACTCTGCAGTGTTCCATCTATTCTCCATCCTTGCACAGTCATCTCCCAGGAGTCACAGATGCACCACAGAGATTTTGCTCATTCAGAACACTAGTTTTTGAGACGCTTTCCTGGTACGATGGCCCCAGGTGTATCTTCCAGAAAACATAACCATATTTGGCAAGTCCAACCTGTGATATTCCTAGGAGATCAGATGTTTTGTTTTTTTTCCCTTTGAAAAAATCATTCTTCCACAAGCCCTTTTGTGTGCCCTTGTTTTTCTAAATTGTGGACTGGACTGAAAATTTTCTGTTTCTGCAATCAGATGACTCTGGCCACTGGGGCAGAGGTGGTTTATTTACAGCTCTGGAAAAACGATCCGCTGAGCCAAGAAGAATATATGAGCTGGCTGGGAAAATGAAAGGTAAGAAGCAAAGCAGAAGGAGGGGTTTAGGATGGAGTAAGAGAGGCACTTAGTATCGTGAGGGTTACACAGCCCTAGGTAAGAAATCAGAATAACTGGTTGGGAACTGAATTGTCGTAAATTAGCTGCTTGTTCTGTGACTTCAAGGCATTCCCTTACCTTTTCTGTGCCTATTTCCTCATCTGTGATTTGTGAATAATACTTATTCTACCTACTTCATGGAACTGAAGTGAGCATAATGAATGTGTGTATTCTGAGAAGTGTCGATCCCTGCATACATGTTAAAGTATTGGAATGGGCCGGACACAGTGGCCTTTGCTTGTAATCATAGACTTTGTGAGGCTGAGGCAGGAGGACTGCTTGAGGCCAGGAGTTTGAGATCAGCTTGGGCAACATAGTGAGACCCTGTCTGTACAAAAAATTTAAAAATCAGCAGGGTGTGGTGGTGCACGCCTGTAGTCCCAGCTACTCAGGAGCCTGAGGTGGGAGGTTCACTTGAGGCCAAGAGGTTGAGGTTGCAGTGAGCTGTAACGGCACCACTACACTACAGCTTGAGTGAGAGTGAGACCCTGTTTCATTCAAAAGAAAAAGTATTGAAATAAAGATGAAGGAATATCTCATGAAAACATTAAATTCCTGTGGGAGGCTGGGCATGGTGGCTCACACCTGTGATCCCAGCACTTTGGAAGGCCAAGACGAGACAGGGAATTCCAAACCAGCCTCACCACCGTGGCAAAACCCTGTCTCTATGAAAAAAAAAAAATACAAAAACTACCCAGGCATGGTGGCACATGCCTATAATCCTAACTACTGGGGAGGCTGAGGCACAGGAATCACTTGAACCTGGGTTAGAGGTTTCAGTGTGCTGAGATCACAGCATTGCACTCCATCCTGAGTGACAGACCAAGACTTTGTCTCAAGAAAAAGACGTATAGGAGAGAAATCGGACACACCATTAAGGTGCTGACCAGAGCTCGGGTTTGGTGCTGAGGGGAATGAAGATGTGCTATGAGGTCAGCATATCCTGGGTTGTAACACTCCCCGGAGACAGAAATAAAGCTCTGTGGTGCCAGGGGAACGTAGAAGCCTGAACAGTGTTTTCCCTTGGCACAGAGAAGGGGAAAAGACACCTCCTTTACCTCCAGAAATAGGAAAGTGGCAAGAGGAAGAAAATTCTTATTGTGGTCGTTCTCTGGAGATCGAAGGGCCTTGTCTGATAGAGAAGGGTCCTCCAGATTCCTTAGAGGTCGGTTTTCCGAATCCTGCCCAGTTCTGTATGGTAGAAAGGGAGGTAAGGACGTAAAGAGTGAGTACTTTTTCTAGTAAAACAAGTTAATGAAAGACGGGTTTCATGTGTGTCAAAATAGTCAATCCAGATCTAGATGCTGATTGGGCAGTTGGCAAAGCAGAACCGCAGAGCTGGGGGTGCAGACCGGGGAGTCCCTGTTCGGAGTCTGTGTTTGAAACCATGTGAGAGGGAGGATGGAGAAACGAGAGGCAAAGAACAGACCTCGAAAGACCTCCGCTTAGAACTTGAGGCAGGAAGATGGAATTTCCGACAGAAAGAATTGCCAGAAAATTAGGAAACCTTGTGCAGTATTTTGAGGTACGAGGGAAGAAAGTATGTGAGGAAGGCAGAGTTCATGGTGTCGGACACCGGCGTGAGGATGAGTTGGGAAAAGGCCGTGGATTTGAACCAGGGTCACTCACATGACCTTGGAGCACTTTGTGGTGAGTGGGAAGCTCAGACTCAAGGCCTGAGTGCTCAGTAAGGACATGGAGATGGGAGTGTGCAGTTTTCTCTGAAGAAGGATTGAAGCAGGTTGCAGGAAAGTAGATCAAGCTGTGGACTAGGATTCCCTGGGAAGGCTTCATGGAGGTTATGAAAGTTGTCTTGGGCCTGGAAAGGTGGGTTGAATTTAAATAGGTGGAGAGAAATGGCAAATGGATTCCCAACTGCTCATTACAACATCTACTGTTCACCGTCCGTATTGAAGGACCCAGGCAGGTGCCCTGTTTCTTTGTGTGAAGGATGGTGTCCAGGCCACACAGGCCAGAGTGGAAGGTTCAGGCAGAATACAGGAGAGTTTCATTGTCACCGGAGGCTCGGGCCACGTCATAGAAGGCCGCACGTGATTTGTCCAGGGAGATGCCATTCTAAGTAGAATCTTATCTAATGGAACGGGTAAGGACTGGTCGTTTGGGGGATTTGACCAAAAGGATTGCAAAGCACAAGCGATGTTTTAGAATGACTGAACCAAAAGTTCCAACTGGTGTCAACCGAACCAACAGACAGGCGCTATAAAAGAAGATGAATTTAGGTTGATTTCTTGTGTTTCTTTTTGTTTGTTTGTTTTATTTATTTTTGAGACAGAGTCTCACTATCTGGAGTACGATGGCACGACCTTGGCTTTCCTGCCATCTCCACCTCGCAGGCTCAGGTGATCTTTCTGCCTCAGCCTCCCGAGTAGCTTGGACCACAGGCACACACCACCACACCCGGCTACTTTTTTGAATTTTTGGTAAGAGACAGGGTTTTGCCACGTTGCTAAGGCTGGCCTGGAACTCCAGAGCTCAAGTGATCCACCTCAGCTTCCTCAAGGGCTAGAATTACAGGCGTACGCCACTGTACCAAGCCTGAGGTTTTTAAGGAGAATGAGAAAGATTACATACTTGTTTTGAATCAATTACCTTTGACTACAAGGATTAGTGAGAAGGGTGGCACCAGTGTGAGGTTGGGCGGCAGTTAATGAGCAGATGCCCTGGCAGAAGATCATTTTTATGTAAGGTTGCCAGCGCCCTTGTGCAAGGTTTTGGTTTTTGTAAAATCTTTCGGGATAGTTGTTGTTGTCAGGCATTCATGCATTAGCACCTTCCCTTCATGGCTTTCCCTGGCTCCATTTAGAGTTTTGTTTTATTTTTTGAGAAAGGATCTTATCCTGTCAGGCTGGAGTGCATTGGCGTGATCCTAGCTCACCACAGCCTCTAACTCCTTTGCTCAAGAGATCCTCCTTCCTCAGCCTCCCAAGTAGCTAAGACTACAGGTACACACCACCAAACCCAACTAATTTTTTCTTATGTTTTGTAGAGACCGGGTCTTTCCTCGTTGCCCAGGTTAGTCTGGGACCCCTGGGTTCCAGCAATCCTCCCATCTCAGCCTCCTAAAGCACTGGGATTACAGGTGTGAGTCACTGAGCTCAGCCATATTTGTCAGAGTTTTTAACACAGGCATCTCTGTTTTGATTCTGACTGCTTTCACATCTGCTTATGTAAAGCCATAGAATTAAATTAGCACATTTTTCTTTACTATCAGTTTTACTTTATTTGGATGGGGTAGAAAAATACATTATATAGATAAAGTAGAATGTAATAATTTGAATGATTTAAGACAAGCACAAAACTTCCAAAGGAGTTTCAAGCTCATGATGCTCCCTCCTCCAAGCCCCCCAGCTACCTCTGGGTATCGTATTTATTTTCTGATGTCTACAGAGGTACTTTGTTGGTATCTTTTGAGGAGCATTAAATTAGGAGATCATAAAAATTCAGGAGTGAAGGAGGTGAGTACCCAGCTAAGGTATTGACTGAAGCCAGGAAAGTGAGCAAGGGCTATGAAGGAAGGTGGGTTCTGAAACCTAACTGAATTTGAAAAAGGCAAGATAAAGGAGGATTCATTCCTTGCTGAACCTGGTATTCTTTATGATGCTCCTTTCTGTTTTACCACAGACTTGAGTTTGGGAGGTGTCCTTTTATTTCCTATCGATGATAAAGAGTCAAGAAACAAAGGGCAAGATTTGGTAAGTAAAAACCCCCATTTCTTTTCAGAACTCAAAGTGGACTCACATCAACTTCTCTTGAAGCGTCTCCTGCCCCCATTGGCCTCCCTACGACTGTATTAGTTTATTAGGGCTGCCACAGACTGGGTAGCTTAAACAGCGAAATGTCTTCCCTTACAGTTCTGGAGGCAGAAAGTCCAAGGTCAAGGTGTCAGCAGGTTGGGTTTTTCCCGAGGACTCTCTCCTTGGCTTGCAGATGGTGGTCTTCTTGCTGCTCATGCACATCCCTGGCGTCTGTGTGTCCAGATTTTCCTTCTTATAAGGATTCCACTCAGAATGGATCAGGCCACACCCTAACACCCTTGTTTTAACTTTATCACCCCCTTAAAGACCCTGTCTCTAAATACAGTCACATTAGGTACCGGACTTAGGGCTTCAATATATGAGTTTGGGGGGACACCGTTCAGCCTGTAACAAGTAGTTTGGGCCATAGCCTCCACTGCACTTTCCCTGTCCCCACCGTTCCATTCATTCTTCCCTGGAGCACTGTCCAGACAGCAGGCTCCACCTAAGTACAAGCGTTTCTATTTGTCTTCTTAGCCTCAGTACCCCACATAATACTGGCTCATAAGAAATGCTCCATAAATATTTACTGCATGAGTAAGAAAGTATGACTCAAAACTCCGAGGGTTTCATTTCATATTGTGTGAAAGTTTCTATGAAAAACTGTGTTTTCTAGTCAGTCATAATGAAGCGGGGGAGAGAAACTAATCCGTATGTCCTCTGCCCACATCAGAGTCCTTCCTGCTTCTGTGTCATTTGGGATGCCTGTAGTGAGTTTGATTTACTGCACCTACCTGGCTTTCTCCAAGGCCTGGATTCATTTCCAAATTTTAAGCCAGAATTAAGAAGAAATTTCAAAACCAGTCTAAAAGAGAAGCTCATCTTCTTGAGGTTGCTGGTCTGTGTGAGTGTGTTAAGCTGTTTTCGTGTTGTGATAAAAGAACTCCCTGAGACTGGGTAATTTATAAAGAAAAGAGATTTATTTGCTCATGGTTCTACATGCTGTACAGGAAGCATGGTACTGACATTTGCTCCTGGTGGGGGCTTCAGGAAGCTTACAGTCATGGCAGAAGGCAAAGGGGAAGCTAGTGTATCACACATGGCAAGAACAGGAAGAAGACAGAGTAGGGAACTAATGCTGCTTTAAATCACTAGATCTCAAGTGAACTTTACCAGAGCAAGAATTCATCACCAAGGGTTATGGCAAGGGTATGGCACTAAGCCATTCGTGAGGATTCCACCCCATGATCCAATACCTCTCACCAGGCCCCACCTCCAACACTGGGGATTACATCCCAACATGAGATCTGGAGGGGACACACGTCCAAACTACACAGTGACCAACAACAAAGTGGTTTCTGCTGAGTCATTCTTCCAGCAATTTCTAAAATGCTAAAAAAGAAGAACAGCAAAGTGTCTGTGCCTGAGAAACTCAGAATCCAGTGATTCAGGAAAATGAATCGCTGGATGAAATCGCAGGAAAATGAACTCGCTGTTGACAGCGAGTAGAGCACCACGTCTATGCTATGACTGTGGTGATGTCATCCCAGAAGCTCCCTTGACACGATCCAGCTCCACTTAGGTTACGTTGGTTGACAGATACTTGGCATTTTATCCTCATGGGAATCATGTGAACAGAGATGGAATGACTGCTTGTCCTGGGGGTTGTGGAGCTGACTCAGGCATCGGAGGACTGGAATACAGGAACCTCTAAGATCTTTTCCATGCCTGCAATTCAGAAAAGTTCTTTTTTTTAATCCTTGAGATCTTTTGGAAAGTATGTGTTTTGGACTCGTTCTCTCGTTGTAATATATTTTAAAAAGAAGAAAGAAAGCTTGTATAAAGTGACCACAAAGTAATAATTGTGGTGGGACGTGAAGTCTTACATACAGTAGGACATTGCTGTTCAGGCACAGCTTCTGAAAGAGATGAAGCCAAGCCCAGGTGACCCTTCAGGGGGTGTGCCCCCTCCCTGGCCGTCACCTGGCTGACAGTGTGGCTGTCTCGTGTCGGGTTGGTCATCTAATGGTGGTTCTTTCCAGTTGGCCTTGATTGTGGCTCAGCATCGTGATCGCTCCAATGTCCTATCTGGCATTAAGATGGCAGCCCTAGAAGTCGGCCTGAAGAAGATATTTTTAGCAGCAAAGAAAAAGAAAGGTAAATTCTTCCACCTGTGCTCCAGAGTAGATGAATTTGTTTCTAGGCATGTGATAGGACTTTTGAAGGGAGGGGAGAAATGTCAAGACCCCACTTAATATGCACGGTAAAGGCAAACCACAGGAGTGATCACCCCACCATCTTGTATTCACATAGCCCCTTTTCCTTTCCAAACCACTTTTAATATCTGGTATCTCTGTAGGCTGTATCCATCCCCTGGGTATTTTTATCATGATTTTACAGATGAGGAAGCAGAGGGCTAGAAATGAAGCAACTTGATCGTATGCAATTGATAAATGCTGTTTATTTAATCCCTTAGAGCCACAGTCCGCAGTAACAGACAGTTCTCTGACAAAAATGAATTTCATTTTGTTTCCAAACCTAGTGTGTCTCAGAGTTTATTGAATTGATTGGCTTGTTAGAGAATCTTTGCTTATTTTAATTTTCCTCCACCAGTTATAATCTGTGTCCATTGTATGTATTTCCAGAACTTCTGTTCAATGGAATAATTTGTTTTTTCTTATTACAGTTCTTCCCCAGAATATTTTTACATTATAATTGTGTGCTTGAGTGGGACAGTCAATAATTATTTTCTCCAATGTATGTTTTATAACCGTCAATCAATTTTTGATGAGTGAAGGTGTCTGTTCTTTTCTTCATAATAGCAAGCGTTCATCTTCCACGGATTGGACATGCCACGAAAGGTTTTAACTGGTATGGTACTGAGCGCCTTATTCGGAAACATCTGGCTGCAAGAGGCATCCCAACTTACATGTATCCTTTCGTGATCTTAATCGTGTGTTCCCCCAACCCAAGAGGGAAAAATTTGCTGGAGTCACCATTTCATCTACGGCCAAGTTTCTTCCTGCGACAGTCTTTACACTGCCCCTCTTCAGTGAGACACAATAAGACGCACTTTCTACCTGGTGTATATCAAATATGTACACCCAACAAGATAAACACATCCGAGCATTTCTGGATGCCAGTAGATAAATTAAAAGATACATAAAGGGGAGAATTAATTGACGAATTGTTACTTGGTAACATTGAATCTTTCACATCACTTCTGTAGAGATCCTTCAGGCCTTGAAACAAGGTTTAATTCTCAGAATTAAAACTCTTCCTTTTAATGAATAGGTGAGCAAACAAATAAGTGAACTATTTTATTTCTGAACCTTTTTGATGTGTTATTAAAAGGCAGTATGAAATTTATTTTAACCATGAAGTCATGATCTCCTTTAGCTAGACTAGTGTTTTCTTCTAATGACCTCCGTGCTGTATAAGTTAGCATATTTTCAACTATTATAACGGGTCCCAAAATTACTACAAAAAGCAGAATTGACCCGTAAGTGCTATAATTGCACAGAAACTTCATCTTTTTACTGAGATATTTGACGGAAATTCACTCAGTGATGGGCTTCAGGATACTTATTTATTTTTATTATACTTCAATTTCTGGGGTACATGTGCAGAACGTGCAGGTTTGTTACATAGGTATACTCATGCCATGGTGGTTTGCTGTGTCCAGTACCCTGTCATCTACATTAGATATTTCTCCTAATGCTATCCCTCCCCATCCCTCCATCCCTGGCTATCCCTCCCCTAGCCCCCCACCCCCTGACAGGCCCTGGTGTGTGATGTTCCGCTCACTGTGTCCATGTGTTTGTTCTCATTGTTCAACACCCACTTATGAGTGAGAACATGCGGTGTTTGGTTTTCTGTTCTTGTGTCAGTTTGCTGAGAATGATGGTTTCCAGCTTTATCCATGTCCCTGCAGAGGACATGAACTCATCCTTTTTTATGGCTGCAGAGTATTCCATGGTATATATGTGCCACATTTTCTTTATCCAGTATATCATTGATAGGCATTTGGGTTGGTTCCAAGTCTTTGCTATTGTGAACAATGCCACAAATGTGTGCATGTGTCTTTATAATAGAATGATTTGTACTCCTTTGGGTATATACCCAGTAATGGGATTGCTGAGTCAAGTGGAATTTCTGTTTCTAAATCCTTGAGGAATCATCACACTGTCTTCCACAGTGGTTGAACTAATTACACTCCCACCAACAATGTAAGTGTTCCTATTTCTCCACATCCTCTCCAGCATCTGTTGTCTCCTGATTTTTCAATGATCACCATCCTAACTGGCATGAGATGGTATCTCAGTGTGGTTTAGATTTGCATTTCTCTTAAGACCAGTGATGCTGAGCTTTTTTTCATATGTTTGTTTCCTCCATAAATGTCTTTTTTTGGGAAGTGTCTGCTCATGTTCTTTACCCAGTTTTTGATGAGGTTGTTTTTTTTTCTTGTAAATTTGTTTAAGTTCCTTGTAGATTCTGGATATTAGCCCTTTGTCAGACGGATAGATTGTAAAAACTTTCTTTCATTTTGTATGTTGCCTGTTCACTCTGATGACAGTTTCTTTTGCTCTGCAGAAGCTCTTTAGTTCAATTGGATCGCATTTGTCAATTTTGGCTTTTGTTGCCATTGCTTTTTGTGTTTCAGTCATGAAGTCTTTGCCCATGCCCGTGTCTTGAATGGTATTGCCTAGGTACTTCTAGGGTTTTTGTGGTTTTAGGTCTTACGTTTAAGTCTTTAATCCATCTTGAGTTAACTTTTGTATAACGTGTAAGGAAGGGGTCCACTTTCAGTTTCCTGCATATGGCTAGCCAGTTTTTCCAACACCATTTGTTAAACAGGGAATCATTTACCATTGCCTGTTTTGTTAGGTTTGTCAAAGATCAGATGGTTGTAGATGTGTGGTGTTATTACTGAGGCCTCTGTTCTGTTCCATTGGTTTGTATCTCTGTTTTGGTACCAGTATCATGCTGTTTTGGTTAATGCAGTCTTGAAGTATAGTTTGAAGTCAGGTAGCGTGATGCCTCCAGCTTGTTTTTTGTTGTTGTTTTTTTTGTTTTTGCTTAGGATTTCTTGACTATGTAGGCTCTTCTTTGATTTCATATGAAGTTTAAGGTGTTTTTTTCAATTCTATGAAGAAAGTCTATGGTAGCTTGATGGGGATAGCATTCAATCTATAAATTACTTTGGGCAGTATGGCCATTTTCACAATATTGATTCTTCCTAACCATGAGCATGGAATGTTTTTCCATCTGTTTGTGTCCTCTCTTATTTCCTTGAGCAGTGGTTTGTAGTTCTCCTTGAAGAGGTCCTTCACATCCCTTGTTACTTATATTCTTAGGTATTTTATTCTCTTTGTAGCAATTGTGAATGGCAGTTCACTCATGATTTGTCTATTTGTCCATTACTGGTGTATAGGAATGCTTTTGATTTTTGCCATTGATTTTTGTATCCTGAGATTTTGCTGAAGTTGCTTATCAGCTTAAGGAGATTTTGGATTGAGACAGTGGGGTCTTCTAAATACACAATGGTGCCATCTGCAAATAGAGACAATTTGACTTCCTCTTTTCCTATTGAATACTTTTTTTTTTTTTCCTGATTCCCTTGGCCAGAACTTCCAATAATGTGTTGAATAGGAGTGGTGAGAGAGCACATCCTTGTCTTGTGCTGGTTTTCAAAGGGAATGCTTCCAGTTTTTCTCATTCAGTATGATATTGGCTGTGAGTTTGTCACAAATAGCTCTTATTACTTTGAGATACATTCCATTGATACCTAGTTTATTGAGAGTTTTTGGCATAAAGGGCTGTTGAATTTTGTCAAAGGTCTTGTCTGCATCTATTGAGATAATCATGTGGTTTTTGTCCTTGGTTCTGTTTATGTGATGGATTATGTTTATTGATTTGCTTCTGTTGAACCAGCCTTGCATCCCAGGGATTAAGCCGACTTGATCATGATAAGCTTTTTGATGTGCTGTTGGATTTGGTTTGCCAGTATTTTATTGAGGATTTTTGCATCAATGTTCATCATGGTGATTGGCCTGAAATGTTCTTTTTTAGTTGTGTCTCTGCCAAGTTTTGGTATCAGGATGATGTTGGTCTCATAAAATGAGTTAGGGAGTATTCCCTCTTTTTGGATTGTTTGGAATAGTTTCAGAAGGAAAGGTACCAGCTCCTCTTTGTATGTCTGGTAGAATTTGGCTGTGAACCCATCTGGACCTGGACTTTTTTTGGTTGGTAGGCTATTAATTGCTGCCTCAATTTCAGACCTTGTCATTGGTCTGTTCAGGGATTCAACGTCTTCCTGGTATAGTCTTGGGAGGGTGTAAGTGTCCAGGAATTTATCCATTACGTCTAGATTTACTGGTTTATGTGCATAGAGTCATTTGTAGTAATCTCTGGTGGTAGTTTGTATTTCTGTGGAATTGGTGGTGATAGCCCCATTATCGCTTTTTATTGCATCTATTCGATTCTTCTCGCTTTTCTTTTTAATTAGTCTGGCTAGCAGTCTAACTATTTTGTTGATCTTTTCAAAAAACCAGCTTCTGGATATATTGATTCATTTTAAGTTTTTTTTTGTGTCTCTATCTCCTTAAGTTCCGCTCTGATCTTAGGTATTTCTTGTCTTCTGCTAGCTTTTGAATATGTTTGTTCTTGCTCCTCTAGTTTTCTTAATTGTGATGATAGGGTGTCGATTGTAGATCTTCCCTTGCTTCTCATGTGGGCATTTAGTGCTGTATGTTTCTCTCTAGACACCGCTTTAAGTGTGTCTCAGAGATTCTGGTACGTTGTGTCTTCATTGTCATTGGTTTTGAAGAACATCTTTATTTCTGCCTTCATTTCAGTATTTATCCAGTAGTCATTCAGGAGCAGAATGTTCCGTTTCCATGTAGTTTGTGTGGTTTTGAGTGAGTTTCTTAATCCTGAGTTCTAATTTTATTGCACTGTGGTCTGAAAGAACAGATTTCCATTCTTTTGCATTTGCTAAGGAGCGTTTTACTTCCAATTATGTGGTAAATTTTAGAATAAAATTTAGAATAAAATAAGTGCAATTAGGCGCTGAGAAGAATTTATATTCAGTGGATTTGAGGTGGAGAGTTCTGTAGATGTCTATTAGGTCTGCTTGGTCCAGATCTGAGTTCAAGTCCTGGATATCCTTGTTAATTTTCTGTTTCATTGATCTGTCTGATATTGACAGTGGGGTGTTAAAGTCTCCCACTACTAGTGTGTGGTAGTCTAAGTCTCTTTGTAGGTCATTGAGAACTTGCTTTTTGTATTTGGGTGCTCCTATATTGGGTGCATTTATATTTAGGATAGTTAGCTCTTCTTGTTGCATTGATCCTTTTATTATTATGTAATGCCCTTCTTTGTCTCTTTTGGTCTTTGTTGGTTTAAAGTCTGTTTTATCAGAGGCTAGCATTGCAACCCCACCCGCCTTTTTTTTCTCTCTCTTTCCATTTGCTTGGTAAATCTTCCTCCATCCCTTTATTTTGAGCCTGTATTTGTCTTTGCACATGAGACGGGTCTCCTGAATACAGCACACCAATGGGTCTTGACTTTATCCAATTTGCCAGTCAGTGTCTTGTGGTTGGAGCATTTAGCCCATATACATTTAAGGTTAATATTGTTATGTGTCAGTTTGATCCTGCCATTTTGATACCAGCTGGTTGTTTTGCCTGTTAGTGGATGCAGTTTCTTCATAATGTGTGTGGTCTTTACAATTGGTATGCTTTTGCAGTGGCTGGCACTGGTTGCTCCTTTCTTGTAAGGCAGGCCTGGTGGTGATGAAATCTCTCAGCATTTGCTTGTTCATAAAGGATTTTATTTCTCCTTCGCTTATGGAGTTTAGTTTGGCTGAATAGGAAATTCTGGGTTGAAGATTCTTCTTTAAGGATGTGGAATATTGGCCCTCACTCTCTTCTTGCTTTGTAGGGTTTCTGCTGAGAGATCCACTGTGAATCCAATGGGCTTCCCTTTGTCTGTAACCCGACCTTTCTCTTTGGCTGCCCTTAGCAATTTTCCCTTCATTTCAACGCTGGTGAATCTCATCCTTATGTGCCTTGGGGTTGCTCTTCTTGAGGAATATCCTTGTGGTGTTCTCTGTATTTCCTGAATTTGAATGTTAGCCTGCCTTGCTACATTGGGGAAGTTCTCCTGGATAATATCTTGAAGAGTATTTTCCAAATTTGGTTCATTCTCCCCATCACTTTTAGGCAAACTGATCACACATAGATTTGGTCTTTTCACATAATCCTATATTTCTTGGAGGCTTTGTTCATTTCTTTTCACTCTTTTTTTTTTTTCCTTTTTGTGGAGAATGGGGTCTTGCTATATTACCCAGGCAGGTCTCAAACTCCTGGGCTCAAGCTATTCTCCCACCCCTGCCTCCCTAAGAGCTGGGATTACAGGCATGAGCCACAGTGCCTGGCCTTCATTCTCTTTTTTTCTAATCTTGCCTTCTCGCTTTATTTCATTGAGTTGATCTTCAATCTCTGATATCCTTTTTTCTGCTTGATCGATTTGGCTATTGAAACTGGTGTATGCTTCACGAAATTCTCTTGCTGTGTTTTTCAGCTCCATCAAGTTGTGTATGTATCTCTACACTGGTTATTCTAGTTAGCATTTTGTCTAACCTTTTTTGAAGGTTCTTAGCTTCCTTCCAGTGGGTTAGAACATCCTCTTTTAGCTTGGAGAAGTTTGTTATTACCTACCTTCTGAATCCTGCTTCTGTCAGCTTGTTAAACTCATTCTCCATTCAGTTTTGTTCCCTTGCTGGTGAGGAGTTGTGATCCCTTGGAGAAGAAGAGTCATTCTGGTTTTTGGAGATTTCACCCTTTTTGCACTGGTTTCTTCCTATCTTCATGGATTTATCTACCTTTGGTCTTTGAAGTTGGTGACCTTTGGATGGGGTCTCTGAGTGGATGTCCAGTCTGTTGATATTGAAACTATTTCTTTCTGTTTTTAGATTTTCTTCTAACATTCAGGCCCCTTTGCTTCAGGTCTGCTGGAGTTTGCTGGAGGTTCACTCTAGACCCTGCTTGCCTGGGAACCACCAGCAGTGGCTTTGGAACGGCAAAGTTTGCTGCCTATTTCTTCCTCTGGTAGCTTTGTCCCAGAAGTGTACCTGTCAGATGCCAACCAGAGCTCTCCTGTATGAGGCATCTGTCAGCCCCTGCTGGGAAGTGTCCCAGTCAGGTAGTCACTTGAGGAAGCAGTCTGTCCCTATAAGAGCACATATACTGTGCTGGGAGATCCGTTGCTCCCTTCACAGCTGCCAGGCAGAGATGTTTAAGTCTGCTGAAGCTATATCTACAACCACCCCTTTTCTCAGGTGCCCTGTCCCAGGAAGGTGTTGGCTTTATTTATAAGTCTCTGACGGGCTGCTGCCTTTTTTCAGAGATGCCCTGCCAAGCAACAAGGGATTCTAGTGACAGTCTGCCTTCAGAGGCCTTGCTGAGCTGCTGTGGGTTCCGCCCAGTTGCTGTGTAAACTTCCCGGCAACTTTTGTTTACACAGGCGAGGTTAAAACTGCCTACCGGAGCCTAGGCAATGGCAGACACCCCTTGCCCCATGGAGCTCAACATCCTAGGTCAAGCTCAGACTGCTGTGCTGGCTCTGAGAATTTCAAGCCAGTAGATCTTAGCTTGCTGGTCTTCATGGGTGTGGGAGTCGCTCAACCAGGTCAACTGGCTTTCTGACTTCAACCTCCTTTTTCAGGGGAATGAGCAGTTCTGTCTTGCTGGCATTCTATGTGCCACTGGGGTATGAGAAAAAAAAACTGTGGCTAAAATGGCCACCCAGTTTTGTGCTGGAAACCCGAGGTGCTGGTGTTGTAGGCAATGGAGGGAATCTCCTGATCTGCGGGTTGTGAAGACAGTGGGAAAAGCACCGTATCTGAGCCAGAGTGTCAGGAAAAGTCCCTAATGGCTTCCCTTGGCTAGGAGAGGGAGTTCTCCGGCCCCTTGTGCTTCCCAGGTGAAGCGACACTCCACCCTGCTTCGGCCCACCCTCCCTGGGCTGCACCCGCTGTCTAACCTCAGTTGGAAATGAGGCGATCACACGCCTTCTGTGTCACTCTCACTGGGAATTGGACACCAGGGCTGTTCCTGTTTGGCCATCTTGGCGGAAATCTGTTCAAGATATTTAAATCACTAAAAAAAACTTAGTAGAGAAGCCAGGTTTTATGTGCATGTACAATTCAAGCAGTATCTGAAGAATTTTACTACTGTGAAAACAGTAACAGCAATAAATACTAACAATATTGAATGTATGTATATGATGAAAGAGAATTAAAGCATACTACTTCTAGGACAGTTATTTCAATGATTACTAAACTAGAGAAGGAATCGTTTTGGTAAAGTTGGTTTTAAAGCGATGCCATGTATTTTCTTTGACCATCCTTACCAGATACTACTATCCTAGAAGCAAGCCTGCTGTCCTTCATTCACAGTCATCATCCTCCTCCTCAAGTCAGCTGGTGCCTTCACATTTCGCCCAGCCTCAGATCCCGTCTTTAGCAACCAACTAATAGATACTTACTCAGAGCTACCTCAATAGAGTATTTCAAATGGAATCAGGATCTGTTGGGCCTCGGGAATTGTCCCTTTTCTGAGTGTCATTTGGTTCTCCTGGATGTGTTGCTCTGACTCGGTACCTGTAATACAGGGAAACACAACTTATTTGGGAAAGCCCTGTGACCCCAGCTTGCTATTTGCATAATAATAACTTTTCTATTCCTAATAGATTTATTGCTTTCTTTCCCTTATATCTAGTTTTCTTCTCCTCTGTCAGACTGATTACTTTACAGAGGGAAAGGCTGTATATGGATTAAGGAGACATGAAAGGTCATAGAACAGGTAGCTCTGGAAGAAGGAAACACCTTCAGCCAGCTCTTGACTCCAAAAACAATGGAACCAGGAAGAGAAACTGAGAAGTGAGATTCTTTCTCCAGACAAGTAGTGCACCTCCTCTCCTCCTCTTTGCCCTGCACAACATCAAGATCTGGAAGAAAATACGTTGATCTAGAGCTTGTCAAATGTGACTTCAGAAAAACCACAGGATCTTTTTTCTCCTAGCTACCAAATCCAATTCAGTTTCAAGGAATAAGGGAATTGTGAAAAGGGTGCAAGCCCATCTCAGAATGACTGGTGACATTGGGAAGGGCAGGAGACTGAGAACCACCAGGGAAGGAGTCATAGAGGGAAGACTCAGTCGTGGCTTTTCACACTTACGTGTGTCTCAGTCATGGCGGAGTATCCCCACCCAGTCTAATTTCTCATCAACACCTCGAGTGCTGTGGAGGCCTCATGAAAAGCCTCAGTCCTGGGCTTTGATGTGGAGAACCCTGGCTACTGGGCTCAGAGCCAGGACCGTGGTCTTCTAAGGAAGGGGGTTACCTGTGTTTTACCGTTCTGACTCTTCTCACGCATTCACCCTTTGATAATAGAGCATCATGCTGTAGACCTATTTGATCGAAAACTCTGGATTCCTTACATTCTTTTTCTCCCAAAACTTGCATCAATTTTAACTGCCTGTCTACTGCTCTTCCCACCACCCTTAACATGTAGGTTATTAGAGTAACTTACTGAATTCTATCTTAAGTCTTGCCTACAACTGGAAGCAAAATTAGAACTCCGCAAAGGGAGAATGTAGTGAAACCTAATCTAATGCACAGGTGAGTTGTGGTGCCTTTCAGAAGCAGTCAAGAGTGTAGATAGGTGGAGTATTAGCAAATGCAAAGAAAACGACTGGGCACCATGCAAAAGCTGTAGATCCTCTTGGAAAGCCGTGCTCATTTCTGAGGGCAGAGTGCATGGGGCTAGCTGGGGGTGTTTCTGAACGTCTGAGAGAAGCATCACAGCAGGGAACTCGCTTCCAAAAATGTGACTGACCTTTCAGGGGCACAGTTGTCTTTTGTGGGGAGAAAGCCTTCTTTTTTCCCCCCTGCAGGGTCTGCCATGCTTCAGTCATGTGGAATTTTTCTCTGGATGGGGTCCCTGACCCATGAACCTTGGTCTTCTAGTAAGCTGGGCACAAGCAATACAGAGGAAGATCAGAAACGTCATGTAGCACATTCTCCCTTAAGTTTGGGGTCACTTCTCAGTGGCAGTGTCCCGATTTGCTTGCCCACCTCTCTGAAGTTTTCAGAGTCAACAACACTGCCCTACTATGTTTCCAGAAATCTGCCTTATCTTTTATAATCCCCTCAACTCTTTCTATCAAAGAGGTATCACTCTCTGGGCAGGTATAGTGAGGGAGGCTGTCTATTCTATTTATCCCAAGGGTTTGTTCTCTTTCTTCCACACCGTATCTTTGATGCCATCTACCCCTCCCCTCTGAGGATGGAACCACGAGGAAAATACCAGATTTTATTCTCCGATGAGCTTTTGTAGACTGAACATCAGCTTTTGTGCCTCGTAGCCATCAGAAGGAAAATCCCACTTATTAAGACAGGGACTTAAGTCTATTGAAAATTTTTTTAAGTATAGGCTTATATTTTCTTGACTGTTAATAAATTTTCCTTTATCTTATAACAAGCATACAACTTCTTTTATTTTTTGCCCCATAAAAACTGTATTCTATTAAGCTAATTAACCTTTTAAAATACAGCTTGCATCAGCCATTTTTGAGCCTTAAACTATTTTTCTAGGTCTGTGTTTTCTTTGTTTTCCTACCTACTAACTGAAGTACAGTTGCTGCTCAGTATCCATGGTAGATTGGTTCCAGGACCTCCCGTGGATACCAACATCTGGGGATGCCAAAATCCCAAATACAAAATGGCATAGTATTTGCATATAGCCTCATATCGTCCTGTATATTTTAAATTATCTCTAGATTACTTATAACACCTAAAAGATGCAAATGCTATGTAAATAGTTGTCATACTATATTGTTTAGAAAATAATGACCAGGAAAAGTCTGTACATGTTCAGTACAGATAGAATTAAAAAAATATATTTTTCATCCACAGTTGGTTTAATCCATAGATGTAGACGCCTTGGATACAGGGGGCTGACTGTGTAAACTCCCTCTAGCATTACTTACGTTTCAGCACAATCTGCCTTCTTGTTTCCAAAAGACACCTGCAGTTTCTCCCTTGGGCCTATGTTGGTATGTCTCCTCATGCTAGTGCGTCTTCCTTGACTGCCTTTCTCCTCTAAATTCTTTTCCCAGCATCTGTCCCCTATCAAATGAGGTCTTTAAGAAGGCAGAAAGGCACTTTCTACATTCCCACTAAAATGTAATCTCAGTGCTACCAGTGATAGCTGGGGTTATAGAACTTATTTTGTTGTGCCCTGATTTTATTCATTGGTGTATTAACCCTCACCTAGACAGCCAAGTCTTTGAGAATCATACAGACCAATAAGCTGACACTCAAATCTTTGTTGAATTGAAATATGAAAATAACTGGCTATCAATTTGGAGAATATAAAGCACTCTAGATTAAGTATCTTAATATAAAATAAGAATATGGAAAGCAATGTCATTTTTATGGTGTCAGACTAACAGTTGCTTTTTTTTTTTTTTTTTTTTTTTTTTTTTTTTTTTTTTTTGAGACAGTCTCACTCTGTTGCCCAGGCTGAAATATAAAGAGGAATGAATTTCTTGAGACAAATAAAAATGAACACATACTAAAACCCATGGAATACAGCAAAGGCAGTTGTCAGTGGGAAGTTTATAGCAGTAAGTGCCCACATTATGAAAAAAGGAAGATCTCCCAACAACATAATATTGTATTATATTTCAAGGAACTGGAAAAAACAAACTAAACACAAAATTAGCAGAAGAAAAATATTAAAGAACAGAGCAGAAATAAATGAAATAGAGACTTAAAAATTGTAAAAGATCAACAAGATGAAGAGTTGGTTTTTGAAAAGATAAATCTTTAGCTGGACTAAGAAAAACAGACTCCAAATCAGAGATAAGGAGATGTTGCAAGTGATTCTACAGAAATATAAAGGACCAGGCCAGGCACAGTGGCTCATGCCTATAATCCCAGCAGTTTGGGAGGCTGAGGCAGGCAGATTACTTGAGGACAGGAGTTCAAGACCAGCCTGGCCAACATGCTGAAACCCCATCTCTACTAAAACTGTAAAATTAGACAAGTGTGGTGGTGGGAACCTGTAATCCCAGCTACTTGGGAGAATGAGGCAGACGAATCGCTTGAAGCCAGAAGGCAGAGGTTGCAGTGAGCTGAAATCATACCATTTTATTCTAGCCTGGGCAACAGAGCAAACTCCATCCAAAAAAAAAAAAAAAAAAAAAGAGCTGGGTGCCATGGCTCATGCCTGTAACCCCAGCACTTTGGGAGGCTGAGGTCGGCAGGTCATGAGGTCAAGAGATGGAGACCATCCTCACCAACGTGGTGAAACCCCATCTGTACTAAAAAAACACAAAAACATTAGCTGGGTGTGGTGGTGCACACCTGTAGTCCCAGCTGTTCGGGAGGCCGAGGCAGGAGAATCACTTGTGCCAGGGAGGCGGAGGTGGCAGTCAGCAGAGATTGAGCCACTGCACTCCAGCCTGGTCACAGAGCGATATTCTGTCTCAAAAAAGAAGGATCATAAGAAACTTATGAATAATTATATGCCAGTAAATCAGATAACCTAGAAGAATCAGGTAAATTTCTGGACATGTTATAAAGAATTATAGAATTCAAGAATTGTAAAGAAAAAAAATCTGTAGTGGTACACACCTGTACCCTGAGCATTTTGGGAGGCTGAGGTGGGTGGATCATTTGAGCCTTAAAGTGAGAGACCAGCCTGGACAACACAGTGAGACCCTGTTTCTACTAAAAATAAAATGAAAAAATATTGGATGTGGTGGTCCACACCTGTGGTACCAGCTACTCAGGAGGAGTAGGAGACTGAGGGAGTATTGCTGGAGTCCAGGAGTTGGAGACTTCAGGGAGCTATGATCACACCAAAACACTTCACCTCGGGCAACAGAGCAAAAGGCTGTCTAAAAAAAAGAAAAAAAAAATTTTTTAACACACCAATAAAAACAAGGAGATTAAACCAGTAATAAAAAAACTTCTGGGAAAGAAAAGCCCAGGAACAGATGGCTTCACTCATAAATTCTACCAAACCTTTAAAGACTTAGTACCTACTGGGTATATACCCAAAGAACTATAAATCATTGGACTATAAAGACACATGCACATGTATGTTCATTGCAGTCCTGTGTACAATAGCAAAGACCTGGAACCAACCCAAATGCCCATCAATGATAGACTGGACAAAGAAAACTTGGTACATACACACCATGGAATACTACGCAACCATAAAAAAAAACGATGAGTTCGTGTCCTTTGTAGGGACTTGGATGAATCTGGAAACCATCATTCTCAGCAAACTGACACAAGAACAGAAAGCCAAACACCTATGTTCTCACTCATAGGTGGGTGTTGAACAATGAGAATATGTGGACTCATGGAGAGGAGCATCACACACTGGGGGCAGTTGGGTGGGGTAGTGGAGAGACAGTGGGGGGTGGGGAGAGTGGGGAGGGCTAACATGGGGAGAAATGCCAGATATAGTATGCACCTAAAGTAAAATAATATAAAAATAAAAAATAAAAAAATTGGTACAAAAAATTAAGTAGATGGAATACTTCAAAATTTACTCTACAAGGTCAGCATTATCCCAATACCAAAAGCCAAACATAACGAAATGAAACAAGGACATAACAGAAAAAGAAAACCACAGGCCAGTGTCCCTGACGAACACAGGTGTAAACATCTTCAACAACAACAAAATTCAGCAAACCAAATTTAACAACACGTTAGAATGGTCACCCATCATGATCAAGTGCAATTTATCCCAGGAATTTGAGGGTGGTTCAATATACACAAATCAATAAACAATATAGACTGTTAACAGAGGGAGAGACAACCTTATAATCATTTCAGTTGATGCAGAAAAAGCATTTGACAAAATTCAGAATTCCTTTATGATAAAAGCCCTAAATATATAGAAGGCTTGTACCTCAACACAATGAAGACCATATATGACAAAGTTACCCAAAATCAGAACACCTTTCCCTCTACAGGTGATCACAGTTCCTCATCAGCAATGGATCAAGGCCTGATGGAGAATGAGTGTGTTTCATTAACAGAAGCAGGCTTTAAGAGGTGGATGATAAGAAACTTCTGGGAATTAAAAGAACTTGTTCTAACCCAGTGCAAAGAAACTAAGAACTTTGAAAAAAGATTTGATGAAATGTTAACAAGAAACACAATTTAGAGAGGAATATAAGTGAATTGATGGAGCTGAAAAACAACATGAGAACTTCACGAAGTATGTACAAGTTTTAATAGCCAAATTGATCAAGCAGGAGAAAGGATATCAGAGGTCGAAGACCAACTTAATGAAATAAAACGAGAAGACAAGATTAGAGAAAAAAGGATAAAAAGGAATGAGCAAAGTCTCCAAGAAATACGGGACTATGTGAAAAGACCTAATCTACGCTTGATAGGTGTACCTGAATGTGACGAAGAGAATGAATCCAAGCTAGAAAATACGCTTCAGGACATGATTCAGGAAAAATTTCCCAACCTAGCAAGGCAGGACAATATTCAACTCCAGGTAATACAGAGAACATCACAAAGATATTCCTCAAGAAGACCAACCTCAAGGCACATAATCATCAGATTCACCAGGGTTGAAATGAAGGAGAAAATACTAAGGGCAGCCAGAGAGAAAAGTCAGGTTGCCCACAAAGGGAAGCCTATCAGACTCACAGCAGATCTCAGCAGAAATCCTACAAGCCAGAAGAGTGTGGGGGCCAATATTCAATATCCTTGAAGAAAAGAACTTTCAACCCAGAATTTCACATCCTGCCAAACTAAGCTTCATAAGTGAAGGAAAAATAAAATCTGTGAACAAGCACGCACTCAGAGATTTCATCACCACCAGGCCTGCTTTACGTGAGCTTCTGAAAGAACCACTACACATATAAAGGAACAAACAGTAGCAGCCTTTCTAAAAAATACCAAAAAGTAAAGAGCATCAACATAATGAAGAATTTACATTAACTAATGTGCAAAACAGCCAGCTAACATTAAATGGCAGTATTAAACTCACATATATTATTATTAATTTTAAATTTAAATCGACTAAATCTTTCAATACAAAGACACAGACAGGCAAATTGGATAAAAAGCCAAAACCCATCAGTATGCTGCATGCAGACCCATCTCAAGGATACACAAAGACTCAAAACAAAGGGATGGAGAAAGATTTACCAACCAAATGGAGAGCAAAAATAACCAAATAAAAAATAGCAGGAGTTGCAATTTTTGCCTCTGATAAAATAGTCTTTAAAGCAACAAAGATCAAAAGAAGCAAAGAAGGACATTATATAATGATAAAAGGATCAATGCAACAAGAAGAGCTAAAGATCCTAAATATATACGCACCCAATACACAAATACCCAGATATATAAGACTTATAAAGAGACTTAGACTCCCACACAATAATAGTGGGAGACTTCAACATTAATATTAGACAGAAAATTGACAACAATATCCAGGATTTGAACTCAGATCTGGAACAATTAAACTTAATTAACATTTATAGAACTCTCCACTTTAAATACACAAAATATACACTTGTCAGTACCACATCACACCTACTTACAGGTTTAAATGAAATACTGGTTGGCTGCTTGTTTGCTATTTTCTTCCCTCATTTTTTTCATGTCTCCATTATTAAGCACAATTGCAGGCATACCCATTTTTAGACTGCATTCTAGTCCGGGCAATAAAGCAACACCCCTGTTCTCTCTCCCTCTTCCTCTTTCTCTTTCTTCCTCTTTATTCTCTTTTTTTCTTTCTTTCTCTCTTTCAAAAAAAAAAAAAAAAACTACAATGAAATATCACCTCCTTTTAGAATTGCTGTTATCAAAAAGACAAAAGGTAAGTGTTGGCAAGGATATGAAGTAGAGGAAACTCTTACACACAGTAGATAGGAATACAAATTAGTACGGCCATTATGGAAAACAGTATGGAAGTGCCTCAAAAAATTAAAAACTGAAATACCATATGACAGCATATGATTCAGCTATCCCAATACTGGGTGTATACTATATCCAAAGAAAATGAAATCAGTATGCTGAAGAAATCTGTTCTCCCTCATTCAGTGAAGCGTTATTCATAATAGCTAAGATATGGAAGCTAAGTGTTCATCAGTGGCTAAAGAAAATACATGTATACACAATGGAATACTTACTCTTCAGCCTGTAATTTGTGACAACATAGGTGAACATGGACGATGTTATTTAGCAAAATAAGCCAGACACAGAAAGAAAAGTATCATATGATTTCCCTCATATATGGAATCTAAGAAGTTCTCAGAAATAGAGACTAGAATGGTAGTTACCAGAGGCTTGGGTGGTTAGTGGGCTGGGGGAGTTGGGGAAATGTTGGAAATTAGTGCATATTTACAATTAGACGGGAGAAAGAAGTTTAAGGCATCTAATGTACAGCATTATCTTGCTAATGTACAGCAGGATGGCATTAATGATGATGTATTTTATTGAAAAATGTTTAGAGTGGATATTGTGTTCTCATCACAAATATATGAGAATGCATTTGTTAATTAGCTATATTTAACCATTCTGCAATGTATATACACTTAAGAACATCCTGTTGTATATGATAAATACATACAATTTTATGTCAAGTTAAAACAAATTTTGAAAAAGGAAAATGGAAAACAATCACATATAGGAGGATAGCAGACATGACAACATCTGGATAATAGCATTATACAGGACAGAAATATTAAAATGGAGATGAATATGTATAATAAATATTGGAGACAAATTTCTCATAATTAAAGATTAAACTAGTTGAAATGGACAGTGTTCGGAGGTAAGAACCCATATCTAGACATATTATAGTGACATCTCCAAAAGTCCCAGCAGTTTTGCCACAAAAGACTCATTTTAAAAACATTTTTGGAGGAACTATTTAAGAGAAATAGAACGAGCAGATGCTGCCCTGGCCTCTTACCTACCTTGCTAACATGTCTCACTCCTTCACCCCACTTCAGGAACTTAGTGTAGCTCAGAATCTTTTTACTATTTATGTACATTTGAATAAATTTCTGGCTAAATACGAAATTTGTTTCAAAGTTCTTTTCCAGCAATCATGAGCAAAAACCCAAAACGGAGACATCACATAACCTGACTTCTAAATATATTACAAATCTATATAACCAAAACAGCATGGTATTAGTATAAAAATAAACGCATAGACCAATGGAACAGAATAGAGGATCCAGAAGTAAAGCCAAGTATTTGCAGCCAGCTGATCTTCAATAAAGCCAACAAAACCTCAGCCTGGGTGGAAAAAACACCATCTTCAATAAACAGTGCTAGAAAAATTGGATAGCCACATGAAATGAAACCAGACCCCTTACCTCTCGCCACATACAAAATAAATTCAAAATGCATTAAAGACTTGAACATAAGACAAAGAGCTATAAAAATACTAGAAGCAAATCTAGGGCAAACTCTCTTGGGCATTGTTCTAGGCACAGAATGTATGACTTAGGACCTCAAAAGCACAGGCAACAGAACCAAACACAAAAAGCTGCTCTACAGCAAAGCAAGTAACAAAGTGAACAGACAACCTATTAAATGGGAGAAAGTATTTGCGAACTATTCATTTGACAGGGACTAATATGCAGAACACAAAAGGAACTCAAGCGACTCAACAGTTAAACAAACAACAACAACAACAACAAAACACTAAGAAGTGGGCAGAGGACAAAATAGACATCTCTCAAAAGAAGACATACAAATGGCTGAGAGGTAAAAGAAAAATGCTCAGCATTACTAATCATCAGGTAAATGCAAATCAAAACCACAATGAAAAAAAATCTTACCCTAGTCAGAAGGGCTATCATTAAAAACACACACACACACACACACACACACACACACACACACGCACACACACGCTGGCAAGAATGCAGAGAAAGGGGAACTCTTATTCATTGTAGGTGGGAATGTAAACTAGTACAACCACTGTGGAAAACTAGAGATTTCTCAAAAAACTCAACATAGAATTACCATTTAATCTAGCAATCCCACTACAAGGTATCTACTTAAAGGAAAATCAAGCAATATATCAGAGGAATACTTGCACTCACATATTATTGCAGCAGTATTCACAAAAACAAAGCATGGAATCAATATAAGTGTCCATCAGAAGATGAATAAAGAAACATGCGGTACATACACACGATGGAATACTGTTTGGCCATAAAGAATAAAATGTCATCTGCAGAAACACAGATGGAACTGGAAGTCATGACCTTAAGTGAAATAAACCAGGCACAAAAAGATAAATACAGGTTCTCACTTGAGGGAGATACAAAGTTTGATCACATGGAGGTAGAGAGTGGAAAGATAGATGAACTGGGAAGAGTGAGAGGAGTAGGGAGGAAGACGAGAAGGGGATTAAAGGGTATGAACATAAAATAAGAGAATGAATAAATTTGATGTTCCAGAGCAGAGTAAGGTGACTGTACTTAACAAAAATGTATTTCACTAGGGTGATGGACAGCCTAATTACCCTGACTTGATCACTATGCATTTTATACCTGTAGCTCATTTTCACATGTGCCCCATCCATTTGTATCAACTTTCAAAAAGGAAAAAAGAATTATTTTCCTTCAATAGTTGAAAATAGTATCCCACTGTCTTTCCATACACTGTTGTAATGGGGAGAGGATATGGCTGGGGATGAGACCAAGACATGATTCTTCATCTTTTTTGAGGGAAGATACAAATAACCAATTTAACAACAACTCAGGAAAGGAGGAAAAAATGACACAGATTGATGTAAAAAAGCAGAACAGTAGAAAAAAGTCAATGTGTAATTAATCAGTAAGTGTAAATGAATTAAATTGACAGCTAGAAAGAAACCATGTTTGGGGCCGGGCGCGGTGGCTCAAGCCTGTAATCCCAGCACTTTGGGAGGCTGAGGCGGGTGGATCACGAGGTCGAGAGATCGAGACCATCCTGGTCAACATGGTGAAAACCTGTCTCTACTAAAAATACAAAAAATTAGCTGGGCATGGTGGCACGGGCCTGTAATCCCAGCTACTCAGGAGGCTGAGGCAGGAGAATTGCCTGAACCCAGGAGGCGGAGGTTGCGGTGAGCCGAGATCGCGCCATTGCACTCCAACCTGGGTAACAAGAGCGAAACTCCATCTCAAAAAAAAAAAAAAAAAAAAAAAAAAAAGAAACCATGTTTGGTTAAGTAAAGCAAAACAATATAAAAAAGCAAAAATGTGTAGGGTATTTAATACTCCAAATATGACTATATCATTCCCTGCCTAAAATCGTTCAGCAATCTTCATCGTCAGTAGAGTACGTTGTATGTGATGCTGTGGACCCGAATTACAAGTCTGCCAACCTTTCCAGCCCCATTTCCTTTGTCCTTTCTTTTTTCATTTGTCCTACTAACACCAGGCTGCTCCTCGTTCACGTCATTCACCATACGTTTCAGGGCTCTGTGCCTTTGTTTATACTGTTTTCTCTGGACACACTTAATTCCTGCCTACGAGTATTAACCCATTCTATAAACTTACTTTAGTTAGCATTATTGCTCCTGGGAATTGTCCTCTGACCTACAAGAATATACCAATGGGCCAGGCATGGTGGCTCACGCCTGTGATCCCAGCACCTTGGGAGGCCGTGGTGGGCGGATCACGAGGTCCGGAGTTCAAAACCAGCCTGACCAACATGGTGAAACCCATCTCTACTAAAAATACAAAAATTAGTTGGGCATGGTGGCGTCAGCCTGTAATCCCAGCTACTTAGGACACTAAGGCAGGAGGATCTCTTGAACCCAGGAGGTAGAAGTTGCAGTGAGCCAAGATAGCACCACTGCACTCAGAGTGAGACTCTGTCTATAAAAAAAGAGGAATATACCTAATGCCCTTTTATATTTCCCAAAGCACCTTATGCTTTTTCTTATTCTTACCTTGAAAGATTGGGAGTGACAAATAGCGGTATTAGACCCTTAAGTCTTCGGATTGGAAGCATTGGATTGAAAATATTAAAAGTATATTTACATATTTATAAAAGGGAACTGAAAACATAAACTAAGAATGAGATATTAGGCTGAGCGTGGTGGCTCATGCCTGTAATCCCAGCACTTTGGGAAGCACAGGCAGGTGGATCATGAGGTCAGCAGATCGAGACCATCCTGGCTAACACAGTGAAACCCTGTCTCTACTAAAAATACAACAAATTAGCTGGGCATGGTGGCACGTTCTGTAGTCCCAGCTACTCAGGAGGCTGAGGCAGGAGAATTCCTTGAGCCTGGGAGGCAGAGGTTGCAGTGAGCCGAGATTGTGCCACTGCGCTCCAGCCTGGGCAACACAGTGAAACTCAGTCTCAAAAAATAAATAAATAAATAAATAAATAAATAAAAAGATATTATAAGAAATGAAAAGGCAGCCTTTAAAAAACCAAATAAACTTTTAGTCATGAGATATTAAATCACTGAAATTAAAAAGTCAGTGGATGAGAAGCAAGAATAATGCTTTCCCAAAGATGTCTACGTCCTAACTCCTGGAACCTGCAAATGTGTGATATAAAAAGAAAAATTAAAGTAGAAGATGGAATTAGTTTTGCTAATCAGATGGCCTTAAAATAGGAGATTATCCTGGATTATCTGGGTGGGGCCAAAGTAATTCCAGAGTGCTTGGAGGTGGAAGAGGGAAAGCCATGAGAAGAACTCACCTGTAGCTGCCAGCCTTTCCGATGGAGTTCGAGGCCATGACCCAAGGAATGGGAACAATTTCTAAAGGATGGAAAGGTCGTGGAAACAGATGCTGAAATTCTGAACTACAGAACTGTAAGATCGTAAGTGTGTATTGCTTTAAGCCATCAAATCTGTGTTCTAGTAGCAATAAGAAATTGCCAGGCGTGGTGGCTCACACCTGTCATCCCAAGAGATACAGGAGGATCTCTTGAACCCAAGGGTTCAAGACCAGCCTGAGCAACATGGCGAAACCCCCTCTCTACAAAAAATACAAAAATTTGCCATATGTGGTTCCTATAGTTCCACATACTTTGGAGGCTGAGGTGGGAGAATCACTTGAGTCTAGGAGGCAGAGTTTGCAGTGAGCTGAGATCATTGCGCTACTGCACTCCAGCCTGGGGGACAGAGCAAGACCCTGTCTCAAAAAACAAAAAACAAAAAAAAAAACAATGGCCAGGCACGGTGACTCACACCTGTAATCTCAGCACTTTGGGAGGTCGAGGTGGGCAGATCACTTGAGGTCAGGAGTTTGAGACCAGCCTGGCCAACATGGTGAAACCTTGTTTCTACCAAAAACGTAAAAAGTTAGAAGGCTGTGTTGGTGTGCGCCTGTAATCCAGCTACTCGAGAGGCGAAGTCAGGAAAATGGCCGGAACCTGGGAGGCAGAGGTTGCCGTGAGCCGAGATCCTGCCACTGCACTCCAGCCTGGATGACAGAGCAAGACTCTGTCTCTAAAAAAAAAACAACAAACAACCATGATATGATGGGTTAATCAGATTAAACACAATGAAAAGAAAACTTGTGGAATGGAATATAGATCTAAGGTATATAGTGCTTGGCTGGAGCTGGAGGTCATTAATTCTAAGTGAAGTAACATAGGAATGGAAAACCAAATACCTTATATTTTCACTGAAAAGTGGGAGCTAAGCTTTGGGGATGAAAAACATACAGTGATATAATGGGCTTCGGCGATTAAGGAGGTGGGGGGAGGTTGCAGGGGGATAAGGGATAAAAGATGACATATTGGGTGCAGCATACGCTGCTTGGGTGAGGAAGCAATAAAATCTCAGCATTCAGCGCTGAAGAACTCTAAAGAACTCATCCATGCAACCAAAAACCACATGTACCCCAAAAACTATTGAAATATATAATAATGATAAATATGTAGTAGAGAAGAACAAAAAGACAGAAAATATGAAAAAATAAAATAGGGAGAATGGGTGAGATATAGTACTTAATTAGCTGAGAATTCAATAGCTGACAATGTTCTAAAATTAATGATGACACGATATGAAAACAAGTTTCAGGAAGTAGTGATTTCCAAACAGGGCAAATAAAAAGAAATCCCCACCTAAACATATCATTGTAAAATTTCAGAGGACCAATCACCAAGAGAAAAATCTTTAGACATAAAGAAAAAAGTAAATAAACCACATGACCCAAAAGGAATAACATTTATACTGAGAGCTGATTTCTCAACAGCAAATGGAAGGCTGAAAATAAAATACCTTCTGTTTAAATCTTTAATCCATCTGGAGTTAATTGTAGTGTAAGGTGTCAGGAAGGGGTCCAGTTTTAGCTTTCTGCACGTGGCTAGCCAGTTTTCCCAACACCATTTATTAAACAGGGACTCCTTTCCCCATTGCTTGTTTTTGTCAGGTTTGTCAAAGATCAGATGGTTGTAGATGTGTCATGTTACTTCCAAGGCCTCTGTCTGTTCCATTTCTGGTGGGGGGTGGGGGGCAGGGGAGGGACAGTGGGAGATGGGGAGGTTAGGGAAGGAAAACACTGGGAGAAATGCCTGATGTAGGTGACGGGGGATGGAGGCAGTGAACCACCATGGCATGTGTGTACCTATGCAACAATCCTGCAAGATCTGCACATGTACCCCAGAACTTAAAGTACAATTACAAAGAAAGAAAGAAATGATTGAGGTTGGGCATACCTGGCAGGGTGAACACCTGTATTAGGTTTGTAACGAAAGATACATTATCATCAATCAATTTCCTATATCTAGATGGGAGGATGGTGGAATCTCATTAAACTGAGTATAACAGTAAAAAAAGAAAAACAAACTATCTTCACATTGCTGAGATAAAACAACCTAGAATTATTTGCTTGGTTAAAATACCATCTCAGAATAAAAACAAAAGAGGCATTTTCAGGCAAATGAATACAAAACCTCCGCCTCCCGGGTTCAAGCAATTCTCCTGCCTTAGCCTCCCGAGTAGCTGGGACTCCCTCAGCAATGTGTGACTTTGAGGGGCTCAAGACTCCAACGGAGGAAGTAGCTGTAGATGTGGTGGAAACGGCAGGAGGACTGAATTAGAAGTGAAGCCTGAAGATGTGACTGGATTGCTGCAATCTCATGATTGACCCGAATGCATGAGGAGTTGCTTCTTATGGATACACAAAGTAAGTGGCTTTTTAGGATAAAGTCTCCTCCTGGTGAAGATACTGTGAACGTTGTTGAAATGAACAAAGGAGTTAGAATGTTACATAAATTTAGTTGATAAAGCAACAGCAGTCAGAGAACTGACTGCAATTTTGAAAGAAGTTCTAATGTGGGCAAAGTGTTATCAAACAGCATTCCGTGCTGCAGAAGACTCTTTCGTGAAACGAGCCAATCAATGCAGCGAACCGTATTGTTCTATTAAGACATTACCGCAGCCATTTTAACTTTCACCAAGTGGCCAGCAGCCACTGTCATCAAGACAAGACCCTTCACCAGCACAAACATTGCAACTTGTTGAAGGCTCATGTGAGCATTGGCATTTTTTAGCCATAAAATATTTTTAAATTAAGATATTTGCTTTGTTTTTTTTCTGGCATAATGCGATTGCATACTTAATATACTATAGTCTAGACGTAACTTTTATATGCACTGGGAAACAAAACACGAATGTGATTTGCTTTATTGTGTTAGTCACTTTATTGAGGTGGTCTGGAACTGAATCACAACAGCTTTAAAGTATACTTGTATTTGACAGAAGGAAAGAAAGCTATTTCCAAACAATCATTACTTAAAGATTATGTTACCCATATAATGATTTAATAAAAATAGTTGAGATTGAGAAAAGCTCTATGGTCTGACTGTTTACTTAGGCCCACAATTTATTAGTTAAAATCCTAACTCCCTAGGTGATAGCATTAGGAACTCGGGCTCCTTTGGAGGGGATTCGGTCATGAGGAGAAAACTCTCATGCATATGATTTGTGCCCTTTTAAAGGGGCCTGAGAGAAGCCACTTGTCTTTTCCACCAGGTGAGGTCGCAGCAACAGGAAGGGCCCTCGCTGGGTGCCAAATCTGCTAGCATCTTGGTCTTGAACTTCAGATCCTCTAGAACTAAGGAATAAGTGTTTGTTGTTTATTAAGCCACCCCATTTATGATACTTGACAATATCATATATGTCAAATTTGTAGGCAAAAACAGAAAAGTTCTAAGCCAAAGAAGAAAGTGACTCAAACAGACCTCATAATAAAGTATATGTTGAATAGGGAAAGCATTTCAGGATGTTGGTCTAGGCACAGATTTTATGGTCAAAACCTCAAAAGCACAGGCAACAAAAATAAAAACAGACAAATGGGACTATGGGTCTGAAAAGCAGATTGAACTTCTGTACAGCGAAAGAAATAATCCACAGAGGGCAGAGACAACCTGTTGAATGGGAGAACATATTTGAAAACTATTTATCCAACAAGGGACTGATTATCCAGAATATGCAGGGAACTCAAGCTCAACAGAACAAAAGAAATCATCCCATTAAAAACGGGGGCAAAGGACATGAATAGACATTCCCCCAAAGAAGACACAGGAATGGCCAACAGGTTTATGAAAAAAATGCTCAGCATCACTAATCAGGAAAACGCAAATTAAAATCACAGTATTATCTTGCCCCAGTTAGAATGGCCATATTAAAAAGCAGAAAAGAACAGATGTGAGTGAGAATGGGGAGAAAAAGGGACTCTTACATGCTGTTTGTAGAAATGTAAATTAGTACAGCTGCTATGGAAAACAGTCTGGAAGTTTGCCAGAAAACTGAAACTAGAACTACCATATGATTCAGCAATCCTTCTGCTAGGTATTTATCCAATGGGGAAAAAATTAGTACGTAAAAGGGGTAACTACATTTGCACATTTATGGAAGCACTATTCACAATAATAGCAAAGATACAGAACCAACCTGTCTACCAGCAGATGAATAAAGAAAATACGGTGTGGAAAACTATTTGGCCAGAAAAAAGAAGATGATGTAATTTGCCAGAACTTGGATGGACCTGAAGGTCATTAAGTTACGTGAAAAAATAAGCCAGGTACAGAAAGACAAGCACTGCGCATTCTCATTCACAGGTAGGAGCCAAAACCACGGATCTCGTGGAGGTAGAGAATAGAAGGACAGATGCCTGAGGCTGGGAAGCGCGTGGGGAGGGGAAACAGTGGGGTTAAGAGCTGTGGCTTGTCATGTTTATTCTCTGAAGGTTTATTGCCGAGTTAAAAACGAGGAAACTGAGGCCAGCACAAGAAAATTAGATGCCAATTTATTCAACTCCCGGGCGAGGTTCCGTGGTCCCGGGGAGAGTGGCCGGGGAAGGCGCCTGACTCCTCTCCGGAGTGGGGGTTTATAGGGAGTGGAGGATTTGGAGAAACAGGATGTGGACGGGGTGAGCTGCTATTGGTAGGTAGGCGGGACTTCCGGTGAGCGGGCCAAGCGCTGAGTGCAGAGGGGATTCCCACGGCCGAGCTGGATGATTGACGTCATGTAAATTTTCCAGCGGGGAGGGAGATGGGCGTGTCTGAACTCCGGGCGAGGCAAGCAGCCTTCCATTGGTTCACGGATACAAATACTCAGTTAGAGAGAAGATATAAAATCTAATGTTTGATAGAAGAGTGTGGAAACTATAATCACAAAGAATGTACTATAGATTTCAAAGCAGCCAGAAGACAGAACTTGAACCCAACCCAGAGATGTAATATTCAAGGAGATGGATGGCCCCCAATACCCTGACTTGATCATTGCACATTCTATGCATTTAACCAAATGCCATATGTACACCATAAATATGTAACATATTATTTAGCAATTAAAAACTGTATGTTGAAGATGAAATAGAAAGAAAAGAACACACAATAAATTTGATCTCTCTCCACTGTGCACCCTCACTGTCTCCTCTGTCTCCCTCCGGCACTTTTTCTCTCCTGTCACCCTCTCTACCTACCTCTCTCTCTCTTTTCCTTCTGCCATTCTCTCTCCTCCCACCGCCCCCACCTTGCAATGCACGTGCTCTGTCATTCTCTCTCTCACACACACATGCTCGTGCTCTCACTCTCTCCTTCTCTGGCCTTCTTTCTCACTCTTTACATACTCTCTCACGCTCACATGCATTGTCTCACCCCAGTCTCCCTGTCACACACACAAACACACACTCTTTCTCTCACACACTCACTCTCACACCCACATTCTCACCCACGGTCACTTTCACTCTCTGCCAATCTCTCTCCCCTTTCCAATGTCTCTCCCTCTCTCAATCTCTCTCTCTCTCTCTTTGTCTCTCTCAGTCTCCTTCTCCCTACCTTCACCCCCTCCTCATCCCCCATGACATCCATGTAGATTTAAACCTAAATGGATTGTGATCGTTTCTGGGATTGTACAAGATAAGGCCTAAATTAGGATACCTGAAATAATAGACATTTTGCAAGAAAAATTCTAAAATAGTCTAGCACAAAAAAATCCTAAACTACCTCACCAAGAGGGTAGGGGGATGGGAGTGAAAATATTCTATCTCATTTTATTGGGGGATGCGACCAGGATACGGTGGGCAATAGAACATTTTAATGGTGTCCCAAAGAACCAAATGTCAACAAATCGAGGGTTTTGTTGTTGTTGTTGTTGTTTTTGAGACGGAGTTTCGCTCTTGTTACCCAGGCTGGAGTGCAATGGGGCCATCTCGGCTCACCGCAACCTCCGCCTCCTGGGTTCAGGCAATTCTCCTGCCTCAGCCTCCTGAGCAGCTGGGATTACAGGCACGCGCCACCATGCCCAGCTAATTTTTTGCACCTTTAGTAGAGACGGGGTTTCACCATGTTGACCAGGATGGTCTCGATCTCTTGACCTCGTGATCCACCCGCCTTGGCCTCCCAAAGTGCTGGGATTACAGGCATGAGCCACCGTGCCCAGCCCAACAAATTGAGTTTTAAAGGTCTATTTGGCTTCTATTAGTAACTCATGAGTCGAGCAGCATCTTGTCTACAAAACAGAAGCAGCTCCAATGAGCTGAGCACAGGCAGAAAAGGCTAAAGAAAGCAGAAACAGTGAACAGGAGCAGTGCGTCTTTTCAAATTCACCTTTCTTATAGTGAGTCCTGATAGCTTAATGGGATTGGGCTATCATCTCTCTCCCAAAGAAAGGAAACAACTTAGATTTTGGCTGGTCGTATAGAACCTTAGCAGGAGTGACTACTGTGGGCCTGCTGTGTTTTCTTTAACAGGGGGTAAATATTTGACTTCTTGTTTGTGTATAAAATCAAGCAATAGGTTTTTGACTGGATACTGGGAAAGAGAAAGCAAACATTAAGTGAACTAAAAAAAAATTCTGAAATTAGCATAACACAAAGGGATTAAAAAGCAATTTGATAAAACTGGCTAACATTAGGAAGAGGGAAAGAAGAAAAAATGAAGTACACTTACTTATTAAATATAAAAGAAGAGGAAGATAATATAATCAACTCAGTCATTGTATTAAATGAGAATGAACTCAATCCCTTCATTAACAGAGACTCTCACTGATTATTTGACAATAAAAGATCTGATATTCTGTGTTTAAAATATTTTTAAAGATAAAAACTGTCAAATAGGATTTTAAATTCCCACGTATATTTGTTTATAGAAATCATTCTTAAAACATTGTTATAAAAAAGGTTAAAGTTAAAGGGGTCCACAAATAAATGTGTAGTATTATACATCTATAGCTATGTTTATATAATCTTCCCTTCTCAGTTTCTGGCTTTGTTATGTTAATGAGGTAACTACCTAGGGCCCTTACAGCTTCAAGATGGGGACTGACTGTTGACAGGTCAAAAACATGATTAGAAAGCTAGAAATTAGCTCCGTGACTTCTGGAGAAGACAGGGGTGTTAGAGATTCAGTGCAGTCATGTGGACAACGACTTAATCAATCATGGCTCTGTAACGAAATCCCAATGGAAAAAAATCAAGACACTGGGGTTCCGGTACGTTTCCTGGTTGATGAACACATTGTCAGGAGGGTGACGTACCCTGACTCCATGGGAGAGGGCAGAGAAACTCTGTGTTTGGGACCTTCCTTCCCAGGCCTGGCACAAGGTGTCTCATTTATTTGGTTGTCACTGAGATGTATCCTTTATAATAAAATATAATTGTAAGTCTAGTGCTTTCAGTGAGTTCCTTCATTCTAGTCATTCTACTGAGTTATCAAGACGGAAGGGTGTCCCTAGGAACCTGCAAATTTGTAGCAAGTCAGTCAGAAGCGTGGGTAGTCTGGAGATGTCGCTTACAGCAGGCATCTGAAGAACTCCAGCTGGCTAGTGCCAGAAGTTAGTTGAATTATAAACTAGTTGGTGTCAGAGAATCAGTATTAGAACACAAGAGATATAGAAGTAATGGTATCAAAATCAGACAAACTGGAATTTAAGGTTAAAAATCACCAAGAAAAAAATAGAAATGTATACTTTGTAAAAAAAAAAAAAAAAAAGACATAAATCAGTTTGTATAAAAAACCCACAGTAGTTAAATATATAAAATTAAAAAAACTAATAGAAATCCAAGAAAATGAAATAAAAATGCAATGTAGACAGAAACAATGAAAGAAGTCTTTTAGCTCGAAACCCTAATTCTCAGCGGACTAACACAAGAACAGAAAACCAAACACCGCATAATATAATCACCTTGTAAGTGGGAGTTGAACAATGAGAACACATGGACACAGGGAGGGGAACATCACACACCGGGGCCTGTCGGGGGCTGGGTGGCTAGGGGAGGGATAGCATTAGGAGAAATGGCTAATGTCACTGACGGGTTGATGGGTCAAGCAAACCACCGTGTACCATTTATACCTCTGTAACAAACCTGCATGTTCTGCACATGTATTCTAGAACTTAAAGCGTCATAATAAAAAAAAAGAAGTCTTTTAGAATTAGCTACAGCTAATGGATAAAGAAGAACTTGGAGAAATTGAGCAATACAATCAAATTTGATTTAAGAGATAATACATAGAACTTAACATGCCTTAAAAAAGAATACACAAGTTTTGTATATATCATGAGACATGTATACAAATCGATTATGTAATTGACTCCAGAAAAAACCATAAACTTTACAACACAGAGAGAGAGTAAGAGAAAAGGAACGGAAAGGGAGGAGAGAGGAGAAAGGGCTAATAAATATATAAACGGTCGCTATGCTTCATTTGCAGTCAAGAATGCACATTAAAGTAGCAATATATACTTCTCATTAAACTGCCAAAATTTAAAGTGACAGAATCTGTTGACAGTGATAGCCTACTTTCATACATTTTTGGTAGAAATGTGGTGTATGATAGCCTTTTTAAAAAGCCATCTGACAATATCTGTTAAAATTTAAACTACAAATACCCTTCGACCACGTGTTCTTAATTCTGGAAATCTATCACAGATATAAAAGCAGAGACATATATGAAGGATATGCTTACACAGATGGGTGCACAGCTGATTTTCATTACTAAATGCCAGACTGATCATACCATTTGTTCACAGCTGGCATTTGTCCTATTTGAACTAGCAAAACTTCTGGTTGGTAGACTTCTGTGTCATACTACTATTATTTTGAATACCACTTCAGTATGTAATAGATATATATGTCTATGTATGTATGTGTGTATGGTTTGTAGCAGAATAAAACAAACTTCAGACAAGTTAAATGTTCATTAACAGAGAAGAAATGGTTAAATAAATGATACATTCATATTACATAAAACATGTTGTAGCCATGTAGAAGTTTGATCATAATGGATGAAAACGAGATAAAGAAATTTGTAGCAGAAACTGCCAGTTGCCAGCAGGATATCTATTCTTCCCCAGTATGAAACAAGACACTGATGTTTGTTAGTGTATGTGTGTGTAATGTATCCAGTTAAATAATGACGCATTCCAGCTGCGTTTGCGGCTAGCAGTGGCTATGTCACGAAGTTATAGCTAATGATAGGTACATGAAAACTGCTGAGTGGGCTTTATGAGAAAAAGCTAGCAGATTGTAAAGTGTTTTCTGCTTCTGGCCATGAGGAAGTCAGAGTCCAGAATTATGCTTCACTATAGACTATTATACAACCAGACCAATAAAATGAACAAACAAATAAACAAGGAAAGAAACATTTTTAGGCATTGGGCAATGGAAAGCTCAGAACTATAACACCTGAAAGAAATGAAATAAACAAAGTGAGCCTACCAAAACATTATTCTCAGACAATTTTTGGATTGTGGCATAGGGAGGGAAGCAAGGGGAATCATGGCAAACTGTTGAGTTAACTAAAAAAAGAGACCACAGTTCGAGGGGGCTTGAATTGTGGCGTAAAGTAACCAAGAGAAGGCAGAAGGAGAGGAAGACTTTCAGATCCATGTATAGTTGTCTCTATGAACCAATAACAATAGAAATCTATGAATGGTACGGTAAACCTCCATGAGGCTAGGCAAGAACAGCTTCTAGGAAAGAAAGAAAGAAAGAAAAAAAACAGTTGCTACAAAGAAGACAAAAATATCCCTACAGATTACAATGGGCTAGAAAATATTATAGTCCCCAACAGACAGACTGGAAAGATAGAAAGACCACACTGAATACGCAAAACATTTAGTAGAGAACTCAGAAAGGCCATGCCTTGGAAGTGGGGCCAAGTTAGCCCTAGAAGAAAGAATACTATAAGAATACTATAGATTTATCCTGAAGGATCTTAAAAGCGAGTCTCAAAAAATAAAACAACACAAGTCATTTAACTGCTGGAGAGAACAAACTCCAATAATCTTTTTTTTTTTCTCAATACAAAAAACAAAAATCCAGCAACCAGCCATGTATAATTCACAATGTCCAGCTTCCAGTAAAAAATGTTACACAGAGGGCAGAAAAATAAGGCCCATCACCTGGTGTATTGGTCTGTTTGCACACTGGTGATAAAGACATACCTGAGACTGGGTAATTTACAAAAGAAAGAGGGCAGTTGACAGTTCCACTTGGCTTGGAAGGGCTCACAGTCATGGTGGAAGGCGAAAGGCATGTGTCACATGGCAACGGGCAAGAGAAGAGAGTTTGTGCAGGGAAACTCCTGCTTTGAAAACCATCAGCTCTTGTGAGACTTATTCACTATCATGAGAAGAGCACACAAAAGACCCACGCCCATAATTCAGTTACCTCCCACCAGGTACCTCCTATGACATGTAGTAAATCTGGGAGTTACACTTCAAGATGAGATTTGGGTAGGGACACAGCTCAACCATGTATCAGACAATAGAAACAGAATCAGAAATGAAAAAGATGATAGAACTAGTGGACAAGGATATTAAAACAGATACTATAAATATGTTTCTATGTTCAAAAATGTAAAATAAACATAAACATAATGAGATAAATGAAAGATATAAATATGGGCGCCGTAGAACTCTTAGAGGTGACAAAATACCAGGATAAAACATTTACTGGATAAGTTAATGGCAGGTCAGAGACTGTAGAAGAAATATTACATTTAAAGACATAGCAATAGAATATATCCAAAATGCATCAAAGAGAAAAAGAAGACTGATGAAACAAAGTTTCAGTGACTTGTGGGAATATTAAAGCACAGAGTATATACATACTTGGTGTCCCAGAAAGAGATGAGACAGACTCGGGCAGAAAAATTATGGCTCAACAGCTTCTAACTTTGTTGAAAGCTATAAACACAGAGAATAAAGAATCTCAATGAACTTCAAGAAAGAGGCACACATATACCCACACCCCAAACCACTCCAAAGCATACAACAAGCAAGTCATTGAAAACTAGAAAAGTGCTTGACTGAACAAAGATACTTTACACATATCAGAACAACCAGAAAAAGACATTGCGCACACATAGGAAAAAGATTGGTACGGACCCCTTATCAGAATACTTAAGTCCAAAAACAATGGAACAGTGACTTTTAAGTATGGAAAACAAAACAACCCATCCCCACCAAAACAAAACAAAGCAAAACAAAAAACAAACCAAAAAACCCTTGTCTACTCGCAATTTTCTAACCAGTGCAATTATCCCTCAGAAATGAATACTACGGTGGGGCCCAGATGGCCAACTAGAAGCAGCAGCCATCAGAGGCTCCCATCGAAAAGAACCGTAATAGCGTGTGAATCCTGTATCCGCAGCCAAGGTACCCAGCTTCCCTCATCAGAACTAACGAGGTGGCTGTCGCGATCCACAGAGAAGAAGGAAGAGCCACACGGGGCCGGGGAGACCTCACCCCCAAGCCAAGGGAGGCGGCCAGTTAGAGTGCGACCCAGCTGGGGAAACTGCGCTTTTTTCATGGAACTGGGTAACCCACGGATGAGAAGACCTCCCTCGTGAACCCACACCACTGGGGCCTAGGGTCCTAACCCCAAAGCTGTGCAGATTCCCAGCAGCCTCTCAGCTAGAACCTGCCTAAGCCTGACCCGTTCCCAGGGCGGGGGGCCCAGCACCAAGCTGCAGCTGCGGCTGGCTGAACCATTCCGGCTCCTTGGGGAAGGGCCAGCGGCCAGCGCTGGGACTCCTAACTGCCGAACTCACTACGCTCGCTGGGCGGGCGAAGGGCGGCATCCATCTCTCGAGCTCCAGGCTGCACTTTTCTACTGCTGGAGCCAGGGGGGCTGGACAGCTTGGTCCCGAGAGGTATCTCCCACAGCCCAAGACGCTGGCTGTGGCGGACTGCAGCCAGAGTGCCTCCTCAGCCTCGTCGTGACTCATCCTTCCTGGCTGGGTGGGGCCTCCATACAAGAATGCCAACAACTCCCACTAGAGTCTCGATGTCTCTGGGCCTGACCCCATAGGGGCAGGGGTGGCCTTAGTCTCTGTGGACTGGCAGGCTTAGCCTTTCCTCCTGGTAGTTCTGAGAAAGCCAGGCAGCCCAGATGAGTGGGTTTCCCCCAGCAAAGCACACCCTCTCCACCAAGGGGCAGTCAAATTGCTTCATTAAACGGAGGCTGCAGTGAGTTGAGATCATGCCACCGCACTCCAGCCCGGCACCTGGTGACTGATCAAGACTCTGTCTCAAACAACAACAACAACAATAACAACAACAAACTCTGCTGAGCTAAAGAACCATGATCTAAGCCAGCGCAAAGAAGCTAAGAACGTTGATGAAAGACTAGACGAGCTGCTAACTAGAATAACCAGCTTAAAGAGGAACACAAATGATCTGATGGAGCTGAAAAACACAGCATGAGAACTTCATGAAGCATACAAAAGAATCCAGAGCCCAATCGACCAAGTGGAAAAAAACGGATATCAGAGCTCAAAGACCGCCTTGCTGAAATAAGGCATGCAGACAAGATTAAAGGAAAAAGAATAAAAAGGAGCAAACGAAACCTCCAAGAAATACGGGACTATGCAAAAAGACCAAACCTGTGATTGATCGGAGGACCTGCAGGAGACAGGGCGAATGGAAACAAGCTCAGAAACATCCGTCGGGATATCATCCAGGAGAACTTCCCCAACCTCCAAGACAGGCCTACATGCAGATTCAGGACACACAGAGATCACCACTACGACACTGCCTGAGAAGCGCAGCCCCAGGACACATAATCGTCAGATGACCAAGCTTGAAACAAAGGAAAAAAGGTTCAGGGCAGCCAGAGCCAAAGGTCAGGTCACCGACAAAGGGAAGCTCATTCAGACTAACAGCAGACCTTTCAGCAGAAACTCTACAAGCCAGAAGAGATTGGGAGCCAGGATCAAACTTTCTTAAAGAAAAGAATTTCCAACCCTGAGTTTTGTATCTCACCAAACTAAGCTTTGTAAGCGAAGAAGAAATAAAATCTGTTCCAGACAAGCAAATTCCAAGAGATTTTGTCACCAGGCCTGGCTTGCAGGACCTCCTGCAGGAAGCACTAAATATAGAAAGAAAAAACTGGTACCAGCCACTGCAAAAGGACACCAAAATATAAAGACCAACGATGCTGTGAAGAAACTGCATCAACTAGCGTGCGAAATAACCAGCTAGCATCGTGATGACAGGAACAAATTCACACGTAACAATACTAACCTCGGTGAGGCACAGGGGCTCACGCCTGTAATCCCAGCACTTTCAGAGGCCAACGCAGGTGGATCACCTGAGGTCTGGAGTTTGAGACCAGCCCGGCCAATATGGTGAAACCCCGTCTCTATTAAAAATACAAAAATTAGCTGGGCGTGGTGACAAGCACCTGTAATCTCAGCTACTCGGGAGGCTGAGGCAGGAGAATTGCCTGAACCCAGGAGGCGGAGGTTGCAGTGAGCCAAGATCGTGCCATTGCACTCCAGCCTGGGCAACAAGAGCGAAACTCTGTCTCAAAAAAAAAAAAAAAAAAAAATCAAAAAAGACAAAGGAGGCCATCCCAGCCACCTTCCTCAGGCAGTGGAACCCTCAGGCTCCTGAGTGTCAAGATGGTTCCTGCTAAGAGATGGACCCTGAAGAAGCATTTTGTTGGCAAACCTATTAGTAGTGACTTTGAGTTGAAGACAGCTGAGCTCCCACCCTTAAAAAACGGAGAGGTCCTGCTTGAAGCTTTGTTCCTCACCATGGATTCTTACAGGACAGTGGCAGCCAAAATACCGAAGGAAGGTGATACAGTGATGGGGCCACAAGTGGCCAGAGCTGTGGAAAGTAAAAACGTAGCCTTACTAACAGGCATCATTGGACTGGCTCCCCCAGGCTCAACAAGCACACTCCTTTTCTGATGGGAAGGATCTGGAAAAGCTGCCCACAGAGTTGCCTGACACAGTACCACTGTCTTCCTTTGGCCTGCTTGACCTCTGTGGTGCGAAGGCTGGAGAAACAGGGATGGTTAATGTAGCAGCTGGAGCTCTGGGCTCTGCGGTGGGGCAGACTGCAAAGCTCAAGGGCTGCCAAGTAGTCGGAGCAGTCGGGCCCGACAGAAAGATTGCCTACCTTAAAAAGCTTGGATTTGCTGTTGTCTTTAACTACAAGACAGTAGAGTCTTAGAAGAAACTTTGAAGGAAGCCTCTCCTGATGGATACGATTGTTATTTTGATAACGTAGGTGGAGAGTTTTCAAACACTGTTCTCTCTCAGATGAAGAAATCTGGAAGAATTGCCACGTGAGGAGTCATGTATACGTGACAGTACTGGGCCACCTTCCCCAGGCCCCCCACCAGAGATTTTTATCTGTCAGGAGCTTCCCATGAAAGGGTTCATCATCACCTGCAGGCGAGGAGATGCCCGCCAAAAAGCTCTGAAGGACTTGCTAAAATGGGTCTCAGGGTAAAATCCAGTTCAGGAATATATCACTGAAGGATCTGAAAACATGCCAGCTGCACTTATGGGGATGCTGGAAGGAGCTAATGTGGGGAAAATAGCGAAAGTATAAAAAAATGCACGTGGAATCTGGAGCCCATTTAGATGATCACTTAATTTGTTTTTCACCATTTAGCAAAAATGTATACTACTTAAATGTCTAAGAAATGGTACTTGTAACGAGTCTGACCTACCTAATAAAATACAATTTATGGTATGTAATTAGTGATGGAGGATGAAAATTTCAGTCAACAACAACCAGCCATCTCCCTGTTCACTACAGCTTCCTCTGAGTTGCGGTTGAAAATAATGGCTTTGAAGTTTGAAAGTTTACCAAACACTGCGTGTTCTCACTCATACGTGGGAGCTGGACAATGGACACAGGGAGGGGAACAACACAAATTAGGGCCTGTCGAAGGGGTGGGGGCGAGGGAGAGCATCAGGATAAATAGCTGATGTATGCTGGGCTTAATACCTAGGTGATGGGTTGATCGGTGCAGCAAACCACCATGGCACACGTTTACCTACAGTCTGCACGCGTATCCTGGAATGTGAAATAAGATAAAAGACAAAGAAGGGCACTGCATAATGGCAAAGGGATCAACTCAACAAGAAAAACTAAGTATCCTAAATATATATGCACCCAATACGGGAGCACCCAGATTCATAAAACAAGTTCTTAGAGACCTAGAAAGAGACAGACTCTCACACAATAACGGTGGAAGACGTTAACACCCCACTGTCAGTAGTAGACATATCAATGAGGCATATTAACAAGGATATACAAACTTGAACTCAGCTCTGGATCAAGTGAACCTAATAGACATCTACATAACCTTCCACTCCAAATCAACAGAATATACTTTCCTTTCAGTGCCACATAGTACTTACTCTAAAGCAGACCGCATAATTCAAAGTAAAACACTCCTCAGCAAATGCAAAAGAATGAAAATCATAGGTGGATACCATCTCTCAGACCGCAGTGCAATCAAATTAGAACTCAGGATTAGGAAATTCACTAAAAACCACAAAACTAGATGAAAACTGAACAGCCTTCTCCTGAATGACTTCTGGGTAAATAATGAAATTAAGGCAGAAATCGAGAAGTTCTTTGAAGCCAATGAGAACAAAGAGACAATGTAACAGAATCTCTGGATTGCAGGTAAAACAGTGTTAAGAGGGAGATTTATAACATTAAATGCCCACATCGGAACGCTTTTAAAAAGATCTCAAATCAACACTTTAATGTCATCATTAAAAGAGCTAGAAAAACAAGAGGAAATTAATTCAAAAGCTAGCAGAAGACAAGAAATTAACATCAGAGCAGAAGTGAAGGAGATAGAGACATGAAAAACCCTCCAAAAAATCAATGAATCCAAGACCTGGGGTTTTTTTGGTGTTGTTTTTTTTTTTTTTTTTTTTGGTTTTTTTGGAAAAGATTAATAAAAGAGACTGCTAGCTAGACTAATAAAGAAGATAAGAGAGAAGAATCAAATAGACACAATAAAAAAAAGAATATATCACCACTGACCCCACAGAAATACAAGCTACCATCAGAGAATATTATAAACACTTTTATGCAAATAAGCTAGAAAATCTAGAAGAAATGGATAAATTCCTGAACAGATACACCCTCCCAAGACTAAACCAGGGAGAAATCAAATCCTTGAATAGACCAATAACAACTTCCAAAATTGAAGCAGTAATTAATAGCCTACCACCAAAAAGGCCTGCGACCAGACGGACTCACAGCCAAAGTCTACCAGAAAAGACACCAGGAGCTGGCACCTTTTCTTCTGAAACTATTCCAAACAATTGAAAAGGAGCAGTTCCTCTCTAACTCATTTTATGAAGCCAGCATCATCCTGATACCAAAACCTTACAGGACACACACACACTCTCACACACACACACACACACACACATACATACACACACACACACTCACACACACACACACACACACACACCAAAAACTTCAGGAATATCGACGCAAAAATCCTCAATAAAATAATGGCAAACCGACTCCAGTAGGACATCAAAAAACGATTCCACCACCATCAAGTCAGCTTCATTTCTGAGATGCAAGGCTGGTTCAACATACACAAATCAATCAATGTAATCCGTCACACAAACAGAACTAAAGACAAAACCTACATGATTATCTCAATGGATGCATGTTTAAAACTCTCAACAAACTAGGTATTGATGGAACATATCTCAAAATATTAAGAGCTATTTATGACAATCCCACAGCCAATATCGTACTGAATGGGCAAAAGGTGGAAGTATTCCCTTTGAAAACTGGCACAAGGCAAGGATGCCGTCTCTCACCACTCCTATTCGACATAGTATTGGAAGTTCTGGCCAGGGCAATCAGGTAGGAGAAAGAAATAAATGATATTCAAACACGAAGGGAGGAAGTCAAATTGTCTTTGTTTGCAGACGACAGGATTGTATATTTAGAAAACCCGATCATCTCAGCCTAAAAACTCCTTAACCTAGTAAGCATCTTCAGCAAAGTCTCGGGATACAAAATCAATGCACAAAAATCACAAGCATTTCTATACACCAACAATAGACAATCAGAGAGCCAAATCACGAATGAGCTCCCATTCACAGTTACTACTGTAGGGTGTGCATGGCGACCTATTCAAGCTTATGTACCTGACATTTGAGGTCTGGGCATGGAAAAATACTGAGGCACGTGACCATGGTGAGGAGGCATCTCAGCACCAGGCTGGAGCTGCCCGCAGCCACCCAGGGACTCGGTCTGTGCCTCTTGGCTTCCCCTCTGTCACCACAAACCCTGAAAGGGTCAACTTGCCTGGAGACTAAATGGGCACTCCATGGCATCTTAGCAACTCTCCTGCCCCAGGCCTCTGTGGGCGGCAAGAAAGCCAGAGCTTTCTGGGATAAAACCCAGGAGGCAGCATGCAACTTTCCTGTATACTCCAGGGAAACAGAAAACAAACAAACAAACAAAAAACAAAACGACAAAATAGTGGCACATATACACCATGGAATATTACGCAGCCATCAAAAACGATGAGTTCGTGTCCTTTGTAGGGACATGGATGAACCTGGAAACCATCGTTCTCAGCAAACTGACACAAGAGCAGAAAATCAAACACCGCATGTTCTCACTCACAGGCGGGTGTTGAACAATGAGAACACATGGACACAGGGAGGGGAGCACTACACACTGGGGTCCGTTGGGGGGAAATAGGGGAGGGGCGGGGGGTGGGGAGGTGGGAAGAGACAGCATGGGGAGAAATGACAGATACAGGTGAGGGGAAGGAAGGCAGCAAACCACACTGCCACGTGTGTCCCTATGCAACAATCTTGCATGTTCTTCATATGTACCCCCAAACCTAAAATGCAATGAAAGAGAAAAAAGAAAAAAAAAGAACAAGAAAAATAAACAAAACCAGGCCAGAAAGGCCGATGCTGGAAGTAGGAAGAGAGAAATACACAGTAGGAAGACAATCATCGTCAGCCACTTTCCTTCCGTCCTGGAGGCACTCCGCCAGCGGGAAAGTCTGCTGAGGACACATGGCCACCTGATGACACAGATGTTGGCCGCCTGGGGATCTTACCCAAGAACGGTCCCTTGGGCAGCCTCCAATCTGCTTACCGGGGATGGGAGGCACTGTGGCCTGGGCGGGGCCGGCAGACGCAGGTCCCTTTAAGGTGGAGGAAATCAGGGCAATGGCTTTGCTGCAGGGGGAGGAAAAGGCTCCGGTCCGTCGTCATCATCCCTCAAATCTCTTTCTTATTCCCCGTAGAAGGCAATGAAGCGGGGCGAGAAATCTCTCCCTGTTCTGGCGCCTGCTCCTCCTTCTGCTTTAAATCTCCTGAATTCCCTTCAGGTGGAGAAGATGGGCGGGATGACTCACCGCAATCTGGCAGATGAAGAATTTACAGCACAGAGCATGCCAGCACCCAGGTGGTCAAAACAGTGACGTCAGGGCAGTGACTTTGCTCATATCGTCTTCTCAGGCAGCGACCTTCCTGCTCCCGTCATTCTGAATCTAAGGTCCCTTGATCAGGAAGCCATGGACACACCTGCTGAATTCCGAGCACAGGCCTGCACAGAGCTCCAGGCTCTGCAGGGCTCTGGACTGCCTTAAGCAGCTGTGGCACTGTTTTAAAAAGTATTTTCCGCTCTTTGGTCATTTCTTGACCCATGATATCCTAACCCCTGATATTTTATGCTTGCGTCCTGTCCTCCTGATGGGAGTCAGGACCGTCCCTTACCGGGATTCCCCGAAAATTGACGAGCTCTCCTCCTTCACGTGTAACTTCAAGGCAGTCACGTCGGGGTCACCATTTGCAGAGCTGATAGCTTGCAGTGAATGATGCTAATGAACTGCTTCGACAATTCCAGCTGAGCAGGGCTGGCAGGCAGCTCCTCTGAGAAAGTCCACCCCGCATCCCGCCAAGTATTAATTGAAAGCGCTTGTATTAACTACAAGCATCCACTAGACGGCCACGCGACGTGCGTTGCTGAGGCACCTGCCTTGCACAACACACAAGCTGCAGTCGCAGGAGGCTGTTTTCAGTGTTCCTTACACTCCAATCCCTGCCCTGTTTTCGGGGTCAAGGAGTTTCATTCCCACGCACAAATAACATACAGTACCTCAGGAATTTTCCATACCCCAACCTCAAATGCCAAGTACAAAAGCTTTAATATGTTGCTGTCCGCCCCCAACAGCTACAAGGAAAATAAAATACGTAGGAATACAGCTAACAAGGGATGTGAAGGACCTCTTCATGGAGAACTGCGAACCACTGCTCAAGGAAATCAGAGAGGACACAAACAGGTGGAAAACATTTTATTTTCATGGATAGGAAGAATCAATACTGTGGAAATGGCCATACTGCCCAAATTAATTTAGAGATTCAATGATATTCCCATCAAACTATGCTTGACATTTTTCACAGAATTAGAAAAAACCTACGTTAAACTTCTGTGGAATCAAGGAAGACCCCATTTTGCCAAGTCAGTTGTAAGCAAAATGAACAAAGCAGGAGGCATCACGCTACCTGACTTCAAACTATATTACAAAGTGACAGTAACCACAACAGCATGGTACTTGGTACCAAACAGACATATATACCAATCAAACAGAACAGAGACCTCAGAAATAACACCACACATCTACAACCATCTGATCTTCCACAAACCCGACAACAACAAGCAATGGGGAAAGGATCTCCTAATTTATAAATAATGCTTGGAAAACTGGCTAGTCATATGCAGAAAACTGAAACTGGACTCCTACCTTACACCTTGTACAAAAATTAACTCAAGATGAATGAAAGACTTAGACATAAAGCTCCAAACTATAAAAACCCTAAAAGAAAGCCTAGGCAATACCATTCAGGACATAGGCATGAGCAAAGACTTCATGACGAAAATGCTAGAAGCTATTGCAGCAAAAGCCAAAATCGACAAATGGAAGGTAATTAAACTAAAGAGCTTCTGCACAGCAAAAGAAACTATCATCAGAATGAACAGGCAACCTGCAGAGTGGGAGAATTTTTTACAATCTACCCATCTGACAAAGGGCGAATATCCAGAATTTACAAGGGACTTACACAAATTTACAAGAAAAAACCAACCCCACCAAAAACTACATCAAGTATATGAACAGACACTTCTCGTTAAATTCTGGGTGAGAATGTCAATTGGTTCAACCATTGTGGAAGACAGCATGGCAAGTCCTCAAGGATCTAGAACCAGAAATACCCTTTGACCCAGCAATCCCATTACTAGGTATATACCCAAAAGATTAGAAATCATTCTACTCTAAAGACACACACACACGTATCTTTATTGTAGCACTATTTATAATAGCAAAGTCATGGAACTCCCAAATGGCCATCAGCGATAGACTGGATAAAGAAAATGTGGTACACATACACCATGGAATACTATGCAGTTATAAAAAGGAATGAGATTGTATCCTTTGCAGGGACAGGGATGAAGCTAGAAGCCTTTATCCTCAGTAAACTAACACAGGAACAGAAAACCAAACACCGCGTGTTCTCACTCAGAAGTAGGAGTTGAAAAATAAGAACACGTGGGGAACACAGAGAGGAACAACACACACCAGGGAGGTGAGTGGCAGGAGCTTAGAGGACGAGTCAATCGCTACAGCCCACCATGACGGCACCGGCATACCTACGTACCAAAGCTACACGCTCGGCACATGTTCCCAGAACTTAGAGTAAAATAAAAAGAAAAAAAAAAGAAAAAAAATGAATACTAAATGAAAACAATTTTGTCAGAGAAACAAAAGATGACAAAATTAAGCAGGAGCAGGTCTGCATTACAAGAAATGTTAAATGAAGTTCTTCAGACGAAAGGAAACGATGTAACTTGCAAACTCATATCTACACAAACGAAGGGAGGGTACTGCGAATAACATACATGTGGTTACACAGAAAAGACTTTTCTCCTCATGTTTTTTTTTTTTTTTTTTTTGAGACGGAGTTTCGCTCTTGTTACCCAGGCTGGAGTGCAATGGCGCGATCCCGGCTCACCGCAACCTCCGCCTCCTGGGTTCAGGCAATTCTCTTGCCTCAACCTCCTCAGTAGCTGGGATTACAGGCACGAGCCACCATGCCCAGCTAATTTTTATATTTTTAGTAGAGACGGGGTTTCACCATGTTGACCAGGACGGTCTCGATCTCTTGACCTCGTGATCCACCCGCCTTGGCCTCCAAAAGTGCTGGGATGACAGGCTTGAGCCACTGCGCCCGGCCTTCTCCTCATTTTTAAGATCTTTAATGTATAATTTAATTCTAACATCAGAATACTTTAGTGTGTGGTTTACAACGTGCAGAAGTAAAATATACGACAACAGTAGCACGAGGGACAGGACGGGGAATGGAATATTATCTGAAGAGTTTCAAATTACATGTGAAATAGCATTATAACATTTAAAAGTAGATTGTAATAAATCAAAGACACATTTTAAACCATACAACAGTGTAGGCAAATGGAACAATGTGAGTCAAATAATGTAATTTGAAATTTTCTAGTAGCCACATTAAAATCTAAAAGGAAACAGGTAAAATTTATTTTAGTGACTTTATTTACCCCAACAAGAAAAAACTGACACAACAAGAAAAAAGCTGAACAAATTAAAAATCACCAACTGAGATTCCCCCAGAGAAATGAGGTCACAGGGCAAACAAACCACCACTCTGAAAAATAGAGAGATGGGCAGATACAGAGAATCACAACTCACCAGGAGCAGAAACTGCTGAAGTCAGTAACTGGTAGGAAGCCAATTACTTAAATAGTAATTGACAAATAGCTACAGACTGATTGCAAATTAGCTTGATAGTTAAAAACTCCTGGTGACACAGTGTGAGGGTTCCCCACACATACTTTTTTAAATTCTACTTTAGGTTCTGGGGTACATGTGCAGATCACGCAGGGTTTTTGCAAAGGTACATACAGGGCAGCGTGGTTTGCTGCCTCCATCCCCCCGTCACCTATATCTGGCATTTCTCCCCGTGTTATCCCTCCCCAACCTCCTTACACCCCAAGTCCCCCCCTGCCCCCCCAACAGACCCCAGTGTGTGATGCTCCCCTCCCTGTGTCCACGTGTTCTCATTGTTCAACACCCACCTATGAGTGAGAACATGCGGTGTTTGATTTTCTGTTCTTGTGTCAGTTTGCTGAGAATGATGGTTTCCAGATTCATCCATGTCCCTACAAAGGACACAAACTCACCATTTTTTATGGTTGCATAGTATTCCATGGTGTATATGTGCCACATTTTCCTTGTCTAGTCTATCATAGATGGGCATTTGGGTTGGTTCCAGGTCTTTGCTATTGTAAACATTGCAGCTATGAACATACATTTTACTTCTAAAAGCCCAACCAAGGGTCTCACGGTGAAGATGAAAGAAAATAGCTCCTTGTGCTTTGGGCAGGGGAGAAAGGGAAAGCAACGCTTTTGAAATCAGCGCAGAGTGTTCTGATCTTCATGACAAGGCCTGCCCTTAACAGAAAGTGCTGCACCCGGGCCTTAGCTGATCAAACAGAGGGGTAATGAGACAACTCCAGTGCGCTCTCTACCCATCTTGTCTCTCGTAAAGAAGGAGAAAAAAGGCTAAGAAATTATTCTGGAAATTACAGCCCAGGGACTTTGCTCATTTAAAAAAAAAAAAAAGGAGATTTAAGCAGATGATTATAGAACGTTCCCCTCCTCCCCTCCCAATGCTGTATTATTACAAGAGGGCTCCAGTACAATGAAAGCGGATTATAACAGAGAGCGTTAGATACAGAATCTAAATAAGAACAATTTCGAGGGAATCCCGAAGACAGCAAGGGAGACAAAAACAAGGACACTGGAGGAAATTTAAGGCTCCAGCACCTATAGCTACAGCGTATACTAAATACTGCGTAACTCCTGGCCGCAGAAACACAAAACCTTACACGAAAGCCCTATTTACCTCAGTTGCTGTTACTTAGTATACCCCATATAGCTTTCAAAAAAAACTTCAAGTCATTTTAAAATGCAAGAAAAAAGGCATGCAGTCTAAAAAGACAATATAAGCATTATAATCAGACCCAGCTATGACACAAATTGTTGTTTTCTAGGCTCAAAATTTAATATAACTATGACATGTTAAGGGCTCTAAAGAAAACGGTGGACAACATGGAAGACCAGGTTGATAATGTAAACACAGAGATGAAAACTCTAAGGAAGAATCAAACAGTGTGACAGAAACAAAGAACACCTTCGATGGGCTCTGGAGACTGAATATGGCTGAAGAAAGAATCCATGAACTTGAAGATGGATCAATAGAAACTCCCACAACATAAATGTAAATACCAAGTACAGGGAAACAATTGTAATAGAACATCCGAGAACTGTGAAACAATTTCAGGAAGTGTAACATGCACAACTGAAATATCAGGAGGAGAAGAAGAATGGAACAGAAGACGTATCTGAAATAAAAATGTCCAAGACATTTCCAAAATAATGATGACATGAAACTGCAGTTTCAGTTAGCTCAGAGAGCACGAAGCAGGATAAATTAAAAAAACAAAAAACCTACTATACGTAGGCATATCATATTCAAACTTCACAAAGGCAAAGAGAAATCCTTCAAAAAAGCCAGAGGAAAAACCAACTTACTTACAGAGAAACAAGAAAAAGTATGACAGAAGACTTATCAGAAACCACACAAGCAGGAAGAGAACGGAGTGAAGTATTTGAGGTTTTGAGAGAAACAAACCTACTAACCTAGAATTTTATATCCAGTGAATTTATTCTTCAAAACTGAAGGAGAACTAAAGACTTTTTCACAGAAACAAAAACCGAGGGAAGTCATTGTCGGCAGACCTGCCGTGTAAGAAAAGCTAAAGTTGCTCTTTGTGGAGCAGAAAAAGATCTAGGTCAGTAATTGCATCCCTGTAAAGACAGGACAAGGGTCAGGGAATGAAGAAAGACAAGTAAAATAAATGTTTTGTTTTTCTTATTCTTAACTGATTGAAAAGAATTGTTTAACGTAATAACAGTCACAATGCATTGGGTGATTATATTCATACGGACAAGTAAAATGAATGACAGTCACGTTGTCAGAGATGAGAGGGAAGAATTGGAAATATTCCTTTCTATACACATGAAGAGGAAGAAATATTAACTGTAGATGTATATGGCAAACCAGAGGGCAACTACTTAAAAAATGGAAAGGAACATGTAACTGATATGCTAAGAGACAAAATAGAATCATATAAATCCAGAAAATGCAGAAAAAGAGTTTTTTTTTAAAGAACAAGTACAATGAATAGAAAACAGTTACAAACAGTCGATATTGATTCAATAACACCAATAATCACTTTAAACGAGGATGGTCTAAATGTACCCATTAAAAGACAGATTCTCAGAGTGGCTCAAAAGCAGATTCAACTCTTGTATTTGAATAGAGACGTGATTCCCAGACTTCTTTCAGGCAAGTCGTCACCACTCTTTCCTGACTTTAGACAAAGTTGACTAACTTCCCTACTCACTGGTATATCCAGACAGTGAAGAGCTGAAAGGAGAGGGGCTTTGAGCAGAATGCTGGCGTCCTGATGTAAGCGAGGAACAGCAGGGAGCTGTGCAGGAAACTGCGGCGAAGCAGCCTCAGCCTCGGAATCCAAGTGCCCTTCAAGGAACTGAACTCACTTAACCACACTCTCGTATTTGGGAAACAGGGATTATTACTTCCATTTTACATTTTGTGAAAACTGGTAAGTATCTTCTATGTACTCCAGACGAGAAAGCCAGGCCTTGCTTACAGGGGCCAGCACTTACCCCATGGGACCCTCTCTACTTTGACCTTCTGTATTCGCTAGCACCCACGGGCTTGTCCTCTGGCAGTTCCGTCGTGGCTCTGTAGGAAAACGGGGTGTCTGTCAATCTCTACAGCTGTGAACTTCGCATCTTTCTTTGGCTTTAAAACATCTGGCCTGTCACGTCAAGATCGAGCAAGCCACTGATAAGCAACGGCACTTAAGAACATCTCTGGCAACTCCGTCTTTTCCTCCTGCTTTCTCTGTCCTGCTCCAAGGTGTCTTGTTGGCAGGCAGCCACCTGTGACACGTGCACATTTCAAAGCAAAGGGCTCCAGGAGCTCAGAATTGCTGCCAAACGTGTGTGGATTTTAATAGCCCATTTTCATTAGCCTTGTGCGAAATCACCTGTCTCTGTGTTGCTAGCCAACTTAATTGTCAATTACGGTGATTAAGCTCGGCTTTCACTACCGTCGCTGGTAATCATTAGTATTATCTCTGAGGCTGAACAAATGGGGGAAAAAATCACGCCAGAAAAAGAAATCATTTTGTAGGTGAACATATTTTGGTGTCAGTGAATGAAGTGGCTTTTTTTTTTTTTTAATTGGGCTAAACCAAACTTGAGTCTAGCTGTTGTTTCCAACCTGCCTTTTAGATATTTTAGGACAAACTGCTTTTTTTTGTCACTTGGTTTTCTGACACCAAAGAAGGGTTCCTGATTCCCATCCCTTTGCTATCCTCCTGAGATGAGCACCATATGTCATTAACCCGGTAAGTTAGATAATTAATGCCTTTAAAATGCTTTCAGCAATGTCAGTGATTCCAAGTATAATAGGCGGAGCCCTAGAAGCACTCGGGAAATAGCGCAGGAAGTGCTGCCAATGTAAAACTTGAGATTCTGATTGACGATGCTCTTTCTTCTTTCATCAGTCTCGTTACATTTTAAGCACCTTGCTTTGCCCTCTTGACGACAGAGTCATCTAATTTTGCATCTTGACTAATATTTTACTTTTTCGTGGAATTTGCAAAGAACAATAATGAAAATCAATGACATTATCATCCCTTTTCCTCCTTCTCTGCAAATTTTAATTTAGCAAAATCCCAGACTCATTCTGTGATGCTTTTGTGGGATTTCAGGACATGGCGAAATAATGAAAGACATTTTTGAAAATGATATCATTAGGTATCATCTCTAGTATGTGAGTGCCATGTGTGTCCCCAAGGCTTACGACACTCTTCAGGCTTGACAGTTTCCTTTATCTTTCCAAGACCCTTGGAGGAAACTAATAAGAGATTTTTTTATTCTAATTTAATGGGAAGAAAGAAATTAAATCATGCAAGGTTAAGGGATATGAAGAGTGAGTGACTATTACCTTCTGGAGTAGAGGGGGAATGAGGCTCTATTCCAGATAGTCCTTAATAAAAACACCTAAAATCCATAACCTAGCAAAGATCTTCCGGCAAGTGTAGACTGAGGCTGGCAAGAGTTGAAAAGTAATTAGCTTTCTGGACAGTTTCTCTGTCTTCTCACTTGCGCATTCCCATTTAGTGTAGTTTATGGCGTTTTGTTTTTAAAGGCCTGATTATAACAAATGCTGTCTTCATCACTTGGCTGCTAAAATCCCTGTACTCAAGATTATGGAGTGTCCTCAGAAGCTTCATGGTTACTCAGCTGTGAAGAGCGAAGAACTGGAATCCAAACTCTTATGGTGCATTTCTAATTTCTGTAAATACAGATTTCTCTGATAATTTTTTAAAAAAGTATTTTTTAATCTCCCAAAAAGGAGAATATAATTGATCACTTAGGAATGAAGGAGGAAGACAAGTTACAGCTGAAACATTTTCTCTTTTGTGAAGCTTTGCCCAAGTCCCTAGAACAAAATAAATTGCCCTTTTTCTGTGTTTCCCACTGTTCTTTGTTCTTATGTGTATGACAGAGTGACCACATTTTATTAGAGTTATTTGTTGTATAATCCCAAATTTGTATCGTCAAATTTTGATCAAGAGAGGTCTTCTTTTTCAGCTGCTATGTCATTAAGTGTAAGGGTGATGAAAGAAAGGGAAAATGCAAATGCCCAAGAACTGTGAAGTCTGAGTCTTTTAAAGGAGAGCTTGTTGCCTTACGGTGAACTGATTCAAATGCTTTGGTGACTTGGATGTGCTGAAAGGCTGAGTGGTTTCTCTATCCAGCAGCGTTCTGCAAATTCATGCAGTTCCCACGTAGACTTGCAAATGCTTGTACTTTGTGGTAGAAATGTCTCTGGAAGAACGGACGTTGGTCTAATTGTAAACTTTTCCATTTCTCTTTGTGTGTCCGTATCTCCCATTAGGACAGATTGTATATTGTATTCATTCTTTTCCATATGCTAGCACAAAGACAACAGCAACAAATGTTTGCTCAACAGGCTTACGGTATCACACTTTACCCTCCTAACTCCATAAATCAGTTTTGAAATTATAATGAAAGGAAAAACTGTTTTAGATACTCGTTTTCTTCCTTTAATGTCTGTACCTCCAACATATATTGGAAGCAATGGAACAAGACATATTGATGTCTTTTGCTATCAGATCTCAAACTCCAGCTGATCCCTACCTCTTTGTTTTCATAGAACCTATGACTTCCCTCAAAGAAATCAGCAGGACAAGAAATTGCTGTTTCCAGACCCACCCTTTCTTTCTCTGTTGTGCTTATGGACCTGTTATTTTCTGGTTATTTAAATCTAAAGCTGCCTTTGTGATTTCAGCCCTCAGCATCAAGAGCTCCCCAAATTTTCCTGCAAAAATTCCCCGATTCAGCCATCTCTGCCAGTTGGGGTTTCTGAGGAAATGAACCAAAGCCAGCAGTGGTTGCTATGGTGATTGAGTCTCCCTGGAGTGAAGTCAGGGGAGCATCCATTTGAAGGAATGGGGGAGCTATATTCTAGTAGAATGACCGCATGCTAAGGATGAAGTGCTCCTGGAGAAGGAGTGGGGTTGAGGGAGTCTTAAGGAATATGGAAAAAATTGGAATAGATACTATGAGAGATGCATCAGCAACTCAACGAGGGGTGAGTAAAGTGATTGCCTGAACAGCAGTGAGAATCCAGCCTGGGAAAGATTGCGTGTATCAGAGTGGACCCTGGGAGCACGGCTTTGTGATTATTCACAGAAATTCTCAGCAGCCTGGGAGTGGCAGCAGAGAAAAGGACAGAAGAAGTGACCAGAGCTTGATATTGGCAAAGAAGAAACCTGAAATATGTGTAGATCATGCACACTTGTGAAACATAAATTCGCCTCAGACTATAAAGAATTACACTCACAACAGTTTTTGTTTAAACAGTTTCCCACAGAATGTAAAGAAGTTTGTGTGAAACTGAAGTGTGATGGAAAGCAAAACCTCTTATTATTCGAGCAATAATCTCCAAATCACAGTTATTATGATGGGAGTTTATGATTTATTACTAGAGACAAAGCACCTGTTACATAGTCTATGCTCAGTTTGTCTTGATATTTTAGTAACTATTTTCTGTCACCCAGGCTGGAGTGCAGTGGCACAATCATAGCTCACTGCAGCCTTGAACTCTTGGACTCAAGAGAGTCTCCCACTTCAGCCTCCCAGGTTGCTGGGACTACAGGTGTGTGCCACTAAACACACACACACACATGTGTACACACACATTAAAAAAATAGAGTTAGCGTCTTGCTATGTTGCCCAAGCTGATCTTGAACTCTTGGGCTCAAGTGATCTTCCAGCCTCAGACTCTCAAAATCCTGGGATTACAGTTTTAAACCACCATTCCTGGTTTTGTTTTTTGTTTTTTGACCTCTTTATCCAGTAGTTGGTAAGTCATTTGAAGGCAAGAATTATGCCTTACTCCTTTTTTTTTTAAAAATCTTTCAAAGCCTTGATACAGGATCTTTTGCATAGTAGTTTTCTAATATCTGTTTGTTTCACCAGAATAACAAATTCTAAAATTTGGAAAGGAATTCAAAAGGTCGTAAGAGACCATCCCATACCTAGGAATGTATTTCCTCCCAAACCGCCAGGGTAAAGGGCATCCCGCCACTCCATGGTGCCTCCGGTGGTAGGAGCCGGCTGCCTCCCACAGCAGTCCACCCCATGGTTGGTCAGCTGGTACGTGTCCTGTGTGGAGATTTTGGTCAGCCTGGTGTAATAGCTCAAGTCTCTAATCCCAGCTGCTCAGGAAGCTGAGGTGGGATGATGGCTTGAGGCCAGCAGTTTGAGATCAGCTGGAGCAACACAGCAACACCATGTGAAAGAGAGAAAGAGAGGGAGACAAAGGGGGAGGTGGAGGGGGGAGGGGGAGAGGGGAGGGGAGGAGGGAGGGGGAGGGGGAGAGGGAGAGGGGAGAGGAGGGGAGAGCGGGAGTGGGAGGGAGGGAGGGAGGAAGGAAGGAAGGAAGGAAATTTGCTTCCCTGTGATGTCTACTCATAATACCTTTTGCTGCTCTCAGAGCCACACATACTTCCTTCACGAGTCCATCTTACAGCCCTTCAAGTATTTGAAGCAGCGTTTATGTTATTTGGGATCTCATATTCTCTATTCCTTTATATGTTCTTCAAATAAATGTCCTTCAAGATCCTCCGTCTCTCCACTAGGGGTCTGATTGGCCTAAATTTCTCATAACACGCAGAGCCTGGAATGAACCTCACACAACAGTGAGGCCAAACCAGCACAGAGTGAAGCTGGACAAGGCTTCTGTTCATATACTTATGGACACCTAACTTTTCTGGCAGTGCTGCCTCTGACACCAATATAACTAATAGTCAACTGAAGCACCCATGTCGTCTCCTGAAAACCACTGTGCAGTCCAATCTTACTCATTCCAGACTTGTGCAGCTGGGTTTAGAAACCAGGTAAATGGCTCGATATTTATCCTTCTTAATTGATTATCCTTATTTATCAAGCCTGCTGAGATGCTTTTAAAATCCTGGTTCTGTGAGAAATGTTCCTTCCCCCTGGTGTTACTGTGAGGATTATATGAAACAATGCATGCAAAGCACCTAAAATATCATGCACGTAATAGGTACTTAATAAACAGTAGTTCATGTGATTGTGGCCAACTAAATTATGAATTAAATAATGAATTCTAAATTCTCTGACACCTCTAGCATTCTGGGATGCCAGAAACAATATTATTTTTTAGAGTAAACAAGTAATAAAACCTGATTCTCGGTTTTATTACTCTACCTAACATTTTTATTTGTTGCATGTTTTAAAAACTCTGCCTGTAACTAAAAAGGAGTAGAGATAACAGGTCACAAAGCAAAACATTCCCTATCCTTACTCCACAAGCATGTTATCCAAGTGATGTAAACAGTGATATCATCATATGAAAGAGTGTCAGAAGGAAAAGGGTTGCTGAGTAAATATAGTCAGAAGCATCCATCAAGAATGGAAGGAGTGGCAATTTCAGCACTGGGAGTGAGACTGATAAGTACAAAGAAAGCATGACGCCAAAAAAGATATGTTTCTGTATTTAGTGCCAATTTGAGTTAAAGAATGGAATAATTTGATATATGTAGGCATATCGAATGCGTTATATACAGCTAAACGGAGTAACTTTTAGCTGGCCGCATCATTAGGGCCCTGTAGTGTCAAGTTATCAAGCCTGTAGTGTCAAATTTCTCAAAGGGTAGTTCAAGCACTTTAGGCACCAGAATCACCTGGGGTTTTTCTTTAAAATGAAGATTACCAGGCATTGTCCCAAACCGCTAAATGATAATCACTCAAGATTGGGCCCCATAATCTGAACATTAACAAGCTTTCCAATTGACTCTGATGTTCACAAAAGGTTGAGTACTGTGTAACCTGGAGAGCAAAGGGCAGTCACTGCTTGGGGGAAAGAGAGAGAACTTCCCCACCCCTACGGCAGGGTCACACGGTCACTCCCTTAGAAGCCATCAACTTGAAAGTTAAGTCTCTCCCTTGACCTGCCTCATTCATTCTGGATCATAGTACAGATCACATAGAAAAACTGACGGCTCCACAGCCATCAAACCTCTGAAATGACTCGGCAAGATAACCTACCCAGGAGTAAGTTAATCCCTGAGAGATCAGAGAAGGCCCCCACCATTGCCAATTCCCTGCATCCAAAAAGCACTTGGGAGGATTAATTAAGCATCGGACTTATGACTTCCTGAGTCATAACGGGACAGCAGTCCTGCCCCATTGCAGTTCACTGCTAGCTGTCATGTTTGTAGCATGCGACCCCACCTTTCTGGTTGACTGGAGTGGGAATGTTTCCTGCCCGAGCTGTGACAATCAGATTTTTTCTTCTGAGGTTTTGGAATTGGGTCTGAGAGTTGGCAAGTTGATTGGTCAGTAGGTTGGAAACAGAACATGTGAACTTGGGATCTCTGTTTGCACTGTGGATAAAAAAGCAGAAACAATGAGTGGCACGTGGACATAGGAAGGAAGCAAATGGTGGAGAAAAGCAAAGACGGGAACCGTTTCTGCTTCTAGCTTCTTCCACAGATCCAGCTGCGTTCTAGCCCTTGGGTTCTATGAGAGACCACCGTATCCTTCCACCAAATCCTTCGTTTCCATATGGCGCTGATTCAAGGAGCATTCTATTGCTTTCAACTAGAAGGATCGTCATCAGCTATTTTGCTGCGTGTCCATTTTTCCTTTCTCACCACCCAGTAGAACCCTTTCCTGTTACCCACAGCCTCACTCACGTCTCTGTGTTCTGTGCCTTTGACCCCACTTTCCACTGTTGCCTTCCCGTCCAAGCTTTTCATGGAATCTGTCCTGTGATTTATAACCTCCTCTCCGTCTTTAACTTCTTGCTGTTTCACCTCTGACTTTAGTTGAAGTCCAGCTCTCCTCAGAGGCTGACGGTTCCCTGTGGCCCTCTCAAAAGGAGGCTGCTCTTTTCATATGCTTGCTAATAGAGCAATCACTGCTCCGGAGAGCAGTGAGATTTCTAAGACTGGTTAGGCCCATCATGATTTGGTCTGCAGGCAGGGGAGAGGCTTCCTCTCCTGAGGTTGAGAAATCTCCACTGTGTGTTTATCTGGGAAGAAGTAGGAGATTGGCTGCCGGGTTGGCAATGGTTGACGTCTGATGTGTTTCCTGCTTCCTCCTTCGCCCTCCATCACATGCACCAATGTGCACGTGTGCACACACACACACACCACGCACAGACTCACACACACACACCACGCACACACACACACACACCACGCACAGACTCATACACACACACACACCACGCGCACACACACACACACCACGCACACACACACACGTACACGTACTCCATTCTCCAGCCACACTGGAGTTTCTATCACCTTTGGACTTTTCTATACGATGCTATCACTGTCTGATAGTCTTTTACCTCCTTCGTCACCAGACTAATTCCTAGACAACTTTTAGGTCTCCCTAAAATGTCTCTTACTCTGGGAAGTTTCCCTGGCAAGCCCTCGGGAGTCAAGCGCCCTTCCTGTGTTCTTTCACTACGGTGCACGTTCCTTGTCTTCATGCGTATCGACCTCACGACAGTACTGGTTTATGGGTCCGTCTTTCCTGCAGCATCTTTCCCAGCACACGTGGTAGAAAGAGGACACGCTGCCTTCCTTACCTTGGCATTCCCAGGCGCTGTAACAGTACCAGGTCCATCATGGCAGGAGTTTTATAAGCATTTGTTGAGTCAATGAGCAATCTCCTTCTAAGCTGGGATTAGAATATATTAACCAGCCGATTTTCATGACTTGAGGACACATTTGAGATCCTGAGAGATAAATAAAGAGACCTCAGCGAGATGCCAAAACAGATATGAGGAGTTTTACCGCTACAGAAGAAGAATACGTTGTTTGGGAATGAGCTGACTGCATGATTTAGGCAATTTCCTGGGTGAGAGTCTGCTCCTGACCGAAAGTCCTGACAGACCCAGCCAGTGTCCAGGTAGTGTGACAGAAGCTAGCATGATTGTCGTTCTCTGGGCCCCCCCCAGACTCCTCGCTTTTCTCTCCTCTCGCTCCTGTGTGGATCCTCACGTCTGGGGCCAGGGAACGCAGGCAGCATGTCTCTGGTCTTTTCAGTTTTGTCTTCTAGCCTTAATACCCTTCTTCTTTCCTTCCTCATGTCTCACGGCGAGACAAACGCTAGTGGCTTTTCTTTCTTTTGTGTTTATTAGACAAGAAAGTAAATTTAGTTAAACAGGAAGGTTTAGCTTATATACTACCTTAGAATAAATACTATGAAAAACGGAATAAGGGGCAAATAAGAAATGAGGCAATTAATAAGAGGCAAACTTCTAAAGTTGTCTAGAGTGTTGTGAATCAAAGTTGGCCCTTTTCAGAGAGAAAACAGCCAATTGCTTTCTTAAATAGTAGCATCGAAAGGATGCCAATATTTAATAATTGCCTGTCCCATGCTTCAAACAGCTGGCTAACCTGAAAGATTGCCCTGATATCTGTTACATTATTCTTCATTTTTTTTTTTTTTTTTTTTTTTGAGACGGAGTTTCGCTCTTGTTACCCAGGCTGGAGTGCAATGGCGCGATCTCGGCTCACCGCAACCTCCGCCTCCTGGGTTCAGGCAATTCTCCTGCCTCAGCCTCCTGAGTAGCTGGGATTACAGGCACGCGCCACCATGCCCAGATAATTTTTTGTATTTTTAGTAGAGACGGGGTTTCATCATGTTGACCAGGATGGTCTCAATCTCTTGACCTCGTGATCCACCCGCCTCGGCCTCCCAAAATGCTGGGATTACAGGTGTGAGCCACCGCGCCCGGCCATTATTCTTCATTTTTAAAACAAAAGCAAAGTTCCTTATTTAAATGGCCAACATTAAACACAGCCATTTAAAATAACAAATGTATGAAAAATACAAGATCAAAGAAGTCACTTAGGTAAAATCAGCAATCTTTCTTGCATTGTTTTCTATGAATGTTCAATCCGATCCTGATTTATATCTTCAGGTTTTCGCAAAGGTTTATTTCGAACTCATCTTGAGTTCTTCTATTGTTAACGTTACCTAAACGTCTTATTGGGATAAATCAGGAATTTCAAGCTATCTTAATATGAAAGAGTTTACTGATCTGCCACAACTTCCCTCGGTCACAGCCACGAGTATTCTTGACCCTGCTTAACTATTAGGACTAAATCTAGAGCGCACATCACCTTCCCCTCTGGCTCAAATACTGCCGATGCTTCTTTTACTTATTTTCTTATAAACAACATAAAGAGAAAAACAACAGTTCGTCATGTGAGCTGTCTGTGACAGCAGCATAAAATTCTGTGACTGTTTCATGATAAGGGAGTCATATGTTATCCTCCTCAGAAAAAGAACAGTAGCTATTCCTCTTCTAAAACAGCCTTTCCTCACTGGGGAACCCTTACGTTTGCATAAAACAAACAGTTTTATGCATAGCAGTTGCTCTATAAGGTTGATGATGAAACTAAGTCCTTCCAGTTAAAGAAACCATGTGCCTTTCATATAAGACAAGCAACACACACACACGGACACACACACACACACATACACACACACACATACACACACACATACACACACACATACACACACACGGACACACACACACGGACACACACATACACACACGGACACACACACGGACACACACACGGACACACACACATACACACATATACACACACACATACACACACACACACATACACATACACACACATACACACATACACACACACATACACATACACACACACACGGACACACACACACACACACACACATACACACATACACACACACATACACACATACACACACATACACAGACATACACACACATACACACACACGGACACACACACATACACACACACGGACACACATACACACACACACATACACACACATACACACACATACACACATACACACATACACACACACACGGACACACACACACATACACACACAGATACACACACACACATACACACATACACACACACATACACACACACATACACACACGGAAATTGAAAATTTAATAATGCTTTATAAGTTACTCAGTAATTCTATTTTACCACAATCCCCCCCTGAAAAAAGTCAGATGAACACTCACGTGCCGTGATCACATAGCCTCATTTCTTTTGGTGTCTGACGTGATTTTTATCCCTAAACCCCAAACTGCAGAAATTCCAAAGGCTGCCAGCAAAATATCTAGTTGAGCCACTGAGTCAATGAATCCAGGATCCACCCTTGGGAAACCGTGATTAGCTTTCTCTGCCACCAGGATCATTCATGGGAGTAGAGTAACCACGTGGAAAGAGTCCTTCCCGCTGTCCTACAGGGAACGTTTTCTCCTGAGCGTCTCTACCTCCTGTGTGTATCACAGCAGGGACAGTGGAGTCGTTCGTTGATCCCCAGATTTTCCAGCCACATGGACTTGCCTTGTGGGTTTTTAAGCTGAGCCAAATGATTCTAGAGGAGGTGAATTCCAGAAAGAAAACATTTTTTTCAACCATTCAATAGAGTTTCATATTTTCAGAATACAGTCCAAAATTATACGTAGTCATTCCTTTTCTAGTAATTTATACAGTAACTATCTCCCCTCTTCCATGTATATAGAGGAAATATTTAGGTAAGGAGAGAGGGATATGAACAACAGCCTAATATTTACTGACTGCTCCGTGTCCAAAGCTTCATTTATTATCTCATTTAAGCCCCAAACACTCCTATAGATTAGATATTTTAATTATCTCTATTGTACAAATGTGGAAACTGAGGTCTAAAAAATCCAGAATGCGCCCAAGTTCAAATAGTTATTAGAGCTGGGATATAAACCTGGAATCTGAACCTCACTTCACTGCCACTCAGCTCTGTCAGAGCTCCTGGCTGGCACAGCCCAAGAGGATACGGGTGGGAGTCCTCTCGGGTTGTCCAAATGGCACAATCTTGGCTCACAATCTTGCTTCTGTCCCATCATGTTTTGGGCTCTGTGAAATGGGGAGGAGACTTCTTGGCCACTGAGAGAAGCTGAGAGTTCTGCCCTTTTATCTAAGGATCAAAAAGAAACGGGAAGATAGGAAGATTTCTTACTTATCTACCCAAGGCCCGTGGCTCTAGTGACATCTTGTTACTTCACTCGCTCCTGCGGAGGTGTGGTGGTAAAAGTTTGTTGTTAATTTTGTGAGGCTTTGTTTCTGTTTGTTTGCTGGTTTCGCAGAAATCTTATGCATGGCACTCTGTGCTTCATGACACAAATCCTCCCTTATATCGCCTTCTTCGAACGAGCAGTTCAAAGGAGCATCCATAAACTATATTAGTGACAGAAGTGACATAAAAATTACCCAATCCCAAATCCTGGTGGACGTAGTGTTCTCCCGCACTTTGTGGGTTGTGATAAGCTCATGCAATATGGAGGACAAGGTAGAAAAGTGTGTTTCAACTCTGTACACACTGCTGCCAAAAAGCAAAGCGCTGATTCACTGCCACGTCGCGCTGTCCTGAAAGGAATCAATTGAGTTATCCTGGGCGCAATCTTGAACCACGATAACTCGTTCATACATACACATTCATCACTTTTATCAGAAAATAATCCATTCTGGAGAGGCAGCTGCTTTCTAAAGAAATTGCTGTTCCTTAGCCGCTGAATCCAACAGGCTGTTTTTCTCACTTGGGTGAATTTGTTCTGACAACAGTGTGCGCCCGTCATTTGCTCTTTTCCTTTCATGATTTGGTTTTATTATTAATCTATTCATTATGTTTATGACTCTGTCCATTATCTGAGAGCCTCAGTGCAAATTTACAAGTACAATAAAAAGAGACAGCCTCAGCCATTGTAGCATACAGGCGAACAGGCAGTCAAGACAGAAAGTGATCCTTTCTCTTCACCTCTTACTAAATCTGTGTGGGGCTGTTGGGTTGACGAACCAAACCGACCCGCTAGTACAATGGGATCCAGTCAGATTACCAGATAATGTAATCAGTGGATTACAGTAATAAATGAATTAATAAATTAATAATACATAAGTAAATTAATTAATACATTAATAAATTGCATTAATAAATCCATGGATTTATTTATTTACTTATTTTTGAACAAGATCTTGCTCTATCACCCAGGGTGGAGTGCAGTGGTACAATCACAGCTCATTGCAGCCTCAGATTTGTTTGTTTTATTTTTCCTCCACTTAATCCAGATTTAACGGTTAGTTGCTCTTTTTAAAAAATATTAATATAGAATCCACATACCAAGAAATTCACCTTTTTTTTTTTTTTTTTTTAAAGACAGAGTCTTGCTCTGTTGCCAGGTGCCAGGCTGGAGTGCAGTGGCACGATCTCGGCTCACCGCAGCCTCCACCTCCCAGGTTCAAGCAATTCTCCTGCCTCAGCCTCCCGAGTAGCTGGGACTACAGGCACGTGCCACCATGCCCGGCTGATTTTTGTATTTTTAGTAGAGACGGGGTTTCACCATGTTGACCAGGATGGTCTCGATCTCTCGACCTCGTGATCCGCCTGCCTCGGCCTCCCAAAGTGCTGGGATTACAGGCGTGAGCCACCACGCCCGGCCTAAATTCACCCTTTGAAAGTGCACAGTTCAGTGTTTCTTGGTATATTCATTCACAAAGTTATGTCGTCATCACCACTATATAACTCCAGAACATTTTCATCGCCCCAAAAAGAAATCCCGTCCTTTGCCTTCTCCCTTCTTCCTAGCCCCTAACAACCACTAATCTACTTTCTATCTCTCTGGATTTGCTTATTCTGGACCTTTTACATAAATAGAATCAGATAATATGTGGCCTTTTGTGTCCGGCTGCTTTCACCCAGCATCACGTTTTCAAGGTTCATTCATGTTTTGGCATGTATCAGCACTTGAATCCTCTTTATGACTGAGTCATATCCCTTGGTGTGGATGTACTACATTTTATACATTCATCAGTTAATGGACCTTTGAGATGGTTCCACTTTTGGACTATTATGAATCATTCTGCTAGAAACACTTGTGTGCAAGTTTTTGTGTGAACATGTGTTTCATTTCTCTTGAGTATATTCATAGGAGTGGACTTTCTGGGACATAACTCTACATTTAACATTTTGAGGAACTTCTGAATTGTTTTTTTCCAAAGTGGCTGCACCATTTTACATTCCCACCAGCAATGTACAAGAGCTGTAATTTCTCCGCATCTTCACCAACACTTGTTATTATCCTGTTATAGCCACCCTCATTGGTGTGACGTGGTATCTCACTGATTGTAATCATAATTAATTTTTTTCTGATGGCTAATATGCTTATTGTCCATCTATATATCTTCTTTAGAGAAGTATTTATTCAGATATTTTGTCCATTTTTAAAAATGGGGTTATTTGTTCTTTTATTGTTGAATTTTAAGAGTTACGTATTTTTATTCTCATCACATATATAATTGGAAAATATTTTCTCCAGTCCTGTGGGTTGTCTTTTTGCTTCTTAATAGTGTCCGTTGAAACACAAAAGCTTTTAATTTTTAGGAAGCCTGATTATGCATTTTAAAAAATTATTGTTTGTGTTTCGCTTTTGATGTTGTATTTAAGAATCCATTATATCAGCCAAGGCCATGATGATTTACATCTATATATTATTCTAAGAGTTTTATAGTTTTCTTATATTTAGGTCCATCCGTTTTAAATTAAGTTTTGTATATTATATTAAATTTAATCCATTTTAAATTAATTTTTGTGTATTATGTGAAATAGGCGTCAAATTTCATTCAGCTGTTCCAGCAGCATTTGTTGAAAAGACTGTTCTTTCTGCCATGGAATTGTCTTGGTACTTTTGTTGAAAGTCGATTGATTGTAAATGCATAAACTTATTTCTGCATTCTCAATTCTATTCTGTGGATTTCTTTCTTTACTTATTTTTGAACAAGATCTTGCTCTGTCACCCAGGCTGGAGTGCAGTGGTACCATCACAGCTCATTGCAGCCTCCAAGTCCTAGGCTGAGGCTTGAGGCGACCCTGCTGCCCTAACCTTCCAAGTAACTAGGACTACAGACACACACACCCATGCACCGCTAACACTGATTTAAAGAGCTTGCTCGCTGTAGCTTTGTAATCGGTTTTGGAATCAGAAAATGTGAGCTTTCCAATTTGTTTTTCTTTTTCGATATCATCTTGGATGCTTTGCTTTTTAATGTAAATTTTAGGATCAGCTTGTCAATTTCTGCAAAAAAGGAAAGCAGCTGGTATTTTAATAAAGGTGTTAAATCCGTAGATCAATTTGGGGAATGTTGCCATCTTAACAGTATTAATTATTCCAATCCACGAACACAGAATGTCTTTGCATCTAATTATGTCTTTTTAAAGTTATTTCAGTGACATTCAAGAACAATCCAATAATTGTTCTTTATTGAAATAAACAGGTGGATAAGAGACTTAGAATGAATTGATGGCCCCGTCTCATTCTCCCTGTCTTTCATCGTTTCTCTTGCCCTCTCTCTCTCTCACTTTCCCTCTTGGTTTCATTAGGAACTGGTAAAAAAAAACACATTGAAAAAATATTTGAAAGAAATCCTATTATTAACAACACATTTTGAAAAATTAGTACAATTCCAGTAGTAGTCCCAGCAGTGGTTATTTCCACCAGAGACACAAATGTCACACAGTCTGTTTCCTGTATAGCAATTGCACTTCATTAGAGAAATACAAACCATTTCAGGTGTCAATGTAGTCTAATGGCAACATTTTCTCTTACAACTGGTGTGCACTAGGGTATTATAGCAGATGATTTGCAGCTCATCTTGCAAACTCACTAGAATATGCAGTCTATTTGCTAATGAATTCTTTATTTGTAGAATTCTGGCTTACTAAAACAGATGTTTACAAAAACAGAATCTGTTCCCTCAGAAGGTAACAGACTAGGTGAGGTGGCTTTCATCTTGCCTCAGCCTCCTGAGTAGCTGGGATTACAGGCATGCGCCACCATGCCCAGCTAATGTTTTGTATTTTTAGTAGAGACGGGGTTTCACCATGTTGACCAGGATGGTCTCGATCTCTTGACCTCGTGATCCACCCACCTCAGCCGCCCAAAGTGCTGGGATTACAGGCGTGAGCCACTGTGCCCGGCCTCAAATATTTTTTCAATGTGTTTTTTTACCAGTTCCTAATGAAACCAAGAGGGAAAATGACAGTGAGAGGGCAAGAGAAACAATGAAAGACAGGGAGAATGAGACGGGGTGATCGATTCATTCTAAGTCTCTTATCCACCTGTTTATTTCAATAAAGAACAATTATTGGATTGTTCTTGAATGTCACTGAAATAACTTTAAAAAGACATAATTAGATGCAAAGACATTCTGTGTTCATGGATTGGAATAATTAATATTGTTAAGATGGCAACATTCCCCAAATTGATCTACGGATTTAACACCTTTATTAAAATACCAGCTGCTTTCCTTTTTTGCAGAAATTGACAAGCTGATCCTAAAATTTACATTAAAAAGCAAAGCATCCAAGATGATATCGAAAAAGAAAAACAAATTGGAAAGCTCACATTTTCTGATTCCAAAACCGATTACAAAGCTACAGCGAGCAAGCTCTTTAAATCAGTGTTAGCGGTGCATGGGTGTGTGTGTCTGTAGTCCTAGTTACTTGGAAGGTTAGGGCAGCAGGGTCGCCTCAAGCCTCAGCCTAGGACTTGGAGGCTGCAATGAGCTGTGATGGTACCACTGCACTCCAGCCTGGGTGACAGAGCAAGATCTTGTTCAAAAATAAGTAAAGAAAGAAATCCACGGAATAGAATTGAGAATGCAGAAATAAGTTTATGCATTTACAATCAATCGACTTTCAACAAAAGTACCAAGACAATTCCATGGCAGAAAGAACAGTCTTTTCAACAAATGCTGCTGGAACAGCTGAATGAAATTTGACGCCTATTTCACATAATATACAAAAATTAATTTAAAATGGATCAAATTTAATATAATATACAAAACTTAATTTAAAACGAATGGACCTAAATATAAGAAAACTATAAAACTCTTAGAATAATATATAGATGTAAATCATCATGGCCTTGGCTGATATAATGGATTCTTAAATACAACATCAAAAGCGAAACACAAACAATAATTTTTTAAAATGCATAATCAGGCTTCCTAAAAATTAAAAGCTTTTGTGTTTCAATGGACACTATTAAGAAGCAAAAAGACAACCCACAGGACTGGAGAAAATATTTTCCAATTATATATGTGATGAGAATAAAAATACATAACTCTTAAAATTCAACAATAAAAGAACAAATAACCCCATTTTTAAAAATGGACAAAATATCTGAATAAATACTTCTCTAAAGAAGATATATAGATGGACAATAAGCATATTAGCCATCAGAAAAAAATTAATTATGATTACAATCAGTGAGATACCACATCACACCAATGAGGGTGGCTATAACAGGATAATAACAAGTGTTTGTGAAGATGCAGAGAAATTACAACTCTGGTACATTGCTGGTGGGAATGTAAAATGGTGCAGCCATTTTGGAAAAAAACAATTCAGAAGTTCCTCAAAATGTTAAATGTAGAGTTATGTCCCAGAAAGTCCACTCCTATGAATATACTCAAGAGAAATGAAACATATGTTCACACAAAAACTTGCACACAAGTGTTTCTAGCAGAATGATTCATAATAGTCCAAAAGTGGAACCATCTCAAAGGTCCATTAACTGATGAATGTATAAAATGTAGTACATCCACACCAAGGGCTATGACTCAGTCATAAAGAGGATTCAAGTGCTGATACATGCCAAAACATGAATGAACCTTGAAAATGTGATGCTGGGTGAAAGCAGCCGGACACAAAAGGCCACATATTATCTGATTCTATTTATGTAAAAGGTCCAGAATAAGCAAATCCAGAGAGATAGAAAGTAGATTAGTGGTTGTTAGGGGCTAGGAAGAAGGGAGAAGGCAAAGGACGGGATTTCTTTTTGGGACGATGAAAATGTTCTGGAGTTATATAGTGGTGATGACGACATAACTTTGTGAATGAATATACCAAGAAACACTGAACAGTGCACTTTCGAAGGGTGAATTTAGGCCGGGCGTGGTGGCTCACGCCTGTAATCCCAGCACTTTGGGAGGCCGAGGCAGGCGGATCACGATCCTGGCCAACATGGTGAAACCCCGTCTCTACTAAAAATACAAAAATCAGCCGGGCATGGTGGTACTTGCCTGTAGTCCCAGCTACTCAGGAGGCTGAGGCAGGAGAATTGCTTGAACCTGGGAGGCGGAGGCTGCGGTGAGCCGAGATTGCACCACTGCACTCCAGCCTGGCACCTGGCAACAGAGCGAGACTCTGTCTTTAAAAAAAAAAAAAAAAAAAAGGCCGGGCGCGGTGGCTCAAGCCTGTAATCCCAGCACTTTGGGAGGCCGAGGTGGGTGGATCACGAGGTCAAGAGATCGAGACCATCCTGGTCAACATGGTGAAACCCCGTCTCTACTAAAAATACAAAACATTAGCTGGGCATGGTGGCACGTGCCTGTAATCCCAGCTACTCAGGAGGCTGAGGCAGGAGAATTGCCTGAACCCAGGAGGCGGAGGTTGCGGTGAGTCGAGATCGCGCCATTGCACTCCAGCGTGGGTAACAAGAGTGAAACTCCGTCTCAAAAAAAAAAAAAAAAAAAAAAAAAAAAGGTGAATTTCTTGGTATGTGGATTCTATATTAATATTTTTTAAAAAGAGCAACTAACCGTTAAATCTGGATTAAGTGGAGGAAAAATAAAACAAACAAATCTGAGGCTGCAATGAGCTGTGATTGTACCACTGCACTCCACCCTGGGTGATAGAGCAAGATCTTGTTCAAAAATAAGTAAATAAATAAATCCATGGATTTATTTATTAATGTAATTTATTTATTAATGTATTAATTAATTTACTTATGTATTATTAATTTATTAATTCATTTATTACTGTAATCCACTGATTACATTATCTGGTTATCTGACTGGATCCCATTGTACTAGCAGGTCGGTTTGGTTCGTCAACCCAACAGCCCCACACAGATTTAGTAAGAGGTGAAGAGAAAGGATCACTTTCTGTCTTGACTGCCTGTTCGCCTGTATGCTACAATGGCTGAGGCTGTCTCTTTTTACTGTACTTGTAAATTTGCACTGAGGCTCTCAGATAATGGACAGAGTCATAAACATAATGAATAGATTAATAATAAAACCAAATCATGAAAGGAAAAGAGCAAATGACGGGCGCACACTGTTGTCAGAACAAATTCACCCAAGTGAGAAAAACAGCCTGTTGGATTCAGCGGCTAAGGAACAGCAATTTCTTTAGAAAGCAGCTGCCTCTCCAGAATGGATTATTTTCTGATAAAAGTGATGAATATGTATGTATGAACGAGTTATCATGGTTCAAGATTGCACCCAGGATAACTCAATTGATTCCTTTCAGGACAGCGCGACGTGGCAGTGAATCAGCGCTTTGCTTTTTGGCAGCAGTGTGTACAGAGTTGAAACACACTTTTCTACCTTGTCCTCCATATTGCATGAGCTTATCACAACCCACAAAGTGAGGGGAAACACTACGTCCACCAGGATTTGGGATTGGGTAATTTTTATGTCACTTCTGTCACTAATATGGTTTATGGATGCAGATAACCACTCAGCTCCTTTGAACTGCTCGTTCGAAGAAGGCGATATAAGGGAGGATTTGTGTCATGAAGCACAGAGTGCCATGCATAAGATTTCTGCGAAACCAGCAAACAAACAGAAACAAAGCCTCACAAAATTAACAACAAACTTTTACCACCACACCTCCGCAGGAGCGAGTGAAGTAACAAGATGTCACTAGAGCCACGGGCCTTGGGTAGATAAGTAAGAAATCTTCCTATCTTCCCGTTTCTTTTTGATCCTTAGATAAAAGGGCAGAACTCTCAGCTTCTCTCAGTGGCCAAGAAGTCTCCTCCCCATTTCACAGAGCCCAAAACATGATGGGACAGAAGCAAGATTGTGAGCCAAGATTGTGCCATTTGGACAACCCGAGAGGACTCCCACCCGTATCCTCTTGGGCTGTGCCAGCCAGGAGCTCTGACAGAGCTGAGTGGCAGTGAAGTGAGGTTCAGATTCCAGGTTTATATCCCAGCTCTAATAACTATTTGACCTTGGGCGCATTCTGGATTTTTTAGACCTCAGTTTCCACATTTGTACAATAGAGATAATTAAAATATCTAATCTATAGGAGTGTTTGGGGCTTAAATGAGATAATAAATGAAGCTTTGGACACGGAGCAGTCAGTAAATATTAAGCTGTTGTTCATATCCCTCTCTCCTTACCTAAATATTTCCTCTATATACATGGAAGAGGGGAGATAGTTACTGTATAAATTACTAGAAAAGGAATGACTACGTATAATTTTGGACTGTATTCTGAAAATATGAAACTCTATTGAATGGTTGAAAAAAATGTTTTCTTTCTGGAATTCACCTCCTCTAGAATCATTTGGCTCAGCTTAAAAACCCACAAGGCAAGTCCATGTGGCTGGAAAATCTGGGGATCAACGAACGACTCCACTGTCCCTGCTGTGATACACACAGGAGGTAGAGACGCTCAGGAGAAAACGTTCCCTGTAGGACAGCGGGAAGGACTCTTTCCACGTGGTTACTCTACTCCCATGAATGATCCTGGTGGCAGAGAAAGCTAATCACGGTTTCCCAAGGGTGGATCCTGGATTCATTGACTCAGTGGCTCAACTAGATATTTTGCTGGCAGCCTTTGGAATTTCTGCAGTTTGGAGTTTAGGGATAAAAATCACGTCAGACACCAAAAGAAATGAGGCTATGTGATCACGGCACGTGAGTGTTCATCTGACTTTTTTCAGGGGAGGATTGTGGTAAAATAGAATTACTGAGTAACTTATAAAGCATTATTAAATTTTCAATTTCCGTGTGTGTGTGTATGTGTGTGTGTATGTGTGTGTGTATGTGTGTATGTGTGTGTGTATCTGTGTGTGTATGTGTGTGTGTGTCCGTGTGTGTGTATGTGTGTATGTGTGTGTATGTGTGTGTATGTGTGTGTGTATGTGTGTCCGTGTGTGTGTGTATGTGTGTGTGTCCGTGTGTGTGTATGTGTGTGTCCGTGTGTGTATGTCTGTGTATGTGTGTGTATGTGTGTATGTGTGTGTGTATGTGTGTGTGTATGTGTGTATGTGTGTGTATGTGTGTGTGTCCGTGTGTGTGTGTATGTGTGTATGTGTGTGTATGTGTATGTGTGTGTATGTGTGTATGTGTGTGTGTATGTGTGTGTGTGTATATGTGTGTATGTGTGTGTGTCCGTGTGTGTGTGTCCGTGTGTGTGTCCGTGTGTGTATGTGTGTGTATATGTGTGTGTGTGTGTCCGTGTGTGTGTGTCCGTGTGTGTGTGTCCGTGTGTGTGTATGTGTGTGTGTGTATGTGTGTGTGTATGTGTGTGTATGTGTGTGTCCGTGTGTGTGTCCGTGTGTGTATGTGTGTGTGTATGTGTGTGTGTATGTGTGTGTGTGTATGTGTGTGTGTGTGTGTGTCCGTGTGTGTGTGTTGCTTGTCTTATATGAAAGGCACATGGTTTCTTTAACTGGAAGGACTTAGTTTCATCATCAACCTTGTAGAGCAACTGCTATGCATAAAACTGTTTGTTTTATGCAAACGTAAGGGTTCCCCAGTGAGGAAAGGCTGTTTTAGAAGAGGAATAGCTACTGTTCTTTTTCTGAGGAGGATAACATATGACTCCCTTATCATGAAACAGTCACAGAATTTTATGCTGCTGTCACAGACAGCTCACATGACGAACTGTTGTTTTTCTCTTTATGTTGTTTATAAGAAAATAAGTAAAAGAAGCATCGGCAGTATTTGAGCCAGAGGGGAAGGTGATGTGCGCTCTAGATTTAGTCCTAATAGTTAAGCAGGGTCAAGAATACTCGTGGCTGTGACCGAGGGAAGTTGTGGCAGATCAGTAAACTCTTTCATATTAAGATAGCTTGAAATTCCTGATTTATCCCAATAAGACGTTTAGGTAACGTTAACAATAGAAGAACTCAAGATGAGTTCGAAATAAACCTTTGCGAAAACCTGAAGATATAAATCAGGATCGGATTGAACATTCATAGAAAACAATGCAAGAAAGATTGCTGATTTTACCTAAGTGACTTCTTTGATCTTGTATTTTTCATACATTTGTTATTTTAAATGGCTGTGTTTAATGTTGGCCATTTAAATAAGGAACTTTGCTTTTGTTTTAAAAATGAAGAATAATGGCCGGGCGCGGTGGCTCACACCTGTAATCCCAGCATTTTGGGAGGCCGAGGCGGGTGGATCACGAGGTCAAGAGATTGAGACCATCCTGGTCAACATGATGAAACCCCGTCTCTACTAAAAATACAAAAAATTATCTGGGCATGGTGGCGCGTGCCTGTAATCCCAGCTACTCAGGAGGCTGAGGCAGGAGAATTGCCTGAACCCAGGAGGCGGAGGTTGCGGTGAGCCGAGATCGCGCCATTGCACTCCAGCCTGGGTAACAAGAGCGAAACTCCGTCTCAAAAAAAAAAAAAAAAAAAAAAAAAAAAAAAAAATGAAGAATAATGTAACAGATATCAGGGCAATCTTTCAGGTTAGCCAGCTGTTTGAAGCATGGGACAGGCAATTATTAAATATTGGCATCCTTTCGATGCTACTATTTAAGAAAGCAATTGGCTGTTTTCTCTCTGAAAAGGGCCAACTTTGATTCACAACACTCTAGACAACTTTAGAAGTTTGCCTCTTATTAATTGCCTCATTTCTTATTTGCCCCTTATTCTGTTTTTCATAGTATTTATTCTAAGGTAGTATATAAGCTAAACCTTCCTGTTTAACTAAATTTACTTTCTTGTCTAATAAACACAAAAGAAAGAAAAGCCACTAGCGTTTGTCTCGCCGTGAGACATGAGGAAGGAAAGAAGAAGGGTATTAAGGCTAGAAGACAAAACTGAAAAGACCAGAGACATGCTGCCTGCGTTCCCTGGCCCCAGACGTGAGGATCCACACAGGAGCGAGAGGAGAGAAAAGCGAGGAGTCTGGGGGGGGCCCAGAGAACGACAATCATGCTAGCTTCTGTCACACTACCTGGACACTGGCTGGGTCTGTCAGGACTTTCGGTCAGGAGCAGACTCTCACCCAGGAAATTGCCTAAATCATGCAGTCAGCTCATTCCCAAACAACGTATTCTTCTTCTGTAGCGGTAAAACTCCTCATATCTGTTTTGGCATCTCGCTGAGGTCTCTTTATTTATCTCTCAGGATCTCAAATGTGTCCTCAAGTCATGAAAATCGGCTGGTTAATATATTCTAATCCCAGCTTAGAAGGAGATTGCTCATTGACTCAACAAATGCTTATAAAACTCCTGCCATGATGGACCTGGTACTGTTACAGCGCCTGGGAATGCCAAGGTAAGGAAGGCAGCGTGTCCTCTTTCTACCACGTGTGCTGGGAAAGATGCTGCAGGAAAGACGGACCCATAAACCAGTACTGTCGTGAGGTCGATACGCATGAAGACAAGGAACGTGCACCGTAGTGAAAGAACACAGGAAGGGCGCTTGACTCCCGAGGGCTTGCCAGGGAAACTTCCCAGAGTAAGAGACATTTTAGGGAGACTTAAAAGTTGTCTAGGAATTAGTCTGGTGACGAAGGAGGTAAAAGACTATCAGACAGTGATAGCATCGTATAGAAAAGTCCAAAGGTGATAGAAACTCCAGTGTGGCTGGAGAATGGAGTACGTGTACGTGTGTGTGTGTGCGTGGTGTGTGTGTGTGTGCGCGTGGTGTGTGTGTGTGTATGAGTCTGTGCGTGGTGTGTGTGTGTGTGTGCGTGGTGTGTGTGTGTGAGTCTGTGCGTGGTGTGTGTGTGTGTGCACACGTGCACATTGGTGCATGTGATGGAGGGCGAAGGAGGAAGCAGGAAACACATCAGACGTCAACCATTGCCAACCCGGCAGCCAATCTCCTACTTCTTCCCAGATAAACACACAGTGGAGATTTCTCAACCTCAGGAGAGGAAGCCTCTCCCCTGCCTGCAGACCAAATCATGATGGGCCTAACCAGTCTTAGAAATCTCACTGCTCTCCGGAGCAGTGATTGCTCTATTAGCAAGCATATGAAAAGAGCAGCCTCCTTTTGAGAGGGCCACAGGGAACCGTCAGCCTCTGAGGAGAGCTGGACTTCAACTAAAGTCAGAGGTGAAACAGCAAGAAGTTAAAGACGGAGAGGAGGTTATAAATCACAGGACAGATTCCATGAAAAGCTTGGACGGGAAGGCAACAGTGGAAAGTGGGGTCAAAGGCACAGAACACAGAGACGTGAGTGAGGCTGTGGGTAACAGGAAAGGGTTCTACTGGGTGGTGAGAAAGGAAAAATGGACACGCAGCAAAATAGCTGATGACGATCCTTCTAGTTGAAAGCAATAGAATGCTCCTTGAATCAGCGCCATATGGAAACGAAGGATTTGGTGGAAGGATACGGTGGTCTCTCATAGAACCCAAGGGCTAGAACGCAGCTGGATCTGTGGAAGAAGCTAGAAGCAGAAACGGTTCCCGTCTTTGCTTTTCTCCACCATTTGCTTCCTTCCTATGTCCACGTGCCACTCATTGTTTCTGCTTTTTTATCCACAGTGCAAACAGAGATCCCAAGTTCACATGTTCTGTTTCCAACCTACTGACCAATCAACTTGCCAACTCTCAGACCCAATTCCAAAACCTCAGAAGAAAAAATCTGATTGTCACAGCTCGGGCAGGAAACATTCCCACTCCAGTCAACCAGAAAGGTGGGGTCGCATGCTACAAACATGACAGCTAGCAGTGAACTGCAATGGGGCAGGACTGCTGTCCCGTTATGACTCAGGAAGTCATAAGTCCGATGCTTAATTAATCCTCCCAAGTGCTTTTTGGATGCAGGGAATTGGCAATGGTGGGGGCCTTCTCTGATCTCTCAGGGATTAACTTACTCCTGGGTAGGTTATCTTGCCGAGTCATTTCAGAGGTTTGATGGCTGTGGAGCCGTCAGTTTTTCTATGTGATCTGTACTATGATCCAGAATGAATGAGGCAGGTCAAGGGAGAGACTTAACTTTCAAGTTGATGGCTTCTAAGGGAGTGACCGTGTGACCCTGCCGTAGGGGTGGGGAAGTTCTCTCTCTTTCCCCCAAGCAGTGACTGCCCTTTGCTCTCCAGGTTACACAGTACTCAACCTTTTGTGAACATCAGAGTCAATTGGAAAGCTTGTTAATGTTCAGATTATGGGGCCCAATCTTGAGTGATTATCATTTAGCGGTTTGGGACAATGCCTGGTAATCTTCATTTTAAAGAAAAACCCCAGGTGATTCTGGTGCCTAAAGTGCTTGAACTACCCTTTGAGAAATTTGACACTACAGGCTTGATAACTTGACACTACAGGGCCCTAATGATGCGGCCAGCTAAAAGTTACTCCGTTTAGCTGTATATAACGCATTCGATATGCCTACATATATCAAATTATTCCATTCTTTAACTCAAATTGGCACTAAATACAGAAACGTATCTTTTTTGGCGTCATGCTTTCTTTGTACTTATCAGTCTCACTCCCAGTGCTGAAATTGCCACTCCTTCCATTTTTGATGGATGCTTCTGACTATATTTACTCAGCAACCCTTTTCCTTCTGACACTCTTTCATATGATGATATCACTGTTTACCTCACTTGGATAACATGCTTGTGGAGTAAGGATAGGGAATGTTTTGCTTTGTGACCTGTTATTTCTACTCCTTTTTAGTTACAGGCAGAGTTTTTAAAACATGCAACAAATAAAAATGTTAGGTAGAGTAATAAAACCGAGAATCAGGTTTTATTACTTGTTTACTCTAAAAAATAATATTGTTTCTGGCATCCCAGAATGCTAGAGGTGTCAGAGAATTTAGAATTCATTATTTAATTCATAATTTAGTTGGCCACAATCACATGAACTACTGTTTATTAAGTACCTACTACGTGCATGATATTTTAGGTGCTTTGCATGCATTGTTTCATATAATCCTCACAGTAACACCAGGGGGAAGGAACATTTCTCACAGAACCAGGATTTTAAAAGCATCTCAGTAGGCTTGATAAATAAGGATAATCAATTAAGAAGGATAAATATCGAGCCATTTACCTGGTTTCTAAACCCAGCTGCACAAGTCTGGAATGAGTAAGATTGGACTGCACAGTGGTTTTCAGGAGCCGACATGGGTGCTTCAGTTGACTATTAGTTATATTGGTGTCAGAGGCAGCACTGCCAGAAAAGTTAGGTGTCCATAAGTATATGAACAGAAGCCTTGTCCAGCTTCACTCTGTGCTGGTTTGGCCTCACTGTTGTGTGAGGTTCATTCCAGGCTCTGCGTGTTATGAGAAATTTAGGCCAATCAGACCCCTAGTGGAGAGACGGAGGATCTTGAAGGACATTTATTTGAAGAACATATAAAGGAATAGAGAATATGAGATCCCAAATAACATAAACGCTGCTTCAAATACTTGAAGGGCTGTAAGATGGACTCGTGAAGGAAGTATGTGTGGCTCTGAGAGCAGCAAAAGGTATTATGAGTAGACATCACAGGGAAGCAAATTTCCTTCCTTCCTTCCTTCCTCCCTCCCTCCCTCCCGCTCCCACTCTCCCCTCCTCTCCCCTCTCCCTCTCCCCCTCCCCCTCCCTCCTCCCCTCCCCTCTCCTCCTCCCCGCTCCACCTCCCCCTTTGTCTCCCTCTCTTTCTCTCTTTCACATGGTGTTGCTGTGTTGCTCCAGCTGATCTCAAACTGCTGGCCTCAAGCCATCATCCCACCTCAGCTTCCTGAGCAGCTGGGATTAGAGACTTGAGCTATTACACCAGGCTGACCAAAATCTCCACACAGGACACGTACCAGCTGACCAACCATGGGGTGGACTGCTGTGGGAGGCAGCCGGCTCCTACCACCGGAGGCACCATGGAGTGGCGGGATGCCCTTTACCCTGGCGGTTTGGGAGGAAATACATTCCTAGGTATGGGATGGTCTCTTACGACCTTTTGAATTCCTTTCCAAATTTTAGAATTTGTTATTCTGGTGAAACAAACAGATATTAGAAAACTACTATGCAAAAGATCCTGTATCAAGGCTTTGAAAGATTAAAAAAAAAAAAAAGGAGTAAGGCATAATTCTTGCCTTCAAATGACTTACCAACTACTGGATAAAGAGGTCAAAAAACAAAAAACAAAACCAGGAATGGTGGTTTAAAACTGTAATCCCAGGATTTTGAGAGTCTGAGGCTGGAAGGTCACTTGAGCCCAAGAGTTCAAGATCAGCTTGGGCAACATAGCAAGACGCTAACTCTATTTTTTTAATGTGTGTGTGTGTGTGTGTGTGTGTGTGTGTGTGTGTGTGTTTAGTGGCACACACCTGTAGTCCCAGCAACCTGGGAGGCTGAAGTGGGAGACTCTCTTGAGTCCAAGAGTTCAAGGCTGCAGTGAGCTATGATTGTGCCACTGCACTCCAGCCTGGGTGACAGAAAATAGTTATTAAAATTTCAAGACAAACTGAGCATAGATTATGTAACAGGTGCTTTGTCTCTAGTAATAAATCATAAACTTTCCCATCATAATAACTGTGATTTGGAGATTATTGCTCGAATAATAAGAGGTTTTGCTTTCCATCACACTTCAGTTTCACACAAACTTCTTTACATTCTGTGGGAAACTGTTTAAACAAAAACTGTTGTGAGTGTAATTCTTTATAGTCTGAGGCGAATTTATGTTTCACAAGTGTGCATGATCTACACATATTTCAGGTTTCTTCTTTGCCAATATCAAGCTCTGGTCACTTCTTCTGTCCTTTTCTCTGCTGCCACTCCCAGGCTGCTGAGAATTTCTGTGAATAATCACAAAGCCGTGCTCCCAGGGTCCACTCTGATACACGCAATCTTTCCCAGGCTGGATTCTCACTGCTGTTCAGGCAATCACTTTACTCACCCCTCGTTGAGTTGCTGATGCATCTCTCATAGTATCTATTCCAATTTTTTCCATATTCCTTAAGACTCCCTCAACCCCACTCCTTCTCCAGGAGCACTTCATCCTTAGCATGCGGTCATTCTACTAGAATATAGCTCCCCCATTCCTTCAAATGGATGCTCCCCTGACTTCACTCCAGGGAGACTCAATCACCATAGCAACCACTGCTGGCTTTGGTTCATTTCCTCAGAAACCCCAACTGGCAGAGATGGCTGAATCGGGGAATTTTTGCAGGAAAATTTGGGGAGCTCTTGATGCTGAGGGCTGAAATCACAAAGGCAGCTTTAGATTTAAATAACCAGAAAATAACAGGTCCATAAGCACAACAGAGAAAGAAAGGGTGGGTCTGGAAACAGCAATTTCTTGTCCTGCTGATTTCTTTGAGGGAAGTCATAGGTTCTATGAAAACAAAGAGGTAGGGATCAGCTGGAGTTTGAGATCTGATAGCAAAAGACATCAATATGTCTTGTTCCATTGCTTCCAATATATGTTGGAGGTACAGACATTAAAGGAAGAAAACGAGTATCTAAAACAGTTTTTCTTTTCATTATAATTTCAAAACTGATTTATGGAGTTAGGAGGGTAAAGTGTGATACCGTAAGCCTGTTGAGCAAACATTTGTTGCTGTTGTCTTTGTGCTAGGATATGGAAAAGAATGAATACAATATACAATCTGTCCTAATGGGAGATACGGACACACAAAGAGAAATGGAAAAGTTTACAATTAGACCAACGTCCGTTCTTCCAGAGACATTTCTACCACAAAGTACAAGCATTTGCAAGTCTACGTGGAAACTGCATGAATTTGCAGAACGCTGCTGGATAGAGAAACCACTCAGCATTTCAGCACATCCAAGTCACCAAAGCATTTGAATCAGTTCACCATAAGGCAACAAGCTCTCCTTTAAAAGATTCAGACTTCACAGTTCTTGGGCATTTGCATTTTCTCTTTCTTTCATCACCCTTAAACTTAATGACATAGAAGCTGAAAAAGAAGACCTCTCTTGATCAAAATTTGACGATACAAATTTGGGATTATACAACAAATAACTATAATAAAATGTGGTCACTCTGTCATACACATAAGAACAGTGGGAAACACAGAAAAAGGGCAATTTATTTTGTTCTAGGGACTTGGGCAAAGCTTCACAAAAGAGAAAATGTTTCAGCTGTAATTTGTCTTCCTCCTTCATTCCTAAGTGATCAATTATATTCTCCTTTTTGGGAGATTAAAAAATACATTTTTTAAAAATTATCAGAGAAATCTATATTTACAGAAACTAGAAATGCACCATAAGAGTTTGGATTCCAGTTCTTCGCTCTTCACAGCTGAGTAACCATGAAGCTTCTGAGGACACTCCATAATCTTGAGTACAGGGATTTTAGCAGCCAAGTGATGAAGACAGCATTTGTTATAATCAGGCCTTTAAAAACAAAATGCCATAAACTACACTAAATGGGAATGCGCAAGTGAGAAGACAGAGAAACTGTCCAGAAAGCGAATTCCCTTTCAACTCTTGCCAGCCTCAGTCTACATTTGCCGGAAGATCTTTGCTAGGTTATGGATTTTAGGTGTTTTTATTAAGGACTATCTGGAATAGAGCCTCATTCCCCCTCTACTCCAGAAGGTAATAGTCACTCACTCTTCATATCCCTTAAACTTGCATGATTTAATTTCTTTCTTCCCATTAAATTAGAATAAAAAAATCTCTTATTAGTTTCCTCCAAGGGTCTTGGAAAGATAAAGGAAACTGTCAAGCCTGAAGAGTGTCGTAAGCCTTGGGGACACACATGGCACTCACATACTAGAGATGATACCTAATGATATCATTTTCAAAAATGTCTTTCATTATTTCGCCATGTCCTGAAATCCCACAAAAGCATCACAGAAATGAGTCTGGGATTTTACTAAATTAAAATTTGCAGAGAAGGAGGAAAAGGGATGATAATGTCATTGATTTTCATTATTGTTCATTGCAAATTCCACGAAAAAGTAAAATATTAGTCAAGATGCAAAATTGGATGACTCTGTCATCAAGAGGGCAAAGCAAGGTGCTTAAAATGTAACGAGACTGATGAAAGAAGAAAGAGTATCGTCAATCAAAATCTCAAGTTTTACATTGGCAGCACTTCCTGCGCTATTTCCCGAGTGCTTCTAGGGCTCCGCCTATTATACTTGGAATCACTGACATTGCTGAAAGCATTTTAAAGGCATTAATTATCTAACTTACTGGGTTAATGACATATGGTGCTCATCTCAGGAGGATAGCAAAGGGATGGGAATCAGGAACCCTTCTTTGGTGTCAGAAAACCAAGTGACAAAAAAGAAGCAGTTTGTCCTAAAACATCTAAAAGGTAGGTTGGAAATAACAGCTAGACTCAAGTTTGGTTCAGCCCAATTTTTTTTTAAAAAAGCCACCTCATTCACTGACACCAAAATATGTTCACCTACAGAATGATTTCTTTTTCTGGCGTGATTTTTCCCCCTTTGTTCAGCCTCAGAGATGATACTAATGATTACCAGCGATCGTAGTGAAAGCCGAGCTTAATCACTGTAATTGACAATTAAGTTGGCTAACAACACAGAGACAGGTGATTTCACACAAGGCTAATGAAAATGGGCTATTAAAATCCACACAGGTTTGGCAGCAATTCTGAGCTCCTGGAGCCCTTTGCTTTGAAATGTGCACGTGTCACAGGTGGCTGCCTGCCAACAAGACACCTTGGAGCAGGACAGAGAAAGCAGGAGGAAAAGACAGAGTTGCCAGAGATGTTCTTAAGTGCCATTGCTTTTCAGTGGCTTGCTCGATCTTGACGTGACAGGCCAGATGTTTTAAAGCCAAAGAAAGATGCGAAGTTCACAGCTGTAGAGATTGACAGACACCCCGTTTTCCTACAGAGCCACGACGGAACTGCCAGAGGACAAGCCCGTGGGTGCTAGCGAATACAGAAGGTCAAAGTAGAGAGGGTCCCATGGGGTAAGTGCTGGCCCCTGTAAGCAAGGCCTGGCTTTCTCGTCTGGAGTACATAGAAGATACTTACCAGTTTTCACAAAATGTAAAATGGAAGTAATAATCCCTGTTTCCCAAATACGAGAGTGTGGTTAAGTGAGTTCAGTTCCTTGAAGGGCACTTGGATTCCGAGGCTGAGGCTGCTTCGCCGCAGTTTCCTGCACAGCTCCCTGCTGTTCCTCGCTTACATCAGGACGCCAGCATTCTGCTCAAAGCCCCTCTCCTTTCAGCTCTTCACTGTCTGGATATACCAGTGAGTAGGGAAGTTAGTCAACTTTGTCTAAAGTCAGGAAAGAGTGGTGACGACTTGCCCGAAAGAAGTCTGGGAATCACGTCTCTATTCAAATACAAGAGTTGAATCTGCTTTTGAGCCACTCTGAGAATCTGTCTTTTAATGGGTACATTTAGACCATCCTCGTTTAAAGTGATTATTGGTGTTGTTGAATCAATATCGACTGTTTGTAACTGTTTTCTATTCATTGTACTTGTTCTTTTAAGAAAAAACTTTTTCTGCATTTTCTGGATTTATATGATTCTATTTTGTCTCTTAGCATATCAGTTACATGTTCCTTTCCATTTTTTAAGTAGTTGCCCTCTGGTTTGCCATATACATCTACAGTTAATATTTCTTCCTCTTCATGTGTATAGAAAGGAATATTTCCAATTCTTCCCTCTCATCTCTGACAACATGACTGTCATTCATTTTACTTGTCCGTATGAATATAATCACCCAATGCATTGTGACTGTTATTACGTTAAACAATTCTTTTCAATCAGTTAAGAATAAGAAAAACAAAACATTTATTTTACTTGTCTTTCTTCATTCCCTGACCCTTGTCCTGTCTTTACAGGGATGCAATTACTGACCTAGATCTTTTTCTGCTCCACAAAGAGCAACTTTAGCTTTTCTTACACGGCAGGTCTGCCGACAATGACTTCTCTCGGTTTTTGTTTCTGTGAAAAAGTCTTTAGTTCTCCTTCAGTTTTGAAGAATAAATTCACTGGATATAAAATTCTAGGTTAGTAGGTTTGTTTCTCTCAAAACCTCAAATACTTCACTCCGTTCTCTTCCTGCTTGTGTGGTTTCTGATAAGTCTTCTGTCATACTTTTTCTTGTTTCTCTGTAAGTAAGTTGGTTTTTCCTCTGGCTTTTTTGAAGGATTTCTCTTTGCCTTTCTGAAGTTTGAATATGATATGCCTATGTATAGTAGGTTTTTTGTTTTTTTAATTTATCCTGCTTCGTGCGCTCTGAGCTAACTGAATCTGCAGTTTCATGTCATCATTATTTTGGAAATGTCTTGGACATTTTTATTTCAGATACGTCTTCTGTTCCGTTCTTCTTCTCCTCCTGATATTTCAGTTGTGCGTGTTACACTTCCTGAAATTGTTTCACAGTTCTCGGATGTTCTATTACAATGGTTTCCCTGTACTTGGTATTTACATTTATGTTGTGGGAGTTTCTATTGCTCCATCTTCCAGTTCATGGATTCTTTCTTCAGCCATATTCAGTCTCCAGAGCCCATCGAAGGTGTTCTTTGTTTCTGTCACACTGTTTGATTCTTCCTTAGAGTTTTCATCTCTGTGTTTACATTATCAACCTGGTCTTCCATGTTGTCCACCGTTTTCTTTAGAGCCCTTAACATGTCATAGTTATATTAAATTTTGAGCCTAGAAAACAACAATTTGTGTCATAGCTGGGTCTGATTATAATGCTTATATTGTCTTTTTAGACTGCATGCCTTTTTTCTTGCATTTTAAAATGACTTGAAGTTTTTTCTGAAAGCTATATGGGGTATACTAAGTAACAGCAACTGAGGTAAATAGGGCTTTCGTGTAAGGTTTTGTGTTTCTGCGGCCAGGTGTTACGCAGTATTTAGTATATGCTGTAGCTATAGGTGCTGGAGCCTTAAATTTCCTCCAGTGTCCTTGTTTTTGTCTCCCTTGCTGTCTTCGGGATTCCCTCGAAATTGTTCTTATTTAGATTCTGTATCTAACGCTCTCTGTTATAATCCGCTTTCATTGTACTGGAGCCCTCTTGTAATAATACAGCATTGGGAGGGGGGGAGGGGAACGTTCTATAATCATCTGCTTAAATCTCCTTTTTTTTTTTTTTAATGAGCAAAGTCCCTGGGCTGTAATTTCCAGAATAATTTCTTAGCCTTTTTTCTCCTTCTTTACGAGAGACAAGATGGGTAGAGAGCGCACTGGAGTTGTCTCATTACCCCTCTGTTTGATCAGCTAAGGCCCGGGTGCAGCAGTTTCTGTTAAGGGCAGGCCTTGTCATGAAGATCAGAACACTCTGCGCTGATTTCAAAAGCGTTGCTTTCCCTTTCTCCCCTGCCCAAAGCACAAGGAGCTATTTTCTTTCATTTTCACCGTGAGACCCTTGGTTGGGCTTTTAGAAGTAAAATGTATGTTCATAGCTGCAATGTTTACAATAGCAAAGACCTGGAACCAACCCAAATGCCCAACTATGATAGACTAGACAAGGAAAATGTGGCACATATACACCATGGAATACTATGCAACCATAAAAAATGGTGAGTTTGTGTCCTTTGTAGGGACACGGATGAATCTGGAAACCATCATTCTCAGCAAACTGACACAAGAACAGAAAATCAAACATCACAGGTTCTCACTCATAGGTGGGTGTTGAACATTGAGAACACATGGACACAGGGAGGGGAGCATCACACACTGGGGTCTGTTGGGGGGGCAAGGGAGGGACTTGGGGTGTAGGGAGGTTGGGGAGTGATAACACGGGGAGAAATGCCAGATATAGGTGACGGGGGGATGGAGGCAGCAAACCACGCTGCCCTGTATGTACCTATGCAAAAACCCTGCGTGATCTGCACATGTACCCCAGAACCTAAAGTACAATAAAAAAAAGTATGTGTGGGGAACCCTCACACTGTGTCACCAGGAGTTTTTAACTATCAAGCTAATTTGCAATCAGTCTGTAGCTATTTGTCAATTACTATTTAAGTAATTGGCTTCCTAACAGTTACTGACTTCAACAGTTTCTGCTCCTGGTGAGTTGTGATTCTCTGTATCTGCCCATCTCTCTATTTTTCAGAGTGGTGGTTTGTTTGCCCTGTGACCTCATTTCTCTGGGGGAATCTCAGTTGGTGATTTTTAATTTGTTCAGCTTTTTTCTTGTTGTGTCAGTTTTTTCTTGTTGGGGTAAATAAAGTCACTAAAATTAATTTTACCTGTTTCCTTTTAGATTTTAATGTGGCTACTAGAAAATTTCAAATTACATTATTTGACTCACATTGTTCCAATTGCCTACACTGTTGTATGGTTTAAAATGTGTCTTTGATTTATTACAATCTACTTTTAAATGTTATAATGCTATTTCACATGTAATTTGAAACTCTTCAGATAATATTCCATTCCCCGTCCTGTCCCTCGTGCTACTGTTGTCGTATATTTTACTTCTGCACGTTGTAAACCACACACTAAAGTATTCTGATGTTAGAATTAAATTATACATTAAAGATCTTAAAAATGAGGAGAAGGCCGGGCGCAGTGGCTCAAGCCTGTAATCCCAGCACTTTTGGAGGCTGCGGTGGGCGGATCATGACGTCAAGAGATCGAGACCATCCTGGTCAACATGGTGAAACCCCGTCTCTACTAAAAATATAAAAATTAGCTGGGCGTGGTGGTGCGTGCCTGTAATCCCAGCTACTCAGGAGGCTGAGGCAGGAGAATTGCCTGAACCCAGGAGGCGGAGGTTGCGGTGAGCCGAGATCACACCATTGCACTCCAGCCTGGGTAACAAGAGCGAAACTCCGTCTCAAAAAAAAAAAAAAAAAACATGAGGAGAAAAGTCTTTTCTGTGTAACCACATGTATGTTATTCGCAGTACCCTCCCTTCGTTTGTGTAGATATGAGTTTGCAAGTTACATCATTTCCTTTCGTCTGAAGAACTTCATTTAACATTTCTTGTAATGCAGACCTGCTCCTGCTTAATTTTGTCATCTTTTGTTTCTCTGACAAAATTGTTTTCATTTAGTATTCATTTTTTTTCTTTTTTTTTTTTCTTTTTATTTTACTCGAAGTTCTGGGAACATGTGCCGAGCGTGTAGCTTTGGTACGTAGGTATGCCGGTGCCGTCGTGGTGGGCTGTAGCGATTGACTCGTCCTCTAAGCTCCTGCCACTCACCTCCCTGGTGTGTGTTGTTCCTCTCTGTGTTCCCCACGTGTTCTTATTTTTCAACTCCTACTTCTGAGTGAGAACACGCGGTGTTTGGTTTTCTGTTCCTGTGTTAGTTTACTGAGGATAAAGGCTTCTAGCTTCATCCCTGTCCCTGCAAAGGATACAATCTCATTCCTTTTTATAACTGCATAGTATTCCATGGTGTATATGTACCACATTTTCTTTATCCAGTCTATCGCTGATGGCCATTTGGGAGTTCCATGACTTTGCTATTATAAATAGTGCTACAATAAAGATACGTGTGTGTGTGTCTTTAGAGTAGAATGATTTCTAATCTTTTGGGTATATACCTAGTAATGGGATTGCTGGGTCAAAGGGTATTTCTGGTTCTAGATCCTTGAGGACTTGCCATGCTGTCTTCCACAATGGTTGAACCAATTGACATTCTCACCCAGAATTTAACGAGAAGTGTCTGTTCATATACTTGATGTAGTTTTTGGTGGGGTTGGTTTTTTCTTGTAAATTTGTGTAAGTCCCTTGTAAATTCTGGATATTCGCCCTTTGTCAGATGGGTAGATTGTAAAAAATTCTCCCACTCTGCAGGTTGCCTGTTCATTCTGATGATAGTTTCTTTAAGAGCAGAAGCTCTTTAGTTTAATTACCTTCCATTTGTCGATTTTGGCTTTTGCTGCAATAGCTTCTAGCATTTTCGTCATGAAGTCTTTGCTCATGCCTATGTCCTGAATGGTATTGCCTAGGCTTTCTTTTAGGGTTTTTATAGTTTGGAGCTTTATGTCTAAGTCTTTCATTCATCTTGAGTTAATTTTTGTACAAGGTGTAAGGTAGGAGTCCAGTTTCAGTTTTCTGCATATGACTAGCCAGTTTTCCAAGCATTATTTATTAAATAGGAGATCCTTTCCCCATTGCTTGTTGTTGTCGGGTTTGTGGAAGATCAGATGGTTGTAGATGTGTGGTGTTATTTCTGAGGTCTCTGTTCTGTTCGATTGGTATATATGTCTGTTTGGTACCAAGTACCATGCTGTTGTGGTTACTGTCACTTTGTAATATAGTTTGAAGTCAGGTAGCGTGATGCCTCCTGCTTTGTTCTTTTTGCTTACAACTGACTTGGCAAAATGGGGTCTTCTTTGATTCCACAGAAGTTTAACGTAGGTTTTTTCTAATTCTGTGAAAAATGTCAAGCATAGTTTGATGGGAATATCATTGAATCTCTAAATTAATTTGGGCAGTATGGCCATTTCCACAGTATTGATTCTTCCTATCCATGAAAATAAAATGTTTTCCCATCTGTTTGTGTCCTCTCTTACTTCCTTGAGCAGTGGTTCGCAGTTCTCCATGAAGAGGTCCTTCACATCCCTTGTTAGCTGTATTCCTACGTATTTTATTTTCCTTGTAGCTGTTGGGGGCGGACAGCAACATATTAAAGCTTTTGTACTTGGCATTTGAGGTTGGGGTATGGAAAATTCCTGAGGTACTGTATGTTATTTGTGCGTGGGAATGAAACTCCTTGACCCCGAAAACAGGGCAGGGATTGGAGTGTAAGGAACACTGAAAACAGCCTCCTGCGACTGCAGCTTGTGTGTTGTGCAAGGCAGGTGCCTCAGCAACGCACGTCGCGTGGCCGTCTAGTGGATGCTTGTAGTTAATACAAGCGCTTTCAATTAATACTTGGCGGGATGCGGGGTGGACTTTCTCAGAGGAGCTGCCTGCCAGCCCTGCTCAGCTGGAATTGTCGAAGCAGTTCATTAGCATCATTCACTGCAAGCTATCAGCTCTGCAAATGGTGACCCCGACGTGACTGCCTTGAAGTTACACGTGAAGGAGGAGAGCTCGTCAATTTTCGGGGAATCCCGGTAAGGGACGGTCCTGACTCCCATCAGGAGGACAGGACGCAAGCATAAAATATCAGGGGTTAGGATATCATGGGTCAAGAAATGACCAAAGAGCGGAAAATACTTTTTAAAACAGTGCCACAGCTGCTTAAGGCAGTCCAGAGCCCTGCAGAGCCTGGAGCTCTGTGCAGGCCTGTGCTCGGAATTCAGCAGGTGTGTCCATGGCTTCCTGATCAAGGGACCTTAGATTCCGAATGACGGGAGCAGGAAGGTCGCTGCCTGAGAAGACGATATGAGCAAAGTCACTGCCCTGACGTCACTGTTTTGACCACCTGGGTGCTGGCATGCTCTGTGCTGTAAATTCTTCCTCTGCCAGATTGCGGTGAGTCATCCCGCCCATCTTCTCCACCTGAAGGGAATTCAGGAGATTTAAAGCAGAAGGAGGAGCAGGCGCCAGAACAGGGAGAGATTTCTCGCCCCGCTTCATTGCCTTCTACGGGGAATAAGAAAGAGGTTTGAGGGATGATGACGACGGACCGGAGCCTTTTCCTCCCCCTGCAGCAAAGCCATTGCCCTGATTTCCTCCACCTTAAAGGGACCTGCGTCTGCCGGCCCCGCCCAGGCCACAGTGCCTCCCATCCCCGGTTAGCAGATTGGAGGCTGCCCGAGGGACCGTTCTTGGGTAAGATCCCCAGGCGGCCAACATCTGTGTCATCAGGTGGCCATGTGTCCTCAGCAGACTTTCCCGCTGGCGGAGTGCCTCCAGGACGGAAGGAAAGTGGCTGACGATGATTGTCTTCCTACTGTGTATTTCTCTCTTCCTACTTCCAGCATCGGCCTTTCTGGCCTGGTTTTGTTTATTTTTCTTGTTCTTTTTTTTTTCTTTTTTCTCTTTCATTGCATTTTAGGTTTGGGGGTACATATGAAGAACATGCAAGATTGTTGCATAGGGACACACGTGGCAGTGTGGTTTGCTGCCTTCCTTCCCCTCACCTGTATCTGTCATTTCTCCCCATGCTGTCTCTTCCCACCTCCGCCATTTCCCCCCAACGGACTACAGTGTGTGATGCTCCCCTCCCTGTGTGCATGTGTTCTCATTGTTCAACACCCGCCTGTGAGTGAGAGCATGCGGTGTTTGATTTTCTGCTCTTGTGTCAGTTTGCTGAGAACGATGGTTTCCAGGTTCATCCATGTCCCTACAAAGGACTTTTTGATGGCTGCGTAATATTCCATGGTGTATATGTACCGCTATTTTGTCTTTTTGTTTTTTGTTTGTTTGTTTTCTGTTTCCCTGGAGTATACAGGAAAGTTGCATGCTGCCTCCTGGGTTTTATCCCAGAAAGCTCTGGCTTTCTTGCTGCCCACAGAGACCTGGGACAGGAGAGTTGCTAAGATGCCATGGAGTGCCCATTTAGTCTCCAGGCAAGTTGACCCTTTCTGGGTTTGTGGTGACAGAGGGGAGGCCAAGAGGCACAGACCGAGTCCCTGGGTGGCTGCGGGCAGCTCCAGCCCGGTGCTGAGATGCCTCCTCACCATGGTCACGTGCCTCAGTATTTTTCCATGCCCAGACCTCAAATGTCAGGTACATTAGCTTGAATAGGTCGCCATGCACCCCCTACAGTAGTAACTGTGAATGGGAGCTCATTCGTGATTTGGCTCTCTGATTGTCTATTGTTGGTGTATAGAAATGCTTGTGATTTTTGTGCTTTGCTTTTGTATCCCAAGACTTTGCTGAAGATGCTTACTAGGTTAAGGAGGTTTTAGGCTGAGATGATCGGGTTTTCTAAATATACAATCCTGTCGTCTGCAAACAAAGACAATTTGACTTCCTCCCTTCGTGTTTGAATATCATTTATTTCTTTCTCCTACCTGATTGCCCTGGCCAGAACTTCCAATACTATGTCGAATAGGAGTGGTGAGAGAGGGCATCCTTGCCTTGTGCCAGTTTTCAAAGGGAATGCTTCCACCTTTTGCCCATTCAGTACAATATTGGCTGTGGGATTGTCATAAATAGCTCTTAATATTTTGAGATATGTTCCATCAATACCTAGTTTGTTGAGAGTTTTAAACATGCATCCATTGAGATAATCATGTAGGTTTTGTCTTTAGTTCTGTTTGTGTGACGGATTACATTGATTGATTTGTGTATGTTGAACCAGCCTTGCATCTCAGGAATGAAGCTGACTTAATGGTGGTGGAATCGTTTTTTGATGTCCTACTGGAGTCGGTTTGCCATTATTTTATTGAGGATTTTTGCGTCGATATTCCTGAAGTTTTTGGTGTGTGTGTGTGTGTGTGTGTGTGTGTGTGTGTGTGTGTATGTATGTGTGTGTGTGTGTGTATGTATGTGTGTGTGTGTGTGTGTGAGTGTGTGTGTGTGTCCTGTAAGGTTTTGGTATCAGGATGATGCTGGCTTCATAAAATGAGTTAGAGAGGAACTGCTCCTTTTCAATTGTTTGGAATAGTTTCAGAAGAAAAGGTGCCAGCTCCTGGTATCTTTTCTGGTAGACTTTGGCTGTGAGTCCGTCTGGTCGCAGGCCTTTTTGGTGATAGGCTATTAATTACTGCTTCAATTTTGGAAGTTGTTATTGGTCTATTCAAGGATTTGATTTCTTCCTGGTTTAGTCTTGGGAGGGTGTATCTGTTCAGGAATTATCAATTTCTTCTAGATTTTCTAGCTTATTTGCATAAAAGTGTTTATAGTTTTCTCTGATGGTAGCTTGTATTTCTGTGGGGTCAGTGGTGATATATTCTTTTTTTTATTGTGTCTATTTGATTCTTCTCTCTTATCTTCTTTATTAGTCTAGCTAGCAGTCTCTTTTATAAATCTTTTCCAAAAAAAACAAAAAACAAAAAAAAAAAAAAACAAAAAAACCCAGGTCGTGGATTCATTGATTTTTTGGAGGGTTTTTCATGTCTCTATCTCCTTCACTTCTGTTCTGATGTTAATTTCTTGTCTTCTGCTAGCTTTTGAATTAATTTCCTCTTGTTTTTCTAGCTCTTTTAATGGTGACATTAAAGTGTCGATTTGAGATCTTTTTAGCGTTCCGATGTGGGCATTTAATGTTATAAATCCCCCTCTTAACACTGTTTTACCTGCAATGCAGAAATTCTGTTACATTGTCTCTTTGTTCTCATTGGCTTCAAAGAACTTCTCGATTTCTGCCTTAATTTCATTATTTACCCAGAAGTCATTCAGGAGAAGGCTGTTCAGTTTTCATGTAGTTTTGTGGTTTTTAGTGAATGTCCTAATCCTGAGTTTTAATTTGATTGCACTGCGGTCTGAGAGACGGTATCCACCTATGATTTTCATTCTTTTGCATTTGCTGAGGAGTGTTTTACTTTGAATTATGCGGTCTGCTTTAGAGTAAGTACTATGTGGCACTGAAAGGAAAGTATATTCTGTTGATTTGGAGTGGAAGGTTATGTAGATGTCTATTAGGTTCACTTGATCCAGAGCTGAGTTCAAGTTTGTATATCCTTGTTAAGTTTCTGCCTCATTGATATGTCTACTACTGACAGTGGGGTGTTAACGTCTTCCACCGTTATTGTGTGAGAGTCTGTCTCTTTCTAGGTCTCTAAGAACTTGTTTTATGAATCTGGGTGCTCCCGTATTGGGTGCATATATATTTAGGATACTTAGTTTTTCTTGTTGAGTTGATCCCTTTGCCATTATGCAGTGCCCTTCTTTGTCTTTTATCTTATTTCACATTCCAGGATACGCGTGCAGAATGTAGGTAAACGTGTGCCATGGTGGTTTGCTGCACCGATCAACCCATCACCTAGGTATTAAGCCCAGCATACATCAGCTATTTATCCTGATGCTCTCCCTCGCCCCCACCCCTTCGACAGGCCCTAATTTGTGTTGTTCCCCTCCCTGTGTCCATTGTCCAGCTCCCACGTATGAGTGAGAACACGCAGTGTTTGGTAAACTTTCAAACTTCAAAGCCATTATTTTCAACCGCAACTCAGAGGAAGCTGTAGTGAACAGGGAGATGGCTGGTTGTTATTGACTGAAATTTTCATCCTCCATCACTAATTACATACCATAAATTGTATTTTATTAGGTAGGTCAGACTCGTTACAAGTACCATTTCTTAGACATTTAAGTAGTATACATTTTTGCTAAATGGTGAAAAACAAATTAAGTGATCATCTAAATGGGCTCCAGATTCCACGTGCATTTTTTTATACTTTCGCTATTTTCCCCACATTAGCTCCTTCCAGCATCCCCATAAGTGCAGCTGGCATGTTTTCAGATCCTTCAGTGATATATTCCTGAACTGGATTTTACCCTGAGACCCATTTTAGCAAGTCCTTCAGAGCTTTTTGGCGGGCATCTCCTCGCCTGCAGGTGATGATGAACCCTTTCATGGGAAGCTCCTGACAGATAAAAATCTCTGGTGGGGGGCCTGGGGAAGGTGGCCCAGTACTGTCACGTATACATGACTCCTCACGTGGCAATTCTTCCAGATTTCTTCATCTGAGAGAGAACAGTGTTTGAAAACTCTCCACCTACGTTATCAAAATAACAATCGTATCCATCAGGAGAGGCTTCCTTCAAAGTTTCTTCTAAGACTCTACTGTCTTGTAGTTAAAGACAACAGCAAATCCAAGCTTTTTAAGGTAGGCAATCTTTTTGTCGGGCCCGACTGCTCCGACTACTTGGCAGCCCTTGAGCTTTGCAGTCTGCCCCACCGCAGAGCCCAGAGCTCCAGCTGCTGCATTAACCATCCCTGTTTCTCCAGCCATCGTACCACAGAGGTCAAGCAGGCCAAAGGAAGACAGTGGTACTGTGTCAGGCAACTCTGTGGGCAGCTTTTCCAGATCCTTCCCATCAGAAACGGAGTGTGCTTGTTGAGCCTGGGGGAGCCAGTCCAATGGTGCCTGTTAGTAAGGCTACGTTTTTACTTTCCACAGCTCTGGCCACTTGTGGCCCCATCACTGTATCACCTTCCTTCGGTATTTTGGCTGCCACTGTCCTGTAAGAATCCATGGTGAGGAACAAAGCTTCAAGCAGGACCTCTCCGTTTTTTAAGGGTGGGAGCTCAGCTGTCTTCAACTCAAAGTCACTACTAATAGGTTTGCCAACAAAATGCTTCTTCAGGGTCCATCTCTTAGCAGGAACCATCTTGACACTCAGGAGCCTGAGGGTTCCACTGCCTGAGAAAGGTGGCTGGGATGGCCTCCTTTGTCTTTTTTGATTTTTTTTTTTTTTTTTTTTTTTTGAGACAGAGTTTCGCTCTTGTTGCCCAGGCTGGAGTGCAATGGCACGATCTTGGCTCACTGCAACCTCCGCCTCCTGGGTTCAGGCAATTCTCCTGCCTCAGCCTCCCGAGTAGCTGAGATTACAGGTGCTTGTCACCACGCCCAGCTAATTTTTGTATTTTTAATAGAGACGGGGTTTCACCATATTGGCCAGGCTGGTCTCAAACTCCAGACCTCAGGTGATCCACCTGCGTTGGCCTCTGAAAGTGCTGGGATTACAGGCGTGAGCCCCTGTGCCTCACCGAGGTTAGTATTGTTACGTGTGAATTTGTTCCTGTCATCACGATGCTAGCTGGTTATTTCGCACGCTAGTTGATGCAGTTTCTTCACAGCATCGTTGGTCTTTATATTTTGGTGTCCTTTTGCAGTGGCTGGTACCAGTTTTTTCTTTCTATATTTAGTGCTTCCTGCAGGAGGTCCTGCAAGCCAGGCCTGGTGACAAAATCTCTTGGAATTTGCTTGTCTGGAACAGATTTTATTTCTTCTTCGCTTCTGAAGCTTAGCTTGGTGAGATACAAAACTCAGGGTTGGAAATTCTTTTCTTTAAGAAAGTTTGATCCTGGCTCCCAATCTCTTCTGGCCTGTAGAGTTTCTGCTGAAAGGTCTGCTGTTAGTCTGAATGAGCTTCCCTTTGTCGGTGACCTGACCTTTGTCTCTGGCTGCCCTGAACCTTTTTTCCTTTGTTTCAAGCTTGGTCATCTGACGATTATGTGTCCTGGGGCTGCGCTTCTCAGGCAGTGTCGTAGTGGTGATCTCTGTGTGTCCTGAATCTGCATGTAGGCCTGTCTTGGAGGTTGGGGACGTTCTCCTGGATGATATCCCGACGGATGTTTCTGAGCTTGTTTCCATTCGCCCTGTCTCCTGCAGGTCCTCCGATCAATCACAGGTTTGGTCTTTTTGCATAGTCCCGTATTTCTTGGAGGTTTCGTTTGCTCCTTTTTATTCTTTTTCCTTTAATCTTGTCTGCATGCCTTATTTCAGCAAGGCGGTCTTTGAGCTCTGATATCCGTTTTTTTCCACTTGGTCGATTGGGCTCTGGATTCTTTTGCATGCTTCATGAAGTTCTCATGCTGTGTTTTCCAGCTCCATCAGATCATTTGTGTTCCTCTTTAAGCTGGTTATTCTAGTTAGCAGCTCGTCTAGTCTTTCATCAACGTTCTTAGCTTCTTTGCGCTGGCTTAGATCATGGTTCTTTAGCTCAGCAGAGTTTGTTGTTGTTATTGTTGTTGTTGTTGTTTGAGACAGAGTCTTGATCAGTCACCAGGTGCCGGGCTGGAGTGCGGTGGCATGATCTCAACTCACTGCAGCCTCCGTTTAATGAAGCAATTTGACTGCCCCTTGGTGGAGAGGGTGTGCTTTGCTGGGGGAAACCCACTCATCTGGGCTGCCTGGCTTTCTCAGAACTACCAGGAGGAAAGGCTAAGCCTGCCAGTCCACAGAGACTAAGGCCACCCCTGCCCCTATGGGGTCAGGCCCAGAGACATCGAGACTCTAGTGGGAGTTGTTGGCATTCTTGTATGGAGGCCCCACCCAGCCAGGAAGGATGAGTCACGACGAGGCTGAGGAGGCACTCTGGCTGCAGTCCGCCACAGCCAGCGTCTTGGGCTGTGGGAGAGACCTCTCGGGACCAAGCTGTCCAGCCCCCCTGGCTCCAGCAGTAGAAAAGTGCAGCCTGGAGCTCGAGAGATGGATGCCGCCCTTCGCCCGCCCAGCGAGCGTAGTGAGTTCGGCAGTTAGGAGTCCCAGCGCTGGCCGCTGGCCCTTCCCCAAGGAGCCGGAATGGTTCAGCCAGCCGCAGCTGCAGCTTGGTGCTGGGCCCCCCGCCCTGGGAACGGGTCAGGCTTAGGCAGGTTCTAGCTGAGAGGCTGCTGGGAATCTGCACAGCTTTGGGGTTAGGACCCTAGGCCCCAGTGGTGTGGGTTCACGAGGGAGGTCTTCTCATCCGTGGGTTACCCAGTTCCATGAAAAAAGCGCAGTTTCCCCAGCTGGGTCGCACTCTAACTGGCCGCCTCCCTTGGCTCGGGGGTGAGGTCTCCCCGGCCCCGTGTGGCTCTTCCTTCTTCTCTGTGGATCGCGACAGCCACCTCGTTAGTTCTGATGAGGGAAGCTGGGTACCTTGGCTGCGGATACAGGATTCACACGCTATTACGGTTCTTTTCGATGGGAGCCTCTGATGGCTGCTGCTTCTAGTTGGCCATCTGGGCCCCACCGTAGTATTCATTTCTGAGGGATAATTGCACTGGTTAGAAAATTGCGAGTAGACAAGGGTGTTTTGGTTTGTTTTTTGTTTTGCTTTGTTTTGTTTTGGTGGGGATGGGTTGTTTTGTTTTCCATACTTAAAAGTCACTGTTCCATTGTTTTTGGACTTAAGTATTCTGATAAGGGGTCCGTACCAATCTTTTTCCTATGTGTGCGCAATGTCTTTTTCTGGTTGTTCTGATATGTGTAAAGTATCTTTGTTCAGTCAAGCAGTTTTCTAGTTTTCAATGACTTGCTTGTTGTATGCTTTGGAGTGGTTTGGGGTGTGGGTATATGTGTGCCTCTTTCTTGAAGTTCATTGAGGTTCTTTATTCTCTGTGTTTATAGCTTTCAACAAAGTTAGAAGCTGTTGAGCCATAATTTTTCTGCCCCGGTCTGTCTCATCTCTTTCTGGGACACCAGGTATGTATATACTATGTGCTTTAATATTCCCACAAGTCACCGAAACTTTGTTTCATCAGTCTTCTTTTTCTCTTTGATGCATTTTGGATATATTCTATTGCTATGTCTTTAAATGTAATATTTCTTCTACAGTCTCTGACCTGCCATTAACTTATCCAGTAAATGTTTTATCCTGGTATTTTGTCACCTCTAAGAGTTCTACGGCGCCCATATTTATATCTTTCATTTATCTCATTATGTTTATGTTTATTTTACATTTTTGAACATAGAAACATATTTATAGTATCTGTTTTAATATCCTTGTCCACTAGTTCTATCATCTTTTTCATTTCTGATTCTGTTTCTATTGTCTGATACATGGTTGAGCTGTGTCCCTACCCAAATCTCATCTTGAAGTGTAACTCCCAGATTTGCTACATGTCATAGGAGGTACCTGGTGGGAGGTAACTGAATTATGGGCGTGGGTCTTTTGTGTGCTCTTCTCATGATAGTGAATAAGTCTCACAAGAGCTGATGGTTTTCAAAGCAGGAGTTTCCCTGCACAAACTCTCTTCTCTTGCCCGTTGCCATGTGACACATGCCTTTCGCCTTCCACCATGACTGTGAGCCCTTCCAAGCCAAGTGGAACTGTCAACTGCCCTCTTTCTTTTGTAAATTACCCAGTCTCAGGTATGTCTTTATCACCAGTGTGCAAACAGACCAATACACCAGGTGATGGGCCTTATTTTTCTGCCCTCTGTGTAACATTTTTTACTGGAAGCTGGACATTGTGAATTATACATGGCTGGTTGCTGGATTTTTGTTTTTTGTATTGAGAAAAAAAAAAAAGATTATTGGAGTTTGTTCTCTCCAGCAGTTAAATGACTTGTGTTGTTTTATTTTTTGAGACTCGCTTTTAAGATCCTTCAGGATAAATCTATAGTATTCTTATAGTATTCTTTCTTCTAGGGCTAACTTGGCCCCACTTCCAAGGCATGGCCTTTCTGAGTTCTCTACTAAATGTTTTGCGTATTCAGTGTGGTCTTTCTATCTTTCCAGTCTGTCTGTTGGGGACTATAATATTTTCTAGCCATTGTAATCTGTAGGGATATTTTTGTCTTCTTTGTAGCAACTGTTTTTTTTCTTTCTTTCTTTCTTTCCTAGAAGCTGTTCTTGCCTAGCCTCATGGAGGTTTACCGTACCATTCATAGATTTCTATTGTTATTGGTTCATAGAGACAACTATACATGGATCTGAAAGTCTTCCTCTCCTTCTGCCTTCTCTTGGTTACTTTACGCCACAATTCAAGCCCCCTCGAACTGTGGTCTCTTTTTTTAGTTAACTCAACAGTTTGCCATGATTCCCCTTGCTTCCCTCCCTATGCCACAATCCAAAAATTGTCTGAGAATAATGTTTTGGTAGGCTCACTTTGTTTATTTCATTTCTTTCAGGTGTTATAGTTCTGAGCTTTCCATTGCCCAATGCCTAAAAATGTTTCTTTCCTTGTTTATTTGTTTGTTCATTTTATTGGTCTGGTTGTATAATAGTCTATAGTGAAGCATAATTCTGGACTCTGACTTCCTCATGGCCAGAAGCAGAAAACACTTTACAATCTGCTAGCTTTTTCTCATAAAGCCCACTCAGCAGTTTTCATGTACCTATCATTAGCTATAACTTAGTGACATAGCCACTGCTAGCCGCAAACGCAGCTGGAATGCGTCATTATTTAACTGGATACATTACACACACATACACTAACAAACATCAGTGTCTTGTTTCATACTGGGGAAGAATAGATATCCTGCTGGCAACTGGCAGTTTCTGCTACAAATTTCTTTATCTCGTTTTCATCCATTATGATCAAACTTCTACGTGGCTACAACATGTTTTATGTAATATGAATGTATCATTTATTGAACCATTTCTTCTCCGTTAATGAACATTTAACTTGTCTGAAGTTTGTTTTATTCTGCTACAAACCATACACACATACATACATAGACATATATATCTATTACGTACTGAAGTGGTATTCAAAATAATAGTAGTATGACACAGAAGTCTACCAACCAGAAGTTTTGCTAGTTCAAATAGGACAAATGCCAGCTGTGAACAAATGGTATGATCAGTCTGGCATTTAGTAATGAAAATCAGCTGTGCACCCATCTGTGTAAGCATATCCTTCATATATGTCTCTGCTTTTATATCTGTGATAGATTTCCAGAATTAAGAACACGTGGTCGAAGGGTATTTGTAGTTTAAATTTTAACAGATATTGTCAGATGGCTTTTTAAAAAGGCTATCATACACCACATTTCTACCAAAAATGTATGAAAGTAGGCTATCACTGTCAACAGATTCTGTCACTTTAAATTTTGGCAGTTTAATGAGAAGTATATATTGCTACTTTAATGTGCATTCTTGACTGCAAATGAAGCATAGCGACCGTTTATATATTTATTAGCCCTTTCTCCTCTCTCCTCCCTTTCCGTTCCTTTTCTCTTACTCTCTCTCTGTGTTGTAAAGTTTATGGTTTTTTCTGGAGTCAATTACATAATCGATTTGTATACATGTCTCATGATATATACAAAACTTGTGTATTCTTTTTTAAGGCATGTTAAGTTCTATGTATTATCTCTTAAATCAAATTTGATTGTATTGCTCAATTTCTCCAAGTTCTTCTTTATCCATTAGCTGTAGCTAATTCTAAAAGACTTCTTTTTTTTATTATGACGCTTTAAGTTCTAGAATACATGTGCAGAACATGCAGGTTTGTTACAGAGGTATAAATGGTACACGGTGGTTTGCTTGACCCATCAACCCGTCAGTGACATTAGCCATTTCTCCCAATGCTATCCCTCCCCTAGCCACCCAGCCCCCGACAGGCCCCGGTGTGTGATGTTCCCCTCCCTGTGTCCATGTGTTCTCATTGTTCAACTCCCACTTACAAGGTGATTATATTATGCGGTGTTTGGTTTTCTGTTCTTGTGTTAGTCCGCTGAGAATTAGGGTTTCGAGCTAAAAGACTTCTTTCATTGTTTCTGTCTACATTGCATTTTTATTTCATTTTCTTGGATTTCTATTAGTTTTTTTAATTTTATATATTTAACTACTGTGGGTTTTTTATACAAACTGATTTATGTCTTTTTTTTTTTTTTTTTTACAAAGTATACATTTCTATTTTTTTCTTGGTGATTTTTAACCTTAAATTCCAGTTTGTCTGATTTTGATACCATTACTTCTATATCTCTTGTGTTCTAATACTGATTCTCTGACACCAACTAGTTTATAATTCAACTAACTTCTGGCACTAGCCAGCTGGAGTTCTTCAGATGCCTGCTGTAAGCGACATCTCCAGACTACCCACGCTTCTGACTGACTTGCTACAAATTTGCAGGTTCCTAGGGACACCCTTCCGTCTTGATAACTCAGTAGAATGACTAGAATGAAGGAACTCACTGAAAGCACTAGACTTACAATTATATTTTATTATAAAGGATACATCTCAGTGACAACCAAATAAATGAGACACCTTGTGCCAGGCCTGGGAAGGAAGGTCCCAAACACAGAGTTTCTCTGCCCTCTCCCATGGAGTCAGGGTACGTCACCCTCCTGACAATGTGTTCATCAACCAGGAAACGTACCGGAACCCCAGTGTCTTGATTTTTTTCCATTGGGATTTCGTTACAGAGCCATGATTGATTAAGTCGTTGTCCACATGACTGCACTGAATCTCTAACACCCCTGTCTTCTCCAGAAGTCACGGAGCTAATTTCTAGCTTTCTAATCATGTTTTTGACCTGTCAACAGTCAGTCCCCATCTTGAAGCTATAAGGGCCCTAGGTAGTTACCTCATTAACATAACAAAGCCAGAAACTGAGAAGGGAAGATTATATAAACATAGCTATAGATGTATAATACTACACATTTATTTGTGGACCCCTTTAACTTTAACCTTTTTTATAACAATGTTTTAAGAATGATTTCTATAAACAAATATACGTGGGAATTTAAAATCCTATTTGACAGTTTTTATCTTTAAAAATATTTTAAACACAGAATATCAGATCTTTTATTGTCAAATAATCAGTGAGAGTCTCTGTTAATGAAGGGATTGAGTTCATTCTCATTTAATACAATGACTGAGTTGATTATATTATCTTCCTCTTCTTTTATATTTAATAAGTAAGTGTACTTCATTTTTTCTTCTTTCCCTCTTCCTAATGTTAGCCAGTTTTATCAAATTGCTTTTTAATCCCTTTGTGTTATGCTAATTTCAGAATTTTTTTTTTAGTTCACTTAATGTTTGCTTTCTCTTTCCCAGTATCCAGTCAAAAACCTATTGCTTGATTTTATACACAAACAAGAAGTCAAATATTTACCCCCTGTTAAAGAAAACACAGCAGGCCCACAGTAGTCACTCCTGCTAAGGTTCTATATGACCAGCCAAAATCTAAGTTGTTTCCTTTCTTTGGGAGAGAGATGATAGCCCAATCCCATTAAGCTATCAGGACTCACTATAAGAAAGGTGAATTTGAAAAGACGCACTGCTCCTGTTCACTGTTTCTGCTTTCTTTAGCCCTTTCTGCCTGTGCTCAGCTCATTGGAGCTGCTTCTGTTTTGTAGACAAGATGCTGCTCGACTCATGAGTTACTAATAGAAGCCAAATAGACCTTTAAAACTCAATTTGTTGGGCTGGGCACGGTGGCTCATGCCTGTAATCCCAGCACTTTGGGAGGCCGAGGCGGGTGGATCACGAGGTCGAGATCGAGACCATCCTGGTCAACATAGTGAAACCCCGTCTCTACTAAAAATACAAAAAATTAGCTGGGCATGGTGGCGCGTGCCTGTAATCCCAGCTACTCTGGAGGCTGAGGCAGGAGAATTGCCTGAACCCAGGAGGCGGAGGTTGCGGTGAGCCGAGATGGCCCCATTGCACTCCAGCCTGGGTAACAAGAGCGAAACTCCGTCTCAAAAACAACAACAACAACAACAAAACCCTCGATTTGTTGACATTTGGTTCTTTGGGACACCATTAAAATGTTCTATTGCCCACCGTATCCTGGTCGCATCCCCCAATAAAATGAGATAGAATATTTTCAATCCCATCCCCCTACCCTCTTGGTGAGGTAGTTTAGGATTTTTTTGTGCTAGACTATTTTAGAATTTTTCTTGCAAAATGTCTATTATTTCAGGTATCCTAATTTAGGCCTTATCTTGTACAATCCCAGAAACGATCACAATCCATTTAGGTTTAAATCTACATGGATGTCATGGGGGATGAGGAGGGGGTGAAGGTAGGGAGAAGGAGACTGAGAGAGACAAAGAGAGAGAGAGAGAGATTGAGAGAGGGAGAGACATTGGAAAGGGGAGAGAGATTGGCAGAGAGTGAAAGTGACCGTGGGTGAGAATGTGGGTGTGAGAGTGAGTGTGTGAGAGAAAGAGTGTGTGTTTGTGTGTGTGACAGGGAGACTGGGGTGAGACAATGTATGTGAGCGTGAGAGAGTATGTAAAGAGAGAAAGAAGGCCAGAGAAGGAGAGAGTGAGAGCACGAGCATGTGTGTGAGAGAGAGAATGACAGAGCACGTGCATTGCAAGGTGGGGGCGGTGGGAGGAGAGAGAATGGCAGAAGGAAAAGAGAGAGAGAGGTAGGTAGAGAGGGTGACAGGAGAGAAAAAGTGCAGGAGGGAGACAGAGGAGACAGTGAGGGTGCACAGTGGAGAGAGATCAAATTTATTGTGTATTCTTTTCTTTCTATTTCATCTTCAACGTACACTTTTTAATTGCTAAATAATATGTTACATATTTATGGTGTACATATGGCATTTTGTTAAATGCATAGAATGTGCAATGATCAAGTCAGGGTATTGGGGGCCATCCATCTCCTTGAATATTACATCTCTGGGTTGGGTTCAAGTTCTGTCTTCTGGCTGCTTTGAAATCTATAGTACATTCTTTGTGATTATAGTTTCCACACTCTTCTATCAAACATTAGATTTTATATCTTCTCTCTAACTGAGTATTTGTATCCGTGAACCAATGGAAGGCTGCTTGCCTCGCCCGGAGTTCAGACACGCCCATCTCCCTCCCCGCTGGAAAATTTACATGACGTCAATCATCCAGCTCGGCCGTGGGAATCCCCTCTGCACGCAGCGCTTGGCCCGCTCAGCGGAAGTCCCGCCTACCTACCAATAGCAGCTCACCCCGTCCACATCCTGTTTCTCCAAATCCTCCACTCCCTATAAACCCCCGCTCCGGAGAGGAGTCAGGCGCCTTCCCCGGCCACTCTCCCCGGGACCACGGATCCTCGCCCGGGAGCTGAATAAATTGGCATCTAATTTTCTTGTGCTGGCCTCAGTTTCCTCATTTTTAACTCAGCAATAAACCTTCAGAGAATAAACTTGACAAGCCACAGCTCTTAACCCCACTGTTTCCCCTCCCCACGCGCTTCCCAGCCTCAGGCATCTGTCCTTCTATTCTCTACCTCCACGAGATCCGTGGTTTTGGCTCCTACCTGTGAATGAGAATGCGCAGTGCTTGTCTTTCTGTACCTGGCTTATTTTTTCACGTAACTTAATGACCTTCAGTTCCATCCAAGTTCTGGCAAATTACATCATCTTCTTTTTTCTGGCCAAATAGTTTTCCGTTGTGATATACACCGTATTTTCTTTATTCATCTGCTGGTAGACAGGTTGGTTCTGTTATCTTTGCTATTTTTGTGAATAGTGCTTCCATAAATGTGCAAATGTAGTTACCCCTTTTACGTACTAATTTTTTTCCCATTGGATAAATACCTAGCAGAAGGATTGCTGAATCATATGGTAGTTCTAGTTTCAGTTTTCTGGCAAGCTTCCATACTGTTTTCCATAGCAGCTGTACTAATTTACATTTCTACAAACAACATGTAAGAGTCCCTTTTTCTCCCCATTCTCACTCACATCTGTTCTTTTCTGCTTTTTAATATGGCCATTCTAACTGGGGCAAGATAATACTGTGATTTTAATTTGCGTTTTCCTGATTAGTGATGCTGAGCATTTTTTTCATAAACCTGTTGGCCATTCCTGTGTCTTCTTTGGGGGAATGTCTATTCATGTCCTTTGCCCCAGTTTTTAATGGGATGATTTCTTTTGTTCTGTTGAGCTTGAGTTCCCTGCATATTCTGGATAATCAGTCCCTTGTTGGATAAATAGTTTTCAAATATGTTCTCCCATTCAACAGGTTGTCTCTGCCCTCTGTGGATTATTTCGTTTACTGTACAGAAGTTCGATCTGCTTTTCAGACCCATAGTCCCATTTGTCTGTTTTTATTTTTGTTGCCTGTGCTTTTGAGGTTTTGACCATAAAATCTGTGCCTAGACCAACATCCTGAAATGCTTTCCCTATTCAACATATACTTTATTATGAGGTCTGTTTGAGTCACTTTCTTCTTTGGCTTAGAACTTTTCTGTTTTTGCCTACAAATTTGACATATATGATATTGTCAAGTATCATAAATGGGGTGGCTTAATAAACAACAAACACTTATTCCTTAGTTCTAGAGGATCTGAAGTTCAAGACCAAGATGCTAGCAGATTTGGCACCCAGCGAGGGCCCTTCCTGTTGCTGCGACCTCACCTGGTGGAAAAGACAAGTGGCTTCTCTCAGGCCCCTTTAAAAGGGCACAAATCATATGCATGAGAGTTTTCTCCTCAGGACCGAATCCCCTCCAAAGGAGCCCGAGTTCCTAATGCTGTCACCTAGGGAGTTAGGATTTTAACTAATAAACTGTGGGCCTAAGTAAACAGTCAGACCATAGAGCTTTTCTCAACTATTTTTATTAAATCATTATATGGGTAACATAATCTTTAAGTAATGACTGTTTGGAAATAGCTTTCTTTCCTTCTGTCAAATACAAGTATACTTTAAAGCTGTTGTGATTCAGTTCCAGACCACCTCAATAAAGTGACTAACACAATAAAGCAAATCACATTCGTGTTTTGTTTCCCAGTGCATATAAAAGTTACGTCTAGACTATAGTATATTAAGTATGCAATCACATTATGCCAGAAAAAGAACAAAGCAAATATCTTAATTTAAAAATATTTTATGGCTAAAAAATGCCAATGCTCACATGAGCCTTCAACAAGTTGCAATGTTTGTGCTGGTGAAGGGTCTTGTCTTGATGACAGTGGCTGCTGGCCACTTGGTGAAAGTTAAAATGGCTGCGGTAATGTCTTAATAGAACAATACGGTTCGCTGCATTGATTGGCTCGTTTCACGAAAGAGTCTTCTGCAGCACGGAATGCTGTTTGATAACACTTTGCCCACATTAGAACTTCTTTCAAAATTGCAGTCAGTTCTCTGACTGCTGTTGCTTTATCAACTAAATTTATGTAACATTCTAACTCCTTTGTTCATTTCAACAACGTTCACAGTATCTTCACCAGGAGGAGACTTTATCCTAAAAAGCCACTTACTTTGTGTATCCATAAGAAGCAACTCCTCATGCATTCGGGTCAATCATGAGATTGCAGCAATCCAGTCACATCTTCAGGCTTCACTTCTAATTCAGTCCTCCTGCCGTTTCCACCACATCTACAGCTACTTCCTCCGTTGGAGTCTTGAGCCCCTCAAAGTCACACATTGCTGAGGGAGTCCCAGCTACTCGGGAGGCTAAGGCAGGAGAATTGCTTGAACCCGGGAGGCGGAGGTTTTGTATTCATTTGCCTGAAAATGCCTCTTTTGTTTTTATTCTGAGATGGTATTTTAACCAAGCAAATAATTCTAGGTCGTTTTATCTCAGCAATGTGAAGATAGTTTGTTTTTCTTTTTTTACTGTTATACTCAGTTTAATGAGATTCCACCATCCTCCCATCTAGATATAGGAAATTGATTGATGATAATGTATCTTTCGTTACAAACCTAATACAGGTGTTCACCCTGCCAGGTATGCCCAACCTCACTCATTTCTTTCTTTCTTTGTAATTGTACTTTAAGTTCTGGGGTACATGTGCAGATCTTGCAGGATTGTTGCATAGGCGCACACATGCCATGGTGGTTCACTGCCTCCATCCCCCGTCACCTACATCAGGCATTTCTCCCAGTGTTTTCCTTCCCTAACCTCCCCATCTCCCACTGTCCCTCCCCTGCCCCCCACCCCCCACCAGAAATGGAACAGACAGAGGCCTTGGAAGTAACGCGACACGTCTACAACCATCTGATCTTTGACAAACCTGACAAAAACAAGCAATGGGGAAAGGAGTCCCTGTTTAATAAATGGTGTTGGGAAAACTGGCTAGCCACGTGCAGAAAGCTGAAACTGGACCCCTTCCTGACACCTTACACTACAATTAACTCCAGATGGATTAAAGATTTAAACAGAAGGTATTTTATTTTCAGCCTTCCATTTGCTGTTGAGAAATCAGCTCTCAGTATAAATGTTATTCCTTTTGGGTCATGTGGTTTATTTACTTTTTTCTTTATGTCTAAAGATTTTTCTCTTGGTGATTGGTCCTCTGAAATTTTACAATGATATGTTTAGGTGGGGATTTCTTTTTATTTGCCCTGTTTGGAAATCACTACTTCCTGAAACTTGTTTTCATATCGTGTCATCATTAATTTTAGAACATTGTCAGCTATTGAATTCTCAGCTAATTAAGTACTATATCTCACCCATTCTCCCTATTTTATTTTTTCATATTTTCTGTCTTTTTGTTCTTCTCTACTACATATTTATCATTATTATATATTTCAATAGTTTTTGGGGTACATGTGGTTTTTGGTTGCATGGATGAGTTCTTTAGAGTTCTTCAGTGAGATTTTATTGCTTCCTCACCCAAGCAGCGTATGCTGCACCCAATATGTCATCTTTTATCCCTTATCCCCCTGCAACCTCCCCCCACCTCCTTAATCGCCGAAGCCCATTATATCACTGTATGTTTTTCATCCCCAAAGCTTAGCTCCCACTTTTCAGTGAAAATATAAGGTATTTGGTTTTCCATTCCTATGTTACTTCACCTAGAATTAACCTCCAGCTCCAGCCAAGCGCTGTATACCTTAGATCTATATTCCATTCCACAAATTTTCTTTTCATTGTGTTTAATCTGATTAACCCATCATATCATGTTTGTTTGTTTTTTTTTTTTAGAGACAGAGTCTTGCTCTGTCATCCAGGCTGGAGTGCAGTGGCAGGATCTCGGCTCACGGCAACCTCTGCCTCCCAGGTTCCGGCCATTTTCCTGACTTCACCTCTCGAGTAGCTGGATTACAGGCGCACACCAACACAGCCTTCTAACTTTTTACGTTTTTGGTAGAAACAAGGTTTCACCATGTTGGCCAGGCTGGTCTCAAACTCCTGACCTCAAGTGATCTGCCCACCTCGACCTCCCAAAGTGCTGAGATTACAGGTGTGAGTCACCGTGCCTGGCCATTGTTTTTTTTTTGTTTTTTGTTTTTTGAGACAGGGTCTTGCTCTGTCCCCCAGGCTGGAGTGCAGTAGCGCAATGATCTCAGCTCACTGCAAACTCTGCCTCCTAGACTCAAGTGATTCTCCCACCTCAGCCTCCAAAGTATGTGGAACTATAGGAACCACATATGGCAAATTTTTGTGTTTTTTGTAGAGAGGGGGTTTCGCCATGTTGCTCAGGCTGCTCTTGAACCCTTGGGTTCAAGAGATCCTCCTGTATCTCTTGGGATGACAGGTGTGAGCCACCACGCCTGGCAATTTCTTATTGCTACTAGAACACAGATTTGATGGCTTAAAGCAATACACACTTAGGATCTTACAGTTCTGTAGTTCAGAATTTCAGCATCTCTTTCCACGACCTTTCCATCCTTTAGAAATTGTTCACATTCCTTGGGTCATGGCCTCGAACTCCATCGGAAAGGCTGGCAGCTACAGGTGAGTTCTTCTCATGGCTTTCCCTCTTCCACCTCCAAGCACTCTGGAATTACTTTGGCCCCACCCAGATAATCCAGGATAATCTCCTATTTTAAGGCCATCTGATTAGCAAAACTAATTCCATCTTCTACTTTAATTTCTCTTTTTATATCACACATTTGCAGGTTCCAGGAGTTAGGATGTAGACATCTTTGGGAAAGCATTATTCTTTCTTCTCATCCACTGACTTTTTAATTTCAGTGATTTAATATCTCAGGACTAAAAGTTTATTTGGTTTTTTAAAGGCTGCCTTTTCATTTCTTATAATATCTTTTTATTTATTTATTTATTTATTTATTTATTTATTTATTTATTTATTTTTTGAGACTGAGTTTCACTGTGCTGCCCAGGCTGGAGCGCAGTGGCACAACCTCGGCTCACTGCAACCTCTGCCTCCCAGGCTCAAGGAATTCTCCGGCCTCAGCCTCCTGAGTAGCTGGGACTACAGAACGTGCCACCATGCCCAGCTAATTTGTTGTATTTTTAGTAGAGACGGGGTTTCACTGTGTTAGCCAGGATGGTCTCGATTTGCTGACCTCATGATCCACCTGCCTGTGCTTCCCAAAGTGCTGGGATTACAGGCGTGAGCCACCGCGCTCAGCCTAATATCTCATTCTTAGTTTATGTTTTCAGTTCCCTTTTATAAATATGTAAATATACTTCTAATATTTTCAATCCGATGCTTCCAATCCGAAGACTTAAGGGTCTAATACCGCTATTTGTCACTCCTAATCTTTCAAGGTAAGAATAAGAAAAAGCATAAGGTGCTTTGGGAAATATAAAAGGGCATTAGGTATATTCCTCTTTTTTTATAGACAGAGTCTCACTCTGAGTGCAGTGGCACTATCTCGGCTCACTGCAACTTCTACCTCCTGGGTTCAAGAGATCCTCCTGCCTTAGCGTCCTAAGTAGCTGGGATTACAGGCTGATGCCACCATGCCCAACTAATTTTTGTATTTTTAGTAGAGATGGGTTTCACCATGTTGGTCAGGCTGGTTTTGAACTCCGGACCTCGTGATCCGCCCACCACGGCCTCCCAAGGTGCTGGGATCACAGGCGTGAGCCATCATGCCTGGCCCACTGGTATATTCTTGTAGGTCAGAGGACAATTCCCAGGAGCAATAATGCTAACTAAAGTAAGTTTATAGAATGAGTTAATACTCGTAGGCAGGAATTAAGTGTGTCCAGAGAAAACAGTATAAACAAAGGCACAGAGCCCTGAAACGTATGGCGAATGATGTGAACTAGGAGCAGCCTGGTGTTAGTAGGACAAATGAAAAAAGAAAGGACAAAGGAAATGGGGCTGGAAAGGTTGGCAGACTTGTAATTCGGGTCCACAGCATCACATGCAACTTACTCTATTGACGATGAAGATTGCTGAACGATTTTAGGCAGGGAATGATATAGTCATATTTGGAGTATTAAATACCCTACACATTTTTGCTTTTTTATATTGTTTTGCTTTACTTAACCAAACATGGTTTCTTTTCTTTTTTTTTTTTTTTTGAGATGGAGTTTCGCTCTTGTTACCCAGGCTGGAGTGCAATGGCGCGATCTCGGCTCACCGCAACCTCCGCCTCCTGGGTTCAGGCAATTCTCCTGCCTCAGCCTCCTGAGTAGCTGGGATTACAGGCACGTGCCACCATGCCCAGCTAATTTTTTTTTGTATTTTTAGTAGAGACGGGGTTTCACCATGTTGACGAGGATGGTCTCGATCTCTCGACCTCGTGATCCACCCGCCTTGGCCTCCCAAAGTGCTGGGATTACAGGCTTGAGCCACCGCGCCCGGCCCCAAACATGGTTTCTTTCTAGCTGTCAATTTAATTCATTTACACTTACTGATTAATTACACATTGCCTTTTTTCTACTGTTCTGCTTTTTTACATCAATCTGTGTCATTTTTTCCTCCTTTCCTGAGTTGTTGTTAAATTGGTTATTTGTATCTTCCCTCAAAAAAGATGAAGAATCATGTCTTGGTCTCATCCCCAGCCATATCCTCTCCCCATAACAACAGTGTATGGAAAGACAGTGGGATACTATTTTCAACTATTGAAGGAAAATAATTCTTTTTTCCTTTTTGAAAGTTGATACAAATGTATGGGGCACATGTGAAAATGAGCTACAGGTATAAAATGCATAGTGATCAAGTCAGGGTATTTAGGCTGTCCATCACCCTAGTGAAATACATTTTTGTTAAGTACAGTCACCTTACTCTGCTCTGGAACATCAAATTTATTCATTCTCTTATTTTATGTTCATACCCATTAATCCCCTTCTCGTCTTCCTCCCTACTCCTCTCACTCTTCCCAGTTCATCTATCTTTCCACTCTCTACCTCCATGTGATCAAACTTTGTATCTCCCGCAAGTGAGAACCTGTATTTATCTTCTTGTGCCTGGCTTATTTCACTTAAGGTCATGACTTCCAGTTCCATCTGTGTTTCTGCAGATGACATTTTATTCTTTATGGCCAAACAGTATTCCATCGTGTGTATGTACCGCATGTTTCTCTATTCATCTTCTGATGGACACTTACGTTGATTCCATGCTCTGTTTTTGTGAATACTGCTGCAATAATATGTGAGTGCAAGTATTCCTCTGATACATTGCTTGATTTTCCTTTAAGTAGATACCTTGTAGTGGGATTGCTAGATTAAATGGTAATTCTATGTTGAGATTTTTGAGAAATCTCTAGTTTTCCACAGTGGTTGTACTAGTTTACATTCCCATCTACAGTGAATAAGAGTTCCCCTTTCTCTGCATTCTTGCCAGTGTGTGTGTGCATGTATGTGTGTGTGCGCGCGTGTGTGTGCATGTGTGTGCATGTATGTGTGTGTGTGTGCGTGTGTGTGTCTTTTTAATGATAGCCCTTCTGACTAGGGTAAGATTTTTTTCATTGTCGTTTTGATTTGCATTTACCTGATGATTAGTAATGCTGAGCATTTTTCTTTTACCTCTCAGCCGTTTGTATGTCTTCTTTTGAGAGATGTCTATTTTGTCCTCTGCCCACTTCTTAGTGTTTTGTTGTTGTTTGTTTAACTGTTGAGTTGCTTGAGTTCCTTGTGTGTTCTGGATATTAGTCCCTGTCAAATGAATAGTTCGCAAATACTTTCTCCCGTTTAATAGGTTGTCTGTTACTTGCTTTGCTGTAGAGCAGCTTTTGTGTTTGGTTCTGTTGCCTGTGCTTTTGAGGTCCTAAGTCATACATTCTCTGCCTAGAACAATGTCCAAGAGAGTTTGCCCTAGATTTGCCTCTAGTATTTTTATAGCTCTTTGTCTTATGTTTAAGTCTTTAATGCATTTTGAATTTATTTTGCATGTGGCGAGAGGTAAGGGGTCTGGTTTCATTTCATGTGGCTATCCAATTTTTCTAGCACTATTTATTGAAGATGGTGTTTTTTCCACCCAGGGTGAGGTTTTGTTGGCTTTATTGAAGATCAGCTGGCTGCAAATACTTGGCTTTACTTCTGGATCCTCTATTCTGTTCCATTGGTCTATGCATTTATTTTTATACTAATACCATGCTGTTTTGGTTATACAGATTTGTAATATATTTAGAAGTCAGGTTATGTGATGTCTCCGTTTGGGGTTTTTGCTCATGATTGCTGGAGAAGAACTTTGAAACAAATTTCATATTTAGCCAAAAATTTATTCAAAGGTACATAAATAGTAAAAAGATTCTGAGCTACACTAAGTTCCTGAAGTGGGGTGAAGGAGTGAGACATGTTAGCAAGGTAGGTAAGAGGCCAGGGCAGCATCTGCTCGTTCTATTTCTCTTAAATAGTTCCTCCAAAAATGTTTTTAAAATGAGTCTTTTGTGGCAAAACCGCTGCGACTTTTGGAGATGTCACTATAATATGTCTAGGTATGGGTTCTTACCTCCAAACACTGTCAATTTCAACTAGTTTAATCTTTAATTATGAGAAATTTGTCTCCAATATTTATTATACATATTCATCTCCATTTTAATATTTCTGTCCTGTATAATGCTATTATCCAGATGTTGTCATGTCTGCTATCCTCCTATATGTGATTGTTTTCCATTTTCCTTTTTCAAAATTTGTTTTAACTTGACATAAAATTGTATGTATTTATCATATACAACAGGATGTTCTTAAGTGTATATACATTGCAGAATGGTTAAATATAGCTAATTAACAAATGCATTCTCATATATTTGTGATGAGAACACAATATCCACTCTAAACATTTTTCAATAAAATACATCATCATTAATGCCATCCTGCTGTACATTACCAAGATAATGCTGTACATTAGATGCCTTAAACTTCTTTCTCCCGTCTAATTGTAAATACGCACTAATTTCCAACATTTCCCCAACTCCCCCAGCCCACTAACCACCCAAGCCTCTGGTAACCACCATTCTAGTCTCTACTTCTGAGAACTTCTTAGATTCCATATATGAGGGAAATCACATGATATTTTTCTTTCTGTGTCTGGCTTATTTTGCTAAATAACATCGTCCATGTTCATCTATGTTGTCACAAATTACAGGCTGAAGAGTAAGTATCCCATTGTGTATATATGTATTTTCTTTAGCCACTGATGAACACTTAGCTTCCATATCTTAGCTATTGTGAATAACGCTTCACTGAACGAGGGAGAACAGATTTCTTCAGCATACTGATTTCATTTTCTTTGGATATACTATACACTCAGTATTGGGATAGCTGAATCATGTGCTGTCATACGGTATTTCAGTTTTTAATTTTTTGAGGCACTTCCATACTGTTTTCCACAATGGCCATACTAATTTATATTCCTATCTACTGTGTGTAAGAGTTTCCTCTACTTCATATCCTTGCCAACACTTACCTTTTGTCTTTTTGATAACAGCAATTCTAAAAGGAGGTGATATTTCATTGTAGTTTTTTTTTTTTTGAAAGAAAGAGAGAAAGAAAGAAAAAAAGAAAATAAAGAAGAGGAGGAAAGAGAAAGAGGAAGAGGGAGAGAGAACAGGGGTGTTGCTTTATTGCCCGGGCTAGAATGCAGTCTAAAAATGGGTAAGCCTGTAATTGCGCTTAATAATGGAGACATGAAAAAAATGAGGGAAGAAAATAACAAACAAGCAGCCAACCAATATTTCATTTAAACCTGTAAGTAGGTGTGATGTGGTACTGATTAAGTGTATATTTTGTGTATTTAAAGTGGAGAGTTCTATAAATGTTAATTAAGTTTAATTGTTCCAGATCTGAGTTCAAATCCTGGATATCATTGTCAATTTTCTGTCTAATATTAATGTTGAAGTCTCCCACTATTATTGTGTGGGAGTCTAAGTCTCTTTGTAAGTCTTATATATCTGGGTATTTGTGTATTGGGTGCGTATATATTTAGGATCTTTAGCTCTTCTTGTTGCATTGATCCTTTTATCATTATATAATGTCCTTCTTTGCTTCTTCTGATCTTTGTTGCTTTAAAGACTATTTTATCAGAGGCAAAAATTGCAACTCCTGCTTTTTTTTATTTGGTAATTTTTGCTCTCCATTTGGTTGGTAAATCTTTCTCCATCCCTTTGTTTTGAGTCTTTGTGTATCCTTGAGATGGGTCTGCATGCAGCATACCAATGGGTTTTGGCTTTTTATCCAATTTGCCTGTCTTTGTATTGAAAGATTTAGTCGATTTAAATTTAAAATTAATAATAATATATGTGAGTTTAATACTGCCATTTAATGTTAGCTGGCTGTTTTGCCCATTAGTTAATGTAAATTCTTCATTATATTGATGCTCTTTACTTTTTGGTATTTTTTAGAAAGGCTGATACTGTTTGTTCCTTTATATGTGTAGTGGTTCTTTCAGAAGCTCATGTAAAGCAGGCCTGGTGGTGATGAAATCTTTGAGTGCATGCTTGTTCACAAAAGATTTTATTTTTCCTTCGCTTATGAAGCTTAGTTTGGCTGGATGTGAAATTCTGGGTTGAAAGTTCTTTTCTTCAAGGATATTGAATATTGGCCCCCACTCTCTTCTGGCTTGTAGGGTTTCTGCTGTGACATCTGCTGTGAGTCTGATAGGCTTCCCTTTGTGGGTAACCTGACCGACCTCTCTGGCTGCCCTTAGTATTTTCTCCTTCATTTCAACCCTGGTGAATCTGACGATTATGTGCCTTGAGGTTGGTCTTCTTGAGGAATATCTTTGTGATGTTCTCTGTATTACCTGGAGTTGAATATTGTCCTGCCTTGCTAGGTTGGGAAAATTTTCCTGAATAATATCCTGAAGCGTATTTTCCAGCTTGGATTCATTCTCTTCGACACATTCAGGTACACCTATCAAGTGTAGATTAGGTCTTTTCACATAGTCCCATATTTCTTGGAGACTTTGCTCATTCCTTTTTATCCTTTTTTTCTCTAATCTTGTCTTCTCATTTTATTTCATTAAGTTGGTCTTCAACCTCTGATATCCTTTCTCCTGCTTGATCAATTTGGCTGTTAAAACTTGTACATACTTCGTGAAGTTCTCATGTTGTTTTTCAGCTCCATCAATTCACTTATATTCCTCTCTAAATTGTGTTTCTTGTTAACATTTCGTCAAACCTTTTTTCAAAGTTCTTAGTTTCTTTGCACTGGGTTAGAGCAAGTTCTTTTAATTCCCAGAAGTTTCTTATCATCCACCTCTTAAAGCCTGCTTCTGTTAATGAAACACACTCGTTCTCCATCAGGCCTTGATCCATTGCTGATGAGGAACTGTGATCACCTGTAGAGGGAGAGGTGTTCTGATTTTGGGTAACTTTGTCATATATGGTCTTCATTGTGTTGAGGTACAAGCCTTCTATATATTTAGGGCTTTTATCATAAAGGAATTCTGAATTTTGTCAAATGCTTTTTCTGCATCAACTGAAATGATTATAAGGTTGTCGCTCCCTCTGTTAACAGTCTATATTGTTTATTGATTTGTGTATATTGAACCACCCTCAAATTCCTGGGATAAATTGCACTTGATCATGATGGGTGACCATTCTAACGTGTTGTTAAATTTGGTTTGCTGAATTTTGTTGTTGTTGAAGATGTTTACACCTGTGTTCGTCAGGGACACTGGCCTGTGGTTTTCTTTTTCTGTTATGTCCTTGTTTCATTTCGTTATGTTTGGCTTTTGGTATTGGGATAATGCTGACCTTGTAGAGTAAATTTTGACGTATTCCATCTACTTAATTTTTTGTACCAATTTTTTTATTTTTTTATTTTTGTATTATTTTACTTTAGGTGCATACTATATCTGGCATTTCTCCCCATGTTAGCCCTCCCCACTCTCCCCACCCCCCACTGTCTCTCCACTACCCCACCCAACTGCCCCCAGTGTGTGATCCTCCTCTCCCTGAGTCCACATATTCTCATTGTTCAACACCCACCTATGAGTGAGAACATAGGTGTTTGGCTTTCTGTGCTTGTGTCAGTTTACTGAAAATGATGGTTTCCAGATTCATCCAAGTCCCTACAAAGGACACAAACTCATCGTTTTTTTATGGTTGCGTAGTATTCCATGTTGTATATGTACCAAGTTTTCTTTGTCCAGTCTATCATTGATGGGCATTTGGGTTGGTTCCAGGTCTTTGCTATTGTACACAGGACTGCAATGAACATACATGTGCATGTGTCTTTATAGTCCAATGATTTACAGTTCTTTGGGTATATACCCAGTAGGTACTAAGTCTTTAAAGGTTTGGTAGAATTTATGAGTGAAGCCATCTGTTCCTGGGCTTTTCTTTCCCAGAAGGTTTTTTATTACTGGTTTAATCTCCTTTTTATTGGTGTGTTAAATTTTTTTTTTTTTTTTTTTTTTTTTTAAGACAGCATTTTGCTCTGCTGCCCGAGGTGAAGTGTTTTGGTGTGATCATAGCTCGCTGCAGCCTCCAACTCCTGGACTCCAGCAATACTCTCTCAGTCTCCTACTCCTCCTGAGTAGCTGGTACCACAGGTGTGGACCACCACATCCAATATTTTTTCATTTTATTTTTAGTAGAAACAGGGTCTCACTGTGTTGTCCAGGCTGGTCTCTCACTTCAAGGATCAAGTGATCCACCCACCTCGGCCCCCGAAAATGCTCAGGGTACAGGTGTGTACCACTACAGATTTTCTCTTTACAATTCTTGAATTCTGTAATTCTTTATAACATGTCCAGAAATTTACCTGTTTCTTGTAGGTTATCTGATTTACTGTTACATAATTATTCATAAGTTTCTTATGATCCTTTTTTGAGACAGAATAGAATATCACTCTGCAACCAGGCTGGAGTGCAGTGGCTCAATCTCTGCTGACTGCCACCTCCGCCTCCCTGGCACAAGTGATTCTCCTGCCTCGGCCTCCCAAACAGCTGGGACTACAGGTGTACACCACCACACCCAGCTAACGTTTTTGTGTTTTTTTTTTAGTACAGATGGGGTCTCACCATGTTGGTGAGGATGGTCTCCATCTCTTGACCTCATGACCTGCCGACCTCAGCCTCCCAAAGTGCTGGGGTTACAAGCATGAGCCATGGCACCCAGCTTTTTTTTTTTTTTGGATGGAGTTTGCTCTGTTGCCCAGGCTGGAATAAAATGGTATGATTTCAGCTCACTGCAACCTCTGCCTTCTGGCTTCAAGCGATTCGTCTGCCTCATTCTCCCAAGTAGCTGGGATTACAGGTTCCCACCACCACACTTGTCTAATTTTATATTTTTAGTCAAGATGGGGTTTCAGCATGTTGGCCAGGCTGGTCTTGAACTCCTGTCCTGAAGTAATCTGCCTGCCTCAGCCTCCCAAAATGCTGGGATTATAGGCATGAGCCACTGTGCCTGGCCTGGTCCTTTATATTTCTGTAGAATCACTTGCAACGTCTCCTTATCTCTGATTTGGAGTCTGTTTTTCTTAGTCCAGCTAAAGATTTATCTTTTCAAAAACCAACTCTTCATCTTGTTGATCTTCTACAATTTTTAAGTCTCTATTTCATTTATTTCTGCTCTGTTCTTTAATATTTCCTTTCATCTGCTAATTTTGTGTTTAGTTTGTTGTTTTTTCCAGTTCCTTGAAATATAATACAATATTACGTTGTTGTTGTTGATCTTCCTTTTTTCATAATGTGGGCACTTACTGCTATAAACTTCCCACTGACAACTGCCTTTGCTGTATCCCATGGGTTTTAGTATGTGTTCATTTTCATTTGTCTCAAGAAATTCATTCCTCTTTATTTCATTTCAGCCTGGGCAACAGAGTGAGACTGTCTCAAAAAAAAAAAAAAAAAAAAAGCAACTGTTGTAGTCTGACACCATAAAAATGACATTGCTTTCCATATTCTTATTTTATATTAAGATACTTAAACTATCTAGAGTGCTTTATATTCTCCAAATTGATAGCCAGTTATTTTCATATTTCAATTCAACAAAGATTTGAGTGTCAGCTTATTGGTCTGTATGATTCTCAAAGACTTGGCTGTCTAGGTGAGGGTTAATACACCAATGAATAAAATCAGGGCACAACACAGTAAGTTCTATAACCCTAGCTATCACTGGTAGCACTGAGATTACATTTTAGTGGGAATGTAGAAAGTGCCTTTCTGCCTTCTTAAAGACCTCATTTGATAGGGGACAGATGCTGGGAAAAGAATTTAGAGGAGAAAGGCAGTCAAGGAAGACTCACTAGCATGAGGAGACACACCAACATAGGCCCAAGGGAGAAACTGCAGATGTCTTTTGGAAACAAGAAGGCAGATTGTGGGGAAAGGTAAGTAATGCTAGAGGGAGTTTACACAGTCAGCCCCCTGTATCCAAGGCATCTACATCTATGGATTAAATCAACTGTGGATGAAAAATATATTTTTTTAATTCTATCAGTATTGAACATGTACAGATTTTTCCTTGTCATTATTTTCTAAACAATATAGCATGACAACTATTTACATAGTATTTGCATCTTATTAGGTGTTATAAGTAATCTAGAGATAATTTAAAGTATGCAGGACGACATGAGGCTATATACAAATACTATGCCATTTTGTATTTGGGATTTTGGCATCCCCAGATGTTGGTATCCATGGGAGGTCCTGGAACCAATCTACCATGGATACTGAGCAGCAACTGTACTTCAGTTAGTAGGTAGGAAAACAAAGAAAACACAGACCTAGCAAAATAGTTTAAGGCTCAAAAATGGCTGATGCAAGCTGTATTTTAAAAGGTTAATTAGCTTAATAGAATACAGTTTTTATGGGGCAAAAAATAAAAGAAGTTGTATGCTTGTTATAAGATAAAGGAAAATTTATTAACAGTCAAGAAAATATAAGCCTATACTTTAAAAAAATTTCAATAGACTTAAGTCCCTGTCTCAATAAGCGGGATTTTCCTTCTGATGGCTACGAGGCACAAAAGCTGATGTTCAGTCTACAAAAGCTCATCGAAGAATAAAATCTGGTATTTTCCTCGTGGTTCCATCCTCAGAGGGGAGGGGTAGATGGCATCAAAGATACGGTGTGGAAGAAAGAGAACAAACCCTTGGGATAAATAGAATAGACAGCCTCCCTCACTATACCTTCCGAAAGAGTGATACCTCTTTGATAGAAACAGTTGAAGGGATTATAAAAGATAAGGCAGATTTCTGGAAACATAGTAGGGCAGTGTTTTTGACTCTGAAAACTTAAGAGAGGTGGGCAAGCAAATCGGGACACTGCCACTGAGAAGTGACCCCAAACTTAAGGGAGAATGTGCTACATGACGTTTCTGATCTTCCAGCTTACTAGAAGACCAAGGTTCATGGGTCAGGGACTCCATCCAGAGAAAAATTCCACATGACTGAAGCATGGCAGACATTGTAGGGGGGAAAAAAGAAGCCTTTCTCCCCACAAAAGACAACTGTGCCCCTGAAAGGTCAGTCACATTTTTGGAAGTGAGTTCCCTGCTGCGATGCTTCTCTCAGACGTTCAGAAACAGCCCCAGCTAGCCCCATGCACTCTGCCCTCAGAAATGAACACGGCTTTCCAACCTCTTGGAAAGCTTTTGCATGGTGCCCAGTCAAGTTTTCTTTGCATTTGCTAATGCTTCACCCATTTGCACTCTTGACTGCTTCTGAAAGGCACCACAACTCACCTGTGCATTAGGTTAGGTTTCACTACATTCTCCCTTTACGGAGTTCCAATTTTGCTTCCAGTTGTAGGCAAGACTTAAGATATAATTCAGTAAGTTACTGTAATAACCTACATGCTAAGGGTGGTGGGAAGAGTAGTAGACAGGAGGCAGTTAAAATTGATGCAAGTTTTGGGAGAAAAAGAATGTAAGGAATCCAGAGTTTTCGATCAAATAGGTCTACAGCATGATGCTCTATTATCAAAGGGTGAATGCGTGAGAAGAGTCAGAACGGTAAAACACAGGTACCCCCTTCCTTAGAAGACCACGGTCCTGGCTCTGAGCCCAGTAGCCAGGGTTCTCCACACCAAAGCCCAGGACTGAGGCTTTTCATGAGGCCTCCACAGCACTCGAGGTGTTGATGAGAAATTAGACTGGGTGGGGATACTCCGCCATGACTGAGACACACGCAAATGTGAAAAGCCACGACTGAGTCTTCCCTCTATGACTCCTTCTCTGGTGGTTCTCAGTCTCCTGCCCTTCCCAATGTCACCAGTCATTCTGAGATGGGCTTGCACCCTTTTCACAATTCCCTTATTCCTTGAAACTGAATTGGATTTAGTAGCTAGGAGAAAAAAGATCCTGTGGTTTTTCTGAAGTCACATTTGACAAGCTCTAGATCAACGTATTTTCTTCCAGATCTGGATGTTGTGCAGGGCAAAGAGGAGGAGAGGAGGTGCACTACTTGTCTGGAGAAAGAATCTCACTTCTCAGTTTCTCTTCCTGGTTCCATTGTTTTTGGAGTCAAGAGCTGGCTGAAGGTGTTTCCTTCTTCCAGAGCTACCCTGTTCTATGACCTTTCATGTCTCCTTAATCCATATACAGCCTTTCCCTCTGTAAAGTAATCAGTCTGACAGAGGAGAAGAAAACTAGATATAAGGGAAAGAAAGCAATAAATCTATTAGGAATAGAAAATCTATTATTATGCGAATAGCAAGCTGGGGTCACAGGGCTTTCCCAAATAAGTTGTGTTTCCCTGTATTACAGGCACCGAGTCAGAGCAACACATCCAGGAGAACCAAATGACACTCAGAAAAGGGACAATTCCCGAGGCCCAACAGATCCTGATTCCATTTGAAATACTCTGTTGCGGTAGCTCTGAGTAAGTATCTATTAGTTGGTTGCTAAAGACGGGATCTGAGGCTGGGCCAAATGTGAAGGCACCAGCTGACTTGAGGAGGAGGATGAGGACTGTGAATGAAGGACAGCAGGCTTGCTTCTAGGAAAGTAGTATCTGGTAAGGATGCTCAAAGAAAATACATGGCATCGCTTTAAAACCAACTTTACCAAAACGATTCCTTCTCTAGTTTAGTAATCATTGAAATAACTGTCCTAGAAGTAGTATGCTTTAATTCTCTTTCATCATATACATACATTCAATATTGTTAGTATTTATTGCTGTTACTGTTTTCACAGTAGTAAAATTCTTCAGATACTGCTTGAATTGTACATGCACATAAAACCTGGCTTCTCTACTAAGTTTTTTTTAGTGATTTAAATATCTTGAACAGATTTCCGCCAAGATGGCCAAACAGGAACAGCTCTGGTGTCCAATTCCCAGTGAGAGTGACACAGAAGGCGTGTGATCGCCTCATTTCCAACTGAGGTTAGACAGCGGGTGCAGCTCAGGGAGGGTGGGCCGAAGCAGGGTGGAGTGTCGCTTCACCTGGGAAGCACATGGGGCCGGAGAACTCCCTCTCCTAGCCAAGGGAAGCCATTAGGGACTTTTCCTGACACTCTGGCTCAGATACGGTGCTTTTCCCACTGTCTTCACAACCCGCAGATCAGGAGATTCCCTCCATTGCCTACAACACCAGCACCTCGGGTTTCCAGCACAAAACTGGGTGGCCATTTTAGCCACAGTTTTTTTTTCTCATACCACAGTGGCACATAGAATGCCAGCAAGACAGAACTGCTCATTCCCCTGAAAAAGGAGGTTGACATCAGAAAGCCAGGTGACCTGGTTGAGCGACTCCCACACCCATGAAGACCAGCAAGCTAAGATCTACTGGCTTGAAATTCTCAGAGCCAGCACAGCAGTCTGAGCTTGACCTAGGATGTTGAGCTCCATGGGGCAAGGGGTGTCTGCCATTGCCTAGGCTCCGGTAGGCAGTTTTAACCTCGCCTGTGTAAACAAAAGTTGCCGGGAAGTTTACACAGCAACTGGGCGGAACCCACAGCAGCTCAGCAAGGCCTCTGAAGGCAGACTGTCACTAGAATCCCTTGTTGCTTGGCAGGGCATCTCTGAAAAAAGGCAGCAGCCCGTCAGAGACTTATAAATAAAGCCAACACCTTCCTGGGACAGGGCACCTGAGAAAAGGGGTGGTTGTAGATATAGCTTCAGCAGACTTAAACATCTCTGCCCGGCAGCTGTGAAGGGAGCAACGGATCTCCCAGCACAGTATACGTGCTCTTATAGGGACAGACTGCTTCCTCAAGTGACTACCTGACTGGGACACTTCCCAGCAGGGGCTGACAGATGCCTCATACAGGAGAGCTCTGGTTGGCATCTGACAGGTACACTTCTGGGACAAAGCTACCAGAGGAAGAAATAGGCAGCAAACTTTGCCGTTCCAAAGCCACTGCTGGTGGTTCCCAGGCAAGTAGGGTCTAGAGTGAACCTCCAGCAAACTCCAGCAGACCTGAAGCAAAGGGGCCTGAATGTTAGAAGAAAATCTAAAAACAGAAAGAAATAGTTTCAATATCAACAGACTGGACATCCACTCAGAGACCCCATCCAAAGGTCACCAACTTCAAAGACCAAAGGTAGATAAATCCATGAAGATAGGAAGAAACCAGTGCAAAAAGGGTGAAATCTCCAAAAACCAGAATTACTCTTCTTCTCCAAGGGATCACAACTCCTCACCAGCAAGGGAACAAAACTGAATGGAGAATGAGTTTAACAAGCTGACAGAAGCAGGATTCAGAAGGTAGGTAATAACAAACTTCTCCAAGCTAAAAGAGGATGTTCTAACCCACTGGAAGGAAGCTAAGAACCTTCAAAAAAGGTTAGACAAAATGCTAACTAGAATAACCAGTATAGAGATACATACACAACTTGATGGAGCTGAAAAACACAGCACGAGAATTTCGTGAAGCATACACCAGTTTCAATAGCCAAATCGATCAAGCAGAAAAAAGGATATCAGAGATTGAAGATCAACTGAATGAAATAAAGCGAGAAGGCAAGATTAGAAAAAAAGAGAATGAAGGCCAGGCACTGTGACTCATGCCTGTAATCCCAGCTCTTAGGGAGGCAGGGGTGGGAGAATAGCTTGAGCCCAGGAGTTTGAGACCTGCCTGGGTAATATAGCAAGACCCCATTCTCCACAAAAAGGAAAAAAAAAAAAAGAGTGAAAAGAAATGAACAAAGCCTCCAAGAAATATAGGATTATGTGAAAAGACCAAATCTATGTGTGATCAGTTTGCCTAAAAGTGATGGGGAGAATGAACCAAATTTGGAAAATACTCTTCAGGATATTATCCAGGAGAACTTCCCCAATGTAGCAAGGCAGGCTAACATTCAAATTCAGGAAATACAGAGAACACCACAAGGATATTCCTCAAGAAGAGCAACCCCAAGGCACATAAGGATGAGATTCACCAGCGTTGAAATGAAGGGAAAATTGCTAAGGGCAGCCAAAGAGAAAGGTCGGGTTACAGACAAAGGGAAGCCCATTGGATTCACAGTGGATCTCTCAGCAGAAACCCTACAAAGCAAGAAGAGAGTGAGGGCCAATATTCAACATCCTTAAAGAAGAATCTTCAACCCAGAATTTCCTATTCAGCCAAACTAAACTCCATAAGCGAAGGAGAAATAAAATCCTTTATGAACAAGCAAATGCTGAGAGATTTCATCACCACCAGGCCTGCCTTACAAGAAAGGAGCAACCAGTGCCAGCCACTGCAAAAGCATACCAATTGTAAAGACCACACACATTATGAAGAAACTGCATCAACTAACAGGCAAAACAACCAGCTGGTATCAAAATGGCAGGATCAAACTGACACATAACAATATTAACCTTAAATGTATATGGGCTAAATGCCCCAACCACAAGACACTGACTGGCAAATTGGATAAAGTCAAGACCCATTGGTGTGCTGTATTCAGGAGACCCGTCTCATGTGCAAAGACAAATACAGGCTCAAAATAAAGGGATGGGGGAAGATTTACCAAGCAAATGGAAAGAGAGAGAAAAAAAAGGCGGGTGGGGTTGCAATGCTAGCCTCTGATAAAACAGACTTTAAACCAACAAAGACCAAAAGAGACAAAGAAGGGCATTACATAATAATAAAAGGATCAATGCAACAAGAAGAGCTAACTATCCTAAATATAAATGCACCCAATATAGGAGCACCCAAATACAAAAAGCAAGTTCTCAATGACCTACAAAGAGACTTAGACTCCCACACACTAGTAGTGGGAGACTTTAACACCCCACTGTCAATATCAGACAGATCAATGAAACAGAAAATTAACAAGGATATCCAGGACTTGAACTCAGATCTGCACCAAGCAGACCTAATAGACATCTACAGAACTCTCCACCTCAAATCCACTGAATATAAATTCTTCTCAGCGCCTAATTGCACTTATTTTATTCTAAATTTTATTCTAAAATTTACCACATAATTGGAAGTAAAACGCTCCTTTAACAAATGCAAAAGAATGGAAATCTGTTCTTTCAGACCACAGTGCAATAAAATTAGAACTCAGGATTAAGAAACTCACTCAAAACCACACAAACTACATGGAAAAGGAACATTCTGCTCCTGAATGACTACTGGATAAATACTGAAATGAAGGCAGAAATAAAGATGTTCTTCAAAACCAATGACAATGAAGACACAACGTACCAGAATCTCTGAGACACACTTAAAGTGGTGTCTAGAGAGAAACACACAGCACTAAATGCCCACATGAGAAGCAAGGGAAGATCTACAATCGACACTCTATCATCACAATTAAGAAAACTAGAGGAGCAAGAACAAACATATTCAAAAGCTAGCAGAAGACAAGAAATACCTAAGATCAGAGCGGAACTTAAGGAGATAGAGACACACAAAAAAACTTAAAATGAATCAATATATCCAGAAGCTGGTTTTTTGAAAAGATCAACAAAATAGTTAGACTGCTAGCCAGACTAATTAAAAAGAAAAGCGAGAAGAATCGAATAGATGCAATAAAAAGCGATAATGGGGCTATCACCACCAATTCCACAGAAATACAAACTACCACCAGAGATTACTACAAATGACTCTATGCACATAAACCAGTAAATCTAGATGTAATGGATAAATTCCTGGACACTTACACCCTCCCAAGACTATACCAGGAAGACATTGAATCCCTGAACAGACCAATGACAAGGTCTGAAATTGAGGCAGCAATTAATAGCCTACCAACCAAAAAAAGTCCAGGTCCAGATGGGTTCACAGCCAAATTCTACCAGACATACAAAGAGGAGCTGGTACCTTTCCTTCTGAAACTATTCCAAACAATCCAAAAAGAGGGAATACTCCCTAACTCATTTTATGAGACCAACATCATCCTGATACCAAAACTTGGCAGAGACACAACTAAAAAAGAACATTTCAGGCCAATCACCATGATGAACATTGATGCAAAAATCCTCAATAAAATACTGGCAAACCAAATCCAACAGCACATCAAAAAGCTTATCATCATGATCAAGTCGGCTTCATCCCTGGGATGCAAGGCTGGTTCAACAGAAGCAAATCAATAAACATAATCCATCACATAAACAGAACCAAGGACAAAAACCACATGATTATCTCAATAGATGCCGACAAGACCTTTGACAAAATTCAACAGCCCTTTATGCCAAAAACTCTCAATAAACTAGGTATCAATGGAATGTATCTCAAAGTAATAAGAGCTATTTGTGACAAACTCACAGCCAATATCATACTGAATGAGAAAAACTGGAAGCATTCCCTTTGAAAACCAGCACAAGACAAGGATGCGCTCTCTCACCACTCCTATTCAACACATTATTGGAAGTTCTGGCCAAGGGAATCAGGAAAAAAAAAAAAAAGTATTCAATAGGAAAAGAGGTAGTCAAATTGTCTCTATTTGCAGATGGCACCATTGTGTATTTAGAAGACCCCACTGTCTCAATCCAAAATCTCCTTAAGCTGATAAGCAACTTCAGCAAAATCTCAGGATACAAAATCAATGGCAAAAATCAAAAGCATTCCTATACACCAGTAATGGACAAATAGACAAATCATGAGTGAACTGCCATTCACAATTGCTACAAAGAGAATAAAATACCTAAGAATATAAGTAACAAGGGATGTGAAGGACCTCTTCAAGGAGAACTACAAACCACTGCTCAAGGAAATAAGAGAGGACACAAACAGATGGAAAAACATTCCATGCTCATGGTTAGGAAGAATCAATATTGTGAAAATGGCCATACTGCCCAAAGTAATTTATAGATTGAATGCTATCCCCATCAAGCTACCATAGACTTTCTTCATAGAATTGAAAAAAACACCTTAAACTTCATATGAAATCAAAGAAGAGCCCACATAGTCAAGAAATCCTAAGCAAAAACAAACAAAACAACAACAAAAAACAAGCTGGAGGCATCACGCTACCTGACTTCAAACTATACTTCAAGACTGCATTAACCAAAACAGCATGATACTGGCACCAAAACAGAGATAAACACCAATGGAACAGAACAGAGGCCTCAGTAATAACACCACACATCTACAACCATCTGATCTTTGACAAACCTAACAAAACAGGCAACGGTAAATGATTCCCTATTTAACAAATGGTGTTGGAAAAACTGGCTAGCCATATGCAGGAAACTGAAAGTGGACCCCTTCCTTACACGTTATACAAAAGTTAACTCAAGATGGATTAAAGACTTAAACGTAAGACCTAAAACCACAAAAACCCTAGAAATACCTAGGCAATACCATTCAAGACACGGGCATGGGCAAAGACTTCATGACTGAAACACAAAAAGCAATGGCAACAAAAGCCAAAATTGACAAATGCGATCCAATTGAACTAAAGAGCTTCTGCAGAGCAAAAGAAACTGTCATCAGAGTGAACAGGCAACATACAAAATGAAAGAAAGTTTTTACAATCTATCCGTCTGACAAAGGGCTAATATCCAGAATCTACAAGGAACTTAAACAAATTTACAAGAAAAAAAAACAACCTCATCAAAAACTGGGTAAAGAACATGAGCAGACACTTCCCAAAAAAAGACATTTATGGAGGAAACAAACATATGAAAAAAAGCTCAGCATCACTGGTCATAAGAGAAATGCAAATCCAAACCACATTGAGATACCATCTCATGCCAGTTAGGATGGTGATCATTGAAAAATCAGGAGACAACAGATGCTGGAGAGGATGTGGAGAAATAGGAACACTTTTACATTGTTGGTGGGAGTGTAATTAGTTCAACCACTGTGGAAGACAGTGTGATGATTCCTCAAGGATTTAGAAATAGAAATTCCACTTGACTCAGCAATCCCATTACTGGGTATATACCCAAAGGAGTACAAATCATTCTATTATAAAGATACATGCACACATTTGTGGCATTGTTCACATTAGCAAAGACTTGGAACCAACCCAAATGCCTATCAATGATCTACTGGATAAAGAAAATGTGGCACATATATACCATGGAATACTCTGCAGCCATAAAAAAGGATGAGTTCATGTCCTCTGCAGGGACATGGATAAAGCTGGAAACCATCATTCTCAGCAAACTGACACAAGAACAGAAAACCAAACACCGCATGTTCTCACTCGTAAGTGGGTGTTGCACAATGAGAACACATGGACACAGTGAGCGGAACATCACACACCAGGGCCTGTCAGGGGGTGGGGGGCTAGGGGAGGGATAGCCAGGGATGGAGGGATGGGGAGGGATAGCATTAGGAGAAATATCTAATGTAGATGACAGGGTACTGGACACAGCAAACCACCATGGCATGAGTATACCTATGTAACAAACCTGCACGTTCTGCACATGTACCCCAGAACTTGAAGTATAATAAAAATAAGTAAGTATCCTGAAGCCCATCACTGAGTGAATTTCCGTCAAATATCTCAGTAAAAAGATGAAGTTTCTGTGCAATTATAGCACTTACGGGTCAATTCTGCTTTTTGTAGTAATTTTGGGACCCGTTATAATAGTTGAAAATATGCTAACTTATACAGCACGGAGGTCATTAGAAGAAAACACTAGTCTAGCTAAAGGAGATCATGACTTCATGGTTAAAATAAATTTCGTACTGCCTTTTAATAACACATCAAAAAGGTTCAGAAATAAAATAGTTCACTTATTTGTTTGCTCACCTATTCATTAAAAGGAAGAGTTTTAATTCTGAGAATTAAACCTTGTTTCAAGGCCTGAAGGATCTCTACAGAAGTGATGTGAAAGATTCAATGTTACCAAGTAACAATTCGTCAATTAATTCTCCCCTTTATGTATCTTTTAATTTATCTACTGGCATCCAGAAATGCTCGGATGTGTTTATCTTGTTGGGTGTACATATTTGATATACACCAGGTAGAAAGTGCGTCTTATTGTGTCTCACTGAAGAGGGGCAGAGTAAAGACTGTGGCAGGAAGAAACTTGGCCGTAGATGAAATGGTGACTCCAGCAAATTTTTCCCTCTTGGGTTGGGGGAACACACGATTAAGATCACGAAAGGATACATGTAAGTTGGGATGCCTCTTGCAGCCAGATGTTTCCGAATAAGGCGCTCAGTACCATACCAGTTAAAACCTTTCGTGGCATGTCCAATCCGTGGAAGATGAACGCTTGCTATTATGAAGAAAAGAACAGACACCTTCACTCATCAAAAATTGATTGACGGTTATAAAACATACATTGGAGAAAATAATTATTGACTGTCCCACTCAAGCACACAATTATAATGTAAAAATATTCTGGGGAAGAATTGTAATAAGAAAAAACAAATTATTCCATTGAACAGAAGTTCTGGAAATACATACAATGGACACAGATTATAACTGGTGGAGGAAAATTAAAATAAGCAAAGATTCTCTAACAAGCCAATCAATTCAATAAACTCTGAGACACACTAGGTTTGGAAACAAAATGAAATTCATTTTTGTCAGAGAACTGTCTGTTACTGCGGACTGTGGCTCTAAGGGATTAAATAAACAGCATTTATCAATTGCATACGATCAAGTTGCTTCATTTCCAGCCCTCTGCTTCCTCATCTGTAAAATCATGATAAAAATACCCAGGGGATGGATACAGCCTACAGAGATACCAGATATTAAAAGTGGTTTGGAAAGGAAAAGGGGCTATGTGAATACAAGATGGTGGGGTGATCATTCCTGTGGTTTGCCTTTACCGTGCATATTAAGTGGGGTCTTGACATTTCTCCCCTCCCTTCAAAAGTCCTATCACATGCCTAGAAACAAATTCATCTACTCTGGAGCACAGGTGGAGGAATTTACCTTTCTTTTTCTTTGCTGCTAAAAATATCTTCTTCAGGCCGACTTCTAGGGCTGCCATCTTAATGCCAGATAGGACATTGGAGCGATCACGATGCTGAGCCACAATCAAGGCCAACTGGAAAGAACCACCATTAGATGACCAACCCGACACGAGACAGCCACACTGTCAGCCAGGTGACGGCCATGGAGGGGGCACAGCCCCTGAAGGGTCACCTGGGCTTGGCTTCGTCTCTTTCAGAAGCTGTGCCTGAACAGCAGTGTCCTACTGTATGTAAGACTTCACGTCCCACCACAATTATTACTTTGTGGTCACTTTATACAAGCTTTCTTTCTTCTTTTAAAATATATTACAACGAGAGAACGAGTCCAAAACACATACTTTCCAAAAGCTCTCAAGGATTAAAAAAAAGAACTTTTCTGAATTGCAGGCATGGAAAAGATCTTAGAGGTTCCTGTATTCCAGTCCTCTGATGACTGAGTCAGCTCCACAACCCCCAGGACAAGCAGTCATTCCATCTCTGTTCACATGATTCCCATGAGGATAAAATGCCAAGTATCTGTCAACCAACGTAACCTAAGTGGAGCTGGATCGTGTCAAGGGAGCTTCCGGGATGACATCACCACAGTCATAGCATAGACGTGGTGCTCTACTCGCTGTCAACAGTTTTCCTGAATCACTGGATTCTGAGTTTCTCAGGCACAGACATTTTGCTGTTCTTCTTTTTTAGCATTTTAGAAATTGCTGAAAGAATGACTCAGCAGAAACCACTTTGTTGTTGGTCACTGTGTAGTTTGGACGTGTGTCCCCTCCAGATCTCATGTTGGGATGTAATCCCCAGTGTTGGAGGTGGGGCCTGGTGAGAGGTATTGGATCATGGGGTGGAATCCTCACGAATGGCTTAGTGCCATACCCTTGCCATAACCCTTGGTGATGAATTCTTGCTCTGGTAAAGTTCACTTGAGATCTAGTGATTTAAAGCAGCATTAGTTCCCTACTCTGTCTTCTTCCTGTTCTTGCCATGTGTGATACACTAGCTTCCCCTTTGCCTTCTGCCATGACTGTAAGCTTCCTGAAGCCCCCACCAGGAGCAAATGTCAGTACCATGCTTCCTGTACAGCATGTAGAACCATGAGCAAATAAATCTCTTTTCTTTATAAATTACCCAGTCTCAGGGAGTTCTTTTATCACAACACGAAAACAGCTTAACACACTCACACAGACCAGCAACCTCAAGAGGATGAGCTTCTCTTTTAGACTGGTTTTGAAATTTCTTCTTAATTCTGGCTTAAAATTTGGAAATGAATCCAGGCCTTGGAGAAAGCCAGGTAGGTGCAGTAAATCAAACTCACTACAGGTATCCCAAATGACACATAAGCAGGAAGGACTCTGATGTGGGCAGAGGACATACGGATTAGTTTCTCTCCCCTGCTTCATTATTGCTGACTAGAAAACACAGTTTTTCATAGAAACTTTCACACGATATGAAACGAAACCCTCGGAGTTTTGAGTCATGCTTTCTTACTCATGCAGTAAATATTTATGGAGCATTTCTTATGAGCCAGTATTATGTGGGGTACTGAGGCTAAGAAGACAAATAGAAACGCTTGTACTTAGGTGGAGCCTTCTGTCTGGACAGTGCTCCAGGGAAGAATGAATGGAACGGTGGGGACAGGGAAAGTGCAGTGGAGGCTATGGCCCAAACTACTTGTTACAGGCTGAACGGTGTCCCCCCAAACTCATATATTGAAGCCCTAAGTCCGGTACCTAATGTGACTGTATTTAGAGACAGGGTCTTTAAGGGGGTGATAAAGTTAAAACAAGGGTGTTAGGGTGAGGCCTGATCCATTCTGAGTGGAATCCTTATAAGAAGGAAAATCTGGACACACAGACGCCAGGGATGTGCATGAGCAGCAAGAAGACCACCATCTGCAAGCCAAGGAGAGAGTCCTCGGGAAAAACCCAACCTGCTGACACCTTGACCTTGGACTTTCTGCCTCCAGAACTGTAAGGGAAGACGTTTCTGCTGTTTAAGCTACCCAGTCTGTGGCAGCCCTAATAAACTAATGCAGTCGTAGGGAGGCCAATGGGGGCAGGAGACGCTTCAAGAGAAGTTGTTGTGAGTCCACTTTGAGTTCTGAAAAGAAATGGGGGTTTTTACTTACCAAATCTTGCCCTTTGTTTCTTGACTCTTTATCATCGATAGGAAATAAAAGGACACCTCCCAAACTCAAGTCTGTGGTAAAACAGAAAGGAGCATCATAAAGAATACCAGGTTCAGCAAGGAATGAATCCTCCTTTATCTTGCCTTTTTCAAATTCAGTTAGGTTTCAGAACCCACCTTCCTTCATAGCCCTTGCTCACTTTCCTGGCTTCAGTCAATACCTTAGCTGGGTACTCACCTCCTTCACTCCTGAATTTTTATGATCTCCTAATTTAATGCTCCTCAAAAGATACCAACAAAGTACCTCTGTAGACATCAGAAAATAAATACGATACCCAGAGGTAGCTGGGGGGCTTGGAGGAGGTAGCATTATGAGCTTGAAACTCCTTTGGAAGTTTTGTGCTTGTCTTAAATCATTCAAATTATTACATTCTACTTTATCTATATAATGTATTTTTCTACCCCATCCAAATAAAGTAAAACTGATAGTAAAGAAAAATGTGCGAATTTAATTCTATGGCTTTACATAAGCTGATGTGAAAGCAGTCAGAATCAAAACAGAGATGCCTGTGTTAAAAACTCTGACAAATATGGCTGAGCTCAGTGACTCACACCTGTAATCCCAGTGCTTTAGGAGGCTGAGATGGGAGGATTGCTGGAACCCAGGGGTCCCAGACTAACCTGGGCAACGAGGAAAGACCCGGTCTCTACAAAACATAAGAAAAAATTAGTTGGGTTTGGTGGTGTGTACCTGTAGTCTTAGCTACTTGGGAGGCTGAGGAAGGAGGATCTCTTGAGCAAAGGAGTTAGAGGCTGTGGTGAGCTAGGATCACGCCAATGCACTCCAGCCTGACAGGATGAGACCCTTTCTCAAAAAATAAAACAAAACTCTGACAAATGGAGCCAGGGAAAGCCATGAAGGGAAGGTGCTAATGCATGAATGCCTGACGACAACAACTATCCCAAAAGATTTTACAAAAACCACAACCTTGCACAAGGGCGCTGGCAACCTTACATAAAAATGATCTTCTGCCAGGGCATCTGCTCATTAACTGCCGCCCAACCTCAGACTGGTGCCATCCTTCTCACTAATCCTTGTAGTCAAAGGTAATTGATTCAAAACAAGTATGTAATCTTTCTCATTCTCCTTAAAAACCTCAGGCTTGGTACAGTGGCGTACGCCTGTAATTCTAGCCCTTGAGGAAGCTGAGGTGGATCACTTGAGCTCTGGAGTTCCAGGCCAGCCTTAGCAACGTGGCAAAACCCTGTGTCTACCAAAAATTCAAAAAAGTAGCCGGGTGTGGTGGTGTGTGCCTGTGGTCCAAGCTACTCGGGAGGCTGAGGCAGAAAGATCACCTGAGCCTGCGAGGTGGAGATGGCAGGAAAGCCAAGGTCGTGCCATCGTACTCCAGATAGTGAGACTCTGTCTCAAAAATAAATAAAACAAACAAACAAAAAGAAACACAAGAAATCAACCTAAATTCATCTTCTTTTATAGCGCCTGTCTGTTGGTTCGGTCGACACCAGTTCGAACTTTTTGTTCAGTCATTCTAAAACATCGCTTGTGCTTTGCCATCCTTTTGGTCAAATCCCCCAAACGACCAGTCCTTACCCGTTCCATTAGGTAAGATTCTACTTAGAATGGCATCTCCCTGGACAAATCACGTGCGGCCTTCTATGACGTGGCCCGAGCCTCCGGTGACAATGAAACTCTCCTGTATTCTGCCTGAACCTTCCACTCTGGCCTGTGTGGCCTGGACACCATCCTTCACACAAAGAAACAGGGCACCTGCCTGGGTCCTTCAATACGGACGGTGAACAGTAGATGTTGTAATGAGCAGTTGGGATCCATTTGCCATTTCTCTCCACCTATTTAAATTCAACCCACCTTTCCAGGCCCAAGACAACTTTCATAACCTCCATGAAGCCTTCCCAGGGAATCCTAGTCCACAGCTTGATCTACTTTCCTGCAACCTGCTTCAATCCTTCTTCAGAGAAAACTGCACACTCCCATCTCCATGTCCTTACTGAGCACTCAGGCCTTGAGTCTGAGCTTCCCACTCACCACAAAGTGCTCCAAGGTCATGTGAGTGACCCTGGTTCAAATCCACGGCCTTTTCCCAACTCATCCTCACGCCGGTGTCCGACACCATGAACTCTGCCTTCCTGACATACTTTCTTCCCTCGTACCTCAAAATACTGCACAAGGTTTCCTAATTTTCTGGCGATTCTTTCTGTCAGAAATTCCATCTTCCTGCCTCAAGTTCTAAGCGGAGGTCTTTCGAGGTCTGTTCTTTGCCTCTCGTTTCTCCATCCTCCCTCTCACATGGTTTCAAACACAGACTCCGAACAGGGACTCCCCAGTCTGCACCCCCAGCTCTGGGGTTCTGCTTTGCCAACTGCCCAATCAGCATCTAGATCTGGATTGACTATTTTGACACACATGAAACCCGTCTTTCATTAACTTGTTTTACTAGAAAAAGTACTCACTCTTTACGTCCTTACCTCCCTTTCTACCATACAGAACTGGGCAGGATTCGGAAAACCGACCTCTAAGGAATCTGGAGGACCCTTCTCTATCAGACAAGGCCCTTCCATCTCCAGAGAACGACCACAATAAGAATTTTCTTCCTCTTGCCACTTTCCTATTTCTGGAGGTAAAGGAGGTATCTTTTCCCCTTCTCTGTGCCAAGGGAAAACACTGTTCAGGCTTCTACGTTCCCCTGGCACCACAGAACTTTATTTCTGTCTCCGGGGAGTGTTACAACCCAGGACATGCTGACCTCATAGCACATCTTCATTCCCCTCAGCACCAAACCCGAGCTCTGGTCAGCACTTTAATGGTGTGTCCAATTTCTCTCCTATACGTCTTTTTCTTGAGACAAAGTCTTGGTCTGTCACTCAGGATGGAGTGCAATGCTGTGATCTCAGCTCACTGAAACCTCTAACCCAGGTTCAAGTGATTCCTGTGCCTCAGCCTCCCCAGTAGTTAGGATTATAGGCATGTGCCACCATGCCTGGCTAATTTTTGTATTTTTTTTTTTTCATAGAGACAGGGTTCGCCATGGTGGTGAGGCTGGTTTGGAATTCCCTGTCTCGTCTTGGCCTTCCAAAGTGCTGGGATCATAGGTGTGAGCCACCACGCCCAGCCTCCCACAGGAATTTAATGTTTTCTTGAGATATTCCTTCATCTTTATTTCAATACTTTTTCTTTTGAATGAAACAGGGTCTCACTCTCACTCAAGCTGTAGTGTAGTGGTGCCGTTACAGCTCACTGCAACCTCAACCTCTTGGGCTCAAGTGAACCTCCCACCTCAGGCTCCTGAGCAGCTGGGACTACAGGCGTGCACCACCACACCCTGCTGATTTTTAAATTTTTTGTACAGACAGAGTCTCACTATGTTGCCCAAGCTGATCTCAAACTCCTGGCCTCAAGCAGTCCTCCTGCCTCAGCCTCTCAAAGTCTAGGATTACAAGCAAAGGCCACTGTGTCCGGCCCATTCCAATACTTTAACATGTACGCAGGGATCGACACTTCTCAGAATACACACATTCATTATGCTCACTTCAGTTCCATGAAGTAGGTAGAATAAGTATTAGTCACAAATCACAGATGAGGAAATAGGTAAGGGAATGCCTTGAAGTCACAGAACAAGCAGCTAAGTTACAACAATTCAGTTCCCAACCAGTTATTCTGATTTCTTACCTAGGGCTGTGTAACCCTCACGATACTAAGTGCCTCTCTTACTCCATCCTAAACCCCTCCTTCTGCTTTGCTTCTTACCTTTCATTTTCCCAGCCAGCTCATATATTCTTCTTGGCTCAGCGGATCGTTTTTCCAGAGCTGTAAATAAACCACCTCTGCCCCAGTGGCCAGAGTCATCTGATTGAAGAAACAGAAAATTTTCAGTCCAGTCCAGAATTTAGAAAAACAAGGGCACACAAAAGGGCTTGTGGAAGAATGATTTTTTCAAAGGGAAAAAAAACAAAACATCTGATCTCCTAGGAATATCTCAGGTTGGACTTGCCAAATATGGTTATGTTTTCTGGAAGATATACCTGGGGCCATCGTACCAGGAAAGCGTCTCAAAAACTAGTGTTCTGAATGAGCAAAATCTCTGTGGTGCATCTGTGACTCCTGGGAGATGACTGTGCAAGGATGGAGAATAGATGGAACATTGCAGAGTGAGGAGAAGCACTGGTTATGCAACAGCACACAGGCAAGGACGAGGAAAGGTTAAATGACTGATTCAAGCTGGTATTAACCGAGCTGCTTCGTATCTCAGTATTTACAGTCATTTATTCATACTACAAATGTTTTTTAGCATGTATTATGTGTCAGGCATTGTTCTGGACACGAGTCACAGCAGTCAACGAAAAAAAAAGCCCTGCTTCCATGAAGCAGACTTTTAATTCAACAGTCAAATAAACAAATACGCAGGTAATATGTGAGGTGGGACAGGTGTGATAAAGGAAAATATGGGAGAAGGGACAGGAGATAAGAGAGGGAGGATGGGGCCTGTTTTATATGAGGTGATCACAGAGGATCTCTCTGAGAAACAGACATTTGAATGACACTTGATGTGGTTATTTGGGAAGAGGGTTTTAGGCAGATGAAGTAAAAAGTACAAAGGTCAAGCAAGGGAACAAGCTTGAAGTTTCGTTTTTTCTCAAAGGATTTGCCTTACCAATGTCATTTCATTCCACCCTCTTAAAAACCTTGTGCAGAGGATAAGGCAGATATAAATAAGAAAGTTAAAGTTGAGAGATTAGATAACTAAACCAGGTAAATGAGAGAGCCAAGAGTGAAATGATTCTGGAATATTCCTGACTCTAAAATTCAAACTTTTCTGACTACACAATACTGCACTGGGAGCATCACCCCTGGGTCAGGGTTCTGCCCCACCCACCCCAGTGCTTGGCACCGTAAGGATTGAGGCCCCCATCCCCAGCCATACCACTTCTCGTACCTACGCAGTGCACGATGAGAGCATCCTCGACCCCAGCCTGAGGGTGGGTGACATCACCACTAACATACATGAGGGAGGTAGCCTCTGGGTCTTGGTAATCCAGCTCAGCAGAACTCTCATCTTCCCCATTCTCAAGGTCCTCTGGCTCGCTCTCCTCGGACGGCAGGCAGAAGGACTGGTAATTGTTGGATTCCCACCAGGCCATCCTTTAGCAGGCCAGAGAGAAAAGGAATCAACCCAGACAAACACAATTTCCCTTGGAGCACATTTCATACTGTTGTTCACAAACAATATCTGCCAAGTAGAAATGCTATTAGAAACTTATCCTGGGCTGGGTGCGGTGGCTCAAGCCTGTATTCCCAGCACTTTGGGAGGCCGAGGCAGGTGGATCATGAGGTCAAGAGATCGAGACCATCCTGGTCAAAATGGTGAAACTCCGTCTCTACTAAAAATACAAAAAATTAGCTGGGCATGGTGGCACGCGCCTGTAATACCAGCTACTTAGGAGGCTGAGGCAGGAGAATTGCCTGAACCCAGGAGGTGGAGGTTGCGGTAAGCCGAGATCACACCATTGCACTCCAGCCAGGGTAACAAGAGCGAAACTCCGTCTCAAAAACAAAAAAAAAAAGAAACTTATCCTGACTGAAGTTTTCTGCTTTTTTGTAAATAAACAAGACTTACTGACTAGGCCAACTGCTTCCTGACTACAATTCAATAATGAGCACTCACTGAATGTTACTGTGTTTAAGAATATCACTAAAAGAGATTGTTCAAGTAAACTACTCTATGTCACACAGCTACAATAGAATCTTAGAATTTTCTGGTTTCGGCCAGGCATGGTAGCTCATGCCTGTAATCCCAGCACTTTGGACGTCAAGGCAGAAAGACAGCTTGGGTTCAGGGGCTTGAGGCAAGCCTGGGCAACACAATGAGACTGTCTCTACAAATAAGAAAAAAATTAGCCACCCACGATGGCACACACCTGTGGTCCCAGCTACTAGGGAGGTTATGGTGGGTAGATCACTGGAGCATGGGAGGTCGAGGCTGCAGTGAGCAGTGACTGTACCCACTGTACTCTGGCCTGCGTAACAGAGCAAGAATCCGTCTCAAAAAAAAAAAAAAAAAAAATCTAATTTCAATGGAATCCATCTTCCCTGCCTTAGGCACTTGGGACTTTTCACTTACATACAGTAAGCATTAAAAAAAGTATTCTGTTACCAATAGGAACAAGCTTAAAAGAAATCTTCTGTATTTTTAAAGTGATGTTCGACTGCAGTCTCACTACGTTAGGGACTCCGTTACCAACGGTGGTCCCCAGCTTGGGTGACGCACACCTACTTTTTCTTACGTTGAGCGTCTTCCTTTTGCCTCTCCTTCTCCTCTATGAGTCTCCTTCTCTTGGCGGCTGCCTCTTGTCTTTTCTTCTGTCTGTCCTCCAGCTCTTCCGGGCTCAGAACCCGCTTCCTTTTGGTAGGTCCCTCCACAAGGCCTGGGATGAGAACCTAGAGGAGGAACAAGAGCCATCACCAGGGTCAAGAATGTTCCTCCCTAAGTTTCATGATCCCTACAGCACACGGTACAGAAGAAATATGCTTACTATTTCGCAGAACACTGCATCTCCACCCGCCCTGCACGGTGGGAACCGAAGGCAAAGCACTTGAAGGCACAGTTCGTATCACACACTTCACAGGCACAGGGACCAGGATACCCTGCTCTTCACTCAGCCACAGCACTGACATGGTGGAAACAGTCATTTTGATTCATTTCATTAGGAATAAGGTACTTCAGAAAAGGAACTTTTTTCCTTGGCTGAAAGCATACCCTGAAGGATGCCACTTTAAGCCATTTTTAATGGAACTCTTTCTGCAATGTATTATGTCGTTTTGTTATGACTGTATTTCAATCATGATTATCTTAGTAATAGCTAGCATTTAATGGGCACTTATGAACTGCCAAACACTGTGAACATTACATGTATCACTTATGATTGCTATCCTCTCTTAGTGCCACAGGGTCATAATGACCAACAGCAGGATACAGTATTTTGGTATAATACAGGGGTACCTTTAGGGCTGATTTGGATGGACACGGCTGCTTTCACCTGCACTAAATCGTACAATATATTCTCTCCTTCACGTTTTTCTATGCTGACTTTTTACCACAGTTTGTACACTAGGATATGGTTAATTATACTAACATTTCAGCAAACACATACTTATTTCTTGACAAGTTATTCTACGAGAACAAAATGATGCCAGCATCATTCTGTTTTGTTTTGTTTTCTTAGAACGAGAGTTTGGAAGAACATCTTTGAAATAAATTGGCCGGGCGTGGTGGCTCACGCCTGTAATCCCAGCACTTTGGGAGGCCGAGGCGAGTGGATCACGAGGTCAAGAGATCGAGACCATCCTGGTCAACATGATGAAACTCCGTCTCTACTAAACATACAAAAAATTAGCTGGGCATGGTGGCACGTGCCTGTAATCACAGCTACTCAGGAGGCTGAGGCAGGAGAATTGCCTGAACCCAGGAGGTGGAGGTTGCGGTGAGCCAAGACCACGCCATTGCACTCCAGCCTGGGTAACAAGAGCGAAACTCTATCTCAAAAAAAGAAAAAAAAAAAGAAAGAAAGTAACAGTTCTTACATTGCCTTTATTTCGGAGTGATCGGCCCTCTTGCGTAGTTTTCTCCAAAAGGGTTTTCTGAAGGTTTACCAGTTGTTCAAAGGATTTTCTGTCTTCCTTACTGGGCTCTTTAGAATAATCTTTCCCTTCAAATAAGTACATATGATTTTCTAACAACATAAAACACAAAGAGAGAAATGTTAGATACCAAGGAAAAACAGATCAATGCTATTCAAAGCAATAACTAGAGTGGATAAGAAAACAGCCTATATTCTAAATGAGCTAAGACTGGATGAAGGTATTTCGTTTCTCATCCCACTGACACTGAAGAAAGTGGGTTCTACATCAGGATACCATGTGTTTACTTTTCCAAGGGGACAGCATGGCTTAAATCCCTTCAGTTCACCTCTAGATGGTTTGTGACTCTCCGATGGATTCCTTCATTTATTCCTCATTCGTTCATTCGTTCACTCCCAAGTATTCCTCAGCACAAATCTCGGTGACATTAAGATCATCTAATAAAATCTATACATTTTATTCCAAATACACTTTTAGTATTCAACTTGGCAAATCTAAAAATCATAAAAATAATCCCTTGGATTTACAATATTCCTTATAGATCTCATCAAGCATCTTCATGATCCTCATCACAATCCCGGTAATATAACTAATCCTACTTTTGAAAGGGGAAACTGAGACTTGGGCAGAAATTAAGGGACTCTCTAACTCTCACTGGTAATAAATGAAGAGGCAGGATTTTCTGATTCTAAGGCCAGTGTGCTCTTTTCAGTATGTAACTGTGTCTCTAGAACGGTGGAGAGAGAACATGCTAGAAAATAATAATTATTGTAATAACAATAGCAATGAAGATAATAGTGTAATTTTGAATAGTACTGCATGCTATCAGATCACTTCCACAACTATTCTCGTGTCTGATCTTTCCAACTGTGTAAAAGAGTAGAGTAGACATTAATAGGACCATTCTACAGATGAGAACATAAAGGCTCAAAGAGGCTGAGTGATCTGCCAAGATCATGAATAAAGTGATTAAGAAAAGTCAGGACCAGTCCAGACTAGCAACCACAGATAGTTAAGATAATGATTCAACAGGGAAGCATATTTAGTAGCACATGTTACCAAATCATGTATTTTCACAACATTTGTGAAATCTGCTATGTTTTCCCTAGAGAGTATGAAAGCAAAACATTTTCATTCTCAAGAGATCAATTGCTTCACACTTGTACTCAAATCTAACCAGCTGTAGTTCTAATTGGCATTGCTAATTAAATCAGCAGGGGGCTTTCGATGAAGCACTCTATCAACAAGTACAAGAAAAACAGAGCTGAGAAGTGTCAACTATGATCAACATATGTAGCTTCACACTGCACGTGATTCTCAACTTCCAAACATGCTTTTTAAAAAAACCCTGGCATTCGAGATAAAGCAACCTTGTTTTTTATCTAATTCTGATGGGGGCCATGTGAATTACCAATCTTTCCTGTCCGTTTATATTCTCTGTAATCATGCTCCCTATCTTCACTCTGTCACCACAACAGGCCTGGACCTGTGTCTCTATCCCACCAGGATAATCATTTACCATAGGGCGAACCTATACCCATTCATCAAAGAGAAAATCCCCAAGTTTAATACAACTGGGGAATTTTTCTGGCAGTTGGACTGCCTTAAAAAGTAAAATTATTTTAGGCAGTTGGATTGACTGAGAAATATAATTATCTTTCTGGAAGAGAGTGCGACTTTATTTTGTTCTAGTAAACGTTAGCAAAATAGGCTGAAATTAACTAGATAAGTACAGAAACGGGTGTAAGCGTTGCTATTTAATAAATCAATTATAACTTAAAAATATGACTACATGCATCTATTTCTTCTCTCACCTGAAACCACTAAGGGATTTTTAAAAAGATATACGAGGCAATGGTGGATGAAAAAGTTAAATAACCTTTTGGAAAATGAAAAGTGGCTGGAGGGATAATAACGATGAACAAGAGCCATGGAAATAAACATAGGTGCCTAGCCAAGGGCTCATTATGAGTCTAGAGACCTTCTCAATCCCCCAAGAGCTTAGGACTTACAAGTGCAGCATACTGCAAGGGGCAGAACTGAGAGAAGATCTGCACCCCATAAAGGAGGAGTGCTGTGAGCCCTTGACTCACCCTGCCTTTTCAGTCTGAGCAACCAGGTGAACTCCATCCTCACTCTCCCAGGGAAAATACTAGAGGATTGGTCTTTGGAGAAAATGGGTTGCCCAGTGAAGACTTCAAACATGGATATCAGGGAAGGTGCCCTCCATGTAAAAGCTGACTCATCAACCAGGAATAAGGCCCCGGGGCCCATGGACCTGCTCATGCTGGAGCTGCCATCAGCTTTGGGGCACCTCATCAGCACATGTGATCAGACAGCCAGGGGATACCAGATGGTCAGGGAAACTATCGATGAGAACAAGAGATCCCCAAACAATGTTGTTTGTTTTTTTTTTAGAAAAAGAGGTACCATAGTGACTATAGCTATATTGTATTCCTTAGAAATACTAAGAGGGTGGATGTTAAGCGTTCTCACCACAAATTTAACCATATGAAGTGATGTTCATAACCACCACAAATATGATAACCATATGAAGTATGTTCATTAGCTAGATTTAACGATTCCACAATGTATACAGGCATTAAGGAATCACGTTGTACACGATAAATACAATTTTATCTGCCAATTTCTATAAATAAATTAAATAATTTTGTTTTTTTTAAGAGAGGAAGAAAGATTAGTAAAAGTCAATGTAGTGGGAAGAGAAATACTTTTTAAAAAGATAATATCCTCCCTAAAATACATATGAAAAAGCTCTAATAAATATCCCCAGAGAAGACAGGTGTCCTTGAAATGAGAACAGGGTACAATGAAAACAATAAGCAGAGAACAAGAAAGAGTTCTTGAAGAATATAAACAGAATATTTTCATAAAGAATTTTAAAGATAAAATATCAGCAAAGTCAAAGAGCAGTTTCCTGTAAAACAGTGCCAGCTGTCCAAATTCCAGCTTTTCCACCTATTCCACAAAAACTATACAGACCAACAAGGACAGCAAAACCACCCCAATCCATGCCTACTACGTTAGAAGTCAGCAAATCCTACACACTTCAACTTCTGGTTGGTAACTAGAGAAATAAACCTCCAAAACCAGCCAAGCCAGCTCCAGCGCCTACACTGGAGTAGACAGTCAGGCAGAGACCATGCAGAGGAGAGGGTGGGCAAGGAGGGGCGTCCAGCAAGGTCAGACAGATAAAATTTACCCCCCAAAGACGGTCACATTCCAAGCAGGAAGATCGTGAGGATAGGTCTGAGACCTGGTGGATCACAGCAGTGGCTCCTAAGGAGCTGAAACGAAGGGACGGCATGACATACACGCAGCCAGGAATTTGGAAAGGCATGGCTTCTGGCAGGAAGACAGAGACAACTGAGAAGTGGGGAGACATTTGTGGCAAAGAGAAAGAGAAAGCAAGTGATGGAAATTCACAGTCCTAGAGAAACAAAAGAGAACTGCAAAACCAGAAATCATGCCGCTACTACTCAACATAAAAAGGAGCTACCATCTAGTGAAGAAACAGCACTGTTCTCTGCTGCTGAAAGAAAGTACTGGTGAATTAAGCCTAAGATTCCCAAACCTCTCACGCCAGTCCATACTGAATCTCTGCTGCAGCTGGTACAGAAAAATAAGTCATTTCTAAATAACTTTGAGATGCCAGGGAATACCTTTACAAAGCTACCATGTGGACAATTACTTCAAATCAGAAATTAACATACTCAGAAAATAACAAAATGGCAAACGTTGCCCAAATTCAGAAAAGAAAATTAAGAGAAAGACAAAATCATCTCCTACAGCTCATGGCGTATTATGAAAGTGAAATGGAAAAAAAAGCACATGACAAAGTCTGCTCTGTTGATGAACACAAAGTAAGTGCTCAATGTTAGCTGCAATTTAAAACACAAATGATTCTACCACTTAGAAGAGGAATCGCTATGTGTAAAGCATCATCCCGAGGAAAATAGGCTTTACTAATAAACAAAGGAGAAGACGCTTGCAACCGAGGGGGAAAGGGACGAATGCAAAGCCTCAAGAGTGACAGTATCATAAACATTAATACTATGATTTTGGTTCACATTCAGCTACAAGGGAAGAGCCACACAAATCTGCAGTTAGTCTGGGAAATGTTCTTGTACAAGCAAGTCTTGTACTTGCAAGCAAGTTCTTGTACAAACAGTGTGTCCAAGAAGACAGTAAGGCTGCGTAGAAAAAAGATGTCCCACAGAGCAGCATCCAAAGCTTTCCATGGGGACATGAGGTCTAGCTTGGGCTGCTTGTGCCATTCGCTCTGCTCTAACCTCCAACTTACTTCCTTCCTCTTGCTCTCTGCTCCCTCCTTCCGCTGCAGGCAAGGCATCAGAAGTCCACTGGCCATCTTTTGTTTCTCCCAGGATGGACTCCAGATCTATTTCATCCACGGTGCTCCCCTCAGAGGCCAGCAGTTTATCTAAACCGAATTTGAGTATCTCACTCAACTTGGGTAGAGAAAACAAAAAAGTCTAGTCAGTTCTCATGAAAACAAACATTAGGATATCAATAACTGGCTAGGTGGATAATGACGCCAAGGACGGCCCTACTCTGATGAACAGGCAGTCTCTCTGCTCTCCCCATCATAAATGGGAACAGCCATGGCCATTTAACAGCTGGATGATGGGTAAGCAGAGAGGGGATAAATGATTATTAGAGGTACTGTCTTTGACAATTCTCCATAAAAGCAAAATAATGTATAAGCCTCCAATTTATTTTGAAGAATAACAGTAATTTCCTGCATTTCCTAGAGCACCTGTCACTGACTCTTTTTTTTTTTTTTTTTTTTTTTTTGAGATGGGAGTCTCGCTCTGTCACCCAGGCTGCAGTGCAGTGGCATGATCTTGGCTCACTGCAACCTCTGCCTCCTGGGTTCAAGTGATTCTCCTGCCTCAGCCTCCTGAGTAGCTGGGACTACAGGTGCACTCCACCACACCCAGCTAATATTTTAATATTTTTAGTAGAGAAGGGGCTCCACCATGTTAGTTAGGCTGGTCTCAAACTCCTGACTTCATGATCTGCCCGCCTAAGCCTCCCAAAGTACTGGGATTACAGACATGAGCCACTGCACCCGGCTGACTCGTTTTCATAAGCATTCCCAGCAGTCACATGAGAAGTCGGAGACCCCATTAGTGACTCTCCGACCTCCCCACTGACAGACTCCTTAGAAAGAGAAGGCTACACTGGGTACTTTACCTCTACTATAAACTGACTCCTTTTCTTTGGCAATTTGTTCTCCTAACAATTTCCATAGAAATGTGGTTTCTATAGAAACCACCTTGGCAAAGACCAGTAACAACTTCTGACCACCAGACCCGAAGGCCTTTTCTCAGTTTGGACTTTCCTGGATGCTCCTCTGGCACTGCACTATCCTGCTTCTCCAATCTCATCCCTCTCTGGAGTACTGTCAGCCTGTTCCTTATGGCCACAGGAACCACACAGCAGAGATAATTTTTCCTGGCTTTCACTTGCTACTTCCAACTTTGCACCTCCTAAGTACTAACTCTGAGATCCTGACCCAAAGAGGATTCAAACCTGCCCTTTTAGACAGGGTTAATTATCTCTAGATCATCTATTTTGTGAGTCACTTGGAAATCTTAAGGTATTCTGTAATAGCTTAAAAAAAAACTCACTTAAGCATGAATGCACCTAGACATATTCATATTTATTCTCCCTTTACATAACCAGGATGACTGGCTTGGGCAGCTGGTACTAAAAATAGTAGAAAACCAAGTATTTATGATAAGAATTTGTCTATACTGGGACCCTCCCTCCAACCCCCTTGTACTTATGCTTGCCTCCGGGCTCTCCCTTGTTATTGCTCACTTGCAATGTGTCCTAGTCATTAAGGAAATTATATGTGTTTTTATGAGAAGCTGTATATTACAGCATGTAATTAAGGGCATGGGCTCGGAAGTGAGAGAGTGCTTGGTTTGGAATCCAAAATCTGAATAACCTTGGGCCAATGACGTAAGATGGGGATAAAGACAGTGTCTATCTCATCCTACTGTTGTTTTTATCTACTGAAGCAACTGGAAAAGAGCACCTCAGACAACACTCAGCAAGAGCATTTAACAAGTGAGCACTACGCCTGCATCTCCCTGCCTCTCTCTCCACTGTGTCTTCCCTGCAGGGTAATAAACATGCTTCCTTCTTTCAGGACTTCAGAACTGCAGTTTGGTAAAACTAATCTACCACTTAGATTTACCAAATCAGAACCACATCTTTTACTTTGGTTTTTTGGTATTCAAAAGAAATCCCCTGCTTTCTTTTGAGACAAGGGCATTGGGTTATCACCTTTGTTTCTGGCAACCACAAATAACTCATAGCATCTGGATGGGGAAGAGATGAATCAGACATTTGAGTCAAAAAGTAGCTTTCTGATAACCATGAGCTGCAAGAGAAGTCCAACAGAGTTGCTCTCAGCCAGCAGTCTGTGTTCCCACTAGCATGTGGCCCCATGGGGTGGAGGTGTGTCTACACCTTTCCCAGTGAAGTGTCCAGCAGCCCACATCACAACATACCTCTCCCTGGAACCCTGGAGTTCACTCCACTGGGAGAGTGCAAACAACTTATGACATCCTTCCTCCTCTAAAGAGAATGCAAGCCTTCTGAGGCTCTGTCATTTACCCCTTCACCATGCCCAGCAGTGACCTTCTCTCAAGGTTCTATGGAGAATTGTTCCGTGGAAAACTGCATTTAAGAGTATCTACAGTGTACTGGAAGATAGTGTGGCAATTCCTCAATCTAAAACCAGAAATACCATTTGACCCAGCAATCCCATTACTGGGTATATACCCAAAGGATTACAAATCATTCTACTATAAAGACACATTCTACTATAAAGACACAGACAATAAACACATGCATACTTATGTTTATTGTGGCACTGTTCACAATAGCAAAGACTTGGAACCAACCCAAATGCCCATCAATGATAGACTGGATAAAGAAAATGTGAAGGTAAATACACTGTGGAATACCATGCAGACATAAAAAAGAATGAGTTCATCTCCTTCGCAGGGACATGGATGAAGCTGGAAACAATCATTCTCAGCAAACTAACACAAGAACAGAAAACCAAACATCACATGTTCTCACTCATAAGTGGGAACTGAACAATGAGAACACATGGACACAGGGAGGGGAACATCACACACAGGGGCCTGTCATGGGGTGGGGGGCTAGGGGAGGGACAGCATTAAGAGAAATACCTAAGGTAGATGACGGGGTATTAGATGCAGCAAATCGCCATGGCACATGCATACCTATGTAACAATCCTGCACGTTCTGCACATGTACCCAGAACTTAAAGTATACTAAAAACTAAAATGAAATAAAAATTAAAAAAATAAAAGTATCTACCGTGTACTTCTACCTCTCTCTCAAGCTTTCTTCTCACGTTTGTAATTGTCTCTCAGACAGCGTGAAATTAAAATGTACAGCCTGCCCTACCACCGTTATGGTTAATTAAGCACGCATGTGATGTAGAATCAGCAACAAAAGGAAAGACAGAAAAAGATAAAAGCCACACTGACCCCCTAAGATAAACAAAGAACAGACAAGTAAGTAACACCCAGGGTTACTCTTTGTAGTTCTAGTCCCCAAATTAATGAAACCTTGAACCTTTCCTGTAATTACTGACTCCCTAACGAAAACATGACCTCTGCTTTTGCAACGCTGATAGGTAAAGATATGCACTGGCCTTTGCACATACGGTAACCATGGGAAAAAAGTGCTGCTTTCTAACCCATGCTCAGACTAACTACAAACCTGGTAACTCTGCTTGGATTACTGTGTAATTTGTTTCCCTCTTAAACACTTGTATTTTCTGATAGACTAGTCCTTTCAAAGCCTAGTCCTTCTTGCGAACTTTTGCAAATAAAATTCTTTCCTTTTGTCTCTCAGTCTGCCTCTAACAATAGTTTATGTTTATATTGTATTTTTACTGCATACTCTGACTAAAGCCTAAATTATCTTTATCTTCCTAAAATTCTGACCTACCTATTTTCCTTTCTACTGTCCTCATCATACGGGCTTCAAACCTCACAGCCGTCTTTGAATTTTCTATCTCCCTACTGTTGAGACCCACCTCTAAACAGCAGCCAACTCCCATCCTTCCTTCTTTTGCAATGCTTCTCACACCAGACCTTCCCACTGATACTGCCCTTGACAGACACTGAGGACTCCCTTCATACCTGCATCTTTCTCGTATCCTAGGAGCTGGTCTCTTTGCATCCAGCCCCTCATCCTTAGGACAAAAACAATGGATCCAGGAAATATTATGAGTTCTAATTTTAACCCAAGGGCTGCTACAGATTAACTCTAAGCCCTCTTCCAAAAGACAGCTCTATAATCTTCCACTCCAGCATCTGTCTCCCATCCAGTATTCCCTTCTTCAAGCAAATTACCACTAGTTTTTTCACCCATTTTTCCTATGGCACAATTTTGAATTCCTGATCTCATTCGCCCTCTTCTGAGTATGAAGTAATGTAAGTCACTGATCAAAGAGTCTAGGATTAAGGAGGAAGTACAGAATTAATTGCTATTGACTATGCTGAGTTCTTTATTTCAACTAATTCTCTTAACAGCCCTCTGAGGTAACCCGTGGTATCTTTATTTTTAGAAATGCAAAAAGAGTAGATCTAAGAGGTTAAAAAAGCTGCTCAAACCCAAAGAGCCAAGAAGTGACAATGCCTGGATCTGAATCCTTAGTTTCTACAGACCCTGCACACAGCCAGCACGGTGGCAGATATGAGGGAGGCCAGGGAACAAATGTGTCGCTGGGGAGAGTGGCTGATGAGTGCTGGTTCTTTTCATTTACACTCTCCTCCAAAAAGGGCACGGGCATATTCCAAAGCAAAGAACAATGTGTCATACCTGGAAGTCAGCATCAGCTGAGGGTTTCTGGGCTCCCAGAGTAAAATGGCCTCCTTCTATGATCGTGTTGGTGAGCTGCAGTTTGGAGGCTGCTTTCCTGTAGACAATTTCTTCCACAGTGTCTCGGCCAATCAGCCGAATAACTTTAACAGACCTGGACATAAGTCAGACAAGCGTAGTGTGCTATAAAGGTCTGCAAAACTGGGCAAAAGTATGCCAGGTAAATACATCTAAAAGCGAACAATGAAAGGGAGATTGTTTCATTTGGACCTGAGTACTTGTTAGAGAGAACTCGCCTCAAATTCTCTCTGAACCATTCCAAGACAGTCAAGGAAAGAATACTGGGGTAACCATGACTGGAATTCCTTATCTGTGGCCAAGGAAACCTCTGGAAGATCAAATTATCCTCAGGTCAAAGGGCAACATCTGTTTTTTTAAGCTTAGCTCCATAAGCCCATTTTTTAACTGAGTTAGAGCCTAACTCAAGAAGGATGAGTTAAATAACTTCTAAATTTCTTTCTAATCCTTTCACAGTGTGATTTTACTCTTTCTAATAAAGTCAGTCTGGACTGATGCGACCCCCCTCCAATACTAACCTAGGAGTCAATAGCACAGATGGGCTAAGACCTGGTGGTCCCTCGGCTCCCAGTGTGGGACTGTCGCCAGGACTATATTCTTCACCTTCCTCATAACCTGGAACTACTGCTGGGCAAGCCAAGGAAGCAGAAAACAAACCACTCACTTGTTTTGGCCAATTCGATGAGCCCTGGCAGCTGCTTGCAAGTCATTCTGAGGATTGAAGTCACTGTCGACAAAAATCACAGTATCTGCTGCCGTTAAGTTCATGCCAACTCCACCTGAAAACAATGCAGAAAGGAACGTAATCAGCAGCACACAGACAAGGAGCTAGAAAATAAACACAAGGCCAGTATGGGTTAGACCGACAAACGGAAATCAACCAAATAAACTGGCTTCATCTTTCAAATGAACCCGCACCCTCAACTCCAGAGCCTTGTTCTAGCAGTGAGAAGTGCTACCTGACCCTTATTGCCTGATGGGAAAATTTTTATTACTGAGTGAAGCAGGGGCAAGTGGCAAAAGTGGATACTTAAGTTAGTGCCACGGAGCCACTTTACCTCTTCTGCTTAAAAACCTTGATTAGGTTTCTCAGGAAAAGGACACATGCTCTTTCAGAAAGCAGACCAAGGCTAGGTGGCTCAAGCCTGTAATCCCAGCACTTTGGGAGGCTGGGGCAGGTGGATCACGAGGTCAAGAGATCGAGACCATCCTAGCCAACATGGTGAAACCCCATCTCTACTAAAAACACAAAAATTAGCTGGGCGTGGTGGCATGCACCTATAGTCCCAGCTACTCAGGAGGCCGACGCAGAAGAATCGCTTGAACTGAGGAGGCGGAGGTTGCGGTGAGTCAAGATAGCGCCACTGCACTCCAGACTGGGCAACAGAGAGAGAATGTCTCAAGAAAAAAATAAAATAGAACGAAAAAAGAAAACAAATCTAAATATGGGAGATCTGCTGTGGGCACTGTCAAGAGAAGAGCGCTGAATGTCGCTTGCAAGTTACAACTAGGTAGAGTAAGATCTCCGATAAAAAGTTAACAAGAAGAGGGGATGATATACTCCTGAGCAGAGTGGGAAACCACCTCCCTCTCATTAGAGAAAACTCCAGTGCATATTTTTTGTACTTGTTTCTGCATTAATCGAAGAGAAAATAACAAAACCAATGGCAAGAAGCTGGTCTTTCTTTGGTGCTGTAGGAAGAGAGCTGAGGAGGTACCTTGGAGTACAGGAATTAAGAGAACCATGAAAATAAATTGCAGCTTTCTCTTTGATTAATGTGAAAACAAGTAAAAAGCCAACTCCCTTTTGTCAGGGTTGCTAGAGTTTGTTATTGAAACCAGCAAGCCTCGAAGGGCTTGTTCCATGAACCTGAATTAGGGACTAACTTTTGAGAGGGACTACTTGCCATAAGCTGGATCTCCAGACAAGTCAGGCAGGAATATTCTAATTAAAGTCTTCATATCAAGTTGAAGTTGGAACAAGTAGGTAATCATGAATGATTACTGAGCGATGCTAAATTATACCTAATAATAATGATAGTTACACTTACGATGTGCTTACGACTTGCCAGGCAATAACAATGATAGTTACACTTACCCTGTGCTTACGACTTGCCAGGCATTATTCTGAGCACTCTCTATATATTAACTCCTTTAGCCCTCACAACAACTCTGTTGGGAAGCTGAGTCATTGCTATGATTGTCCCCACTTTATAGATGTTGAAAGGGCAGGTAAGGGACTTCTCTGAAGTTGCAAGACTAGAAGGTGAAAGAGCCAGGATTCATTCCTTTGCAGTCTGGGTCCAGAGCCCAGGCTTTCATCCACTATACTGTAATACTGTTCAGGCACTTATTTCATTTCAAAATGTTTTCCATAAAATTATCTTCTTGAATTCATGCTAAGTGCAGCTCTTCTTCACTGAGGGGTGAGATTTTTATAAATAAGCGACAGCTGTATTCGAAACATATTTATGAGCTATCACTGCCATTTGGTGGCAATATGAGTCAATCACAGAAATATTTGAAAGTTGGAAGGATACCTGTTAAATAAATGAAAATCCTGTAAAAACTACAGTGAACACAACAGTCAGTGTTTGGAAAAGGCTAATGTCCGGGACTGCTTCAGTTCCCAGAAGATCTACTCTGAGTCCTCCAAGGAGATGAACTGAAAAGCAGAGATCTCTTTTCTCCTAATTGTAGACATTTCAAACATAATGCTGCTCTCTGAATGCGAAGATGATGAAATCATTAAAGCATAAATAAAATTGTCTCCCAACAGTGAAGATGCACTGCCTTATTCTTTCCGTTTCTCCTAAGACTAACCCTGAGACAACTGATCACATGAGAAAATGCATGCAGTCTGTGATCTTGGAAGAGTAAGGCCATATGAATCTTGTGCTATTTTTATTAGGGAGATAAAACAAACACTGGTGAAATAATCTCCTTATAATCAAAGATTATATCTAACACTTGTTTCATATACCCTTATAGTACTAGGCATTTATAATGGTTTCTACCTAAGACTGAACTCTATTTTTTTCAGAAAAATATCAATCTGTCTTTAATAGGACACACATATCCCTTTCATGTTCCTGCATGTATTCCATCAAGATTTATGTCTATAAAAATAAGATAATGAAACTAGGATCCTATGAGTTCAAAACTAAGGTCAGCTTGCCCCAGGACCTGAGAATAATTTATTTTATTTTTGAGACAGAGGCTCACTCTGTCACCCAGGCTGGAGTGCAGTGGTGCAATCTTGGCTCACTGCAATCTCTGCCTCCTGGGTTCAAGCAATTCTCCTGTCTCAGCCTCCCTAGTAGTTGGGATTACAGGCATGCACCACCACACTCAGCTAAGTTATATATATATATTTTTTTAGTACAGATGGGGTTTCACCATGTTGGCCAGGCTGGTCTTGAACTCCCGACCTCCAGTGATCCACTCACCTTGGCCTCCCAAAGTCCTGGGATTATAGGCATAAGCCACTGCGCCAGCTTTTTAAAATTTTTCTCAGACACCATAATGACTTAGAGAATCATTTCATCTCCAAGAGCTGATTTTAAATTATGTAAGAGTATATGAAAGCACTCTGTGACTGGTAAAGCATTACAAATGTCATAGTATTTATAATTTAAGTGATAGATGGACAATGTCATAAATAATTCTATAAAGTTGGTAGTTTCTACATAGTAACACTTTTTAAACAACTAGATTTTTGCTAAGCCTTTCAACATTATTCCAGAAATACTTACAAAGGAAGAACAACTAACTGACAAACTGTTACCTTATTTCCCAAATTCATGGTTAGGAAGAAGAGCTACCTCCACTGAATGCAAACGAAACATTCACGAAATTACAGAAACCTTTCAGGACATTCCCAGGTCAATGGTCAAAGCAGATGAGAATTACTTTCCAATAACCCCAGGTTTCAGCCTTACTTCTTTGATGAGATGACATCTTGGACAGGTTGGATAGAACAGAGCACCATGCCTGAAGTCCAGTACCTTGTTCTACATTCAGTAAATAGCCTCGCCTTTCAGAGAATTCAGGAAAAGAGTGTAGTAACAGTGGGACGTAACAGTACTCTATCATTCCTCATTGTCTGTTCCCATTAACGCCTACGCAGCCTACCTGCCCTAGTACTCAGGAGAAAAACAAAAATGGGCTGCTGTCCAAAGTTCTTAATGGCCAGGTGTCTCTCTTCTCCTCTCACAGAACCATCCACACGCTCATAGCTGTAGCCTTTACAGAGAGGAAGAAAAACAGAAATCGTTAACCTTTTCAAGTAGTCTTTGGGGAATCAAAAAATTACGTTAGCCCAAAACCAAAGGCCAATTTTGTCCCTTTTCATATATAGGCCTGGCCCTACTCTAAGCCAATCCCACGGGAAAAATTTAAACAGAAACAGTGATCGTTTTACAAAAGAACTCACCATAACATACTCTGGATTTTTAAAATACATGAAGTCTTGGAATTTATGGAGTTAATTCTCAGTTTTGACTATTTGTAAGCAACCCTGAACATCTATCCTGTGTGGTAGTTTCAATTTTGGTGACACATAATTCTTACTTACGTAAACAGAAGACAAGCACTTGGAAGCAGGTGAGTGAGCCCTTCTAATGGCCCAGCAATCTGCCTTTCAATGAGGCTTTAAGAGGTCACCACCTGCCTCCATGCATCCATGTGGGGAAGGGCGGCCACAAGCTCAGGCTGTGTTTGTGCATCTGGGGACCTCTCGATGGTCAGTGGCGTGTGCCAACAGCGTTTCGCCAAGGGTCCACCGGACCAGGTACACAGAGACCCGGTCTGAACTACTTTTGTAAATTGTAAGGTCTGGAGCTGATACTTCTTTACCACTGGGCTCAAGATCAACTCATGTTAGAGCCTTTTCTCATCATTTCACATGAATCTTCTCACATATTATACAGACTTCCCAGGTAATAAACTACATTCTCTATCATCTATATAGAAAAAGTTGATCTTACTTTTCCCCTGCCTTATTTGGTACCTCTATAATTTCAATATTCACCTTTTTACTGATCCTGAGTAAGTGCTCAACTGTTGAGGTCAATGTTACAAGACACTAAAAGCTCTAGTCACCAAAACTTTGTTTATATACATTTTCAGAAACACCAACAATGCCACGACATTTGCTCCACGGCCCGCCATTTTACATCGTGTAACTGATGGGAACGCAGGTGTTTATTTCTGCCCACGTGCCTCTTCTCTGCTCGCCATCCTTGCCTCCACTCGTCACTCTCTGCTCGCTTTACTTTTGATTTTTGGTTCTGAATAATGTTCCCACCCTGCTTTCCTTTGAAATATTCTCATATCCCATATTATTCTTCATGGACCTATCTGGACTATTAAGTCCAATAGAGCCTTGGGTGATGTAGTGGCCAAAAGGTGTCACCTCTGTAATCCATATAGTCTTGGAGAATATCCAACATCTGGGTCATCTGGGAGAAAAGTAAAACCCGATGGCCCCTGGCAAGAAAAAGAGAAATGGAAACACTGCAAGTCTAGTGAATTTAAGGTAAATTTCCCTCAGTCAAAACTTCCCAAAGAATACAAGTTTATAAATACTGAAGTAGAAATATAAATGTCGTATAATTTATAGACTGCCTTAGAAATTCCAAATGCTTTCTCTAAGAATATACCTCCACAGGTAGCTGCATCCCTCAGAACGATCATCCTCAAACTAGAGTGGAGACTATTCCCAAGGGACATGCCAAGGCCACAGGGGATATAAGCCCTAGAATAAACACGGCGCCTCTTTCTGGAATGTCAATTTGCTCAATGGAAAGAAATATAAGCACAAAAAACAAAAAAAAACAAACACTGGAGACTCTGAAGAAAGCTTGTGTTTAGTCATCTACAGCTGTTCCCTGACTGCGGGTACAGTCACTATCCCCTCATTTACAGCTATATTGGCTGAAAAGTCTGAGAAGCATCACTGTAGAGAAGCAAGAGGTAAGTGACCTCTCACCTTCCACGACACATGAGAAAATGTTTGTATACATGAGAGGAGGGAAGAACGGAGGAGGCACAATGACGGAACGAGTCAAGAACAAAGTCGGGCCTAGAGCCCCTTGTTACTGGCTCTTCTAAATTCACATAAACGAAGCAGCATAGCACTGTCGAAACAATATTCTCATTATAAAAACATTTAATGTGAGCTTGCAACAAGTTTAAGAGGAGTAATTACAGGGAACTCTTTCAAGATTCAAGCCTCAAATGGTTAGAGAAGCACTGAACCTGAAGACCTCAATCCTAATCTCATGTCTGCCATTTGCTGGCTGTGTGACCTTGGGCAAGTCATGTAACCTTTCTGGCTCTGTGAAATAGAAAACTGGGGAGAAGGCATTTATAGGTCCTTTTCCAACTCTACCATACTTATGGCAGCTATATGAGAACCAGTGAAATACAGTAAGACATGAAATATTTCACTTGCACGTTCCTAGACCCTGCTTTCTCTCTGGTGACTGGGAGGATTAGGTATAAGCTGAACACATGGCTGCTGAACACTAACTGAGTCTGGTCTTCTAATGCCCAAATCATGTCTCTGAGAAAGAGTCCTTCAAGTTTCCAGTGAGTTCAAATCAAACCCCACAGGTTAACAAAAATGAATGTTTACTGAGCCTTCACTATGTGTCAATTCAATGCAAGTTACTACAGGCAACTATAAAAAAAATGCTCAGTGTCATCTCTGTCCGTGTGGAGCCAAACAACATAGTTGGAGTGATAGAGTTCACAAACACCAATTAACCAGACAGCAGATTAACGCAGCCCACTGCCAAGTGCTGGATTAGGATCCTAAGTGCTGTAGAAACTCAGGAAAGAAAAGAATGATTGTGGAAGGGATGGGGTGCGAGTGTAGTCACAGAGAAGGCAAAACCTGAAACAGCATTAAGAAAAAAAAGAAAACTGGAATTGGCCTCAACAACTCAGTGAGTTCCTCAATAGTCAAGTCTTAACAGTCATTAGCTCAGAGCAGCAAATGTGAACCTACCACCTACCTGGAATACAGCAACGCTAGTAGCTTATCCAGCAGGTGAAGTTTCCCACTAGCCTCAATCAGGTGGTCTCCGACTTCAAAAGGCTCTGGCTCTACACCTAGAAAAGAAAGTCAGGGGAGTCAACAGGCTACAGGAAGAGAAGCCAGGCTCCTCTGATAAGCAGTTGTTGGCATGATCTCAGTTCTGCTTAAGACCAGTTACAGTCTGGCACATCCGACAAGCCTAATAAACACCTAACTAAGGAATAAAACCACTCTTCAGGAAACTGAGGCAGAAGAGGATGCTAAACGTCAAGGAGACCCAAAACTGAAATCTTGAGACGCACTCAACGAAATAAATCAAAATGGCAGTCAGAATAACCCGGAGGGTTTCTTTCAAAACCGATGTGTTCCCAATGCCCTCTCCTCTTGAAAAAGTTCTCATATGCGCCTACTTAAGATTTTGTGCAATCTTTAGTTTGTAGCATTGCTTGGCAGAGATCCCCTTAAAGTAACTGCAGCAAACCCTCTGTACTGATCATGTGTAGAGTATCCAAAGCCACAGGAGTGCTTGCTCCAAGGGCTAACAATCGGGGAATCAGAAAAGCCCCAGTCTGAAGAAAAACAAAAACACTACACATGGAAATTCCTAGGACGCAGCTAAAACAGTGCTCAGGGGAAATCTATAGAGGTCTGTATGATAAAGGGGAAGCAACAGAGGAGACTGAGAAGGAGCAGATGGAGAAGAGAAAGTCCATCCCAGAAGCCAAGGGAGGGAAGCGCTCCAAGAAAGAAATGATCGACTGTGCTCAAGGCTTCTGAGAGGGTAACCGAAACGTGAATTAACAAATAACCACCAGCTGGGCAACAGGGCGATCACTGCTGGACCTGGAATAGTTGTGACGAAAGGCTGAGTGGGTTCGAGACAATGGGAAATCAAATCATGAAGAAATGATCAAATCCATCCAGATTATCATGCATTCCATACAACTATCATTCTTGACTCTTCATGTCATGAAAGAAAAAAAGGGGCAAAATAAAATAAAAAACACTCCCAAGAATGTTTCTGGATTATAGGAAAATAAAAAGATGTGACAGATGCAACGCAGGGTCTGTAGGGTCTAGGACCAACCATGGATTTAACAAAAAAAGAAAAGAAAACATAGTTAGAAGGGATGGATATTAAACAGACAACTGAGGACATTTGAAAATGAACACTATATGAGGTAACACTAATACAGAAAACTGAGAATAAACGAAGTAGACACAGTACGTATATGCAATTATTTTGAAAAATTGTAGTATGACTTGGCCACAGAGATGTTAACAAAGAATCCTGTGGGGGAAAGGGCACTGCCTCACCGTCAAACAAGTACGGGTGATCCACACACTTCCGAAGCTGGCACAAGATGTTCTGAAGTTTGACTTTCTTTGCTGTCTCATTTTCAAATGCATCTGAAATTTAAAAAAAAAAAAGGGGGAGAGAGAAAGAGAGAGATGGCCTACTGAACAAAACCAAAACCAAAACCCTGAGTTTCTACAAATAACCTTAATCATTTCAATTATATCCTTCGAACCTATATGAACCTCCCAAATTTCACAGAATTGAATCGAGAATTAATATCATGTTCATATAAAATTTTCCTAACCATTTTGTTTTAAGAAAGACCCCTCAACTATGAATTGAACTCTGGAGTACTCTGTTACTCTTCCGCAAATTCTACATTTTCTTTAACTGTTGTTGTGGAGCCAAGGGACAAATAAATGCAAACTGAGAAGTTATTTCACGCCTATCTCTCCCCTGCCACTCCCAATTCCTCCCAGTGAATGTGATTCGACAAAAAAGTTTTGCATTCTCTTAAACGCAGCAGTTCTCCCTTATCCATGGGGAAAATGTTCTAAGACCCCCAGTGGATACTGGAAACCACAGATAGTACCAAACCCTGTATGAATTCTGTGTTTTCTCCTATACGTACCTACCCATGATAAAGTTTAATTTGGCACAAAAAAGATGAACAATGACTCATAATAAAAATACAACAATTATAACAATGTACTGTTCATAATGTCACAGATCTGTTGTTAGCAATCTCGGCGTATCAATTTTTTTTTCATTTTTTTGATAACTTAAACCTTTTTGCTTAAAAGCAGCACTTTATGGCTTCTTTGGCATAGCCCAAATGCAGGCAGCACTGCTCTCGCGCTTCGGGGCCATTTTTAGGTAAAATGAAGGTCACCTGAACAAAAGCGCTGCGATACGGCGACCGTTGGACTGATGGCAGAGCAGCTGCTGACGCTGACGCCGTGGATGACGGAACACAAGGAGGACTCATGTCCTGGGCGGAACAGAGTCAGATCTCATCACGCTACTAACAACAGAGTTTAATTTAAATTCACGAATTATTTCTGGAATCTCCCATTTAATATTTTCGGACTCCAGTTCAGTGCAGGTGACTGAAACCTCGGAAAGCGAAGCTGCGGATTAGGGTGGACGACCGTATCTGACAGGGTGGCAGGATGAAAGGCATGACCAGGACACCTGGAAGTGTTTGCTTCATTACAGGCAGTAGAAAAACGGAGGGAGGGGAGAAAAGGAAATTTCACAACTGCAACAACCAAGGCTGAGTGACATTTAAGGAGCTCCGCCACAGTCGCGTGGTAGCTGACGGGAATTACTCACGATACAAAATGCCACCTCATATTCTTGGGATCATACCAGTAAGTGTGATTATAAAGTATCTGACTACATGAAATCACATCCTCACTTAGTTTCTCAGCGGCCAAGTGCCCTCTGATTACCTAGGTCTTTCATCAAAATGGCCTTGTAGTATTTCTTCTGCAATGCTGACAGGCCGTGGTATATCACTACTTCTGTCTTCTTGGGAAGCTCTGTAGCCACCTCAGCTTTCACTCGCCTCAGCAGAAATGGCTGCAAGAGTCTGTGCAGTTCACTAGCTACATGATAAAAAATAAATACAAGAAGCATGGGACAAACTGACAACCAAGGCAACGAACTACTAGCGAACTTAGAGGAACTTATTTTTGTTTCTCATTTCATGCTTATTCTGCATTTTAGGCCAGTACGGTCATTTTTCATAGTATTTCTTCCTTCACTAGGATCTTCTTCCCAATTCTGCCTGGAATCATCACTGGTTCTTAACCCAAGAGCTAGACACCCAAAGAACTTGATTCTTACTAATCTCTCCTATGAACAAAGCTCTTTTGTTTCTACAGTATTTTTGCGTTTAATCTCATTGATCAGCGTAACAGCTTAGAAATTTCAGGTGAGAGAAATACTGTTCCCATTTTTATAGCCGGGTTAAATGAGGCTCAGAAACTGGGCAACTTATCCGAAGTCACACAGCTGGATGTGAATGTGGCCAGCATTCGAATTTGGTTTCATGACTTTCAATCCCTTATTCTTTCCCCAGATGTCTTGAATTTCAAAAATTATTCTAAATTAGAATTACACCACCTGTAGAATTCCCAGATATGCAAATATAGGTGCCCAGCTCAATGTGAATTTTTTTAACAACTTTTTAACACAAGTGTGTCCTATGTAATACAAGTATGTCATGCATTTGACTAGAAGTCGTCTTGCATTTTATCAGGTAACCCAAAACATGGGAGTAATCAGAGCAAGTTCGCCAGGTAATCTTCAGTCTGCGGTCTGGGGATTTTTGCTGTGAGAAGCCCCTCAAACTCACCCTTACCAAGTACATACAAACTCACTATTTGGCATACCTCCTATCTGTTTTGAAAAATCATCCCAGGAGAATATCACAAGGATAGACAGATAATCCTACAACACAGAGGGGCAAAGATACAAGAAGAGAAGACCACAACTCTCGGCTATATGAAAGAGGAAGGTGACCGTCCCAGAATTCTGGTTTTGGTGCAGCGTTAAAAGAAATACCAGTGCTGTAGAATGCTAAACAGTAGTCTGAGACTACAGCATTCACACACTTTTCTCCCTCAGGAAGCGACATATAAAGATAATAAAGTCTTTAGAGAAAATACAAGTTGGAAAAAAATAGTCTGCAAATCAGCAGGCCCTTCCTATTTCTTCCAAAAATGAACTAGAGAAGCCCTACTATGGAATCACATAGTAAGCAATTAAGAGAGTCATGAATAGCAGACAACTGAGAACAACATGTGTGATCTAATATCTCCCAAATTTCTGTGGCTCTGTCTCCCTGGAAGGTGATCTCTGGTCATCAATCAGTTCTCCTTCTTTTCCACCTATACGCATTATGCATCAGGATGGTTTCTGTGCTAAGACGTGTTGGGGATAATTAGTAGGAAAGGAACTTGCCTGACTCAGACTCTTTCTCAATATCCTGGTAGCGTCGAACAAAATCTCCCACCTCTTCCTTGGAAAAAAGATCAGGTTCCACAAAACTGAGGAGGGAGTAGAGCTCTTGGAGGCTGTTCTGGATGGGGGTTCCAGTCAACAGGAGACTGAAGACTACTGAGAACTCAAATACATAAATAAATAAAATAAAAATTCTGTAACACTGGAAGGCAAGGCTGAGTTACCCAACACAATCTTTACCCGTACAGAGAAAGGCATGATTTAATGGAATGACCGACGGGACATGAAATCAGATGGCTCAGGTTCAAGCCGCATACTAGGTGTTTGATGCAGGAAATAATACCTCTTCAGTTTCAGCCATAAGAAGGGGATAATAATCCTGTGAAGAAAATACTGTTACGTGAGCTCTGAAGTACTGTGTGAGTATTTACTATGGCTATTATTCAGTTTATGTGGGCATTCCAACTATGTGTTACTGCCTGTGTAGGGCAGTCTACTGAGGTATCTGACACAATGCACACGCTTGTGCAGTTTGAGAACCCAGCACTATAGCATCAGGCCCCACCACTGCAAACAAGAAGCAAGATTTATCATAGGAGACGGTCCTTTTATAAAACCTAATGGTAGATGAGATGCAAGACATCAAGATTTCTGGATGTTTCTAGACATAGGAATATAGAGAGCCTCAAATGGAAAAATGTTTCTTTAAATTTTGAACAGAGAACACCCGGAGTAAGAGACAAAGGAAGTAGAAGGTCAGGAAAAAGAAGAAAAGATATCAGGTCAAGCAAAGGATATCCTCTAAACTGACATTCAAAAGAACTTACACTAGGAGAAATAATAAAACAAAATGAGGGAACCACATCTTGACATCTTGAGCATGTGTATCTTTTTTCTTTTTTTGAGATAAGGTCTTGCTCTATTACCCAGGCTGGAGTACAGTCGCATGATCTTGGCTCACCGTCACCTCTTCCTTCCAGGCTCAAGTGATTCCTCCCACTTCAGCCTCACCAGTAGCTGAAGCTATAGGTACTCACCACCACACTCAGCTAATTTCTTTATTTTTTTGTAGAGACAAGGTCTCACTATATTGCCCAGGCTGCTCTTGAACTCATGGGCTCAAGTGATTTTCCTGCCTCTGCCTCCCAAAGTGCTGGGATTACAGGTGTGAGCCACCACACCTGGCCTGTTTTAAATGTCAAAATGCAGTATGTAAATGTATATATATATGACATGTGTATATACATGCACATATACACACATACATATATGCACATAAATACACAAGTATACTGTATTTTGATATTTTAAATAATATACATTTTGACTTTTTAAATATACACACACACACACACACACACACACACACACACATTACTTTTGGGTGCATACACATAGCAAAGATTACGGCAGCACATACACCATTAAAGTGTTAATGTAGGAGTAGGGTCATTGGTATGTCTTCCCTCTCTTCTTGTCTTTCTATATTTTGATTTGGGAGGGGGTCAGAGAAGATACTGCTTTTATAAAAAATGATCAATAAATACAATCAATTAAAACAAATGTAAACAGAAATTATTTTTGCCTTCTCCCTTTGTGTTTCTTTTTAAATGTCTAATCAATGTCTACCCATTCATGCTTGTTCTGCTTGTTAGGTGATGTTTATGCAGCATTTTTCTTTTTTTTTTTTTTTTTTGAGTCAGTGTCTTGCTCTGTCGACAGGCTGGAGGGCAGTGGTGCAATCTCGGCTCACCGCAACCTCTGCCTCCTGGGTTCAAGCAATTCTCCTGCCTCAGCCTCCCGAGTAGCTGGTACTACAGGTGCGAACCACCACGACCAGCTAATTTTTGTATTTTTTAGTAGAGATGGGGTTTCACCATGTTGGCCAGCATGGTCTCGATCTCTTGACCTCGTGATCCGCCCACGTTGGCCTCCCAAAGTGCTGGGATTACAGGTATGAGCCATCGCGCCCGGCGTATTTTTCAAGTGTGGGAACTTATCAGAAGAAATGTTTCCAATAATCAATTAACATTTTTACAATATGTGTCCACCAAGTAAAGAGCTGAGGTGAATGAAGGCTGTGAGGTCACAAAGGTGATCAAGGCTGGTAGTCACTGCAGGTATTACCGTGACACTAATTAACATTTTGATTCAGTTGGATCCATTTTGGGACCAAAACTTATAACTGACTAAAGGTTCAGAGACCATCTCTGTTTGTAAATAGTATTTTGTAAGCTTTTTTGTGTCTCAAATACTTAGTAAACATTTTCTGTATTCTTCTACCTAAGTGTTCTTGGTAGCCTTACTTTTTGTAAATGGACTGTGTGAATGCGGCATAAACTGTGTAACCTGTAAATTCCCTATATTCCCTTTATTTCACACTTAGTTTGCTTCCAACTTTTATAAAGTGAAAACAGTATTAGGAAGAAACAAAAGGCAGTATCCCCCTCCCCAACTCTCAGCCCAATAAATAAATGTATTTTCTTTCCAACTAACTAGTTATCTGCAACCCAAGCCTTGTCTAAAAGGGAATGCTTAGATGACCCAGAACCGTTTCCTCACTTAACTCCTCTGAGCCTTAGTTTCCTTATGAGCAACAAGAAAAGGCTCTGGGGCCAGCAACAGAACTGAGTTTCCCTACTCCAAATCCAGGTTCCTTCACTGTGCCTGCTTCTCTCCTCCCATTGTAAATCAGCATATGGCACGGTACTCCATGAAGCAGTCTTTTATAAGGTTAAATGCCGGGATATGACAACTGCTATAAATTGAAAAGTGTTGCCTCCAAAATCTGGGTGTTGCCAATGTGGTCGTATTAAGAGGTAGGGCCTTTAAGAGGTGGTTAGTTCATGAGAGCTTGTCCCTCATGAATAGGATTAAGGTCTTTCCTTTTTTTAGAAAGTGCCATGCAGCATTTGGACAGCTTGCTCTTCTGCTCCCTCTTGCCCATCCACCTTCTGTCATGTGAGGATGCAGTCAGTGAGAGGGCCCTTGCCAAATGCTGGCACCTTGATCTTGGACTTCCCAGCCTCTAGAACAGTGAGAAATAAATTTCTGCTCAGATGAATTAACCAGTCTGTGAAAAACAGACCAAGACAAACTCTCAGAAGGAGATACTGTCAAAAGTCCTTACAAAGAAGGCAAAGGACACCAGGGATGGAGGGCCCACCAGGGGACAGTAACCTTTGAGACTGGGCTAAGATAGACAGTGAGCATATCTACAGTAAAACTCCAAAAACTGCAACTTTTAGGCCAGTAAATATGGAATTCATATCTAAGACTTTCCTCCAAATGACCTCTAAATTTATTAATTGATTTATTATAGGACAAGGACCAAACTTAAACTATCATCAGAGAAATTAACATATGTGGTCTCATCAATGAATAAACCTTTACCAAGTCAGTAAGAAGAAGGGTGTTTCACATTGCACCGGCTCCTCAGTAAAACGGGCCAATCTAGGCTACAGTGATATTTCTCATCCACTTGCCAGAATGATTCGAGAGATCCAGAGAATGGAATAAAAGCACATGTATTAAGCTCAAACGCAGGACAAAGGCAAGACAGACTGGAGGTGATATTCAATAGCATGCAACCGGTCTCAATCACCCCATGTGCACCATCAAATTTTTTCAACGGGTAAATTGGGGGAGGGGTACGACGTGTCTGATATATCTATTATTGCACAAAGAGTAATTATAATAAGATTATTTTTTAAAAGAAATTGTCCCTTTGAAGATGATCAAAAGAGAGTTGAAACATTTCTGAAATAAAATGCATTTTATTGGGGTAGAGTTCTTATTCACTAGATTTTAGTAAACTTCTCTCCTATACAAAGGACAGAAAGAAGTCAGGTCATATTAAGTACTACTTCTGTCTTCCACAAAATGTTCATTTAACACTGCAGAAATCAAGCTCAAAAAAAGGTTTCAATCCAATTGACTCTATATAGGCCTAAACTAATATTTTTTTTAAGAAGAGTTATGAAGAAAGGATGAATATGTGGAACAGAGAATTTTTAGGGCAGTGAAACTACTGTGTGATACTGTAACAGTAAATATCACGGTTTTGTCCATTTGTCCAAACCTACAGAATGTATACCACCAAGACAGAACCTGAATGTTAACTATGGGCTTTGGTGATAATGACGTATCAATGCAGGTTCATCAGCTCCAACGGCTGTGCCACTCTGGTGGGGCATGCTGATAATGGGGGGAGCTGTACATGTGTGGGGACATATGTGTGGGAAACATCTGTAGTTTCTGTTCAATTTTGTTGTGAATCTAAAATTACTCTCAAAAATAATGTCTGTTTAAAAAGAAGGGGTTACATAAAAACTAAGGCTACACTGTGCGTTTACCTCTGACAAGGTCTTATGCAGCAGAGAGCTTTGGTTTTTCAACCTGTGAGCTTCATCCACAACAAGAACACTCCAAGGGAATCTGTGAGAGAAAACCCAAGCTTTCAGTTTTGTGTGATTTAAATACATATTTCACAATCTTACTATAAAACCGCGACTGTTAAGACTAACAGTAAGCCCATGCTATTACAGATGCAACCAAATTAACTTCCTATCTGAGAGGCTACCGTGTGCTTAATACAATATCTAAATAAGATAGTAAAACTAAGATAATCTTTTTTTTTTTTTTTTACAAAATGGGAAAAACCTGTGCAGAAAGGAAGAAGCCAGAGACAGAAAGGAAAAGGAAGCATTTATGATCTTCTACTTTGCACTAGACACTGACCTCAGGGCTTTATGTGTTATTTAGTCCAAAAGAGCACAGCAAGCAGACAATTGTGCTCGTTTTACTAACGAAGACACTAAAGCTCAGACTTGGTGAAGGTCATAAAGACAGAGATGACGTTCAAGCACAGAAGAAAAAAAATCAAGAGACAGTGGTGGTGTCGCAACTTAAGAAGTGTGACTTTAAAACGGGGAAGTGGTAAATAGAGTCAAATGTTACAGAGATGTCCAGGAAGACATATCCACTGAATTTGATGACATGGACGTCATTGGTGGCTGTTGCCAGAACACATTCTGTAACATAGAGGGTCACATCAGCACTTTCTCAAGAAGTTTCAGTCAGAAAAGCAAGTACTTTGACAAATAGTACTGGAAAGCTATTTAAAAAAACAAAATACAGAAAAATACGTGGGAATGTTTCAAGTTGTATTATTTAAAACAGCAAAAAATGGAAATGAACCTAAATGTCCAATAATAAGTGGTAAAATACAGCAGCATTTTAAATGATTCTATTGCAATGTAAAAGGCCTATACAATAACAAAAACGATATAAATATCGTATATCCTCTTTTACAAATGTGAAACCATGCAAAAATAATAAAGTGGAAATTATAAGATGTTTAACTTTTTATTTTGATTACAAACATTCTGGAGTCCCATTACATTATTTTCATATTTAAAAAAACGAAATTTAGCCGGGCACGGTGGCTCAAGCCTGTAATCCCAGCACTTTGGGAGGCCGAGGCGGGTGGATCACGAGGTCAAGAGATCGAGACCATCCTGGTCAACATGGTGAAACCCCGTCTCTACTAAAAATACAGAAAATTAGCTGGGCGTGGTGGCGCGTCCCTGTAATTCCAGCTACTCAGGAGGCTGAGGCAGGAGAACTGCCCGAACCCAGGAGGCGGAGGTTGCGGTGAGCCGAGACTGCGCCATTGCACTCCGGCCTGGGTAACAAGAGCGAAACTCCGTCTCAAAAAAAAAAAAAATCAAAAAACTAAATCTATATATAGGTAAAACAGAGTATTGAAAAAATAGTAGGTATGGAAAGGAAAATTCCCCCCAAATTAGAGAAAGATCAGCAGAGGTTCACCTTACAAGAAGGCCCTCTTCCTGAGGTTACAGATAAACTCCAGAGGACAGGCGGAAAAACGGGTGCCTACTATACTACCATTCACCTACCGACAGGCGTGTGTGGAGGGAGGACTGAGGGTCCAAAGAAAGACAAGAAAGCCGCAGGAAAAGGCTGGGTGGCATGAGCAGAGGATGCATTTAAGGATGGTAAGACACAAGGGTCCAGACAAAGTTGCACAGTGGTCATGAGATGAGGTTTGGAAGTTTCTCTAGCACGGTGCCTGGCTCTGTTTGAATCAGCTTTCAAAACAGATTAGGGCCTATTCCCTTGTGAAGAACTAGACACTCAGGTGTCTAATAAACGCTCGTCTAATGAAAAAGGCTACGGAGAGGTAGATTCTGGCTCGTGAAAGGAAGCGGGTCAAATCACTCATCAAAAGATACTCTAAAGGGGCTCCCTAAAGAGGAAATGATGGAGGGAATCCCAACACTGAATGCAAAGTCTGATGAGGTGACCTCTAATCCTCTTGATCCAAACAGTTTTACAAGTCTATTGCCCAAAACATTTCAAATTTTTCATATTTGTAACATGCACAGCCTTAACTCTGCATAATAAATCTCTTTACTGCAGAGATGATATTACACGTCCCTGCTATTCTCAGAATGTACAGTAATAGGCAACATAACCTTCCGATGATATTGAAAGAATCTACCTATGCTGTTGGGATTCACACAAGACAGCATTATAAAGGTCCTTCTGTTACTTAGGTTCTTAAATCGACCTGAAAATGCATTGAAAACCAGTTATCTGAACTAGAAAAATTCTATTTCTGCTGAATAATGTAAAACTCCAGTACAACTAGCTATTTTGAGAAGTTCTCTTAAAGAGGCTCCACAGCACCAAAGGCTGGGTGTAAATGCAAGTTTTGCTATTTATCATCAGCAACATAACCTTGGATGGGTTTCTGAATCTCTTCCTTTCCTCACCCATAAAAGGATTGATAATAGCTGCCTTGTAGGGTTTTCATGATTAAATGGGATAATTTATATAAAGCACCCAACAACATTTATGTCCCAATTTTATTGTCTTTTGAGACTTCCCATATCTTGCTCTGTATTATGGGTATCTGTACACTTTTTATCCCTCCAATGGAGTTCACATTTTCATAGGGTAGCTCTAAGATTCACTTTCCTGATATTGCCAGTAACTCTCAGAACAGTGTCTTTCCAGTAAGTGACTTTCAACAAATATTAAGTTGAATATTAATAAAAAGGGAGGGAATGTATATCTTAAGAAAGGTACGATAATATGCTCACTTAAATGAAATACTAAGGTAGAAATCACGAAATTATGACCTAGCCTCTAGTATTCAGAATAACAAGAAAATAGAAATCCAACTCATGAGAATCTGGATGAGAAATAACATCTAAAATATTAATACTTTGGGAAAACAAGAATTTTTGAATATTAAAGATGGAAGGCTGGGCGCAATGGCTCATGCCTGTAATCCCAGCACTTTGGGAGGCTGAGGCGGGTAGATCACCTGAGGTCAGGAGTTCAAGACCAGGCTGGTCAGCATAGTAAAGCCCTGTCTCTACTAAAAATACAAAAAATTAGTGTGGCCATGGTAGTGGGCACCTGTAATCCCAGCTACCTGGGAGGCTGAGGCAGGGAAATCACTTGAACCTGGGAGGCAGAGGTTGCAGTGAGCTGAGATCATGCCACTGCACTCCGAGCCTGGGTGACAGAGTGAGACTCCATCTTATAAAAAAATAGAAAAGATGCCGAATATCCACCTCACCACGTAATAACTACAGAGGTGATGGAGAATGAAACCCTGGCAACATACCTTTTTCTTTCTTACCTAAACTCTAGCCCTTGTTTAATTTGCATTATCACTGTTACTGTGATGTGATCATGTCATTCCCATTGTCAGGTGGTATTAAGAGTTAAATCTGAGTTTCCGATTTCATGGGCCAATATGAGGTCTAAAAGTTAACTAATTAGAAGTATATTTAAAACACTCTTTCTAAAAAGTTAATTCCATAGCACTTATTACTACTTTAGGTTATTTCCAGCAAACAGCTCAAGTGATTCTCCTCCTGTATTACAGTAAAATCTCCAAATGTTAGTACTGAAAGGGGTCTATGCAAGTTGCATGTGAAGAGCCTAATATCTATTCGCCACACAAAGTATGTTTAATCTCACTTAATTTTCCTAACAGCTATTCGAGGTTAAGAAATGATTATCCCCATTTTACAGATGAAGAAGCTGAAGTTGATGGAGATTAAATAACTAACCCAAGGACACAAAGCTAATGAGCAGAGTGTTCCGTGCCGCCTATCCACAAACAGAACTCATGGAAGACACACCAGACATGCCAGGAGAGGCGAAGCGGTAAAATGTGCAGGGAAGACAGGACGTGCACGATACATTCATGCAAGTTCTCAGACAGTACTCACGATTTCAGAAATGAGGCATCTTTCAAGCAAATCTGAAAAATTAGGAAGACACATTAGAAAACATAAAGGCTGGCATTGATAAACTCTGATATTGATAAGCTAGTTTTCTGTGAACTCTCTTAAACTACAGGATTTATCTAAGCCTCGTTTGTTCACTAAGTAAAAAAAGTTCTGTGAATAATTTCTAAGTAGCACCATCTTAAAAACAAAGAGCAGAGAAGCCTGATTATGTGGCAGGTCAGCAGCACACACGATTTTAGACTAAGGAACAAGCACTTACGAGAAGCCAGAACTGCCTTCCCTTCCTATCCTCCAGTAACAGACACGATTCCTCAGTCCACAAAACCCTTCCCCCGGCCGCCTGCCTGCCTCCTGTTCACTAACCAAGAGCCCGCTCAAGTGCCTCCTTCTTGAGAAGCCTTCCCCCGTGATCCACCAGGAAAGGAAAAGATCTAACTAATTGGAAGCACAATGATCCTTCACTTCTTTTGGTCCCAGCCCTCTTTTGAGAACCTGACGAAGGTAGACTCCCTGCCCAGAAAAGTGCGTGTGTTCTCAACAAAACTTCAATAGAATTTCATCAGACTACAACTTCTAAGGTCACAGGTTAGAAGTTGCTGCTATAGAGAGACGAATGGATACCTCATAGGTAGTCAGTAGCACGTGAAAACGTGAGTCCTGTGTGAGGTCTTGCTGAAGGCGGGCTCGCTCCTCCTTGTCACCTGCGTATGTCACACAGGAAAGACCTGGAGCCCATCTGAATCCAAGAAAAGAAGCAGATGAACGTGAACAGAAGATTCACGTGACAGGGTGTACACACCTGGGAAAGTGCATTTCATGGGAGGGTTACATTCACACGCAGACCCCGTGAGGTCCTACAGCCAGAGTCTTAGGGCTCTGAATCTTACCTAAAGTAATGGCTGAACCTCAGAGCAAGTTCCTATGTGGACAGGTAGAAGGATCAGATCTAAAAAGGTCTTGTGCTGACTCTAAAAGTAAAATGATCTCTTCCACATTAGTTACTTCCTACGCCACTATGAAAAGCAATGGCTTCTACTATAGTTCATAAATACTGGAAATGATTAATGACCTTCAAATTGCCAAACAGTAATAATATCCACTGGGCCCTTCCCATTACATCCTCAGTGTCTACCTGCACTGCATCAGTTCACAGTTTTCTTTCCTTTCTTTCTTTCTTTTTTTGAGATGGAGTTTCGCTTTTGTTGCCTAGTCTGGAGTGCAATGGTGCGATCTTGGCTCACCGCAACCTACGCCTCCTGGGTTCAAGCCATTCTCCTGCCTCAGCTTCCTGAGTAGCTGGGAATACAGGCATGCACCACCACACCCCAGCTAATTCTGTATTTTTAGTAGAGATGGGGTTTCTCCATATTGGTCAGGCTGCTCTTGAACTCCCGACCTCAAGTGATCTGCCCACCTCAGCCTCCCAAAGTGCTGGGATTACAGGTGGAGCCACTGTGCCCGGCCACAGTTCACAGTTTTCTGGAATACACTTACTGATTATGACAATAGGTTTTTTTTTTTTGAGACCAAGTTTCGCTCTTGTTACCCAGGCTGGAGTGCAATGGCGCCATCTCGGCTCACCGCAACCTCCGCCTCCTGGGCTCAGGCAATTCTGCTGCCTCAGCTTCCCGAGTAGCTGGGACTACAGGTGTGCACCACCATGCCCAGCTAATTTTTGTATTTTTAGTAGAGACGGGGTTTCACCATATTGACCAGGATGGTCTCGATCTCTTGACCTCGTGATCCACCCGCCTCAGCCTCCCAAAGTGCTGGGATTACACGCGTGAGCCACTGCGCCCGGCGACAATAGGTAGTTTTAGCACATTTCACACATCATCCAGAAAAAAAACTTAATCAAGATATACAATAAAATTGCTGCTACATCTACTCTGTACCTCTGCATTTCTTCTTTCCAGTTGCTCAAAACCGACAAGGGACAAAGAATCAGAAATGGTCCTTCATCATTTAATCTTCCTGCTAAGTAAATGAAGAGAGCAATCGTCTGGAACACAGAAAAACAAGGCAGTTTCGATCACATTTTCCCATGAGAAACAACCACGAAGTTCCCACAACCCTGTAGGGAACACACGTTCTTGTATAAGACTTGTTTTACAAAGAAATATTGTACAATCTTCAGCACATTAGGAGAGTAATCCACTCGTGGAGTGAAATCATGTAAGCTTTAATATACCTGCCGCAGATATTTGTGGAACTCAATGACTTCAGTAGTTAACAAGCAATGAGGCTCAATGCGTAGGTAATTGAACCTGTACTGTAAAGAAAAAGTCAGGAGAGACCACAGAAATCAATGAAAAGCCAACTGATGGCCAAGATCAGCAACACTCTGAAAACATTAAGCAAGAAGTGCCGGCCGGGCGCGGTGGCTCAAGCCTGTAATCCCAGCACTTTGGGAGGCCGAGGCGGGTGGATCACGAGGTCGAGAGATCGAGACCATCCCGGTCAACATAGTGAAACCCCGTCTCTACTAAAAATACAAAAAATTAGCTGGGCATGGTGGCACGTGCCTGTAATCCCAGCTACTCAGGAGGCTGAGGCAGGAGAATTGCCTGAACCCAGGAGGCGGAGGTTGCGGTGAGCCAAGATGGCGCCATTGCACTCCAGCCTGGGTAACAAGAGCGAAACTCCGTCTCAAAAAAAAAAAAAAAAAAAAAAGAAGTGCCAAGATCTGATTGCGAAACAGCCAATCACACGGCGGCCCTGTGCCGCCTGCCGGGCTTTCCCGAGGGAGGATGCTTTCCTGCCTCCCTCACTTCCTCCCACCTTCGCCTACTGTTTTCCTTTCTTCCGTATGTATTTACAGGGTGTCTTCTATTTGCTAGGCACTGTCCTACACCCCAGTGACACAACAGTGACCAAAACAGACAAAACACCAGCTCTCCTGGATGACACAATCTAATGGGGAAAACAGACAATACACGAGCCTCCTAAGCTTAGGGAAGGGGAGAAAAGGGAACTTTGGTAAAGGCGAATGGACACACTTGAGAAGATTCTAGTACACATTTATGATTTGAATGTTGCTGTAACATACAGAGAAAATAACCTATTTTAAAACAAGAATGCGTCAAGGGACCCCATCTTCAAATGCTGAGCTATTTCTGAGAAAAATCTGTCCTAAGGATATAATTCAAAATCCTGAGAAAGCTGTATGCACAAAGATGTTCCTATCAAGATCAAAGAGCACAAAAAGGGGAGGGATCACCATGTCTCATCTGTAGAACATTTAATTTTGATAAATTCTCTTGATGGAATAACATACAATATTGAGTATAATGATTATGAATCTAATAAAGTAAAAAATTACAGTGACACTGTTAGATTAACAAACACAAACTATACACACACTATAATTTCAACCACATGCTGGGTACAGTGGCTCACACCTGTAATCCCAGCACTCTGGGAGGCTGAGGTAGGAGGATCACTTGTTCCCGTAAGTTCAAGGCCAGCCTAGACAATATAGGGAGACCTCATCTCGACAGAAAATTTACGAATAAGCTGTGTGTGGGGGCATGCACCTGTACTACCACCTACTCGGGAGACTAAGGACTGCTTGAGCCTGGGAGGCCGAGGCTGCAGTGTGCTGAGATCATGCCACTGCATTCCAGCCTGGGTGACGGGGCAAGACCCTGTCTCAAAAATAAAAGAAAACAAAAATTCAGTCATGCAAAACATGCATTGCTATTCATGGTTGTGGTTAGAGTGCTGCGTTACAGGTTGGCAGTTAATTTTTATAACAGAAATAATTTTCTTTTTAAATTATCTATGGCTTCTCAGTCCAAATGGTGCCCAGAACCATTCTTTAGTAAGTGACTTCCTGAATTAAAACCATTCAGTCTAGCTTTCCTGAGGGTGCAATTTAGAGAAAATTTATCTTTTATTATTACAAACCAGATTGTCTACAAAACAAGTATGGAGTCACTAGCGAACTCTAGCAAGAATTTAAGGGAAAAAATTACAGCAATTCTACATAAATTCTTCCAGAAAATTGAAGAGAAGGGCATACTTCTCACCTCACTCTATGAGGGCAGCTTTACTCCAATACCGTTTCTTGTAATGTCATTATCTGTAAAGTCAGATAATGACATTACAAGAAAATGACAGACCAACGTCCTTCATGAACATAGATGCAAAAAGTCTAAACAAAATTTTAGCAAAACCAATTTGGAGGTGGTATCTTTTTAGAGAGCTTAAAGCAGAGCTCTGTGAACATCTGAGGAAAGGACAAGCAGCATTTGCTGGCCCTCAATAAAGTCAGGAGGGCAACCGCAATGACTGAAGCAGAGAAGACTACACGGAAGGCCCTTTCCCGGTGCAAGAGCCAGCCAGCCTGGATCCCAGAGACATCTGTGAAACTGAACTTCCTTCTAGCTCCAGAGTGCTCAGCTGCAGAATGAGTTAGAAGGCGGTGCTTCAGTGGCGGTGAGCAGTACTTGCGGCACAGTCACATACCTGGCAGGTCTTCCCCAGGCCCATCTCGTCTCCCAGGATGCAGCCATTCTGACAGCAGAAGCGCTGGGCAAGCCAGTTGACTCCCTCCAGTTGATAAGAGCGTAGGTGAATCCCTAGAAACAAAAAATACAGCAACATTTCAGCACATGCATAGGCAATGTTCTAAGAGTCCGAATGAGGAACACAGCCTAAATTCACTTAACTCCAGACCTCACTGACCATATCTTTTGCTGAGGAGTATGGAGATCTCAACCTCTCCTGACTACCGAACTACTTTTTGAGCAGATGTATTCACCATCATATTCAAAGTCCCAAAGGAGCCTGTCAGTTACCTGATTCACTTGATAGATGAGAAAGTCAACTTGGGATCTGGCCTCTGTACTGCCTGAGACTCACACCAGTGTCCATTCCGGGAAATGAGGCATTACTGACGCAACTTAACAACAAGCAACAACACACCGATTGTACATGCGTCTGCTTGCTTCACTGCAGCCATTTAAATTTGCCATCAGTGCTAAAGGGGAAACTCAGGACTACGCTAAATAATGCTTCAACACAGAAGGACTGTTTTTAAGAATGGAAAGGGTGTTTAACTGTGTACAGGGATGGCAAAAAACATGAAATCCACATGGAGCTTCTACTGACTCTCTCTCCCTTGGTGAAAAAAAGTCCGGTTTCATAGAATAGCCGTATCTCAGAAAGGTGAAACACCGTCAGCATACTTTATATAAGAACTATTGGCCGGGCGCGGTGGCTCAAGCCTGTAATCCCAGCACTTTGGGAGGCCGAGGCGGGTGGATCACGAGGTCGAGAGATCGAGACCATACTGGTCAACATGGTGAAACCCCGTCTCTACTAAAAACACAAAAAAGTAGCTGGGCATGGTGGCGCTTGCCTGTAATGCCAGCTACTCAGGAGGCTGAGGCAGGAGAATTGCTTGAACCCAGAAGGCGGAGGTTGCGGTGAGCCGAGATAGCGCCATTGCACTCCAGCCTGAGTAACAAGAGCGAAGCTCCGTCTAAAAAAAAAAAAAAAGAACTATTAGCAAAAACAGAACTTTCTGGTTTAACTTATAGCTTTAAAAATCTTCAAAATATACAATTGTACAACATTGTTTAAAAAATAGGTATTTTTCATAGGCACTTACAAAGACCAGAGGAGGAATAAACACTTCATAAAAATTACAGTATCTCGGGCTGGGGGTGGTGGCTCACGCCTGTAATCTCAGCACTTTGGGAGGCTGAGGTAGGCGGATCACCTGAGGTTGGGAGTTCAAGACCAGCCTGGCCAACTTGGTGAAACCCATCTCTACTTAATAATACAAAAATTAGCTGGGCATGGTGGTCGGTGCCTGTAATCCCAGCTACTTGGGAGGCTGAGGCAGGGAGAATTGCTTGAACCTGGGAGGCGGAGGTAGCAGGGAGCTGAGATTGCGTCACTGTGCTCCAGCCTTGGTGACAGAGCGAGACTCCATCTCAAAATAAATAAATAAATAAATTACAGTATCTCATTTAATGCTTATAACAATTCTACAGAGTAGATGTTAACCCCATTTTATAAATTAGAAAACTCAGAGATTTCTATTTTTCATGGGAGTATATATACTTTCCCCTCTTCCTACTGCTAAGTAGAAATAAAAGCCCTAGACATGACAGATAAAGCAAGCATAGACTCTGAAAGGTGCAGTGAAGAAGCAGATTGGCTAGGGACCTTGGGACCTGAGGAAGGACAGGGTAGTGAGTTCCCCAGAATTCATTTTTGCCTTATATCGCCCAGTCTGAGAGGTCAAGGAATCAGCAAACTGGAAACACCAACTGGTGTAGACCAAAACCAAAACAAATCAGAACACGCCCTGCATTCATCTGATAATAAAGACATGCTGATAATAAAGACATACCCGAGATTGGGTAATTTACAAAGAAAAGAGGTTTACGTGACTCATTGTTCCACAGGATGGGGAGGCGTCACAATCGCGGTGGAAGGCAAATGACAAGCAAAGTCACATCTTACACGGCAAGAGAGCTTGTGCAGAGAACTCCCACTTATAAAACCATCAGATCTTGTGAGATTTATTCACTACCATGAGAATAATATGGGAGAACTTCCCCCATAATTCAATTATCTCCACCTGGCCCGTCCTTGACACATGGAGATTATTACGGTTCAAGGTGAGATTTGGTTGGGGACATAGCCAAACCATCTTCACCACTCTCCCCTCACAAGCCTGCTCCTGCTAGAAAATGGCAGCCTAGCAAGTCAGGAAACTTTTAGATAATAACTGCTCTATTCTAGCTGAACAACACAGGAATAAACCTGTGGTCCCACCAGCAGAGGCCAAGTGGGAAGCACAGACTTCCCCCTACAGCTGTAATGAGTGCCCCAGCACCCCAATCAAGATGGTGTAAGAGAAGGCCAAGTAGGGAGCTGGGATTTTTATCCCTACCAACCAGTAATGAGGACCAACCCCTTGGCTTCCCCTGCAGGATCAGTAGAGATTCAGGAGGGAGCCACAACTCCCACCCTCACCCAGCAGGAAGGAGAGGCCCCTTCCCCATCCCCAGATGTAGACAGAGGCTGAAAGGGGGGCCTGGACTTCTATCCCCACCTGGCAATATCAAGGGAGCAGACCCTCTTCCCCTGCCAGAGCAGTGACAGACAAAGACAGACAAACAGGAGGTTGAAACATGATACAAAAATGCCTGGCTCTAATTATTGTAAAAAAATCATTCGTTATATCAAGAACTGGGAAGTTTCAAACTGAACGAAAAAAGATTATCAACAGGTGCCAACACCCAGATCACACAGAATTATCTGACAAAAACTTCAAAGCAGTAATGATAAAAATGCTTCAACAAGTAGCTATAAACACACTTGAACAACTGAAAAACCAAAAACCTCAGATAAGAAACAAATCTCAGCAATGACATAAAAGATACAAAGAAAGACCAACTGGAAATTTTAAAACTGAAAAATATGATAACCAAAATACAAGGCTACTGAGGCTGTTTATGAGATCAACAGCAGAATGGAAGGAAGTGAAGAAAGAATCTGTAAGACAGAATAGAAGTTACAAAGAGATTACAGTTAAAAGAGAATAGAAATTGTAGAGATTACAATCAGAAGAGAGAGAAAACAGACTGAGAACAAATGAACCTCAGGGAACTCCAAGACTATCACAAAAGATCTAACATTTGTTCAATGGTGTCCAATAAATAAAAAGAGAAGGAGGAAAAGGCTGAAAAAGTACTTAAAGAAATAACAGCTAAAAAATCCCCAAATTTGGCTAAAGACCTACAGTTCCAAGAAACCGAGTAAACCTCAAACATAAAAAAATCCTGCCAGGCGCAGTGGCTCACACCTGTAATCCCAGCACTTTGGGAGACCGAGGTGGGTAGATCACGAGGTTGAGATTGAGACCATTCTGGCCAACATGGAGAAACCCCATCATTACTAAAAATACAAAAAGTAGCTGGGTTTGGTGGCATGTGCCTGTGGTCCCAGCTACTCGGGAGGCTGAGGCAGGAGAATCGCGTGAACTCTGAGGTGGAGGTTGCAGTGAGCCGAGATCAAGCCACTGCACTCTAACCTGGCGACACAGTAACTCCATCTCAAAAAAAAATCCAAAGAAATACATACCAAGATATGCAATTAAATGCTGAAAACAAAAGACAAATAAAATACTTAAACGCAGCCAGAAAAGAAACAAACACTTTACTTAAAGAGGGAAAAAACTTCAAATGCAAGCAGATTTCTTGTCAGAAACCTTAAAGGCCAGAAAGAAATGGCACAACTTTTTTTTTTTTTTAAGTATTGAAAGAAAAGAACTGTGAACCCAGACTCCTGTAATCAAGAAAACTAGTATTCAGGAGAGAAGAGGAAATTCTCAGATGAAGGAAAACAGAGAATTTATCACCAACAAACCGACCCTCAAAGAATGGCTAAAGGAAGTCCTTGGAAAAAGGGAAATGATACAAGATGGAATCTTGGAACATCAGGAAGAATGTGAGAATGTAGCATTCCTGAGTTTTAAAAAATTATGTTTGACAGCTGAAGCAAAGACTGTAACAGTGTCTGATGTGGTTCCAAAGGCAAATAAAGGAAATATTTAAGACAATTATAAACAGAAGGTAAAGAGATATAAAGGGAAGATTTCCATACTTAACTAGGTACAATGACAGTATCAGTAGTCTGTGATTTTATACACACACGTACATTAATATACAATACCTGTCACAACCATTAAAAAGCTATACAAAGAGATAAACTAAAAAACATTATAAATTAAAAAATTCTAAAAAATGTTCAAATAATTCACAAAAAGGCAAGAAAAAAACAGAGATAAACTAAAATAATAAATATAGGATGGCAGACTTAAGCTCAAGCATCTTAATGATTACATGAAATATGTCATATAAATATACCAATTAAAAGACAGACTTCCAGAGTACATTTTAAAACATAACCCAATTATAAATTGTCTACAAGAAATTCAACCCAAAAATAATTAAACGATTGAAAAGTGAAAGGATGAAGTGGTAGATAAAACAGTGGCCCTCACAAAGATGTCCAAGCCCTGCTCCTGGAATCAGTAAGTTACCTTACATGGCAGAGGCATTCTCAAGATATAAATAACATTAAGGACCTAGAGATGGGAAGAGTATTCTGAATTACCCAGGTGGGCCTGGATAATGCAACGAACATGGAATCTAATCACATGCATCATTCAGAGAACCTTTAACAGCTGTGGTTAGAGACAACGCTGACTAGAGAAGGATCAAAGAGATGAAATGTCGTTGGCTTTGAAGTTGGAGGAAAGGTGCCAGGAATCAAGGAACGTGGACAGCCTCTGGGTGCTGGGAAAACTATTCTCTTCTAGAGTCTCCAGAAAGGTAGGCAGCTCTGCTGACACACAATGACAGGAGAATACACATTCTTTTCAACTGCCATGGACCATACAGCACATTCAGGGCCTGTCTTAGCCCATTTTGTGTTGCTTTGGAACACCTGAGGCTGGATAACTCATAAAGAAAAGAGGTATATTTGGCCCATGGTTCTCGTACAAGAAGCGTGGCATCAACATCTGCTTCAGGTGAGGGCTTCAGGCTGCTTCCACTAAGGGCAGGAGAAGTGGGGCCAGCTTGTACAGAGATCACAGGGTGAGAGAAGAAGAAAGAGATAAGGGATGTCAGGCTCTCTTTAACAATCAGTTTTCCGGAAACTGATACATAGGAAGTGACTCACTCTCTCTCTCCCTGCTAGGGAGAGCATTAGTCTATTCAGGAGGGATTTGCCCCCAAGACCCAAACACCTTTCATTAGGCCCCACCTCCAACACTGGGGATCAAATTTTAACATGAGATTTGGTGAGGACAAATAATCCATATCCAAACTACAGCACGGCCAGAAAACCTCAACACATGTAAAAGAAGTGAAATTGCACAGAGTATGTTCTCTGAACACAATGTAACGAAATTAGAATTCATGGACAGAAACATTAGAGGTCAATGTCTCAACGCTTGGAACCTAGACAACACACTTCTAAACAGTCCATCAAAAGAGGAAGTCTCCAGGGAAATATACGCTGAACTAAATAAAACATGAAAATACAACATCAAAATTTGTGGGACAAAAAAAAGTAGATCACGGACTTAAATACAAAACTGTAAAACTTGGAAAAAAACTCTTTAGGATCTGGGAGTAGGCAATGAGTTCTTATATTTGACACCAAGCAAAAAAACTATCCAGTAGAGAAAAAAATGATAAATTGATAAATTTTCGCCAAAATGTAAAACTTTTCTAAGACACAAATTTGGAGAAATAAGCAACAATTTTGCATACTCTTTATTCTAGAGAGGCTACCTTTCAGGAATTAAAAGTCCATAGCTATAATGAATATTTGGTTATAAGGATATTGAGAACACAATAACAGTAAAGAGATTATGGATATTAACATTTATTTTCTTTATGCATTGGCTATTTCTCTACATATTTTACAGAGAATATGTACTATTTCTGTAACCAAGAAAAAAAGCAGTAAGAATTTTTGTAACCAACTCATGAAGAATAAGTTTCTCATAATATTAATTTATTCTCGTAATTCCTCTGACTATGCTTTTTTCTTTCTCTCCACTACCAATTTATCCCAGTTGCCACATTTGCCCACTTAATTCTGCATGTACTCACTCTGCTCCATCCACTCACACTCGTAACCTCTTGTCTCAATTTCACTAAAACACCCGCCCATGTATGTACCTTTCTCCTGGCTATTACCCACAGCGAAGTATCAACGGGCACACTTTTCTGAGCCTTCTCTCACACAAGCTCTTCCAGAACCATTCCTAACATTTGCAAAGAAATAGGCAAACACACAAACTTTAGGCAAGATAAAGTCAAACATAGAGAGACCAGTCTAAAGCTCATACTCAAACTGGACACACACTCCTCACCGCCACGGACACATCCTTAGGCTCGGGGAGTCAAGGCGAGGGGGCTTGCTCGCTCGCGTCCGCATTCTCTCCACTCAACTTCATCCTTCTAAGTCAAACACAGAACTGCGCCTTTTGCTTCCTTCCTAGAAGGACAACCCTCACTCTTCCGTGGTGTCGAGCACTTACATAAACTATAATTTATACTTTTAAATGAACTCTCGCTCACTAGTCCAAAACTCTAGGTTACGTCCTACGTCTCCGTATTTGTTGGACTCATCTCTGCAGCCGGTACCTAAGAACTGGTTCCCAGGAGCGTTCAGCGAGTCATGAGTCAACGACTGTGTCGTTATGACCGACGCACGAGGCTGTGAATGCCGTCGAGGCCCGCACTGCGCTCCGCACTGTGCAGACGAGGAAAACCAGGCTGGCTGCGGGGGCTGGGGGTGCAGCGGCGAGTCGGCGCAGACCCGGGAGCGGAGCCGACCTCGGGGCCGCAGGAAGCAGGGGTCGGCCGCGCCGCGGCAGGGCTGGGGGCGCGCAGGGTTCGCGCTCGGCAGACTCCCCGGAAGGGCCCGCGTCGGCCAACCGAGTTCCCGGCGGCCGTGAGCGGACCGAGAGCAGCTAAGCGCGCCCGCTCACTGCCGCGCAGACCTCGAGCGGGGAGACCGCGTCAGCGGCGGACTCTCCGCGGACCGCGCGCGCACGGGACACGGAGCAGACGGGGCTGGGAGACGCGCTGAGCGTCCGACCGCAGCGGCCGACACACCCCAGCGGCGAGGACCCCGCCTCGCGGGGCGGCGACTCGGCACTTCCGGCCCCGGCGCGCCCGGCCCCGCGACCGCTCCCGGGGGGCCTGCAGGGGGCGCCGCGCTCACCGCGTTTCCGCTTCCGCGGGCCCGGGACCCGACCTCACCCGTCCCGCGCCCGCCGGGCCGCGGCCACCCCGCCCGGGCGCGGTGTCTCCCCGCCCACGGCAGGCGCGCAGGACGGGCCCGTCGCCGGCTGGTCCACAGCCCACCGGGCGGCCGCCTGCCGCGCCCCGGCCCGCGAGAGGCAGCCCCGGCGGGTTGGCGCGCCTGGGCGAAGCCCGCCCGGAGCCCGCTCACCTGTCAGCCCCCACTGCTGTAAATCCTGCTCCCGCACCCGCGCCCGCGCCGCCTCGGCTCGGCCCTCGGTCTGAAACCGAAGCAAGAAGCCGGGCGCTGGGCCCCCACGACGGGCAGCGCCCTCCATCCGGCCGGGAGCGGTCCCGCCCCGCGCGGGCCGGGCGCCTTTGCCTCAGGCTCTCCCGACGCGCGGCGGCGCGCTGGGGCGGGGCGGGCGGGGGCGCGCTGGGGCGGGGCGGGCGGGGGCGCGCTGGGGCGGGGCGGGCGGGGGCGCGCTGGGGCTGGGCGGGCGGGGGCGCACTGGGGTGGGCGGGGCGGGCGGGGGCGCGCTGGGGCGGGCGGGGCGGGCGGGGGCGCGCTGGGGCGGGGCAGGCGGGGGCGCGCTGGGGCCCACCTGCTACCGAGGCGCCGCCAGAGGGCGCGCGCCCTGCCTGGACGTCCGCAGCGCGGCCTGTGCAGTTGGCCCCCGGCCCGACAGCTCTTGCAGCGCGGAGCGTGGACGGGCCGCCTGGTTCTCACCACGTGCGCTTCTGAAGCGCTGGGCGTCCGATTGCCTGAACTGACCGTCACGGAGGTGGCATGTGCTCATCATGCATTTATTATTTTTTTTTTTGAAGGGGAATTTGCATTGTTTTACAGAAAACTGTACATTTAACCCAGTTTCGTGGCACGTTCTTTAGCCTTTGCCTTTTCGAGCTTGGCGATGCGAGCCACAGACTTGGGACCCAGGACCGTGCCTCCCCCGTGACGGCGGATCTCATCATGTCTGTCGCTGTAGTTGGTGCGGTTGCTTCCACCAGCTTAGCCAAAGCGCCTTTGCCTTCCGAGTTCACGTGTGTGAAGGCGACAGTGGCGCAGGTCTTCCTGTGGACTAGACGTCCCGGTCTTGCCTGCCCCTTGATAGCGCAGTAAGGGACTCCCATTTTATTTCCTAGGGCAGGCAAGGAGACAACGAGCTCAGTAGGGTCCACGTCGTGTGCTATCACCACCAGCTGGGCTTTCTTGTTCTCCACCGAGGTGGTGACGGTGTTAACTCCTGCGCGAAGGACAGGTGGTCTCTTAGTGGGGACGTCCCCTTTGCCAGCCGCTTTCTTCTCGGCCCGGGCCAGCAGCCTCTGCTTCTTTTCTTTCTTCGTCTCTGGTCTGTACTTGTGGGCCAGCTTAAGCCGCGGAGTAGCTGTTTGGCGGTCCAGGGCCTGGTGAACTGGTTAATTGCAGGGGGCACTTCCAGCCGCTCACAGAGGATGGCTCTCTGCCGCTGCCACCTGACATAGCGGTGCCATTTCACAAAGCGGGCGAGGTCTCTTTTGGGCTGGATGTCTTGTCCAATGCCAAAATGTTTAGGCCTTTTCTCAAATAGTGGATGCACCGCTTTCTTGGCCTCCTGCTTCTTCACAACAGCAGGGGCCGGAGCCACCTTCTTCCCCTTGGCCTTCTTTCCTTTGGGCATCTTGGGCGTCGGGAAGAGAGACGCATTTATTCTTTACTCAACATGGACTGTCACGTGTCAGATACTCCGCTGGACCGTGAGGGTTGTGGAAATGGCAAGACTTTGTCCGTGCGCTCCAGTGATTCAGGACAAGGTCAAACCGTGCTTGTTCGGTTTACATAGTGATAAACTGGTTTGGACCCAGAAATCTCTTTCTTCGTTTTCTTTTTTTCTTTCTTTCTTTTCTTTTTTCTTTTTTTTTTTGAAACGTAGTCTCGCACTGTCGCCAGGCTGGAGCACAGTGGCGCAGTCTCGGCTCACTGCAACCTCCACCTCCCGAGTTCTAGCGATTCTTCCGCCTCAGCCTCCCAAGTAGCTGGGACCACCGGCACGTGCCAAACGCCCAGCTAATTTTTGTATTTTTAGTAGAGACGGGATTTCATCGTGTTGGCCAGGATGGCCTCGACTTCTTGACCTCGCAATCCACCCGCCTCGGCCTCCCGAAGTGCTGGGATTACGGGCGTGGGCCACCGCGCCCGGCCGAAATCCCTTTCTGATTCCCCGTGACCTGTGAATAGTAGTAAATTAAAATCACCAAAGACGTCATTGCTGCAGTGGGTATCTCGAGTGCATTACGGGGAGCAGATTGATGCAGTGTGTTCAGTTAGGGGTCACCGTGACTCAGCATCAGCTTTGAGTGGATTTGTGATGTAATGCACCACTAATATGAAGATGATAATAACAGAATAGGTGCACTTGTTGATGAAGTTCTGGGTGGTATCCTACGGGCTTGAAGTATATTTTCTTATTTAACCTGCACAATAACTAATAATTAGGTATTATAATTGTCCCCACATTATAAATGAAGATACTGTGACTTGGAATGGTAATTGGCAATACTGGAGCAGGAACTATATTATTCTCTGGCTAATGTCATTGGCATAGTATTCTCATTTAGGTTCATAATCTTGGTGCTTCCTTCTTCGATAAACTCATGTTAAAGTTGCATCCTCCCTTATTCTCATCTTCCCCTAAGATAAAAGGGAGAAATTCGTTCTGAGCCACAGGAGATGACTTCAGATTGGTTTATTCATAAAAAGTCAAGCAAAGCACTGTTTTATAAAGCTATTTTTGTGTCTTGAGTCATCTTTATTGACAGAACCACGTACTTTGTGCCAAGCACTCTTTATGGTATCCATAAAGACCATGGTATTAATAACGAGTGCTTGGCACTGATACCATAAACAGTGCTTGGCGCATAGTACGTGGTTACGATAGAGGTCACTAATCAGCACCATAAAGAGTGCTTGTTAGGGGCTGGGCGCAGTGGCTCACACCTGTAATCCCAGCACTTTGGGAGGCCAAGGCGGGCGGATCACCTGAGATCGGGAGTTTGAGACCAGCCTGACCATCATGGAGAAACCCTGTCTCTACTAAAAATACAAAATTAACTAAGTGTGGCGGCACATGTCTGTAATTCCAGCTACTCGAGAGTCTGAGGCAGGAGAATCGCCTGAATCCGGGAGGTGGAGGTTGCGGTGAGCCAAGATCGCAGCACTGAACTCCTGCCTGGGCAACAGAGTGAAACTCCGTCTAAACAAAAAAGAATGAAATGTTCTTGGTACATAGTACGTGGTTATGATAGAGGTCACTAATATCCTGGAGGTTATATTTTAAAAGAAGGAGACAAGCAGTAAACAAATAAAAATCAGGTAGGATTAGTGCTAAAAGTAAAACAAGAGTCATGTAATGGAGCAATAGTAATTTTGTAGAATGGCTTTCCTGCTTGGGTGTTAAAACAAATCTGAAGACGGATTTACATCCTTCAGTGGCTTCTCCAGAGGGATCTCTGTCCTATGTGGCTGCTCATGAGTGGTTTTTGCATCTCAGTCTCCATGTTTGATTTATTTCCTCCCCTCTCGATTCTACCAGTAGACTTATCTGCTAAAGCAGCCATATCGACCACTTGCCACTTAAATACAAGCCTGTTTATTATTTTTCACTTAAAGTACATTTGTTGCGGCAGAATACCAGATGATAGAGTCCTAGCTGTAAGCTAAGTAGACTGTTGGTATACTATTTAGGTCTACCTAAAATACAGCTAAGAAAGGTAGCTGAGAGACTCCAGGTCTGCCAGTGAGGTGACACATAGAAGTTCTGCTCTGGATATTGCATGAAAAGATCTATAGATGAGCAGGATGGAAACAAGGCGGCCAGCTTGGAAACGATTGCAGTCGTCTGGGCAAAAGTTAATCGTTTTGGGGCCAGCATAGTGCTCGTGGCGTGGTGAGTAGTGATCTGCAACGAGATATATTGAAAGGATAGAGCGGAGAGGATTCACTGAGGGTCTGGAAGGAATGGAAAAGCAAAAGAGGGTTTCGGTGATGTGGGCCGAGCAACCCGTGGCATGAAGACGCCTTATGGAGAGAGGGAGATTGAGAATGAGAAGGTTTGGGAAACACACAGCGTTCTTGTTTAAGAAAAAAAGAAGAATTCGTTTTTGGACAAGGTAATACGAAATGGTTATTCAACATCCAAGTAGAAATTGTGAATGGATGGTTGGAATAAACATGTCTGGTGTTCAGAGAAGAGGTTAGAACTGAATGTATAAATGTGGAAGTCATAATCGTAGGGTGAGACTGAAGCTCTGGGTCTGGATGGGACCCGCTAGGGGGTGACGGGACAAAAACTGGGACAGCGAATATTGAGATGCTGAGAAGAGGAGGAGGAAGCAGCAGAAAGGACTGAGAAGAGTAGCCAATGGCACAGAGTGAGAGCTAAGAGCATGGGATTCCTGAGGCCAAATGAAGAGCAATTTCGACAAGAGACTGGTTGTGTGTGTCGAATGCAGCTGAGAGGTGGAATAGGGAAATAACCGCTAGAGTAGGTCGTGTGATGGTCACTGATGCTCTGGACAAGAGCAATTTCTATGTATTGGTGGAGTCAAAAGCCTGATTGTCGTGGACGGAAACATAGAATGGGAGGCAAGAAAGACGGGATGTCTCATACCTCTTTTAAGGGTTTTGCTGGCTTGGTGTGATGGCTCATGCCTGTACTCCCAGCACTTTGGGAGGCTGAGGCAGGTGGATCAATTGAGCCCAAGAGTTCGAGACCCAGCCCGAGTAACACGGCAAAAAACCCATCTCTAAATTTTTGTAAAAATACAACAATTTAGCCAAGCATGGTGGCATGCATCTATAGTCCCAGCTACTTGGGAGACTGAGGTAGGAGAATCGCCTGAGTCTGGGAAGCCGAGGCTGCAGAGAGCTGTAATCACACTACTGCACTCCAGAGTAAGACCCTGTCTCCAAAGGAAAGAAAAAAATGTTTTTCAGGGGAAAAAAAGGAGCAGAAAACTGGAAATGGTAACTGATAGGGGATAGTCAAGCATGTTGAATACTGATAGGAATGATCCAGTAAAGAGAAAAACTGATCAAATAAGAGTGATGTCCCTGAGTGGAAGGAGGAGGGATCTAATACACATAGAAGGACTGGCATAGACAGCTCATCCAAAACAAGCAGAAGGCACCAGATGTAGACAGGTGTGGTGGTGCGAACACATGGAAGACCTCTCCCAGCTGTTGCTATTGTCCAGGTGAAATAAAAAAGCAACGTCATCAGATGAGCTTGAAGAGAAAGAAGGTTTTAGAGGTTTAAGAGGGAAAGGTACAGGATAATTGCGAGGGGAGTGGACAGTGAATTGACCAGAGAAACAGTAACACTGGCAAGCAGCAATGAGGATGGCTTGAGATTTATCATCATTAGGCCGATTAGCATGATACTGCTGGGTAAGTGGGAAAGAGTTAGAGAATTAGGTTTTGCCAGGGTTGGATTTTTGCCAGACAAGTACAATAAAGCGTGATTTTACTGGTCAAATCCCCAGTGTCTAGATAGGGGTAACCAAGACCGATAAGGTCCCTGTACTTACAGAGTAGGGGACCGGTCCGGGATGGCACATCTGCTGGGGGTCTCTCGACCTGCAAGAGGGTCCCAATACCTGGAAGAGAGAGTGCGCGGAAGAAAGGGAGACAGAAAGCGAAGCGTCTGGAGGGCTGGATTGGCCGTGCCCAAACAGCGAATTTTATTTTTCAAAGTCCAGAAATAAATACACTTTCTTTGCTGTGGTTTACGTCATTGCAAGAGGAAATGCAAATCTGTACCATACATCGCCTATACAATAGAAAAGTCAGATACACAATCAGTGGTTGCAAGAGGAAATGCAAATATATACCTTATATGGGCTATACAATAGAGAAGTCAGATACACAATCAGTAGTTGTAAAATGTAACAGAATTTCCTGTGATCACAAAGCTTGTTTACATCCAGACATTATTCCTCATGGCTGCAGGTATTTCTGGTTTGATCTTGTTTTAGAACTGAGATGTGAAAAGATTTTCTGGTTTTGCTCAGCAGAATAGCTTTTAACCAGATTCTCCTTTGTCTGCTCCTGACTCAACTTATCTCAACTCCCCCATTCAGGAGTCTCTGAGTCAGGGATCAAAGCCATCCCGTATGGTGGCATTTGCTTTGCAAATATCCCCACAGTTAAACCATTATCTAGGGCACAAGGCAGTCAGGCAAGTAAAGAAAAGGTTAAAGCTATTAAAAGTTAAAAGCAGAAACTGGTTGCTGGTAGGGAGTCACTCTGTCTAGCAGCACCACATAGTTTTAGGCCCAAAGGATATCGTGGTTGATATTAGAAACTGATCATCCATCTTTCAGTCCCTTATTTCAGATAGCTCAACTGCCTCCAGTAGGAAACTGTATTTGGGATCAAGCTCACCGTATAGTGAGACCCACGCCTTTTGGGGGGTCTCACACGGGGATGTTCCCCATATTACAGAGCTTAGATTATACTGATGAAGAAATACAAAGAAAGGGAGGAATACAAATAAGTTATCAAGTCGTGCAGCGCTAATAAGATAGTAAGACGGGGTAATGAGATTGTCAGGCTGGGGAGCAGCTCTGGATAGAATATAGATTGAAGGGAGTTATCACCAAAAAGATGACGTTGGAGCTAGGATCTGAATGATGAGAAGCCAGCTTTGTGAAATTGGAGAAAGAATGTTTCAGGCAGAGAGACAACTGCAAAGACATTCAGGCAGGATTAGCAGGAGAGTAAGAGATTTTAAACCTGAGTAGGGGTACGCTTAAAGAGGAGTTGGCCACGAATCGGAAGTAGGGCTGAAAGAGAGAGAGAGGAGTTGGAGTTGACCCCCGTAGTTTCCGCCGCGGATAACTGGATGGATGTGGATGCCATCACTGACACGGAAAACACTGGAGACCAAAGCTGGTTTGAAGAAGGAAAGAGGAACTCACCTTTAGGATGTGTTGGCTTTGTGCAAACAGTGCTGGACACACAGTACACACTCAGTAAATATTGTTGAATGTTTGAATGAGGTGCCTGTGGAGCAATCCTAAAATCTAGGGCATATGATTGTTATAACTCTGAAGTATAGAGAGTGCATTTCACAGCTGGGCAAACCGAGGCACGGAAAGTTTAGGAAGCTGGTCCAGTGTTTTCTGGCAAGTCAACGTTAACTGCCAGAGGAAAGTTTAGCGTCAGCTCTTTTCTCATTCATTGTTCAGGTTAGACAGTAATGATGCTCTTGTGAATTCTTTGTTTTATTCCTCTGCAGAACAGATACGTCCTCTGGCAACAGCAATTTAAGATTAAAGGTAACCAAGTCACGCTGTCTGTAAGCTATAGCATGTGAGAATGTTATCAAAATAAGCATGACTAAGCACGAATTAGGAAACAAATTGTGTTTGCTCTGTTAGGTAACATCGGGGCACCAGTCAGAAACACCGAGTGAGTCAGATACAGAACTTGGATAAAAGCTGTGACTGAACGTGAACTTTTATTCGGCCCTCTTGAATAAATGAACTTGGAACCTTGGGCTTAGGTCAGAGTTCAGTCAGTGCCCCCGGGTGGAAAATTTTTGTGCTGGGGTGAAAAAGACTTGGGTTTTCTTCCTTTCAATAAATGAAAAACGATATTTTGACTTTTGATGCCATTATACCTCTTTGTCATGAAATAACAGGCAATAAATTTAGAACCCAGAAAGCCAGGGAAAAGATACCAAAGTATAGAAGTAAACAAAGTGAGTTGGCTTCATAGGACTCTTGCCTAGTCACTTCAGAGAATTGCCACTCCCCTTTACTATTAAAGGTAAGGTCATAAAACAGGAATATTATCAAGTAAATCTTTGAGAACATAGGTTAGAAGTTATACGTATCTGTACATCAAAATTTGCTCATAGTCTTTTTGCTTGAAAGGACAGTGTTAGCCAGGCTCGGTAGCTCACGCCTGTAATCCCAGCACTTTGGGAGGCCGAGGCAGGTGGATCACGAGGTCAAGAGATCGAGACCATCCTGGTCAACATGGTGAAACCCCGTCTCTACTAAAAAAAGTACAAAACATTAGCTGGGCATGGTAGTGCGTGCCTGTAATCCCAGCTACTCGGGAGGCTGAGGCAGGAGAATTGCCTGAACCCAGGAGGCGGAGGTTGCGGTGAGCCGAGATCGCGCCATTGCACTCCAGCCTGGGTAACAAGAGCGAAACTCCGTCTCAAAACAAAACAAAACAAAACAAAACAAATACAAAAAAATTAGCTGGGCATGATGGTGCGCGCCTACAGTCCCAGCTACTCAGGAGGCTGAGCAGGAGAATTGCTTGAACCCGGGAGGCGGAAGTTGCAGTGAGCCGAGGTCGCGCCACTGCACTCCAGCCTGGCGCCTGGTGACGGAGTGAGACTCTGCCTCAAAAAAAAGAGAAAGGACAGTGTTTTCCTTTTTAACTGACTGCCTTTTGACTGTCATGCCATACCATCACATTGGTCACATGCAATTTCACTCTTCATGTTCCCCAGCCAGCAGTATAACATTTATGCAATCTAGCTAGCTAGTCCCTGAAAGCTTTGGAGTTTGCTGACTCTGGAAATTTAACTTTTGTGACATACTGATAGCAGCGATGGCCTGTCTAGGAGAGCTGCTCTCATTATGCTAGCTGCAGTGGGAGTGGCACACCAGGGCTGCCAGCTCCATGGAGCCAGGGGGAACCAGGAACAGGTGGAAGCCCCACCCGCTTCTGAGTTGGCAGGGCAGGAGCTCCCTGTTACCAGGCACAGATATAGCTGCCTGGCTGCAGGTGCAGACCTGGGCATCCCTGTGCTCTTTGGGGCTGAGAGCAGGCAGGAGTTTCACCCTCCTGGGCACAGCTGCAGCTGTCCAAGTCATGTCCACCAACTGGGCCTCCCTGTGTTTTGGGGGGCGTGGAGCAGGCAGAAGCCCCACCCTCCTGGGTACAGCTACTGCTGCCCAAGCTAGAGCTGTAGACCTGGGCATCTCTGCACTCTTGGGGGTCCTGGAAGTCCCACCTTGCTCCCACACACTCAGAGTTGTCTGTTCCCACTGCCTGGCCTCTCCCTGCTCCCAGCACCTGCCGCATTCCTGGAGTAAGGTTGGCGCTGAGCCTAGGCACTGCTGCAGCCTGGCTGGGTGTGCCTAAACTCTGGACAGTGCTGACACATAGCTTTGGCCCCCTCTGGACTTTGGGTGCCAGCACAGGAGGGAGGCTGAGGGGGTGCTAAGGGCAGCTCAGCCTTGGAGCTGGCCTTCAGGTGCCCCTTTGCACAAACAGTCTGGGTGCCATGAATGGCAGCAGGAGGCAGGCCCCTGGGTGGAAGGGGGCAGGTACCCGGTAAAGACCCACCCTCAAGCTGGGGAGGGTCTGAAGCCTGGAGGCTGGGCTGCTGGTCCTAAAGATCAGAGCAAGAATTTGTGTTTTTTAATGGGTGCCCCTGGACCAATTGGCAGGTACTTCCTCTCCTCTGAGGCCCATAAAAACCCCAGACTCAGCCAGACTTGAGATGACAGGATGACCAGCTGCGGAGAGGAGCTAGCAACCCCAGGGTCTCCTCTCTGCTGAGAGCTGAGAAGATGATGATGACCTTCCAGCTGTGAAAAGGAGCTTCTCACTCCAGGGTGTCCTCTCTGTTGAGAGCTGAGCAGATGTCAAGACAACCAGTTGCAGAGAGAAGCTACCTACTTCAGGGTCTCCTCTCTGCTGACAGCTGAACACTCAGTGGGGCAACCTGCCTGTGGAGAGGAGCGACCCGATGTGGATCTCCTCTGAGCTGTCCTGTCATTCAATAAACTTCTGCTTTACCTTGCTCACCCTCCGCTTGTCCACTTACATCATTCGTCCGAACGCAGAACAAGAACTCAGGACCCACCAAATGTTGGAGCTAAAAGAGCTGTAACACAAACAGGGCTGAAACACGCGCCATGCTCAGCACATTGCAGACAATGAGAAGGAGAAAAGAGAGAAGGAGAGAAAGAGACGCAGAGTGGAACACACTGAGGCACACTCGTAACTTTGATTCCAGGGAGCTCCCCCACCTCTATCCCCTCAAACTGCTCAAAAATGCCATGTACAATTAGTCTTCTAATTAGACGGTTTTAACAATCAGAGTGCTTCTGAAGGGCCCGTGATGCATGGTAAATTATGAGGATAATAGTAGCTATCCTATAATGCTGTTGTGAAAGTTAAACATTTGTTTTCACAAGAAACTAAATACAAATTTGAATGTCCGAGGTATTATGAAGGACGAAAAAGCTTTACTTGGAAATGAGCCTGGGGATTACTCAAGTATCTGCATCTCATCAGTGGAGACTTAGGACATTTGGGGTTACCCTCATTGTTGAGGTTCTATGGTAATCTCATTTGCTGGGGGTGTCTGCAGGCATAGTGTATTCCCCATATGTGTGGTCCACAGATGTGGGTCATGAAGGTAAACAGAAATATACATGCACACACACACACAAAGTGTGGGATATCTACTCCATGGTGGGCTCTAGCCAGCTTTGATAGATTGTATTAGTGTCCCTAATGATCTACTTTATCCCCATAAGACAGTTATACATTCATGCCCTCAGTCATGTGACTTTCAGAGCCTCCTAATAGGAAGAAGCCCTGTGATTTGCTTTGGCCAATGGAATATGAGTAGATGTGATTTACCTTAGTATATGAGTTGAAGCTTTAAATGGGCTTCCTACCATCTGCCATGGAAACTGTACAAATGAAATAAGGGCTATGCTGGTTAAAATCTTTGCTAACTTTTTCATGTCAGTATAGATTCATCTCATTAAATATATATATGTGTGTGTGTGTGTGTGTGTGTGTGTGTGTGTGTAATATAGTCCTTCAGTTTTGAACATTGATGAAGTCACTTCAAATTTTTCACTATTACTCCATAAACATAGACAATTGTTATTTGTTAATTAAAAATAGTGAAAACACTTTTAAGTTAGAAAACAAAACAATTTTTTATGATTAATGCCGACTACTACTTGTTGAGCTCCAATTACATGCCAGGCCATGTGTGGGCACTTTACATGTATTATCTTATGACATCCATAGGTTCTGTGGTTTAGGACATGCATAGCTTTGGGGACCATGTTTTCAGCCCGCCACAATGTCTGTGATTTATCTCCTCATCTTTTTTATATATTCATTTTCCCTTCCTTCTCTCTGGGTAACCAAGTACCTAGCACGTAACAGGCACAGAACGGATGCTGTGCTAGAAACTTCTCCTGCGCTAGTCAGAATTGACTTATTGGGCCGGGCGCGGTGGCTCAAGCCTGTAATCCCAACACTTTGGGAGGCCGAGGCGGGTGGATCACGAGGTCGAGAGATCGAGACCATCCTGGTCAACATGGTGAAACCCCGTCTCTACTAAAAATACAAAAAATTAGCTGGGCATGGTGGCGCGTGCCTGTAATCCCAGCTACTCAGGAGGCTGAGGCAGGAGAATTGCCCGAACCCAGGAGGCGGAGGTTGCGGTGAGCCGAGATCGCGCCATTGCACTCCAGCCTGGGTAACAAGAGTGAAACTCCGTCTCAAAAAAAAAAAAAAAAGAATTGACTTATTAAGGGTTTACTACCGAACAAATAGCTCTCCGCATTTTAATTCAGCAAAAGTGTAGTTCTCACTCATGTCGCAATCCCACGCGCTTGTCAGACACCTTTCCTTGGAAGCTCTCCTTCAGACAAGATCCAAGCCTATTCTAGCTTATAAAGATGCCATTTAAAAGTGGCCTCCAAAAGACAATATTTGCTGAATGAATGCAGGCGAAATGCAGACATAATGGAAAGAACTGGAAAACAGGAGAGCATCGGAGTAGAAGTGAGACCGTATTGTTTGAAAGCTCTTCCTGGGTTGGACCTTTGCAGAGACTCTGCGAACCTAATTCCACGTGTATGTGCATCCATACACACACACTCCTTAAAAAGCCTCACACATTATCTTGGAATTAGTCATTGTTATCTCTCACGTGTAATATTGCTCTCTTCTAATAGCAGGCGTAAATGAGTTCAGTCTGTATATTAATTTGGGTATCTCAAGTTCTTGCTCAATGAAGAAATTGACTCACTTGCAAATTGTCACCTAACCAAGAGACTGGAAATTTAGACAAGGCTGAAAACATTGTATAAGTAATTTTGAAAACAAACAAAACATATTTGCTAATTTAAAAGTAATTAAATTATAGGATACAATTGAAGCCAGGGAGACGTTAAAACAAAATTACATTGTTAACTAGATTTTAAAAGTAAATTATTGCGTTATTTTGAATTTGTAAAACTGATTCACTAGGAGGAGATTAATATTCAGTTTATAAAAGTATTCATGTTTTCCTTTGGGCATTTCTTCTGGCGCATTCAAAATTATCCAATTTACAAATAATTTATTTTTCAGTTAACTTCCAGCATATAAAATGGTTGTGTTGAAACACTCTCTTCAGAATTTTATTTTTAAAAGATACTATTTTAGTATATATTTACATTTATATCCGAATTGCTTTGTGAAAGATATTAGTCTTCAAAACATTTTACAGGCTGGCCTTGGTGGCTCACGCTGTAATCCCAGCACTTTGGGAGGCCAAGGCAGGTGGATCACTTGAGCCCAGGAGTTCAAGACCAGCTTGGGCAACATAGTGAAACTTCATTTCTACAACAAATACAAAAATTACCAGGTGTGGTGGCACACAGCTGTAGTTCCTACTCAGGAGGCTGAGGTGGGAGGATCGCTCGAGCCCAGGAGGCAGAGGCTGCAGTGAGCCATGATTGCACCACTGCACTCCAGCCTGAGTGCCACAGCGAGACCCTGTTTCAAAAAAAAAAAAAAGTTAGTTACAAAACATACTAATGTTAATTAGAGTCTGTTAAGTTGTTATAAATAAACACAATTTAAAAATTCAGTGGCTCAAATAAAATAGCAATTGCCTCTCATGTAAAAGTCCAAGATTAGCAGGTGCAGATTAGAGGAGCAAAGTTGACTCGGTGTGGTAGAAGGTGGGCAAGGATCCAAGGCACCAACCACAGTCCATGCCTCTTGCAACCCCTCACGTCCGTCAAATAGAACCCTGGGCTGGATGGGCCCTTGTTCTAACCCAGTGCCTGAAATCTTCTATCTGTTCTGTTGGTGGTTCTACAGGACTTACTATTTGAAAAGTTGCATTTTAGAAGCGGAGAATTTGTGTATTTGGTTACTCACATAACTGTGTGAAAGCGCTATTAAAAATACTTTTATTTCATTGAAATTATCTGTTGATGTTTTGGTCTCCTCCACTAAACTGTAAGCTCCTCTGAGTAGGAAACAATACATTCCTCACTATACCCCCAACCCCCGCCCGCACCCTCCCCACCCGCACCCCCACCCCCAACCCCGCACTCAGTTCAGCGCGTGGGGATTTAAAGGTAAATTTCTGCCGAAGCGCAGATTCTTAGATCCAGATTGTGAGAAGAGGGGAGGAGAGAGGTACAGGTGAGCCGGGTGCGTGCGGGCTGAACAGATCACCTGAAGGGCAGGTGTTCACTCAAGCATTTGGAGCAGGCGTTGCTTTGGGGTTGTTGGCAGTTTGTCACTTTAAGACAAAAACCAGGAAGTTCCCAGTGGAGGCGGACGCGGGCGCCGAGGAGGCTAGGGGGCCCTTCGTTTTCAGAGAAAGTAGTTGGGAGTGCAGGCGACTGCCGCTGAAAGCAGAGAAGTCGTGGGATCAACCTGTTCGCCCAGAGCCGCTTCGGCCCACGTTCGATTCCCATCGCGGGAGGGAGAACGGGTGCCGCCGAGCGGGCGCGGCGCGGGCGCGGGACGGAGGCGGAGCGCTCAGGCCCTCCCACTGACCCTCGCTGGTGTCTGTGCCTGGCTGGTTTCTGTGTCTTTGACGCCACTCAAGAGTCGAGTCGCCTCCGGACAGCAGCTGCAGGCTCCGCCCGGCTCTTCGGGAGCGGCGGCGAGGTCCGGTCCCGCAGCAGAGCGCTGTCACCGCGGGGCTCGCAGGCGCAGGGCGGCCCCGCGCCCGCCGCGCGGTTCCCTCGGGTGCGGAGGACCGTGGAATCCGGCCTCCCAGAGCACCTCTTGTGCCGAATTTACTCGAACGCCATGGCCAGGGTCCTCCCTGAAAACTGCTGACCGATGTGTGCTTTTTGTCCTTTGTCATCCGTTCTTTAGGACAGGCGGCACCGACCCACGCGGGAAGACCTCTGGAGACCATGACGAAGAAAAGAGTTGCCGTGATTGGAGGAGGAACGAGTGGGCTCTCTTCCATCAAGTGCTGCCTGGAAGAAGGCTTGGAACCCGTCTGCTTTGAGAGGACCGATGACATCGGCGGGCTCTGGAGGTTCCAGGTATATCTCCTGGTCACTCGATACTTGAAACCCTCCCTTGCAACTAGGTGCGTGCGACGCTTTGTCTTGTGTCAGGGACTGTGATGGGCTTGACGGTGATTACATCTGCTAGCCTGCTGAGCCTTTCTTACAGCCTTTACTTCGGGCTTTATGAAGGTTCCTCTTGCCTTAGGCTGGCAGCAAAATGGGACACAGATATTATTTTTCCTTTTCTGTTGTCTACGGAAATGGCCCAGAGACCATGTTCATGGAATGAGTTTAGCTGCTGTCCAGAAGAGTGAAACCATCTGAAGGGTAACAAAACGACAAACGTTCGAAAACCTGCAGGGGTTGGGAAATGCAGGGCTTGCTTATGGTCTGTATTAGTAGGTAAATGAGCTAGAATTATCTGCTTACAATCCCTTCCAGGAATCCCCCTTTTCAATCTTTTCTAACCTTTTTTTTTAAAAAAAATTCTTGTTCACTTTCGGTAATTCTCTGACCATCCTAGCACTTTAATAGAATACAAAATCTGGCTACCTCGTTTGCTTGGAACTTTTCCTTCCCTTGAGAATTCCAAAGTCACACCTTCAGAAGAGAGCAGAGTGCACCTGCAGCTGTGTTATCTTTCATCATCCAATTGCTTTAATAGGCACATCCAGCTCTGCAACTTTTTAGAAACAGTATTAAAATACTGTCTACCTAAATAATAGTTAAACTGGGAGTGGTGGCTCATGTCTATAATCCCAGCACTTTGGGAGGCTAAAGTGCGTAGATCACTTGAGGCCAGAAGTTTGAGACCAGCCTGGCCAATATGGCAAAAGCCCGTCTCTACTAAATATACAAAAACTAACCGAGCGTGGTGGCTCACACCTGTGATTCCAGCTACTTGGGAGGCTGAGGCTTGAGAATCGCTTGAACCCTGAGAGCGGAGATCATGCCACTGCACTCCAGCCTAAGTGACAGAGTGAGACGCTTTCTCTCAAAAAAAAAAAAAAAAAAAAAAAAAGATAAACTTACTACGTTCCAAAGGATATCAACCACCTTTATTGATCTCCAGAATGACGTGCGTTGTGTTTGCTTTTATTTTTTCACTTTTTTGAAGGAGAATTTTTATTACTCCTATTTACAGAAAATTCAGCAGTGTACATTTAACCCAGGTTAGTAGCAACTTCTTTCACCTTTCCCTTTTCCACTTTGATGATTCGAGCCACAGATTAGGACCCAGGAAATTGCCTCCCCAGTGGCAGCTGATCTCATCATATCTGTCATTATAATTGGTTCTGCCACCAACTTAGCCACCCACACCTCCTTTGTCTTCCTAGTGAGCCTGTGTGAAGGCAGCGTGGTGCAGGCCTTCCTGTGGACTGGAAGGCACAATCTTACCTTCCCCTTGATAATGCAGTGAGGGACCCCCTTTAAGGACACCAGGCAGGCAGGAAGACCACCAGTTTGATGGGATCCACATTGTGCGCAATCACCACCAGCTGAGGCTTCTTGTTCTCCACCAAGATGGTGATGGTATTGACGCCTGCAGGAAGGACGGGTGGTGTCTTGGTGGGGATATCCCCTTGGTCAGCAGCTTTTTATCAGTCCAGAACATCAGTCTCTGCTGCTTTTCTTGTTTCGTCTCAGGTCTGTGCTTGTGGGCCCCACTTAAGCAGTCAGTATCTGTTTGGCAGTGTGAGACCTGGATGAATGGGTTAGTGGCAGGAAGTGTTCTCAGCGCCTTCTAGGATAGCTCCTTGCTGTTGCAACCTGATATGGGGGGGGGGGGGGATTTGACAAAGAGGGTGAGGTCCCTCAGGGGCTGGATGTCCTGTCCAATGCCACAATTCTTAGGCTTTTTCTCAAACAGAGCATTCGCCACTTTTTTGGCTTCCCGCTCCTTCACGACAGCAGGATTGGGGCCTCCTTCTTTCCCTTAGCCTTTTTTCCTGTTGGCATCTAGGGTGGCTAGAGGAGAACGGGTTTGCTTTTCAACTGGCTTTCTGAACAGTGAATAGTACTGAGGTGCCCTAGATCTGTTCTGCATTTCATATTTCATAAAAACGAACACAGTCTTGGCCGGCTACATAAAAGTGGCTTTATAGCATTTCTTAGTTGAACAGAAATACAGTCCTTTTGCATCCTGACTCTGCTTTGGGGACTAACTTTATGTGACAGTCATCCTTATTCAGATCTGGAGTGGATCCCCTTCGCTGACCTGTATACCTCTACCATCATCGGTCTTGGATATGGGCTGAAAACCTGTTGTTTTTACTAAACAGGAGAAAATTCTGCTCTGAAAATCCAGCCACAACATGGTATGGAGGTGAAGAACACAGTCGTGGGCTCAAACCTGGTTTCATTTCTGTCATCTACTAGCAGTGTGACCTTGGGCACATCATTAAGCCTAACTGTACCTCTGTTTCTTCATCTTTAAGAAGTGGGTAATAGCCGGGCGCGGTGGCTCAAGCCTGTAATCCCAGCACTTTGGGAGGCCGAGGCGGGTGGATCACGAGGTCAAGAGATCGAGACCATCCTGGTCAATATGGTGAAACCCCGTCTCTATTAAAAATACAAAAAAGTAGCTGGGCATGGTGGCGCGTGCCTGTAATCCGAGCTACTCAGGAGGCTGAGGCAGGAGAATTGCCTGAACCCAGGAGGCGGAGGTTGCGGTGAGCCGAGATGGCACCATTGCGCTCCAGCCTGGGTAACAAGAGCGAAAAACTCCGTCTCAAAAAAAAAAAAAAAAAAAAAAAAAAAAAAAAAAGAAGTGGGTAATAATAGTATCCACTTTATAGAGTTATTGTCTGGAGCAAGTGAGTGGATAATTATGCCAATCACTTACAACAGTGCCAGGTGCATAGTGCTACATGTCAGTTATTATTCAGTGACTCCCCTGCTCTCCATGCCAGCAAACTTCTTAATTCCAAAATGACCCTGCCATTCATTAATTTACCGTAGTTTTCAAAAATACACTTCTGCACAAACATGTTTATTATTATGATGATGATTTTAAGACAGGGTTTCACCATGTTAGTCAGGCTGGTCTTGAACTCCCGACCTCAGGTGATGATCCACCTGCCTTGGCCGCCAAAGTGCTTGGATTACAGGCGTGAGCCACCACGCCCGGCCACAAACATGTTTAAATAAACTTTTAATTTTAGAACAGTTTTAGACTTACAAAATTTATTAGGAAGATAGTCCAGAGAATTACGGTATACCTCACACCCAGTTCTTCCCTTAATAACGTGTCGGTTATTACTCAGTAGGTTGGGGTGGGACTCACACAGATGTGTCTTTACTAAGCACCTTAGCCAGGTTTGGCAGTTACTCGACAGGCATGAAGTCAGTTGAGGATGGGAGGACGTTCAGAGAGTCATCCTGTCTGACTCTCAGGTTTCTGTTTTTTATCTCCAATGTGGTTTAAACTTCTTCTCTGCTAAAGACTTAATGTGGAGGTTTTTCTTCTGATTATCCACTTGGCAAAATTTTAACACTTTATAAGCTAAGCTGCCTCCTTGCAAATAAGCCGTGTTTATCGTAACCACTCTGACTTCTGTTACAACAGACTACATCTGTGTCAACAAAATCTTTCAGGTTCTTTGAATCACCTGATTGGATGTGTGGTTCACCATTATATTTCTACAGCCAAGCATGTGTTTTACTATCTGCATTTTTTAAAGCACTCCCCCACCAGATGATTCCAGTGTGCAGACAAGGTTAAGAACAACGGTTCAAAGAGTTTCGATTTCATGGGATTTTGAGAATCTGACAAGAACAGAAGACCCACACTGTCCTCCTTCCTCCCATTTAAATTCTCCTTTCTTCTGTCCCTATTACTGCTTCCAATCCTATCAGCTCCAATTATCCCAACTTCCATCCCCCGCTTTCTCTCTCTCTCTCTCTCCCTCTTTTTTTTTTTCTTTTCTTTTTTTTTTTTTTTTTTGAGACTGAGTCTCACTCTGTTACCTAGGCTGGAGGACAGTGGCATGAGTTTGGCTCACTGCAATCTCTGCCTCCTGGGTTCAAGTGATTCTCATGCCTCAGCCTTTCAAGTAGCTGGAATTAAGCATGCACCACCGCACCTGGCTAATTTTTTGTATTTTTAGTACAGACGGGGTTTCCCCATGTTAGTCAGGTTATTCTTGAACTGATCTCAAGTGATCTGCTCATCTCAGCCTCCCAAACTGTGGGGATTACAGGCATGAGACAGTCAGGTCCTCTGCAAATAAAGGCACCTGGCCTTTTTTTCTTACACAGACTTCCTGCTCAAATGTGTGAGCCTTGTGCCTCGGTAGGAAATATAATCAGTATTCAAAATTTATAGAGGGAAGATTTATTCATCAGTGGTAGAAAATTGTAAAATCCAGGAGCAGAAGCTTCTTTTTCTTGTACTCACTAACCCACTACTACCCTACATTCACTCTTTTGTAAAGCAGTAGATTGGCACAGTGATAAACCTTACCTCAGATTCAATCAGGTGGTTTGAAGGATTTGAAGGATTTTGTTGACACAGGATAACACTTTGTTGTGGTTAGTGATTTGAAAAAGAATTGAAATATACGAGTATCTGAGAGGTGAGATCTCTCATTCATTTCACTCAGTGATCCCAACAGACCTGCTGTGGAAAGCGTGGCTCTACTCTGTAAACGGAAACATCGGAATGCAGGTACAGACTTGTATTTATCAGTACCTAATAAAATGTTTTATTACAGAGTGACTTTATAAATATATTTTCAATGAATAAGTGAAATAAAATTCAGAAGTTAGGAATGTGCCTCCCCTGCTCTGCATGCAAACAAACATCTTAATTCCAAAATGACCCTGCCATTCATTAATTTACCTTAATTTAAAAAAATACACTCATGTATAAACACGGTTAAATAAACTTTTAACTCTAGAACAGCTTTAGACTTATAAAATTTATTAGGAAGACAGTACAGAGAATTACAGTATACCTCACATCCGGTTCCCCCATTATTAACATCTTTAAATCATGAATGAACCAATATTGACACATTATTATTAACTGAGGTCCGTACTTTATTCAGATTTACTCAGTTTTTCCTAATGGCCTTTTTCTGTTCCAGGGTGCCACCCAGGATGCCATATTACATTCAGTAGTCATGTCCCCTTAGGCTCTTTTGGCTGTAACATTTCTTAGACTTTCATTGTTTTTGACGCCCTTGATAGTTTTGGGAATTACTTACTGGTCAGGTATGTTGTAGACTATCCCTCAGTTGGGATTTATCTGACTTTTTTCTCATGGTTAAACTGGGGTTATAAATTTTGGGGAAGAATATTATAAAGGTAAAGTATCATTCTCCTCACATCCCATCAAGGGTACATGCTATCAACATTATATCCACTGTTTTTTTATTTTGAAACATAAACCTTATTGTATTATTATAAGTAGGAAATTACCATTCGATGTATGCCAAAATATATCTTTGTTGAAATGTAGGTTTGTTCCACCTTTCTTTTTTCTTTTTCTTTTTCTAACTTTTATTTTAGGTTCAGGGGGTACAAATGAAAGTTTTTTACAAGGATAAATTGTATGGGGTAGGGATAACTGCTAGCCATATGCAGAAGACTGACACTGGATCCCTTCCTTTTGCCATATATGAAAATCAACTGAACATGGATTAAAAATTCAGAAGTTAGGAATGTGCCTCCCCTGCTCTGCCTGTAATCCCAGCAGCTGGGGAGGCCAAGGTGGGTGGATCACAAGGTCAAGAGATTGAGACCATCCTGGCCAACATGGTTAAACCCCGTCTCTACTAAAAAATACAAAAATGAGCTGGGCACGGTGGCGCGCGCCTGTAGTCCCAGCTACTTGGGAGGCTGAGGCAGAACAATTGCTTGAACCCAGGAGGTGGAGGTTGCAGTCAGCCGAGATCGCGCCACTGCACTCCAGCCTGGAGCCTGGCGCCTGGCGACAGAACTAGACTCTGTCTCAAAAAAAAAAAAAAAAAAGTTAAAATGTAAAACCTAAAACTATAAAAACCCTAGAAAATATCACTGTTGATTTTAACCATATCACTGTTGATGTTAACCTTGATGTCCTGGCTTGCGGTCGTCTTTGTCAGTTTTTGCCACAGTAAAGTCGCTCTTTGTGCTCTTTGGAACAAAGTCACTATGCATAGCCCACAATTAAGGACAAAGTCTTCTGTTTCAGACCTTCTGTCTTTCCATATGCACTTTAGAATCCACGTGTTAGCTTGGATTCTAAAATAGCTTGCTGGGATGTTGATTAGGATTGCGTTGTATCTACAGGTCAAGTTGGAAAGAACTGACATCCTAACAATATTTAGTCTTCCAGTCTATGAATCAGACTCTCTCTCATTTATTTGAATCTTCGATTTCCTTCGTCTGTGTTTTGTAATTCATGTTTATATGTCCTATACGTATTTTGTTATATTTATACCTGTGTACGTAATTTCGGGGGTATTACTGTAGATGGATTTTTAAAAATATTGAATTCCAGTTCATTCTGATATATTAAAAAACAATTAATTTTTGTATGTTAACAGTGTATCCTGGAACCCTGCTGTACTCACTTATTGCCTCTAGAATTTTTTTTTTTTTTTTCTGAGTCAGAGTCTCGCTCTGTCGCCCAGGCTGGAATGCAGTGGCGCAGTCTTGGCTCACTGCAACCTCCATCCCCGGGTTCAAGTAATTCTCTGCCTCAGCCTCCCGCATAGCTGGGATTACAGGTGCGTGCCACCACACCCAGCTACCTTTTTTGTGTTTTTAGCAGAGACGGGCTTTTATCATATTGGCCTGACTGGTCTCCCGACCTTGTGATCTGCCCACCCTGAACTCCCACAGTGCTGGGATTACAGGCAGGAACCACTGCGCCCCGCCCTTTTTTTTTTTTTTTTTTTTTTTTTTTATAATTCTTTGGAATTTTCTACAGAGAGTCAGGTCATCTGCAGATAAAAAGTTGTCTTTATTCCTTTCCAATCAGTAAATCCTTTGCTTTGCTTTGTTCTAGTATTGTACTAGCTAAGACTTCCAGTACAATGTTCCATAGGAGTGGAGAGAGAGGACGTCCTGAGCTTGTTGCCAGTCTTAGGGGAAAAGTGTCGAGTTTCTGACTATTAAGTATGATGCTAGTTGTAGGTATTTCCTAGATCTTCTTTATCAAACTGAGGACGTTTATCTCTCTTCCTAGTTTGTTAAGAGTTTTTATCATGAGTGGTGGTGTACAAGCAACGTTTTAACAAAAGTAAAAGAAAAATATAGAAATCCTACTGCCTTAATAAATCAAGTGGTTTTCTGTATTTTCAATTTTTTCCATTTAAAATAAATGAAGTATACTCAAAAGTGACATATCTAACAGGGAGCGATTATACAATTATAATTAGGTACCCATAGGTAGACATAATATTACATATTTGGTGATTAGAATGTAGATTTAATTTGACAATTACTTTTTCACTTGAAGTTGCATCACAGGCCATTTTTTAATGTTCCTGCACAGACTTCAAAATCACAGTTTTTGGTGTCTCCAAATTCACTTTCCGTAATTCATTAACTAGTTCTTTTGAAAGCATTTATTGCACATCCAAAACACACCAGTCCTAACAATAGAGATTTTAAAAAGGACAAAGCTACTCTCTGGTTTCTCACAATCATGGAAACAAATGCATGATAATATACAATGTTTATGTTATCTTTGTAGAAATATGAACAGAGTTTTGGGAGCTTGGTGGATGAATGGGGGAATCTAACTCTCTGGAGAAATTAGAAAAGTCTTCCTGAAGGAAGTGACATTTGAGGTGACTGTTGAAGGACAGGAAATTTTCCATGTGAATAAACATTAATATGTACAAAGGTTTAAAGTTGTGCAAGAGCCTAAAATGTTCTGGGAAAAATTTAATAATGTAGAAATTTGAGATTAAATGAGGAGAACATTGGATGAAGATTAAAAGGTAAACCAGGCTAGATTGTGAAATGTGCTAAATTTCAAAATAAGAAATTTTATTTTCTGGAATCAAGAGAAGCCATTAAGCAGTAGAGTGGCGGAATCTACTTTGTATTTATTAGAACACCCATGGAGTGGTGTGGAAGATAAATTTTGCATGTTGAGATACTGTAACTTACTAAACCGTTCATCTATTTTGGGAACATTTAATATTATTTCTAATTAATTGCTATTTAAGTAATATAAAAACATATCTTTATGCATTTGACTTTATATGATTTTTCAGTTTTTCTTAGGACAACATTTTAGGAGTGAGATACATATATCTTATTGAATTCTTTTTGAGATAAGTTGATGTATTTTATTAGTTTTGTTACTCATTTTGTGAATTTACATCTTATTCTATATATTCCTTTCTCAATACAATTTGATATGCATCCAATAAACATTTATTGAATGCTATTTATCATTTTGTATGCTGTGGGGGAAACCAGGAGTACAATTCAAGGGGCGTATAATCAAGTTGGGATGATAAGGAACATACTACAAAATGTTATGGAGGTCTTTGAATCCTAATCTGAGAAATAGAAACTTTATTCTACAGGAAATGGGGCAACATCTAAAATCTTATTTAGGGCAGAGATAGAGTCCAGCCACACCTCAGAGAGAACACTTTAGTTGAAATAGGTAGAACAGGCCGGGCGCGGTGGCTCAAGCCTGTAATCCCAGCACTTGGGGAGGCCGAGGCGGGTGGATCACGAGGTCAAGAGATCGAGACCATCCTGGCCAACATGGTGAAACCTCGTCTCTACTAAAAATAAAAAAAAATAGCTGGGTGCGGTGGCGTGCCCATGTAATACCAGCTACTTGGGAGGCTGAGGTAGAAGAACTGCTTGAACCCAGGAGGCGGAGGTTACAGTGAGCTGAGATTGTGCCACTGCACTCCAGCCTGGCGCCTGGCGACAGAATGAGACTCTGTCTAAAAAAAAAAAAAAAAAGAAAAAGAAAAAAAGAAATAGGTAGACTAGATTAGAAGAAAAGACTTCGAAGGAGACTTGTGAAAATGTGATCAGCAGTTAAAGAAATGAGACATTGGATCATGGGGCAGAGGAGAAAAACCACCCTAAAAATGGACAAAGGCAACAAATGCTCTCCTTTGTGGCTATTTATGTTTCATAATACTCAACATCTCAATATCTGTTCATTTCTAGAATAAAAAGGGAGGAAATCCAAATTAATTAAGGTGATTTTCCATAATCAAAACAATTTTTGAAAATCTCAAAATCTGAACACTCATTTGTGAAGTCTCCGTGACAGAATAACAGGCTGGGTAGATTGCATCATTTCATTACTTTATGGGATCAACACAACAGTGCCATAAGGTAGTTAATAGGAAGTTTTGTTTTGTTTTGAGATGGAGTTTCGCTCTTGTTGCCCAGGCTGGAATGCAATGGCACAATCTCAGCTCACCACAATCTCCACCTCCCAGGTTCAAGCGATTCTCCTGTTTCAGCCTCCCAAGTAGTTGGGATTATAGGCATGTGCCACTATGTCCGGCTAATTTTGTATTTTTAGTAGAGACAGGGTTTCTCCATGTTGGTCAGGCTGGTCTCAAACTCCAGACCTCAGGTGATCCACCTGCCTCAGCCTCCCAGAGTGCTGGGATTACAGGCGTAAGCCACCGTGCCTGGCCTCAATAGGAAGTTTTTGAGGAAGCAAAGAAGTTTCTTGTAGGGTAAAGAACACTGAATCAGGGATTAATGCCATCTAATGAAATGCATCTCAGTTTGCAATGGCATCTGAATCACTTGAAGATAAGATGCAGGTTCTGATTTAGTAGGTCTGAGTTGCGGCCCGAGAGTCTGCATTTCTAACTAACAATCTCGCAAGTGAAGCCCCTACTGCTGGTATACAGACCACACTTTGGGAGTAAGCATCTAGTGCAGTGGTTCTCAAATTTCAGTTATTTTGTTGGGCATTCAGCTTGTTTCCTTTTATATTATGAATAATGCTGGTATTAACACCTTTAACATAAATCTTCCTCAGTGATGCTGAATATTTTTTTTTAAGGCCAGGTAAATTGCAAGGAGTTTGATATACTTTTTAACACTGCTCTCCAGAAAACAATGGAGATGTTACGCTTTTTCCAGTATATGGAAACTGTTACACTCTTTCCAGTATGTGTTCCCATTTTGCCTGTTACTCATTTAAAAGCCTGTTCCTCAGTGTTAGTAACTCTCTGTTCACATGTTTGGAACTTCAGCTGGAGTAGGTAGAATTTTTGGGAACGAGCCACATCTTTTCTCTCCCAGACCTTCTCTTCATGTGGTGAGGCTGGACTTCCTCAGGCTATGGTGGTCTCATGGTGGTTGGAGCTCTCACATGGCTGCTGGCTTCTACCAGAGCGAGCTTTCTGAGACCCAGGCGGAATCTGCAAGGCTACTTATGACATGGCCTTGGCAGTCATTCAGTGTCACTTCAACTGTACGCTGTCGGTCAAAAGCAGGTCATAAAGACACATGAGATTCAAGGGGAAGGACTATGTAAGGGCACAAATACTGGAAGGTGTGTGTGTGTGTGTGTGTGTGTGTGTGTGTGTGTGTGTGTGTGTGTGTAACTGACTCTTCTTTCAGAAAACTTTTTCATATTTACAAATCATAAAGATGATTCTCAAGTTTCTAAGCATACTTTCTATTTATTGCAGGAAAATCCTGAAGAAGGAAGGGCCAGTATTTACAAATCAGTGATCATCAATACTTCTAAAGAGATGATGTGCTTCAGTGACTATCCAATCCCAGATCATTATCCTAACTTCATGCATAATGCCCAGGTGCTGGAGTATTTCAGGATGTACGCTAAAGAATTTGACCTTCTAAAGTATATTCGATTTAAGGTAGAAAATTTTATGGGTATCTTTGTGTTTGAAGTTGTTTGCCAAGTAAATGAATAATGTGGTTTTAATGACCGATATTCACTTCTAAAGATTGGCTGGACTTGCACATGCATCTGTCTACTCAGGCAAAAACTCCATTCTTCGTCCTCCTTGTCCCTCAAGAATATTCAAGTGAAGGTGTCTCTTTTATATATTTTGGCTGCATATACAGGAAGCTACCTGGCAGAGTGTTTTCATTACCTTCATTTCACACCATTTGATTGCAATAAAATGGATGAGGGGAAATGTTTTCCCCATTACGGAAGGGAACTGATAGGTATGGGAACTTTAAAACCTTCTGGTTCTACAACTTGTTCATGACTGCTTAGCCCTTTTATACTTTCAGAAGTACTTTCCAATGTATTTGTTTACATGAACATCATAAAAACCCAGCAAAGTGTAGTTGTTGGGGAGTTAACTCTGGTGTAGAGGGAATTGCAGAACAAAAACCTGGATTCTGCTCCTTGCCCTACCACTGACTAACTTAGATGTTAGACAAGCAAGTTCCTCCATTTCAATTTTTAAAGTTTCCTTCTTTGTAAAACAAGATGATTATACTAGATCGCTTCAGTGGCTCCTTTCTGCTCTAAAATATTCTATGACTTTGCTATAATTTCTGATCAAGAACATAAAAGAACAGATGTTTCTGACAGTTGCAAAAAACCCACACCTTCTGCCTTGTGATCATCCTGCTAAGTCATGCCTTCTTCTGGTTAACGACATAACAAAATGAAAACATCTAGTGATAACTTCTAAAGTAAGTCATTTACATTCCAATGATGCTTCTCCTCACTTGTTTAAACAGTACTTATCGAACAAGTTTGTTATCATATTAAGTACTGAAGATGCAAAGACAAAAAGGAAAAAATCAGTAACTTTATAGTCTAGTTAAGGGGATAAAAAAATGAAGAAAAATTGTATTATAAATATAATTAATAAAAATAAAGAGTTACATGGTGACAAATGCTAGAAATCTATACATTGCAGCTCAGAGGAGAGATGTTGAACCCATCAGGGCACAAAGTATCAGGTTCCAGGGAAGGTTTCTTAAAGGAGATAAAGTTCTGAGTCTTGAAGGTTGAGCAGGAATCTACTAAATAAGGAATAAAAGGGCGATCTAGGCAGAGGCACAACATGATAGAGGAACTATAAATAGTGCCGGATGGCCAAGACATGCAGGGGTGGCATCCCCCCCCCCCCACTTTTATTTTCTTTTGGAGACAGAGTCTTGTTCTGTTGCCAACACTGGAGTGCAGTGACACTATCTCGGCTCACTTCAACCTCCACCTCCCAGGTTCAAGCAATTCTCCTGCCTCAGCCTCCTGAGTAGCTGGGACTACAGGTGCACATCACCATGCCTGGCTAATTTTGTATTTTGGGTAGAGATGGGGTTTCTCCATATTGATCAAGCTGGTCTCGAACTCCCAACCTCAGGTGATCTACCTGCCTCGGCCTCCCAAACTGCTGGGATTACAGGCGTGAGCCACCGCGCCCGGGCTGGGGTGGTGTCCCTATTAGTCCAAGACATGATGGTCATAGGCCCTGAGAATCACATAATGTTTCCTTAAGCTAAGTAGAATAACCCGTATTTATTATTTTTAAAAAGCTATAATCATACCTCTATCCTGTTTCACAGCCTCCTTCTTTATAGTTCCTTGAAAAATGGGTATCTATGAGAGTCAAAGGGAGATTCATTTACATAAAATGAGAGCCATTAGGTGTTTTTCTACCCTACCAGGAAAAGGAGCTCTATATCTCAGTCACGTGTTTAAAGTTAGCCAGGAGAAGAGAATATCAGAAGGTCTCAGGACATTTGGGGTCAGGAGAATAGGCATGTAGTGCATGGAGTGTCATCAAAGCACAGGAGAAGCCCAGGCTTACTCAGCTGTCACAGTGCCTTAGGGCGCGGACTAAAAGGCCTAGGGACTCGCATTTTTCTAGAAGAGGAAGGCACATTAGCCTGCCAACACCATGTTACTGTTTTTTTCTGCCTCGTGGAAGTTTTCTCATTCTGACCACAGCCCAAAACAAAACAGTTCTTATTTGTGGAGTATGAAAATCAAATATCCCTGCATGGGTCCTACGACGTGAGAGTGCGTGCCTGTGATGTCAGCCCTCTGTGTAGGATTCTGCAAGGAGAGTCATGTCAGGGGTGTCCCCTGTGCTTATCATTTTCTGTTTCAGACCACTGTGTGCACTGTGAAAAAGCGGCCCGATTTCTCAACTTCAGGCCAGTGGGAAGTGGTCACTGAGTCTCAAGGGAAAATGGAGACAGATGTCTTTGATGGAGTCATGGTTTGCACTGGCCATCACACCAATGCTCATCTTCCTCTGGAAAGCTTCCCTGGTGAGTAACTTGCCATGATGGAAGACCCTTGACCCATGCCTGTGACCTGACCCTGAGAAATGGAAGGACTGTGGTCTAATTCCTACTTTGGAATGAAATAAGACTTATCCTAATTCTTCATGTTCCCCAGAAAGATGTTGGGGAAACTTGTGTTATTCCCATTTTTGTAATTTTTGGAGATTAGAGCAAAATTTGAGGTCTATTTAGTTTTACAATAACTTTAGTTTTTCTAAGTATCAGAAGGAAGAATGTGGAGTTCTTGAGGAGCATTAGGTTGAATGAGGAATTTTTCAGCAATAAAGTAAACCAAAATATTGAGTTTCTAAAGAAGAAATGAAAGCTTGAAGAATTTCAGTCTTTGGCCTGGATTTTCATTAAAGAAAGAAAAAGGCACTCTCTGTGTACTCTAGAGTATATAAAAATATGTGTGCTGTAAGTGAAATGGGGGCAGATTTTCTTTTTTTGAGATGGCGTCTCACTCTGTCACCAGAGTGGAGTACAACAGCATGATCTCGGCTCACTGCAACCTCCGACTCCCTGGTTCAAGCGATTCTCCTGCCTCAGCCTCCTGAGTAGATGGGATTACAGGCGCATGTCACCACACCCAGCTAATTCTTTTGTATTTTTAGTAGAGATGGGGTTTCACCATGTTGGCCAGGATGGTCTTGATCTCCTGACCTTGTGATCTGCCCACCTCCGCCTCCCAAAGTGCTGGGAATACAGGCGTCAGCCACGGTGCCCGGCCAGGGATTAGGTATTTAAGAGGATGAAAAGACAAAATAGAATGGAGGTTTTCTGAGGCAGTTTGTATTTATAGTCTATAAATCCAAAATACAAACACATCCTGAGTTACGCAAAGTACATATGATAAGAAAATCACGCGGTACTACTCTGAGGCTAGGGGAAAAGAAAATAGGCAAAAATATTGAGAGAGACAAGAAAGTAGCTGCATAAAGAGAGAACACTTGGAGAATATCTGCTTAAACTTAAGTCTGCAAGAAGACCAGGTGACTTGACAAATGATATCCATCATATAAACCATCACCTGATACTTATTTTCCCTTCTCTTGCAGGAATTGAGAAGTTCAAAGGGCAGTACTTCCACAGTCGAGACTATAAGAACCCAGAGGGATTCACTGGAAAGAGAGTCATTATAATTGGCATTGGGAATTCTGGAGGGGATCTGGCTGTGGAGATCAGCCACACCGCCAAACAGGTTTGAATCAGTCAGTTAATTACTTTGTTTCACGGTAGCTGCAGTTTCCCCACGGAAGCTGCAGGTGGTGCCCACAGAGTAGGGAGAGTAGGGATGCCTGCACATAGCCCACCGGTGCCAGGGGCAAAGGTTGGGCTTGCTTTCATGACCTTAGTCGGCGACGTTGTGACTGATGCGAGTAGAGGAGGTAAGGCTTCCAGTTAGAGTTCCATCATGCAGCTGCCTCACACCAAGGAACTGGATCATGGCTACAGTCTGGGCTCATTATCCTAAGCAGGCATCTTCTCAGAGTGTGCCGCTGTCTTTGATGAAGATCAAGTGATTGCTGGGAGAGGTGGTTAGAAAGCGGTATTGAGAGTGAGGTTCTTCTTTTGGCCAGCAGAAGTGCTACATTCTTACACACAGGAAAGCGCACTGTGATCCCTGAAAACTTTGCACTCATAGGATGGTGCGCGATTTTCCCTTTACACTCCCCAAATGGAAAAAAGCAGCAATCTTACCTTCCCAAAGACAGTGTGGGTATCCGTGTAGCATCCAAACTGTAACACGTGCAAGCAGTTTGCCCCAGCCTACGCATACAGTTAGGTGACAGAGTAACATTCGTTCTAAAGCAATTTCTATTTCCTTCGCTTTCTGTTTCGTTTGTTTTGGGTTTTGTATAGCATATTTTGAACTGAGAAGCAAGTGTCTTCAGTATAAATTCCTGGAAAAAGACATGCCAATCTTGTATTTTATTAATGTTTTTATTGAATCAAACTCTATTGGCAATAGGTAAATGTTTTGGTTGTTCTTTGGTAACTTTGATCAAGTCGTGCCTCTCTACAAATATATTTTAAATTGTTTTATTTTCATTAGAAGCTTAGTGCCGCAATTCTGTTAATTGACTCTTAGCAACTTTGTTCAAAAAACACTTCTTCTCAGTAAATGCTCATCTATAGCCACAAAAATGGTTTCATGTTACTTCTTGAATTAATTCAACAAATATTTATCAGGAAATAATTATATAAACAAGGATTAAAAATAATTATATAAACAAGGGTTAAAACATGTATGGGTGTTATGGTAGAAGAATGTGCGAAATATGGAGTGGGGACCCATGGCAAGAGCCTTCTTTAATATCATTGGTTTTTCAAATGGGCAGTTCTAAGGGAGCTTGGCCTTACCTGCCCTGGGGAATTGCAGGTTACCAAATAACAAAGCGTTTTTGTGTGGGTACAGATAAGGTGGCTGTGTCTGTGAGAAAGCCAGTGAAAATGCAAAGGAAAGGTGTATCTGCATAGCAAAGGCAAGACTGTCACACCAGTAAAGCAAGGTGAAGAAACTCAATTGCTGAGTTCTAACATTTTGCTTTACATTTTAAATTGTATTCATGAGGATTTGTTTATAAATCAAAAATTTTAAATGGACCTATATATTTCCGTATATCATGGAAGTTTTTCAGATAATTCTAGTGGATGCTTTTGTAAAGAGAAAACATCCCTTTCTTTCAAGATTAATTTCATGTAAGATTACACTGATGAAACAGTTTTCCTTGTAAATCTGATTTGTAAATGTTATTTGCTTAAAACAAGGTATAGCAAACTTAGAAAACTGAAATAAGTAATATGACAGCTGTTAAGCACTTATCAAGCGTTTACTATATACCATACGTTTTACAAAAACACTACTCAATTATCACAACAGCCTTGCAATAGATGTATTATTGTTACTATTTCATAAATGGGAAGCCTTTTTATTAGGGTTCTGACTGTTTTCATTACTCATCAGAAGTTATATAGCCAGCATACAAAACCGTTCAGTTTCTAAGACCATATATGCTCTTTCCACTGTGACATGTGGAAGTACATAATTATCCCAGCACTTCCAGCCATCATAGGTGAGGTAAGATTTATGAAGTAAACAATTATCCCTCTGTAGCCAGGCCATCTTAGACAAAACGACTTTGAAGCAATGTACTTACATATCTTACAATCTGGAAGCCATCTCCAGAGAGTTTCATAATATAGAAAAAGTGATCCTTTTGCCAGGTAACTGGATATCAGATCTTTATCAGCTCTGAACATGGATTTTAGCTGGCGGAGGACACAGAAAGACTAGCAAGATTCCTGTTGTTCTGCTAGCAATCTTATTTTTCTCTGTTAAACAATCAATCAAACATTTCTTGAGCACAGACTTTGGAGTCAGTCAGACCTGGGTTGGAAGTTCAGCTCTGCCACTTACTAGCTCTGTGACCTCAGGCAAGTTACTCATCCCCTCCATGCCCCTCATCTATGACATGGGTGTAGCAATACTTCCCTTAAGAGGTTGTTGTACTAGGGATGAAGGACCTAGCACAGTGACTTAAAGGCCACAAATCGCAATAAATGGAAGTGACGATGATCTGCTGTGGAGATGTGTAGGCTATATCTCCTGCCCTTGAGAAAATGCCTTTGAAGAGACAGAAATTAAGAGTGGAGAAAGTTCAATATCAACAAAAATGATAAATAGCAGGGGTTTTTGTAATAATGCAAATGTCAACGGCAAAAGAATGAGGGTTTCAGATTAAATGGTTTCCAGCTGCTTTCAATTTTACCATTCTGTGATTTTTTTTTTTTTTTTGAGACGGAGTTTCGCTCTTGTTACCCAGGCTGGAGTGCAATGGCGTGATCTCGGCTCAACACAACCTCCGCCTCCTGGGTTCAGGCAATTCTCCTGCCTCAGCCTCCTGAGTAGTTGGGATTACAGGCACGCACCACCATGCCCAGCTAATTTTTTGAATTTTTAGTAGAGGTGGGGTTTCACCATGTTGACCAGGATGGTCTCGATCTCTTGATCTCGTGATCCACCCGCCTCAGCCTCCCAGAGTGCTGGGCTTACAGGTGTGAGCCACCGCGCCTGGGCCCCATTCTGTGATTTTTAATGAGTTTTACAGGTGATAAATGCTAGACAAGTTCAAAGGATGGAGAGAAAAACTGTCAGCCTGAATGATCAGTGGTGTCTTCATGGAGGAGGCAGTCTTGATTTAGGTCTTAAAAACTGAACAAGCTTTGGGCTGGGCTGGTGGCTCATGCCTGTAATCCCAGCACTTTCAGAGGCCAAGGTGGGTGGATCACCTGAGGTTGGGAGTTCAAGACCAGCCTGACCAACATGGGGAAACCCCCATCTCTACTAAAAATACAAAATTAGCCGGGCATGGTGGCGCATGCCTGTAATCCCAGCTACTCAGGAGGCTGAGGCGGGAGAATCGCTTGAACCTGGGAGGCAGAGGTAGCAATGAGCCGAGACTGCACCATTGCACTCCAGCCTGGGCAACAAGAGTGAAACTCCGTCTCCAAGAAAAAAAAATGAACAGACTTTAGAGAGTTAAGAGGAGAGAAGGCATTCCAGACAGGCATAATGGCACTAGACAGAAATGCAATGGTGGATTAGAGCAAGACGTATTCTTGGACAGTAGATACACCAATTTCATTGTAAGTTTAGTGTTTGGGAAGGGAAATGGCAGGAACCAAACACAAAAACCCACGAAGATTGAGCAGGGGCTAAAAAGCAAGACTAATGAGTTTGAAATGATTCTTGAAGAAATCTGGGGTGCTTTTGAAGGTTTATGATCCTGAGTGACTAAGGCTAACACTCTCTCCCATGTCCCAGGTTTTCCTCAGCACCAGGAGAGGGGCCTGGATCTTCAATCGTGTAGGAGACTATGGATATCCTTTTGATGTGTTGTACTCTTCTCGACTTAAATATTTTATGTCAAAGATCTGTGGCCAGTCATTAAAAAACACATATATGGAAAGAAAGATGAACCAAAGGTTTGACCATGAAATGTTTGGCCTGAAGCCTAAGCACAGGTATGTCCCCAGGATGAGGGTGCAGGGGTAACGTCCAAAGCACAAGAATAAGGACTGTTCGCACTTGCTAATAGCAGAGCTGCCTCTACCCATACATTAAGAAAACCCATAGTGGCCGGGCATGGTGGCTCATGCTTGTAATCCCAGCACTTTGGAAGGCCAAGGAAGGCGTATCATCTGAGGTCAGGAGTTCGAGACCAGCCTGGCCAACATGGTGAAACCCAATCTCTACTAAAAACACAAAATTAGCCAGGCATGGTGGCGCCTGTCTGTAGTCCCAGCTACTTGGGAGTCTGAGGCAGGAGAATCGCCTGAGCCCTGGAAACAGAGGTTGCAGTGAGCTGAGATTGTGCCACTGCACTCCAGCCTGGGTGACAAGGTGAGACTGTGTCTCAAAAAAAGGAAAAAAAAAAAAAAAAAAAAGAAAGAAAACCTGTAAACCCATAGAATCTGAAATCAGGTTTCTACTGTGTACCCACAGATGTCCAAGATCTATTGGTCTGTGGGTTTTTAGTCTAGACTTCTCTTTAGCATTAACCCTTAGCTCATTCCCCCAGGTATCAGTTCTTTTTACATGATGCCCAACAACAAAATGGTAGCTGAGGGTGGTGCATCATTTACTCATTGAGCACCTGTTATGAGCCAGCTATCATACGTGGGCATGAAATGCAGAGAGAAAAGACCATAGTAATGGGAATAGACATTACACTTACCTTTCTGAGAACTTTCTACAAGATAAACATCGCGCTACATGAGTTGCAGGCAGCATCTCACTTAATCCTCACAAGAGCCCCATCAGTTGGTTCTATTTTTGTTTCACAGTGAGGAGGTCTATGCAAACCTACCCCAAAGGCTGAGGAAGCTGAGAGGCTGAAGAAAGAAGCTGACAAACTCAGTTTCTTAGAAACATTTAATAGGGACTTACGAACAGAAGCCACATCTGCGTCTCAGGCCGTGGGGAGACAAGATGTTAGATCCCCATACCATTATCTCCCGACCCAGGATATCACGTGCCGTATATACTATAAGGGAGGGACACACATGCTTCAGAGAGAATGGGTAGGAGTTTGCCCTACAGGGGGGACTAAAGGTAAGCACATGCTCTTAAACAACAGAGTAACTGGAAATCTCAGAGGTATTCCTGGAACTGAGGTTGATCAGAAGTCAATATGGTAGATTAGCGTCGAAGATGGAGTTGCTTTGGCCTCCACAATTTTCTATCTACATTTTACAAATATAAAAATTAAGACATAGAGAAACTAAGTAATTTTCCTGAGGGCAACACGAGTAATAAATGGCAGACTCAACAAATGGATCTTACCTTAAATACTCTAATGAGAAGAAAGAGAACAGAGTATAATAAAGAAATACACAGAGTGCTATGAAAGTTGAGGAGCCAGGGAGCGAAAACATTTCTAGAGGCTGATTCTAAATTTATTTCACCTCCAACTTTTTATTTTTTTAAATGTTCAGATCTATACAAAAGTTGCAAAATAATAAGTACAATCAGCACCCATATGCCCTTCACCGGATTCACCTGTTAACAGTTTGCTGTATTTGCTTCCTGTCTCCCCTCTCTGTAGACAGATCCACACATGCTGAGCACACATACACAGGCACATTTTTTTCTGAAACCATTTGGGTACGCTGCAGTCATTAAGACACTTTAAATACTTCAGTGTGTATCATATAAGAAAAAGGGCAAGGAGGCTGAGGCAGGAGAATTGCCTGAACCCAGGAGGCGGAGGTTGCGGTGAGCCGAGATCGCGCCATTGCACTCCAGCCTGGGTAACAAGAGCGAAACTCTGTCACCAAAAAAAAAAAAAACAGAAAAGAAAAAGGGCATTCTCCTACATAACCATCGTATAATTATCACACCTGGGAAATTTAAAATACATTATCTAATACATTGGCAATATCCCCAGTCGCCCCAATAATATTTTATATGGCTTTTAAAAAATCTTTTTAAATCTAGTATCCTGTCAGGTAATCAATCACACCATTACACGTAGTTGTCACGTCTCTTTAATCTCTCTTAATCTAAAATAATTCTCTCTTTGACATGAGCTTCCTTTTTAAGAACCCAAGGCATTGTTTTGTAGAAAGTCTCTAAATTTAGACTTCCATGGTTTTCTTCCTTTATTATATTCAGGTTAAATGTTTTTGGCACATAGACTACACAGGTGACGTTGATCTTAGTGGGTCACATGAAAACCACATGATGTCAGTTTATCCCACAGTAACGATGCTAAATTTGATCACCTGTATAAGGTGGTATAGATAAGGTGAAAAGGAGATCTTTTTCAAAAAAAAAAAAAAAGCAAAAGAGATGGCTTTTTAGAAAGATCCGTGACACTGGAAACCACCCTTATTATTATTAACAGAAAGTAATGGGAGGCCAGGCGCGGCGGCTCACGTCTGCAATCCCAGAACTTTGGGATGCCGAGGTGGGTGGATCATGAGGTAACGAGATCAAGACCATCCTGGCCAATATGATGAAACCCCGTCAATACTAAAAACACAAAAATTAGCCGGGTATGGTGGTGCACTCCTGTAGTCCCAGCTACTCAGGAGGCTGAGGCAGGAGAATCGCTTCAACCTGGAAGGCAGAGATTGCAGTGAGTGGAGATTACGCCACTGCATTCCAGCCTGGTGACAGAGCAAGACTTCGTCAAAAAAAGCAATTACTTTTGCACCAACCCAGTGTTTCCAGTATCTGTGTCCTGTGCTGTCCCTAGGAAACCATAACAGGCTGGAAGTACCCCCAAGATAATTCATTGAAAACAACTTTGAGATAAATTCTAAAACCCTAGGCTGTGTAACGTTAGACAAGTCATGTAACTTTTCTAGGCCTCAATTTCCTCATTTATAAAACCTGGATCATGACACCTATTCTACTTCCTTCATAGAGTTTTGAGAGAGTCAAATAAGTTAATGCATGTAAAAGCAACTTATAAACTGTAAATTGCTACATACATGTAATTTATTATATAGTTTGGAAAATAGTGGCCTAAACTTAGCTCTCGAGCCTTTGAAACTGGAAATGAGACTGAACAGAATGTTGACAGTTTACTTCTTTTTTTTTTAAGGGTATCTAATACATACTTTATTTTTATTTTTTATTAAAAAAATTTTTTTATTGCATTTTAGGTTTTGGGGTACATGTGAAGAACATGCAAGATTGTTGCATAGGTACACACATGGCGGTGTGATTTGCTGCCTTCCTTCGACAGTTTACTTCTGTCAGGCTTCTTGATATGAGGATAGAAACTATTGGCCTGTGCCCTTATCATATCACGTACAGAACATTACTGTAACTTGAGAAATCATAATGCACTCCTGAGACAAGACTCTTCTTCCTTCACTCCTCCAACACTCTCCCTTTCAATGCCAACCAGGGTCCAACTTCAGCTCTGATCTTGATCTGTGCCAAGCTAGTGTAAATCAGACCTTTCCCAAACTTCATGCATTGACCAAGGTCAAGATTATTGGCATATTGTTTACCTCCACCGAAGCAAAATTTTACTTACATGGTACTGATTGCTCTTTCTCTCATCTCTCCTTCACTTGATCTTTACCACCGCTCGCAGAGCTCTGAGTCAGCATCCAACCGTAAATGATGACCTGCCAAATCGTATCATGTCTGGTGTGGTGAAAGTGAAAGGAAATGTGAAGGAATTCACAGAGACAGCTGCCATATTTGAGGATGGCTCCAGGGAGGATGACATTGATGCTGTCATCTTTGCGACAGGCTATACCTTTGCCTTTCCTTTTCTGGAAGATTCTGTCAAAGTGGTCCAAAACAAGGTATCCTTGTATAAAAAGGTCTTCCCTCCCAACTTGGAGAGGCCAACTCTTGCAATCATAGGCTTGATTCAGCCCTTAGGAGCCATTATGCCCGTTTCAGAGCTCCAAGGACGCTGGGCCACTCAGGTCTTTAAAGGTAAGTGACCATGCAAATAGATCACTTAATGACCTGGTGATATGTTTACCTCTGTTTAGGTACTTGTTTTTAAATAGCTAGAGACAGCATGTATGATTACAGCAGTGCCTAGCACAAAGTTGGTACAGAAAAATCTATTTTTGAGTGAATCTAAAGTAGCAATTTATAACCATGGACATACATCACACCTGGGAAATTTTTCCAAGCTATGCATGCTTTGACAACATCCTTGCTGATGCTTATTTAGTAAGTCTGGGGTGGGGCAGTTATAAAATCTTTGAGAAAAATGTTCCCCAGTGATTCCAATGTGCACTCCAAATTAAAATTTACTCATAGGTTTTAGGCAACTGGCATATATTTGTGAAGTAAAATAATTTTATCTTCTTTCATTATAGATAAAATATAGAAATGGTATGACTTGATTTAGGCCAAAAATTAAGAGCTGGTTGGAGACTAGTTTATAATGTAGGGTAGTCAACCTCCCAAATTCTAACTGTTTTCCTTTATTTTCCCTCTTTCAGTTTTGGCTGGGAGTACATGAAAAAAAATGGCGGGGGGGGGGTGAGTAGGTTTAATATGAGTCAGTAGAATGATATAGCTTCCAAAGAAATAATTAAATCTAGCATCATTAAAAACTATAATTTTTTTTGAACTATCAACTTTAACACCATTGCTTCTTTAACAACATTACAATTGTTCTCTAGACTGGCCAGACCACACCTAATGATACATTTTTAAAGTGAAGCTGGAGCGCATTAAATAAGGAGAGAGAAAAATGGTTTAAGGGGTTTGAAAACATGCCATTTGAAGTACAACTGAAAAAGCTGGAGAGATATTCAGCTTGGAGAAGATAAACTTCAGGAGAGCTAGGAGAGTTCCCTTCAAATATCTGAAGGAATGGCCCATGGAAGAAGGATTGGAATTACTCAGTATAGCGTCAAAGGGTCAAACCAGAATCAAGGAGTGAAATCTTGAGGGTTGCACATCAGCTTACCATTAAGAACAAATCTAAAACCTTTTCCTATCAGCCTGTGCCATTTCATGATGGGACTGGCAGCTTCTGAAATTCTAAGCAGAATAGGAAAAGGATGCCAAATGCCTGGGTGCTCATTGGGCCGGGGGCGGAAGGGGTGTGAAGGAAATTCAGGTCTCAGAATAGAGAGAAGTGAGACGGTGTTTAAGGGTCCTTCCAAAGAAGAAATTCACTGATTCTTTGGTTGTTATAACAAAATTTGCTATTGTTACTAGCAATCAATTACAACTATTCAGTGTTCCTGTTGGAATTACAGCCTTTTTTTGTTTTCCTTAGTGAAAATCTTCATGGTAGCAGCGAAGAAAGGAAGCAATGGTGTTAAAGTTGATGGTTCAACAACCTTTCTAAATTTCTCCAAATTTCTGTCACTCCCAGTCCTGTCCAGCAGATTATGTACTACCTGAGAGCACTATGCAAGTAGCCAAATGCAAATAGCCCATTAGCTTGGCCTAATTCTAGTCATATTAAAGTGACCTTTCAATTGGCTCAATTAAATAAAGGGAGAACAGTTCATTAAAACAGGCTACAGCATCTCACTACACTTTAAGCAACTGGGACTCTTTTTCAGGACCAAGTGAATTACTGAGAGGAAATAAGAGGAGTATTTGCAGGACTCTGCATTATGGCTACGAGATTAGGGGATCCTAGGGAAAATGTACAAACAACCCAGCTCCCTATGCTATCAGAAGCCTAGTGCTAATTCCTCCAGCTTTTTTCTAATACCTGAAAGGAAGAAATCTTCAGAATTCTATAACTCTACTAGACTTCCAACAGGAACCCTGGTTTTTTATTCTGTCCATGGCCAATCTGTCTGCCTACCACATTCTTACCTTTCTCTTCCCTGCATTCTCCCTTCACGATGCCAATTTTAAACCCTTTGGATTAGCCGGGTTTTCCCATTTTTTCCTGTCTGCCCAAGAAAGCCTGCCTCCTTCCTTGTCTGTCCCCTGCCAAACCCTATGTTCCTTCTTCCTCTGTTGTCTGGAATTATTGTTCTCTTGTGAAGAAGATACTCCACTCTTTTCTGGAACACTGAATTTGCTTCCTTGCCTGGACTGAAATGAAACACAGTTTCTTTTTCCTTTGCCTCTTTTGCAGCTCTTGCAAGTGTTTTATTTTCACTCAGCAACTTTCTTTCCTTGAAAACAGACATCAAGTTACACCAGCTCTCTGGCTCACAAGAAGGCAGTATGTCACAGCATGGCATTCAAGTCCCTCCACAAATTGGATACAGCCTCGTTTCAGGCCCAGTGTTTCACTAGTCTTTACTTCCTGCAATCCTCCGGGTGCACTGGATGATGTACCCACTGAGCAGCAAACACAGCAGGTGCCCTTGTACCCTGTGCTTTTGCTTCCACTGTCCTTTCTTCTTGATATGCCCTCCCTTTACCTTTTATTTGTATAGAAAAGGTCTATGTGTATTTCTTCCCTCCCTTAGTAGCCTAGTGATAGCTCTTTATGTAAAGGACGCATGTTTATATGCCTTTGAATTGCAAGCCTAGACAAATGCCTAGCACGTAAGAGGTATCTAATAAATCTCTATTCTAATAAATACCAGTTTAGCCTTGAGGTAACTGAAGTTCTAAATTCTCTTGTAGAAGCTTCTTATTTGAGGATCTCAGCTTATGGGCGACCTTAGCCAATTTCGAGTTATGTTAAAAGCCTGGACTGGACTGGAACTGCAGAATGGCAGCCAGATCTCTTCTCTCATAACATTAGCTCTACACTGAAATGTGGCGGGGCAAGTCAGGATTACACAAATACAACCTGCTTTAGGCCGGCAGCAGACTGAAGGCCTACGACCACAGAACTAGAGTTCAGGCTCTCTTCCTTCCCACCTTGTCTTGGATCCATTGGAAGACCCTCCTCACAGTTCTTCAGCATTGTTCAGATAGCATATACTGACCTCTTGAAATGTACCAGGCCCTCTGCTAGGGGCTAGAGATGCAAATATGACCAAACAGAAAATCCCCATCTTTCTAGAATGCAGAGTCAAGCAAGGAAGACTGTATTAGTCTGTTCTCATGCTGCCAGAAAGAACTGCCTGAGGCTCAGTAGTTTATAAAGGATAGAGGTTTAATTGACTCACAGTTCTGCATGGCTGGGAGGCCTCAGGAAACTTACAGTCAGGGTGGAAGGCACCTCTTCACAGGGCTGCAGGAGAGAGAATGAGTATGGAGTGAAGGGGGAAGACCCTCATAAAACCATCAGATCCCGTGAGAATTCAGTATCACGGGAAGAGCATGAGCAGCATGCGGGTAACCACCTGGTGATTAAATCACCTCCCACCAGTTCCTTCCCATGACACATGGGATTGTGGAAACTACAACTCAGGATAAGATTTGGGTGAGGACACTGCCAAACCATATTAAAGACAGACAAGTAAACAGACACTTAATGATTTGTTCATTCAGCAGATATTTAACTATATCCTAAGCAAGTGCTCCAGTAACAATGCAGAAGAGCTGCCATGGGAGCAATGGGCCATAAGTACCCAATTTCCCCACAACGACACAGGAATTTACTAAAAAGACAAGGAAATCTCGGCCGTGGAAGGGAAAGAATCACTACTATTTATGCAAAGTTAGAGAAAGTGACAGAACAAATAGGGTTCTGGGAACTGCAAGTAGTTCAAAATGCTGGTAAAGAAAGTGTTACAGGAATGGAGGAAAACGAAGCTAGAGATACGCACAGGCAATATCGAGAATTTTGCATTTCATATACACGGTAGACACCCACTGAAGGATGTTACCTGGAAGAGGAGTCAAATCATGTTTGCAGTTCAGAAGATACGTTAGAGGGGAGTAAAATGGGAAATAGATCAGGAAGAGCCTTCATAAAAGCCTCAGTAAGACATCATGAGGGCTTTAAACGAAGGTAATGACAATCCAAAGGAATTGGAGGAGCCAGACTTAAATGAAATTTCACAGGCAAATCTGAAGAATTTGGTGTGACAGAAGCATGCTGGAGAAGAGAGACAGAAGAGAATCTGTTCAAGTGTTGAGGCCATTCATCTGAATTGGGAATCTAAGATGGGGAGCAAGACATGGAGGGAGATAAGAAATATGCTAAAACTAATGTGTCTAAACAAAGAAACACTGCAAAAAGAAAATGTATGAATTAAGCCATAACTGCACCACAGGGTATACAGGTAAAAAGATGTATACATCTTTAAAATTAAAAAAAAAATTTTTACATTTTTTCACCCCATGAGATCTAGACTAAGATGTATATACCTCATTATCTATCTATCTAGAGACAGATAGAGAAATAAATAAGTAGGGTTTTTTGTTCTCTTTCTTTCTTTCTTTTATGAATTGGGATTGGAATCACAATCACGAAATAGAACTCCTCCTTCATGTTTCTAGCTAATAAAAGTACAACCCATGTTCAACCTGAGAAAGCTGATTAGAAAAAGAAAGAAAACTTGCGGTTTTAGAGAATTTGGAAATTAACTTTAAGATGCATTTCTTCGAAGAGACCTATGATTAATCTTAAATGAAGCATTTCAGTATTTCCTAACTGATTTATGAAGATAAGTAATAATTCCCATGGCTAAAATGTCAAAACACATGGAAAACCACAGAAGCCTCTTTCAGAGTGTGGAACTCTGAGTTCCGTATTTGAAGAGGGATACACCAGGGTAGTTATTAGAGTATGCTCAGGGAAGGGCAGCCAAGATGGCAGAGAATGTGAAACCCATTATATGGGAAACTTGCACTGTTCAGCCTGATAATGAGAAGACTGAAAGGAGTTATGATAATTGTTTCCAAATGTTTCAAGAGCCGTCATGTATTAAGATCAATCTCTGTGGCTCCACAAGGCAGAACCTGGTCCAATGGTACAAAGGCAAAGAGTCAGATCTTGGGGTCTATAAAAAATAATAAATGTTCCAGCAGCTAGAGCAGTCAAATAATTCTATCATCACCTCAGATATAATTATTGTAGATACCCATCACCAGAGATGTTTAAGGAGGAGTGAGATAACTACCAGGTTAGAGTACTTGTAGAAAGAACGCTTGTATCAGGTAAAATGTATTACAATTCTGAAATTCTACATTCCAGAATTTTGTGAAATATAGAATATAATTCCAGTCAACCTTAGGACTGGATGTGGCCAAAATCTTCTACATGGCATAGTCCTACTTAGAGGGGCATACAACTGATTGTTTAAGCTTAGCATTATTCACACTGACTTACATTCAGCCTTTGTCTAGCCCTGTCCTTGGTGTGTAATTCCTACTACTGGAACTGTTTATGCATTTGTACTTAAGTTTATCAGTCAAGATTAGGTATTATGAATTCCTCTTGGCCTTAACCCCTGCTCTTATCAAAGAAACAAGTTTAGAAGGTGAGGTTTAACTTCCACGGGACTTGAGGCATAAAATATGATTAAGATTTTATTTTGGCCAGGTGTGGTGACTCACACCTGTAATCCCAGCACTTTGGGAGGCCGAGACGGGTGGATCACCTGAGGTCAGGAGTTCAAGACCAGCCTGACCAATATGGTGAAACCCTGTCTCTACTAAAATTACAAAAAAAATTTAGCCAGGTGTGGTGGTGTGTGCCTGTAGTCCCAGGTACTCTGGAGGCTAAGGCAGAAGAATCATTTGAACCCGGGAGGTGGAGGTTGCAGTGAGCCAAGATCACACTATTGCACTACCTGGGTGACAGAGCGAGACTCTGTCTCAAAAAAAAAAAAAAAGATTTTATTTTTACTTCCTTCTCTTTCTGTGACATAAGGCCCCTTTGTTATCAAGAATACAGGTTACAGGTGTGTTTCCTCACTCCCCTGCCCTTTAACTTTGTAACTGATTTTCCATTTACTTTTAAGGCCATTTTCTCATGTCTGTATATTTTTTTCCCAATTGAAAGAGTACATGAAGGAGGAGGCAGGTATCGGTTGGAAGTCAGAGTAGGGGAAATCTCTTCCAAAGCAGAGTGAGTACAGGAAGCTACAGATGTTAATAGTATACTGTGGTGGCGGTAGAGTAAGGTGTTCGAGTGGACTATAACCTCTTTGAGTACAGGAAACCATCTGTATTTCTCTGAATTCCCCATAGCATAGTAATTGTTTATAGGATTATAGGATTATTGTTCCTACTGAGGTAATTTTACAGTGAAAATTTTAATTTTTATCTTTAGGGCTAAAAACACTGCCTTCACAGAGTGAAATGATGGCAGAAATATCTAAAGCTCAAGAGGAAATTGAAAAAAGGTAAGAAAATGTCCCAGGAAGATATACGGTTACTATTTCTACTTATTTTTTAATAAGAGAAATATTGTAATTTATTTAACTTCCTCATTTTAGCTTAAGGAGTTAGATTCTATCTTGAAGAAAAATGGAAAAATAGTTTGTGACGATACAATGGAGAAATAGCACTAGTAGTCTGAATATGGATGAGAAGGGAGAGAAATGTTTTAGGTGTTTACAATCCAGTGTTTAATGCCTTAAAAAAAGTCACATAGGAAAAAGCATATGGAAAGAAAATCAGGTGTATTATTTTTGTGAGGATTACCAGAAGTGCTAGCGGAGCTGCCGCAGGAAGGAAGTGACGGTGAATGAATGAGAGGCAGCTAGGAGTGAATCACAGATCTGTAGGTAGATTTACAAGTCTGCAGGGCTGCGTTGCGGGCTACGTTCGTGCGACAGCACACTCAAGTCACAGTGGCTCATGGTATGCATAGTCCTTGTGACCTGGGAACATGGTAACAGCTAGCTGCTTAGTGTTTTGGTGAACACAATCATTTAGCAGTCTGAATTTCAGAACTGAAGCTCAACTGCTGGGTGTTTTTTATTTGGACAAAGTGGAAATTGACAGTAAGTCTATACATTTCTGTGGAAAAGTGAGAGGCACAATTGTTCCGGGCCTAAAGAGGTGGTTATCTTCAACTGATTATAGTAGCAGAACTCTCCCTTGTCTGGGAGGAGGAGAAAGTAAGTTTTTATTTAATTCCGTTATCAATTCCAGGTGCTCTCCTATTTTCCTCCTTCCTTTCACTGCCAAACTTCTCCACTATATTTTCTAAATTCTCACCTTTTGCTCCCTCCTAAGCCTCTGCATTGTTAACTTCCATCCTTACTCCTGAAACTGCTCTCTTAAAGGTCATTTGTCAGCACTCTGGGAGGCCGAGGCAGGTGGATCACGAGGTCAAGAGATCGAGACCATCCTGGTCAACATGGTGAAACCCTGTCTCTACTAAAAATACAAAAAATTAGCTGGGCATGGTTGCGCGTGCCTGTAATCCCAGCTACTCAGGAGGCTGAGGCAGGAGAATTGCCTGAACCCAGGCGGTGAAGGTTGTGGTGAGCCGAGATGGCGCCATTGCACTCCAGCCTGGGTAACAAGGGCGAAACTCCTTGTCAAAAAAAAAGGTCATCTGTGATCAACTTGATTTTCCTTCCTCTCACTACTGAGTTTGATGCTTTTAAACATTTCTTCCTTCTTGGAGTGCTTCCTTTTTGGGCACTACATGATCTTATTTTTAACTTTCCTCATCTCTTTCCTTTGATTTATTTTTGTTTAATCACCTTCTGATCATAAGCAGTAACCCATGGATATAATATAACCTTTATTAAAGGCCAACTATATGTATACATTGATTTATATGAGTTTATTTAATCTGGATAATCAAGGCAGGAGCTAGTGAACCTCTTTTGTGAAACCTTCAGGAATACTATAGCTTCTTTTTTTTCTTTTTGAGATGGGGTCTCAGTCTGTCACCCAGGCTAAAGTAAAGTGGCACGATCTCGGCTCACTGCAGCCTCCACTTCCCGGGGTCAAGCAATTCTCCTTCCTCAGCCTCCCGAGTAGCTGGGACTACAGGCACACACCAACAATGCCTGGCTAATTTTGGTGTTTTCTGTAGAGATGGGGTTTCACCATGTTGCCCAGGCTGAGCTTGAACTCTTGAGCTCAAAGTGATCCACCTGCCTGGGCCTCCCAAAGTGCTAGGATTACAGGCGTGAGCCACCACGTCCAACCTCGTGAATACTGTAGCTCTTAACCTACTTTACAAGATAAATAAATGCATGCCTACAAACCCTTGAGCCAACATAATGTTCGTAAGGGAAAGCTCTCAAATTCTTTACTGCTTTACTTTTTCTCTCCTAAATCTAATTCCCTTTCAATACATTCCTACTTGACCCTCTATCAGGTCCTGTGAAATTCCATCTCACCAGTTCTACCTCCAAGTTATTTTCTATCTTTTTTTTCCTGTCCCTATTCTTGGATTCTTTAATTTCAATTGGCTTGACTTGGCTTTTCTCTTCCTCTCTGTCCTACATTCCTTCTTTTCATTACACAAAGTAAAAAGGGAAAGTCACTCATTATTAGCTCACCAAATCCCACTCCGCCACACAGATATCACTGTTAACCAACCACATTTTCCCCCTAGTAAGTCCTTTTAAATCTTTAAATCTGCGCTTGGTGTAATCATTTTGTTTGTCTGCATTTGGAGGGCTACTTCCTCTTGTGGAATAAGTCACCCTCCGTCATCCTTCAGGATCCCAAATTAACACTGGCAGTGGGAAGTCCTACCCTGTCGACCCTGCCATTGCTATCTGATGGAAATAATTGAGGATGCCATATTTGAGAATTTTTGTGGTGGGTTTTCTCTCTCATAACATCAGAGTCCTTTGTATCTGGATGTGCTACATACCTGCCCTCATCTTACTTGTATCTTTCACACCCTTCAAGAACCTAACAATTACAGCTCTCTTTTAACTATCCCCTCTCCACGTTTCTGTTTAGCAGTCTGAAACCACTCAGAACTCTCTGCTTCACGTTTGTCTGTTTTACCTCCTTTTGTAGATCCTAAGATCCTGAAGGACAGTTGACAAATGTTTTCTTTCTTCTCTATATTCCACAGCTCCTAGTCTGATATTGAGCCAATAGCAGGCACTCAGAAGACAGTCATTGATTGACTGATTGAATTATTGACAGGCCCTGATTTCTGTCTTCTCTACTTTAGGTATGTGGAGAGCCAACGCCATACCATTCAGGGAGACTACATAGATACCATGGAAGAGCTCGCTGATTTGGTGGGAGTCAGGCCCAATCTGCTGGCTCTGGCCTTCACTGACCCCAAGCTGGCATTACACTTATTACTGGGACCCTGCACTCCAATCCACTATCGTCTGCAGGGCCCTGGAAAGTGGGATGGGGCTCGAAAAGCTATCCTCACTACAGAGGATCGTATCAGGAAGCCCCTGATGACAAGAGCAGTTGAAAAGAGTAGTTCTATGACTTCAACAATGACAATAGGCAAGTTTATGCTGGCTTTTGCCTTCTTTGCTATAATTATGGCTTATTTCTAGTGGGTCTATTGTCACTGCCCCATTTTTCACTGGGAAGCTTGATCTAGAGATGCCTTCAGAATCTGACAAGACCGACTCCTGGTTTTCTGGGAGTCAGAAAATCTACTTTTCTGTCTCTTTCAAAAGCATTAATTCACTTTCCTTTTTCCTACAATGAAACCTATTTTTCATTTGTATTAATTCATCTCCCGTCCACTCATGATCCATCAGTCTTTCTTCTGCTAATCCCTAGACTGTGAGCTCAGGTACTCTTAGTCATCTTCATATGTCCTTAGCACAGTTCTTGACATGTGGTACGTGCTTAATAAATCTTTGTTGTTTATCAAATGTTACCGTAGGGAGAGTAAGTCAGTAAGTCGGCATCTGTATAAAATTGCTTACCCCATGTAACTCTTCTTCTGATAGGATTTGATTTTCTTTTAGAAGCTCACTTTTTTTTCATATTGTAACTCAATGTTTCCTGAGAAATAAGAGAAATAATGGTCTTATAATAGTTGCATGCATCTAAGATAAGAAATACAGATATTAAGATATTTTGTTTCACTTGCTCTTCACTAGTGTACTTGATACATCGTCTTTATTTTCTGAATAAAGAAATTACTTGCAACTTTCCAGGCTCATAGTCATTCATAATCTATCATCTGCCAATGAGATCGAGTTGGCTGAAAAATTTGGGATTTTAAATTAGCTGTCCTACCATTTTAAATCTCTTTGTTCCCATATGAGGATCCAACAAGACTTTATCTTAGGAAATATAATAAGTAGCTTCCACATACACTGTTGCAGTATGGTCTACAGATGTGATTTGATTCCTCTTCCCCTACTCTAATTTTCTCCCCTTTTCTCCTCCCTTACATGGAGTCTAAGTAATAAGTATTTGAACAAGTCATGTATGTATTAAATCAGAATTGGCAACATTCCGCTTCTACCAGTGTTTCTCATCTCATACAGTGTAGTTCTGAAAAACAGAGCAAACAAAATGGAAAGCACGGACTTGGGTTTACATCCCAGTGCTGCTGATCATTCTGTTTTCTCATCTGTGGGAGTTTCACTCTGTTCTTGTCACACAGAGAAACTAACTAAGTGTCCGCTGTCAGGCACACTGAACTCGGGTGATGTTCATAAAATAGCTGTTGTATGTTTGTATTTATATTGCTGCCTATTACTTAACAACAGGATAAATTTGAACAACTGAAAAGAAAAACATTAGAGAAAAACATTAGAGTGTATTATCTTTCCTAATAGAAACACATGTAAGAGAACCAGAAATGTGAGAACTACAACTTCTTCTTAATTATTTAAGCATTTGGACAATTGCCTGCCATTTCACCGAATTTACCTGTGGAATGCCTTTTGAGAATTAGAGAAATGAAAACTGATATTACTTCCCAGGTATTTTGCTTTCCCTAATCCTTGAGATACTGGAGATTTATCATCTATTAAAATGGACCTAGTATTTTTAAATCTGCAGATGAAAAGCAAATTGAATGTCTCTTGCTTCCTTTTCTTTCTTTTAACATATAAATTTGTCTTTTAGCATGTAAATTTGTTAACAGTCCTTTGATAATTCCTAGTTATCGGCAATAAGTATGGCAGTTTCTTTTTTAAATTATGAGTATATAATTCTAAATTAATTGATTCTCTCGTTGTACATATTTATATAAGGTTACAAAAAAAATCATTGATTAATAATTTTTTAGTTCAACCAAGCTGAAAGATGTGAATAGGAAATGGAACTCAAAAACACTTAAGATACAAATTTCTTGTTACTGATGAATGTCTAATAATATTCATCAATTTACCGTATCTTGTAATTATATTAAAAGCTTCTATCATTTTCCTAATTATTTTAAAGCTGATTACAAAAATATATATATTCATATCCTTTGGAATTTGAAAGGAAAAATTACAATATGATTTGGGGAATATTCTGTACCTTTGAATTGGCTCTGTCTTCCTGTAGGTGAGCGGAATCACTGCTATTTCTCTGCCTGTATACAAACTATGAAAAGATTAAAATCAATGGTATTTGTTTTAAAAATAATTAATTTACTCAATGGTTCAGTAGTCTCTTGTGTATAAACGTGTATCTTTTGCTAAAGCTGATTTTATTAATAGTACGGTTTAAAACTTAGGAATAATTTTCATACAATAAAAACGAACTTTTTTATCAATCACTGTACTACAGTCAAGATGCAGACCTGTTCCATACCTCCCCTTCAAAATTTCTTCATGCCCCGTTGTAGCCAATCACTCCCCACCCCTCATCTACAACTCCTGGCAAACACTGATCTGTACTACCATATAGTCTTTCTTTTTCCAGAAAGTCACATAAGTGGAGCCTGACTTCTTTTGCTTCCCATAATGTATTTGAGATTCATCAATATTTTGCTTCCCATAATGTATTTGAGATTCATCAACATTATTGTATATATCAAGTTATTCCTTTTTATTACTTAGTATTCCATTGATAGCTATGCTACATTGTAATTATTGATTCGCCAGGTTATTAGTCTGTTTTCACACAGCTATAAAGACATATTTGAGACTAGGTAACTTATAAAGAAAAACGGTTTAATTGACTTACAGTTCTGCATAGCTGGGGAGGCCTTCAGAAACTCACAGTTATGGTGGAAGGGGAAGCAAGCACGTCTTACATGGCAGCAGGCAAGAGACAGTGAGAGTGTGAATGAAGGAGGAACTGCCGAACCTTTTAAAACCATCAGCTCTGGTGAGAATTCACACACTATCACAAGAATAGTATGGGGGAAATTGGCTTCCCTCCCTTGACATGCGGGGGTTATAGGTCCTTCCTTCAACACGGGGCATTACAATTTGAGATGAGATTTGGGTGGGGACACAGAGCCAAACCATATCCTCAGGTGATGGACATTCATGTTTTTTCCACTGTAGGGTTTCTGTTTTTTCTATTATATGAATAAAGACATCTATGTGTTTACAGGTTTTTGTGTGAACTTGCTTGGATAAATACCCAGGAGTAGGAGTTACTATGCTGCATGATTAAGCGAATGTTAACTTTATAAAAAAGATCTGATTGTTTTTTGAAACAGTAGCCATCAAGATCAGATGTTATACCTATCCTTGGTGGTAAGTGGAGGATGAAAGTTGATGAGTGGAGATGGGAATGTAAGCCTCCAGATGCCCAGTTTAACCTGTCATCCAGTTCTGTAAAATCAATATACTCTTGCCCCATTCTCACATCCTCACCTCTCAGAGGAAGTGAGCTCTGGTTAGTAGTGTGATTAAAAGCTTGCATGTGCGGCTGCCCATGTTATTTTCCTGTTTATCAGGCAGAATGGTTGATCTGAGGAGACCAGTGACAATGACATTCTAGATACGGTAACATCAGGACAACCCCCATCCATTACTTTTCCTATTACCTCCTTCTTTTCCTTCCCTCTAGAAACAAAGGAGAGCATTGGGGTGACAGCAATAAATCTAAAGGGAACAATTATACTGATACTGGTTAAGTGGATCTTGTATCTTTACCAACTCATTCCTGAATGTAAGGAAAATAAAAAGAATTTGGGACTAAGGAGAAGAATTAATTCTTCCTACAGTGTCACATTATATTTGTTCTGTGTCTAAAACATGCGATATTCAGAGTTGACTTTTATCATTAACTGTTGAGTGACTCACAAATGCTGCTAGGGCAGAGCAGAGCAGAACAGTGTCATGGATAATCTTCCAAAGCAGATCATCCAAAAGTCACTTCCGTTTAACTGTGCAAAAGCAGTTTCTCTCCTTAAGCGTTCCATTGGCTCACATACTTCGTTTCTGCTCATCTCATTTGACTACTGCAAGGAAATACATACCCAGGACATATTATCTGGCGTGGTGAAACCACCTTGGGGTCAGAGAACTGAGCACTACTCAAGTCAAGGTTTAGTGTATTATACCTTCCAGGGCCTTGTTCCGGGTCCCACCGCAAGGAACTGACGGGCGGAGGGAGAAAGGTAGCGGTAACCAAGAAGGATGTGCTCACACAGCAAACACTTTGGGGCTAAGCTGCAGTAAAATCGTACCTTTTTTTTTTCTTTTTTTCTGTAAACTGTCTTTGGTTTATGAGCCAGAGAATGAGTTGATAAGAGGCAGAGCAAAAAATGGGGAAGCAGTGCGTTTGTTGGACTTAAGTGGGCTGCCAACTACATAACATAAAAAATGAACTTTTCAACAAATAGAGCTGCTCACTCCGAAAGGCTGGCCTGTGTCGCCTGGGGTTTCCCATCATTGGGCGTGTTTAAGCCTAAGGGGCATATCTTGTTAGAAATGTATCGCCGTCAACAGGATTCCTGCATCCTTCATTCCGCAAACGCGTAGGAAAAGTGCGCTCTGTATGTGAAAAGGAATCAGTCCGGATCTTCTCTCTGCCCGCTGTCAAAGCAGCGCTTCTCACACACGTTCATGGGATCTTGTTAAAATGCACATCCCGAACCCTGGAGCCTCAGCTCCTGTGTTCCTAACAGGCTCCCAGGCGATGCCAACGCTGCTAGTCCGTGTAACACGGAGGGATAAACGTTTCCAGTAGGGAATGAGGCATACGAATAACTATAATACAGAGTAAGAGTCTGTAAGTGCCTTAGATTTCCGTTGTTGTCACCGAACAGCCGGACCCGCCCGGGCCTGGGGCCGTCTTCGCCCTCCCGACACCTGCAGCGCCCCTGCTCCGTGTTCGCTGTCGCTCTCCTCCTGGGGTTTTCTCTCTCCGGAGGTTTCCGCTGCGTCTGCCGTTTCTTAGCCTAGCAGAGTCCTCGTGCGCCTCCCGACCTTTTGCTCCTTCGTCCGGGCGACCTCCCGAACGCCCCGTCCGGCCTCTTCCCCGCGACCCCGGTCGGGCTGGCGGCTCCTTCCCCGTCGCTCCGCACAGAGCAACTTCTCCGTTTGGAGACGGAGTCTCGCTCCGCAGCCAGGCCGGACTGCAGCGCAGCGGCGCCATCTCGGCTCGCCGCGACCTCCGCCTCCCGGGGCCCAGCGAGTCTCCCGCCTCAGCCCCCCGAGTGGCCGGGGCCGCAGGCCCGCGCCGCCACGCCCGGCGGACGTGCGTGTTCTCAGTGGAGACGGGGCTGCCCCACGTTGGCCAGGCTGGTCTCGACCTCCCGACCTCGCGACCCGCCCGCCCCGGCCTCCCGAAGCGTCTGATGCCAGGCGTGAGTCCCCGCGCCGGGCGCGGCGGCCACCGCTTCCTTCCGCCGGAGCTGGAAGCGCGTTTCCTTCTTCCCGGCCGGGGTCCCGCCTCCCAGGCCGCCGGCCGCGCAGACGCCGCCCAGAAACCGCGCCGGCGCCCCTGAGGCCGGGCGGGGAGCCGCGCCGCCCCTCCCGCTCCGAGCCCCGGAGTCCAGGGACGCGGCCTGCGGGCGTCGCTCGGGGACGCCCCCTCCGCCGGGCGGTCTGAGGGGCGCGGCGGCCCAGCCGTCCCGCGCGCAGCCTCGCCGGGCTCCACAGGCCGCGCCCGCGCCCCCGCCCTTCACAGCCCCGCCCCGGCGCCCCCGCCCGCCCCGCGCCGCCCCCCGGCGCCCCCGCCCGCCCCGCCCCGCGCTCCCCCAGCCCCCCGCGCCCCCGCCCTTCACAGCCCCCGCCCCGCCCCCCGGCTTCCCCCGCCCCGCCCCCCGGCGCCCCCGCGCACCCCCCGCCCCGCTCCGCGCACCCCCCCCCGGCGCCGGAGGCTGCGCGCGCCGGCCCACCACCGAGGCGCCGGCCCACCACCGAGGCGGCGGCTAGAGCGGCCGGCGGGCCCCGGGCGCCGCGGCTGCGGGCCGCAGGGAACGCGCACGGGGCGGGCTCCGCGCCGCCGGCCTTGTAGCCATCTTAGGAGGACTCGCGGGTCGGCAGCGCGGGCTGCGGCTTCAATTTCAATAACTTTATTGGCGGCGCGACCTGCAGAACGGCCGTCACGTCAGTGGCCCCTGGAGGAGTGAGAGCTTCGCCCGAGGCGACTGGGGCCGGGGCGCCCCCGGCAGTGAGTGCGGGGACGCGGGGGGCGTCCCGATCGCGGGGCTCCCGAGCCGGGGGCGGCGGGGGCGCCGGGGCGTGTGCAGGCGTCCCCGCAGGCCGGGAGCGCGGGGGCTCCGGGGCTCGGCGGCCCCGGGGCGGGGAATCCCGTGCCCGGTCCCGCGGCGCAGGGGCGGGGCTGGGGGGCGCCCCCGACGCGGCGGCTGCGGTGTTCACCGCCGGGTGCCGTTCCCCGCGGTAGGTGGTCCCCGCCGAGCCGCAGCCATGGGAAACACCGCCAGCGACCGGGTGTCCGGGGACCGCCACGGCGCCAAGGCTGCACGCGCCGAGGGCGCCGGCGGCCATGCCCCCGGGAAGGAGCACAAGATCATGGTGGGAAGCACGGACGACCCCAGCGTGTTCAGCCTGCCCGACTCCAAGGTAGGCGTCCCGCGCCCCCAGCTGGTGGACATATGGACGTTCACCAAATATGATGTTAAAACTTTGTCTGCTAGTTGGTATTCGTCTCAGCCACTCACACAAGCACGTTTGATGGAAAGGTTGTCCACACTGGGAATTATCACACACTGGATCAGGAGTGGCACCATCAAGTTGATAAGCATAACAAATTCCACAATCCAGAGTAAAATCAGATTTTTCCAGGATACCACGAGCTGGAAAATCAATTTCTAAAACATCTTTCAAATTTTGTAACACAGTATTTTCTGGATCTCACAAGTGCATGTTCCTGCTCAGCTTAATTCCCAGGGGTTTCACCACATGGTCAGCTCCAAGAAAGAAGCACTCAGGAAGCACAGGAGGATGCTTCGGGTCTACCTCTCTATTTAAGGAAACATTATCCCCTAATGCAATTCTGCGAGCTGTTGCACTCCGTGAAGGCTTTTCTGGCCCAAGTACCCAGGTCTTCTCATCGATTTCATCCATAACATCCCAGAATGCCTTTAGTGATCCTAATGCTGCCAAAAACGGACTGTAAATGTAAATGCTGATTAAGGAGCTCTGAGGAGAATTTGCCTGAGGTGTCCAGGAAGCAGAAAACAAAACAGGAAAATCCGCAAAACAATCTGGTGATTCTCCAGGATATTTTGCCTTCAACTTGAGAGAGATTAAATGCTCTCTACCAGAAGCATCTTCTGCTTTTAACTTGATGGTATTGAAGGAAGTATCCACATATACAAGTTTATCCCAACCAAGAGTTCCTTATCTCTTTGATAAAGCTTGAGTAGAACTGGAGAGGAGGAGGTAATGCATATAGTTCTTGTCTATTCTTTAAAGCAACTTCCAAAAGCATCTTCAGCTCCATCATAAAGCTCACGAGATCAAGAGAGTGCTGCATTCTCTGCTGTGCTATTGGATGGTATCCGTTAAGTATCGTTCTCAGCTGCCAGCTGCATCATAATCCTGCGTTCTTCAGTCGTAAATCTTCAGGCAACACTACTCTAAGATGGAAGTCTCTTCCCTGAGCTGAGATGAATCCCTCATACACGGTTTTCGACTGTTCTGGGGCAGACGCAGCGGGAACTGGCGCGACAGGCTTGCTTCTGTCACTGCCGTGGCTCCGGGTCTGGAGAGACACTGAGAAGCTCTAGGCAGGCCTTTTGCTTTTTACTTTTTAACATTTTGTTAAAAACTAAGACACAGACATATCTTGTCCCAGTGATGGGTCTTCAGGGGCAATAGCAGGCATGTAGCTATCATCTGGAATAACAATGCCTGAAGCTCTTTTACAGTTACCTTTTCTCATAAGCAAAAGGAGTACATTCTAAAATAACAATAAAAACTATGATACAGTAAATACACATAAGGCGGTAACATAGCCATTTGTTACCGTTATCAAGTATTATGTACTGTACATAATTGTATGTGCTATGCTTTTACATGACTGGCAATGCAGGAGATTTGTTTACACCCTCGCTACCGCAAACACGACGAGTAATGGGTTGTGCTACAACGTCATAGATGATAGAAAATTTTCAACTCCACTATAATCTTAGAGGACCGCTATCCTAAATGCAGTCCATCATTGACTGAAACTATGTGGTACATCACTATATATTGGGGATAATAATAGTATCTACCTTATGATATTCTTGTTAGGAATAAGTGGTATGAGGCATATATGAGTACAAAAAGGCATACCGAGTGATATAATGGACTTTGGAGACTCAGAAGTGGGAGGTTGGAAGAGGGACTCTGGACAAAAAAAACCCGTGCATTAGGGACAGTGTACACTACTTGGGGACATGTGCACTAAAATCTTAGACTTCACCACTGTGTAATTCACCCATGTCACAAAAACCACTTGTACCCCAAACATGGAAATAAAAATTTAAAAATATAAAGTACTTAGCATGAAGCCTAGTACATGGTACGGGCATTATAAACATTAACTATTATTTATGTTATTAGAAAATATGGACAATTAACTTTACCAGTCTATGGTTCTTATAAGTGCCATTTTAGTTACCTTTTCAGATTGATTGCGAATTCTGGAAACTGAGATAAATATGATGAGCACTTGAGAAGGTCATTGCTCTGCCCTGATTTGCAGGATTTACATGGAGTTGATCCCAATGTCAGTCCGTAATAAGAATTTAAAGCAGTACAAGCTACAAAAATCTTGCTTACTGTGAATTAATCTTTCTTGCACATCTGACTTAGTAATGATAGTTTTCCTTGTCCTGAGTAAATATCAGTCAATTGCCAGATTAATTGCGTCTGGAATTCATTGCTCTCTAATTATGGCACTATCCAAAAAAGTTAAAATTATGTTAATTCTTTGATTGAAACATAATAGATGTACATATTTGGGGGGTACATGTGACAATTTAATACATCTAGATAATTTGTAAAGATCAAATCCGTGTAACCAGAATACAAAAATGTGTTCATATTTGGTGTACATCACGTGTGCTGCGGCAGTCTCATCTCAGGCCGCAGGAGGCTAATTGCTGTGTTTTCACAGGAGGCCCAGGTCCAGAAGGCTTTGCACCGTGGCTCCTTTACAATTCTGGGGGAAAGGCTGCTGCTATGTGCATGCGGACAACTCTTAACCTCGGTTGGTCAACCCAGAGTAAGACGGAGGGCCAGCTTCAGAGAATAGTCCACTCATTAAAGAGCTGAAACCTGGTGTTTCAAGAAAGCACACTGAATTTCCTAGTTCCTCACACATCATAGAAAAAGAAGTCAATGAAAACATAAAGTTGAAAACAAATTGTTGGGTTTGGGTAGTTACTGATAATCTTTAAAACCAATATGACTGACACCTGGGGTTTGAGAAGCTCCAGGAGAGTAAAAGAAAGGCCACAATGGAGCGTGACGATTCCCCACACTGTCTCTCGAGGTTGTGTCCCTACCTCCCAGGTCACTGTCCCTACCTCCCAGGCCACGTTTTTCAGTTCTGTGGGCCCCTTTTTCTGTTGGTATTAATTCTATCATCAAATTTCCATACCTGTACATGGCTGTGGGTTCAAAATTCTCAGGAGAGAATGTGATTATTTCTGTGCTCAAGGTAGGCATTCAATAAATTTCAATGAGTAAGTTCTGAAAATGGACAAACAAAATCCCTTCTTACAGCCCTCTAAAACCCACGGAAACATAAAATGCTTTGTCTTTCTCTCTCTTGGTAAAGGGGTACATACCGCAGGAAATAGGGGGCTAAGCTATATGGAGGGATTTATAGCCAAGACTCTCTAAATACATTCAACTCAGTCTTATTGTCAAATTGACAAAGCAGATGAAAATACCTCTCTAAGACTAAGTAAATTCCATCTATACATCTGTAAATTCCACAGGATTCCAAGGATGAAAATGGAAGATGTGACCTACTCCTGCATCATGAGATCAGAGAATTACAGATGTGACCCTCACTTACAGGTGAGGCCCTCTGGTGACTCTCCCCTCTGGACTGGGCAAGTTGAACAAAATTAGGTAATTCAAGACTAAAACAGAAATAACCGGTTTCTACTATGGCACAATAGATCCTGAATTCTTTGAGTGAATAAATAGGCAAATAAAGAAAATAAAATTCAGTGCATGTAAACGTCTTGGATTTTCAACCTAGAAAGACTGCAGGCAGGCAATTGACACATTCCATCGCTGCTCTTCTGTTACTCTCTTAGAGCTGCTCAAGACATAGGTAGTGGAAATACTTGGTTTTAGGAATAACTAACCACCTGTACCCAACAACCTTGTTCTTCAAAAATCAGTATCTTTGGATACTCATTGAATTATTCAAGATTGCTCAAGAATCCCTTCTGGGTCAGAGTCTGTTGAATAGGTTTATAAATGATAAAGAAGGAGTGCACAGTGACGTCTCAGACTCCAAGATATACAAATTTCCCCAGACAGTGGAAAGATATCCCAGAGAAGAGAGACATTAGAGAATAATCCTAAGATCTGTGTCAATGGGCAGAGCCTTAAGAGATGTATAAAGTGTGAGTAATGAATTTAGGAATAATCTAAAATACATCTAAAAAAATGATAGACCATCCCTTAGATTCTGCTCAAGAAAAAGACTCAGAGACATTAAAGATTGACCCCAGCATATGTACCAATATTCTGCATCAGGCAAAAAGGCCTAGAAAATGAAGAAAATCATTAAAAACTATACTGGAAAGCAAGCGTTATCCTGGTATATCTCTGCATGGAAAGATTTATGTAGTTCTTGCTGCTCTGCCTCAAAACTAAGTTTTCTATAACTTGAAAAGATCCAGAGAAGAGGAGCTCAGAATAATTGGAGATACTGGGAATTATTAAAAAAAATTTGTTTCAGGTTATATTTGTACTGTCAATATGGAAATCTCATTCTAAGTAATAAAATCTACAAAACTTAAGTAGTATAAATAAAGCGAACAGAGATTTGCTTATTTGACAACTTCAAAGACCTGGAACAGGGAGAGATGGCAGTTTCTGAAACTCATGAAATGAATGCATTAGCCAAAGAGGTAGGTGTGACAGGAACTAGAAATGCATTTCCAAACATTTGGGCAAATTTTGACTGATGCAGTCATCAATGCTTTGAGATTTACTTAGCTCCTGGAATTAAGATGGCTCAGAAGGGGCCATAGAAGTATTTCTCTGACCTCTTTGTGGGCAGGAGACATAAGGTGTGGATTGAATATTCCCAAGCAGCTCATGAGTTATAAAGTTTGAAAACTATTGATATAATCGATATATTACCTTTAATCCATTCAGCATACCACTTTTTATCGTTCTTCCCTTTAATTTCAGATCCTAGTACAGTGACGACAAACTTTCAGTAGTCAGTGCTTCCTTTTGATTGATGATGTCTGGAGGTCAGGACTCTCCAGCAATTCTGATGAATGTCTGCAACTTCTTGGCTCATCTCCATTGTTTCGTCTTACATTCTGCAAATGAGATGATTCCGATGAGCAACGCTGCCGTTCCTCCTCATTTGCATTTTAGTAGCTTTATGACAGTTTCCTTCTTGCATGATATTACCTAATTACATCCTTCAGAGAAGCACTAACATATCACTCTCCACTTTCAATTATTCACTCCAACGAAGGAAATCATGGAACACCCACCCCCTCCCAGATGGGACAAAGATTGTGTGAGGGAGTGGGACCATAATCGCAATCAGGGGGTCCTAAGACAAGACAAGCTTTCCCTTCAAGCCAACTTCCTAGCCATACAATAACGTAAGTCTCAGACCCTTACGTGCCCAAATGGTGCTACCTAACGTATTGCTCTTGTACTTCATTAAATATGTTCCAAAAACAGCTTATTTCATATAACTTTGGGATGTTTCCAAAAATCATCCATGTACACGGAATCAGATTTTCCCAATATTTCAAACAAAGGTTGTAATCTCTAAAAACCTTTGAGAAGAGAAAATCCAGACTAATTTTAAGCAGCTTGTGCTGCAGTTGGTGTGTAGTTTCCTAAGGGGTCCGCTACATCTTTTGCATATAGATGATCAGGCCTATGTAAAATTGTGAGGATGTGTCTTTGATGCCTGATTTTCCTTTCTTGACTCACTTCTATCTTTTTTTTTTTTTTTTTTTTTTATAAGTTCAGAGGTACATGTGCAGAATGTCCAGGTTTGTTAAATAGGTAAACACGTGGCATTGTGGTTTGCTGAACCTATCAAACCATCAACTAGGTATTAAGCCCAGCATGCATTAGCTGTTTTTCCCGATAGTCTCCCTCCTCCTTCCCCATCACTGCCCTACAGGCCCCAGTGCATATTGTTCCCTTCTAGGAGTCCATGTGTTCTCATTGTTCAGCTCCCACTTATAAGTGAGAACATGTGATATTTGGTTTTCTGTTCTTGTATTAGTTTGCTGGGGATAATGGCTTCCAGTTCCATCTATGTCCCTGCAAAGGACATAATCTCATTCCTTTTTATGGCTGTATAGTATTTCATAGTGTATACGGACTGTATTTTCTTTTCCAGCCTATCATTACTGGGCATTTGGGTTGATTCCATGTCTTTGCTATTGTGAATAGTGATGCAATGAACATACACATGCATCTATCTTTATAATAGAATTACTTATATTTGGGTATATACCCAGTAATGGGACTGCTCAGTCTATTGGTATTTCTGTCTCTAGGTCTTTGAGGAATTCCCACATTGCCTTCCACAATGGTTGAGCTAATTTACATTCCCACCAACAGTATAAAAGTGTTTCTATTTCTCCACAGCCTTTCCAGCATCTGTTGTTTCTTGACTTTTTAATAATTGCCATTCTGATTGGCATGAGATGGTATCTTGTGGTTTTGATTTGCATTTCTCAAAGTATCAGTGATACTGAGCTTTTTTTCATATGTTTCTTGGCCACATGAATGTCTTCCTTTGAGACGTGAATGTTCATGTCCCTTGCCCAGTTTTTAAGAGGGTTGTTTTGTTTCTGTTTTTTGGGCTTTTTTTTTTGAAAATTTGTTTAAATTCCTTGTCGACTCTGGATATTAGATCTTGGTCAGATGAACAGATTGCAAAATTTTTCTCCCATTCCACAGGTTGTCTGTTTGCTCTGATGATAGTTTCTTTTGCTGTGCCGAAGCTCTTTTGTTCAATTAGATCCTATTTTTCAGTTTTTCTTTTGTTGTAATTGCCTTTTAAGTTTTCATCATGAAATATCTGCCTGTGCTTATGTCCTGAATGGTATTGCCTAGATTTTTCTCTAGAGTTTTTATAGTTTTGGGTTTTACATTTAAGTCTTTAATCCATCTTGCGTTAATTTTTGTATAAGGTGTAAGGAAAGAGTCCAGTTTCAATTTTCTGCATATGATTAGCCAGTTCTCCCAGCACCATTTATCAAATAGGGAATCCTTTCCCATAGCTTGTTTTTGTCAGGTTTGTCAAAGGTCAGATGGTTGTACGTGTGCCATCTTACTTCTGAGTTCTCTATTCTGCTCCATTGGTCTATATGTCTTTGTACCAGTACTATGCTGTTTTAGTTATTGTAGCCTTCTAGTATAGTTTGAAGTTGGGTAGCATGATACCTCCAGCTTTGTTCTTTTTATCTTGATGGCATCTTTCTTTTATTCCTCTTTACTCAACTCAGAGGTCCTATTATGCTGGACTCCCCTTTTGTTCTATTTAATTTCTACCTTATTCAGTTAATGTACTCTGGTATTGCAAGGAAATACTTATGGTTCAATTTTTCATCAATTTGTCTAACCCTCTTTCATTCTGTCTACCTACACTTCTCTTAAGTATCCCTTTGTTGGGAGTACTGAGTATATAATCTGTTGCACTAAGTCAAGAGGTAACTGTGAGTAGGGTAAAAAGCACATGGTAGCAGAGTATCTTTTGCTCTGTTACTTAGTGATTATATGATCCTCTTAATTTGACTTCTATAAGCCGTAGTTTCCTTATTTGAAAATAAGGGTTAATAAGAAGGTTAATAATGCTTAGTTTGTCTCCTTTACTAGGATTTCTGTGGCCACAAATGTTAAACGAGTCTATGATTACCTTTTCCATATGCTTCATGATTTGACAGTTCTGAAATCATGTCTCTTGGTTTGTCTCATGTTTGGCTCCTTATCCCTCAGCTCATTTTTCTTGTCCTTTACTTATTCCATTTTCTCACTATGGAGGATCAGCAGTCAGAATGTCACACACTGTTTCAGGGGCTATAGTCTCTGAGCACTCCATTTTTCATTTCCAGTTTTCTTTTTGTTGATGAGCAATATTTTGTTTATTTTTTTCAAAAATCAAAGCAGTCCACAAAATGAGTCCTTAGAGAATAACTCCCAATTCCTTCTGAAAACTCTTCTTGGTGCATACCTAATATTAGAGATCCCTTCATAAAGAGTAATATGCTATTGACTCACCTACACCCCTGCAAGAAACTGTGAAATGTTCCTGGAATCTCTTTTGAAATCTTGACCGATTCTTTACTTCCAGATAGAGTTTCATGCCATTGTCAGACAGAGATACTTGTGTACCATTTATGGTGTTGTAGAATAAATCTAAAGCTATTAAATGAGATCAACCCAAGCATGGGTTTGTGACACATCCTCAATCAAAACTTTGCTACTTGACAAGGCAGTGGATCATGTAGTAATCCTTACTTTAGGAGGCTGAGGTGGGCAGATTACTCAAGCCCAGGAGTTTGAGACAAGCCTAGTCAACATGGCAAAACCCATCTCTACAAAAAATACAAAATTTAGCTGGGTGTGCTGGCAGGCACCTGTAGTCCCAACTGCTTGGGAGGCTGAGGTAGGAGGATTGCTAAGCTCAGGAGGTTGCAGTGAGCCAAGATCATGCCACTATATTCCAGCCTGGATAACAGAGTCAGACCCTGCCTCCAAACAAACAAACAAACACAAAGTTCCCTACTCTGAGAAGTTTTCTTTCTTTATTCCTTGCCAATGTCAGAGTTCCAGCAATTCCAGAATAGTTCGATTTTTAATAATCTTTAACTTAAAAAAACTTGTCAAAGGTACTTTTAGAATCAGAGAGGTTTCCAGTGTTCTAATTGTCAGGAGCATATTAGATGATTCATATATTTCTGTTGGTTGAATCATGGGTTTCTCTAATCTACTTTCCTCATTCCTTACTCAGAGAATAACAAATTAGTAAGACATTGGCTTTTTTTTTTTTCTGCAGAAATCATATTCTTATATCAATAGGTTACTTTTGTAAATGTGTTGAGTGAGATATGCTGCCATCTTACTTTAGAATGGCAGGGAAACAGCAATCTGAAATATACCGAGCTCTCACTAGAGCTGTCTTTATAAATGAAAATGATAGGTACAACTCTCTAGACTCCTAACAGAGTTTAGGACAACAAATTACAGAAGCAGTCTAGAGATTCCTCAGTTCCATTCTGTAAAACATCAGTGTTGGAAATTTACCTCTCTCTCTCTTTTTGTTTTTTAACTAGTTTTCCATAAAATATAGTACTTACTTTTTTTTTTAAACTCATGAGGTGACATTGGGCACACTTGATGAAATAAGGTCATAGGAAAAGCTGAAGAGATTAGTTTCCGAGGCAAAATGAGTATATCTTAACAGTGGCTTCTCTGATAGGAGCTTTAAATTTGATTTCCTAACCTATTATGAGAATTTAGGTGGTATAGGCAGGTTGGTGAAGGAGATATGTAGGAGACTTCCTGCATTTCACATCATACATTATGGATAGATATGTTTCTGTTTCCCTGTTCAGCCAGGCCTGTGTGCTTTTGTCTGGCCTAAGCCATGGATAGTTTGTTTGGACCTTGCTTTCAGGCAAGCTTTCGTTACTCTGAATAAATTACTTACTTCCTCTAGTGACTCTTCCATGTTGGCTCTTTCTCTGTCCCTGGGCATTAAGGTGTTCCATGGCAAGATTGTTTTCTACTTCATGTGTATCACCACAGCAGCTGGTGCAGAGCTCAGATGTTTAGAATATTCATTATTTGCTAGATGGCCATTATTTCTATTATCTCTACACCAGTCTTTTAAAGATGGCTTTAAAATACAAACAAAGACCTTTATTTGTCTAATAGCTTTATTGAGGTGTAACTGAAATACAATAAACTGCACACATTTTAAAGTGTACAAGTAGATGCATCTTGACATATTTATACACCAGTGAAACTATCACTACAGCAAGATAGTGAGTATTTCTATCCCCCATGAAAGATTCCCTATACCTTTTTCCTTCCTTCTGATCCCTAGGAAACCACTAATCTCTTTTTTCCCCCACTATATGTTACTTTCTTTTTATTTTTTAGAATTTTAAATAAATGGAATCATATGGTACTCTTAAAAAAATTGGCTTCCCACACTCAGCATAATTATTTTGAAATTCATCTTTGCTGTTGCATGTATTAATAGTTTGTACTTTTTTTTTCTTCATTTTTCATGTTAACATTCTATTGTATGGATGGATATACCACAGTTTGTTTCACCATTTAACTGTTGATAAACATTTAAGTTGTTTTCAGCTTGAGACTTTACAAATAAAAATTCTATAAGCCTTAACGTACTAGTCTCTGAGTAGACATACACTTTACTGGGTTTACTAGGTCATATGGTAGATATACGTTTAACTTTTTAAAATATATACTTTAAGTTCTGGGATACATGTACAGATTATGAGGATTGTTACATAGGTATACACATGCCATGGTGGTTTGCTGCATCCCCCCCCACCCGACGTCTGCATTAGGTATTTCTCCTAATGTTATCCCTGCACAATCCCCCACCCTCTGCTATCCCTTGCCTATCCCCCCAACCCCTTGCAGGCCCAGGTGTGTTATGTTCCCCGTACTGTGTCCATGTGTTCTCATTGTTCAACACCCACTTACATGTTTAACTTTTTTAAGAAGCTGCTAAACTGTTTTCTAAAGAGGTTGTTATTTTACATTCCTAATAATAATGTATGAAAGTTTCAGTGGTTCCATATCCTTGGCAACACTTTTGTTTGGCTCTTTAAGTTTTAGCCATTCTAGAGGAAGTTTACTGGTATCTTATTTTAGTTTTAATTCATGTGACCCTAACGATTAAAGATGTTGAACATAGTTCATTTGCTTATTTGCATTCTATACATCTTCTTTGGTAAAATATCTGTTCCAATGTTGACTATCTTTAAATTTGGCTGTTTGTCTTACAGTCGAATTGTATATGTTTCTTTGTTCTAGACACAAGTCCTTTTTCAGATATATGTTTGCAGATACTCTCCCCCAATCTGTGACTTGGCTTTTTACTTCCTTTAGAGTATCTTTTTGAAGAGCAAAAAGTTTTTAATTTGGATGATGGCAAATATATGAATATTTTCTATTTCATGCTTTTTGTGTTTGTGTTATATCTATAAAATCTTTGCTTCGCCAATGTCATTGAAGTGTCTCCTGTATTTCTGTAGGACTTTTAACAGTTTTAGATTTTATATTGATTGATTGGTGGATGGTTGATTGCAGGACAATTTATGTAGTACACATGGATTTTGTTAGCTATTCTAGGTTTTTCAACTTTTCATATAAATTTTAGGATCAAATTGTCATTTAAAAAGAAAGAAAGAAAAGGAAAACCCCTGCTATTATTTCGGATGGTATTATGTAGAATCTATAGAAAAATTTGAAGATAATCAACATGTTAATATTGAGTCTTCCTAAACATGAACAAATCCCCAGCTCTGTTTGTTTTTTTAAATAGTTTCTGCTATTCTGAGTCTTTTGAGTTTTCATATAATTTTTAGAATCTGCTTGTTTGCTGCTGCACAAAATCTACTAGAATTTTGAACGGCATCAAATCTATAGATCAATTTGGAAAAAAATCCCATCTTAAACACTATTAAGTCTTCCAATCCAAAAACATTGAATTTTTTTTTTAGAGTTAAAAAATTATCTCTGTGAGGTCTTTTTTTTTTCTTTTTTCAACTTTTATTTTAGAATCAGGAAGTATACATGCAGGTTTGTTATAATACAATGGTATAATGCATGATGCCGTCTCTGCAATGTTTTGAAACTTTCCGTGCACAAGACTTGCATATCTTCTATTAAATTTATTCCTAAATGTGATGTTCTTTTTAATGCTTTTATAAATTCTTAATTCCATTTTCAGATTGTTTATAGCAGGTAGGCAGAAATACAATTGATTTTTATATAATGATCGCATATCTGTGACCTTGCTAAATTCCTTTATTAATTCTAGGATTAGTTTTGTTGTTATTGTTTGTTGCATAGACTCCCTAGGGTTTTCTACATGGACTATTGGGTCCTCTGTGTGTAGGTAATCATTTTTTTTTTTTCTTCCTTTCTGATCCGTGTGCCTTTTCTTCCCTTTTATATTCTCCTTGCGTGGGCCAGAATCTCCCATAGAGGTTAGAGTGAATAGAAGAGATGAGTAAATATTCTTGCCTTTCACCCAATCTTAGAGGGGAAGTCTTCAGCCTTCTATCATTAAGACTGATATTTGCCATAGGTTTTTTTGGAGATGACTGTCATCAGACTGAGAAAGCTATCTTCTATCCAAGCCTTTTGAGTTTTTTAAAAATCATAAATAGGTATTAAATTTTGTCAAATATTTTTCTGCATATATTGAAATTATTGTGTGTTTTGTCTCCTATATTATTTTAATAGGATGTATTTCATTGTTTTTTGGATGTTAAACAATGTTGCACTCCTGGGGTAAATCCCACCTAGTCATGGTGAATAATTCTTTTTTATATTCTTAGATTTCCTTTTCGAATATTCGCATCTATATTCAGAAAAGATAATGGCCTATAGTTTTCCTACTTTGGTATGAGGATGACATGGCCTCACAGAATGGGTTGGAAAGTGTTCCTTCTGCCTCTACTTCCTGGAAGAACTTGTGGGGCAGCAGTCTTATTTCTTTGTTAAATGCTTGATGGAATTCACTGGTGAACCCATGTGGGTCTGAGTTTGTATTTGTGAGCAGGTTTTAACACTAATTTCTGTACAGATTTTTGATCTATTCAGATGTTTCATTTCTTCTTTAGTTTTGGTAGGTTATGAATTATTTTTAGAAATTTGACCATTTCACCTGCGTTGTCTAATTTGTTGGCATAAAGTTCCTCGTAATATTTCCTTATGATGCTTTTCATTTAATTTGACATATTTTTTGTTTTCTAATATAGGCATTTAAAGCCATATACATTTTTCTCTGAGTTGCTTTAGCTGTATCCATATATTTTAATATGTGGGTCGTTACATTAATTCAATTTAAAATACTTTCTAAATTTTTGGTAATTTCTTCTTTTATCTGAATCATTCAGAAATAAATTGCTTATTTTCCAAATACTTGTAGAGTTTCCAAATTTGATTTTGTTGTTGGTTTCTAATTTAATTCCACTGTGGCCAGGGAACATACTTTGTATTATTTAAACCCTTTAATGGAAAGGGACAAATGGTTGACTAGACACAGCCAGGAAATGCCTCTCCCACAGAGAGAATCCACGATTTCAAGTAAAACATCACAGTTCAAACAGATCATTTGAGAGAAAACCCCAAAAGTCAATAGAGAGGTGACACAGACACAGGTTGAAGAAGGAAGAAGCTGGGATGCCTGCATGGAGTCACCGTGAGTGCCAAGACCAGCTCCTGGTCCTGAGCGGGTCCTAGGGAAGGGGTGAATAACGGAACTCCCCCCCCAGGCACCACACTCCGGCCGCACACCTCTGGATCCGAACTGCAAGAGATCCTGCGACCACCATAGACATTTGAATCGAGAGAGGAAACTGCCTTGAAAGTAGACAGAAGCAGAACGTGCATGGACCCTTCAGCAAAATGTGACCATAGGCTCCCATTCCCCAACCTCTCGGTTTTCCTCTGCGCGACTCTAGCCCCGCTGACTGCCAGACTGGGAGAGAACAGAGACACCTTTCCCATGGACCAGGGGCACATCTGATACACATGTCCCCTTGTACACGGGCTCCTCCCAAGGCCACATGCCTGGCTGCTCCTGAAAGAGGGAGCACAGAGCACAGCCTCCAGCCTCCACTGCCTCACCTGAGTGTGTTGCCAACAGCCTGGGAGCAGTTTGGCTCCCCAGAGCACAGCCGGTGCTCAACCCCAAGAGGCCGGAGGACAAAGCCATGGGCCTGGTCTCCAGCCCCCAGCAACTGTGCATACTGCCCAGGGGCATCAAGGTGAGATCTGTGACCCGAGCTCAAGCGAGGGAGAAGCGTCCACTCTCAGGAGAGTGAGGCGTGAGTTCGTGGCTGTGTGCTGGCATGGGAAAAGCTGAGCGTCTCTTGCTATGCGAGGCTGGCCTGGGAAGGGCGTAGCTTGTTGGCCAACTGCAGCTTCTGCCGGAGAGAGCCCCAAGGCTTGGAAAACCTACAATAAACCAACGATCTGGGTGCAGAATGCTTGAGACAGATCTTTCTGGTCAGGTCTCCTCTTGAGGCAAACACCTGAGGGAGGCCCAGTTGGGGGAGTACAAGCTGAGTCGACCCCACAGCCATCTCCTGGGTAAAGGTTAAAAACCCAGGCTGTGGACGCCACACCAGCTGCACACTTGTGGCACTATCCCCCTGCCCAGGGATCTTCCGCCCATGACCCACTGCATCACCAGGCCACCGCAGACACCACAACCCTCTCTACCTCTGCCAAGCTCAGAATCAGCAGGTTCCCTGGAGTGGTGGGTCTCCTGGGACCCAACCTGTGGATCGGATTGCCTCTAAGGGAGCGGGGAGGGCAAGCCAACAGGGCCCCCGCCGGGGCTAAGGAACGCAGGCAAGGCACAGTACCAGTGATTGGAGCGGGGGTACCCCGAGGCCCAGGAATAGGTATGACGATGTCTCTCGCCGTCCCTTTCCCGCTTCCCTAAGCACTGCTGCTAATGCACCTGGCTAATGGCATCTCGGCTGGCCCTTACTCTTAAGTGCCATCTACTGGATCATGGCATGAATTACACCACCAACCGAAATAAATTTGTTGGGCAGGTAAGGACTGCGAAACCTAATGCAGGAAGCTAGCCACGATTAAGGAATCCCCACCGAGCCTTTGGCCTTTGAAAGCACCCAGAAATGAAGGCAATCGACTATACAAAACATGCAACACAGTCAAACCCTCAAGCGGAAAAAAGAATATAAAAACAAAAAGCCCCACTCAATCAACAGCAACTTCAAAAAGACAGAGAAACACTAGCCCTCTCAGATGATAAGGAATCAGTACAAGAACTTCAGCAGTTCAAAAAGTCAGAGTGTTTCCTTACCCACAAAGGATCGCCCCAGCTCCCCAGCAATGTATCCTAACCAGATTGAAATATCTGAAATGACAGGCATAGAATATAGAATCTGAATGGCAAGGGAGCTCAACCAGATTCAAGAGGAAGTTGAAACCCAAACTAAGAAAGGCAGTGAAATAATCCAAGAGTTGAAAGACAACATAGCTATTTTAAAAAGAATCAAACTGAGCCTCTGGAATTGAAAAATTTACTACAGGAATTTGAAAATACAATGGAAAGCCTTAACAACAGAGCAAACCAAATTGAGAAAACAATTTCAGACCTCAACAACTCAACAAGCAAAAAAGAAAAAAACTCCATTAAATAGTGGGCAAAGGACCTGAGCAGTACTTCTCAAAAGAAGACGTGCAAGTGGCCAACAAACATATGAAAAAATGCTCAACATCAGGAATCAAAATGCAAATCTAAACCACAGCCAGGTACCATCTCACACCAGTCAGAATGGCTATTATTAAAAACCCAAAAAGTAATAAATGCTGGTGAGGCGATAGAGAAAAGACAATGCTTATATACTGTTGGCAGGAATGTAAATGAGTTCATCCTCTGTGGAAAGCAGTTTGAAGATTTCCCAAAAAACTTAAAAAAAAAAAAACAACTACCACTTAACCCAGCAATCCCACTACCAGGCATATACCCAAAGGAAAATAAGTCTTTCTACAAAAAAAAAAAAAAAAAAAAAAAGACACATGCACTTAGGTGTTCATCCCAGCACTATTTACAATAGCAAAGACATGAAATACAGCTAGGTACCCATCAATGGAGGATTGAATAAAGAAAATATGGTACATACACACCATGGAATACTACACAGCCATATAAAAGAATGAAATCCTGTGCTTAGCAGCAACATGGATGCAGTTGTAGGTCATTATCCTAAGCAGATTAATACAGAAACAGAACACCAAATACTGCATGTTCTCACTTAGAAGTGAGCACTAAACATTGGGACACATGGACATAAAGATGGGAATAATAGACACTGAAGACTACTGCATAGTGGGGAGTCTTAATTTTTGTATTTTTAGTAGAAACAGGGTTTCATCATGTTGGTGAGGATGGTCTTGAATGCCTTAGCTCAGGCCATCTGCCCACCTCAGCCTCCCAAAGTGCTGGGATAACAGGCTTGAGCCAATGTACCCAGCCTGGATCCTGCTTTTTAATCCAATCTGATTCCCTGCCTTTTATGTGTAGTATTTAATCCACCTACATTTAATGTATAAGGAGGGAGGCAAGAGTTGAAAAACTATTGGCTACTATGCTCACTACCAGGGTGTTAAGATCATTCCAATGCCAAACCTCAGCATCATGCAATATGCCCATGTAACAAACCTGCACATGTACCCCTTGAATCTAAAGTAAAAGCTGAATTAAAAAAAAAATAAACCCTTTAAATTTGTTATTACTTTGTGGCGCAGTATGTAGTCTATCCTGGATAATATTCCACATGTGCTTGAAAAGAATATGTATTCTGTTGCTGGATGGAGTATTGGATAGAGGTCTATTAGGTCAAGTTGGTTAATAGTGTCTTTAAAGTCTTTAATATCCTTGCTGGTTTTGCCTATTTATTCTATCCATTATTGACAGTGGAGTCTTGAAACATCCAATTATTATTATATTGTCCATTTCACCCTTCAGTTTTTTTGTTGTTGTTGTTTGTTTCATATCTTTTTGGATCTCTCTTCTTAAATGCATGGATGTTTGGCATTATTAAAGCCTCCTGCTGAATTGACCTTTATATCATTACAAAATCTCCCTCTTTGTCTGAAGTAAACTTCTTTGTCCCAAAGTCTGTTTTTTTCTGATATTAATATGGTCATTCCAGCTCCCTTACTGTGTGCATGGGGTATATTTTTCCATCCTTTTATTTTCAATCTCTTTGTATTTTTCAATCAAAAGTGTGTGTCTTAAAGAAACCCATATCATATAATTGGATTCTGCAGATCCTGCTTTTTTTTTTTTTTGAGAAAGCCTCGCTCTGTTGCCCAGGCTGGAGTGCAGTGGCATGATCTCAGCTCACTGCCACCTCTGCCTCCTGGGTTCAAGCAATTCTCCTGCCTCAGCCTCCCAAGTAGCTGGGATTACAGGCACCCACCACCAAGCCCAGCTGATTTTCATACTTTTAGCAGAGATGGGGTTTCACCGTGTTGGCGAAATTGGTCTCAAACTTCTGACCTCAGGTTATCCTGACCTTGGCCTCCCAAAGTGCTGGGATTACAGGTGGGAGCCACTGTGCCTGGCCTGGAGCCTGCTTTTTAATCCAATCTGAATCCCTGCCTTTTATTTGTAGTGTTTAATCCACCCACATTTAATGCAGTTATTGAAATGGTAGGAGTTACATCTGCGGTTTTGCAATTTGTTTTCTATATATTTGATTTATTTTTGTTCCTCTATTACTGCTATCTGTTGTGTTATATAGTTTCAAATGTAGCATTTAAACTCCTTTATTAGCTTTTGATTTAAAAGTAGACTTTAAGCTGAGCACAGTGGTTCATGCCTATAATCCCAGCATTTAGGGGAGGCTGAGGCAGGCGGATCTCTTGAGGCCAGGAGTTCAAGACCAGCCTGGGCAACATGGCGAAACCCCATCTCTACTAAAAATATAAAAATTAGCCAGGCACGTGCCACATGCCTGTAATGCCAGCTACTCGGGAGGCTGAGGTAGGAAAATCACTTGACTCAGAAGGCAAAGGTCGCAGTGAGCCGAGATCATGCCACTGCACTCCAGCCTGGGTGACAGAGTGAGACTCCATCTCAAAATAAATAAAATAAATAAATAAAAATAAACATAGACTTTTTTTTTTAGACCATTTTTAGGTTTACAGCAAAATTGTGCAGAAGGTACAGAGATTTCCCATATACTGAAGTTTTTTACTACATATTTTAAAGTTTTTGTTCAAGTGTTGGCTATGGTCATTGCATAAAATCTGTATCTTAATCTAAACCTAACAAGTTCAGATTAATATTAACTTAATTCCAATCGTTTACAAAAACTTAGTTTCTATATAACTCTTTTCCCATTACAAACTCATTAACACAGACTTGTAAGTATTTTATTTTTTATTTTTTATTTCTATTTTTTTTTTGAGACAGAGTCTCACTCTCTCACCCAGGCTGAAGTGCAGTGGTTTAATCTCAGCTCACTGCAACCTCTGCCTCGTCAGTTCAAGCGATTCTCCAGCCTCAGCCTCCCGAGTAGGTGGGATTACAGGTGTGCGCCACTGCGCCCAGCTAATTTTTGTATTTTTAGTAGAGACAGTGTTTCACCATGTTGGCCAGGCTGGTCCTGAACTCCTGGCCTCAGGTGATCTGTCCACCTCAGCCTCCCAAAGTACTGAGATTACAGGAGTGAGCCACTGCACCCAGCCATAAATATTAAACAGTAGTCTTTAAAATTAGTTAAGAGAAGAAATAATTTATATAATGTGTTTTATATTTACTCGATTACTTTTACTGGTGTTCTTTATTTTTTCATGTACATTTGAATTACTCTCTAATGTTCTTTTCTTTTAAACCTGAGGTGATAAACTTCAGTATTTCTTATAGGGCAGAACCGCTGGTATTTCATTCTTTGTCATTGATTAGTAGTGTTCCATGATGGATGCAGTACAGTTTGTTTAACTATTCATTAACTGGAGGGCATATTGATTGGTTCCAGTGTTTGGCTCTATAATAAAATGCTATATATATAGTCTTATATAGTAACATATATAATCATATGAAATATAGCTTATATATCATGATATAATTTATTTATTTATTTATTTATTTATTTTTTTGAGACGGGGTTTCGCTCTTGTTACCCAGGCTGGAGTGCAATGGCGCGATCTCGGCTCACCACAACCTCCGCCCCCTGGGTTCAAGCAATTCTCCTGCCTCAGCCTCCTGAGTAGCTGGGACTACAGGCACACGCCACCATGCCCAGCTAATTTTTGTATTTTTAGTAGAGACGGGGTTTCACCATGTTGACCAGAATGGTCTCGATCTCTTGACCTCGTGATCCACCCGCCTCGGCCTCCCAAAGTGCTGGGATTACAGGCTTGAGCCACCGCGCCCGGTGATATAATTTATTATATAGAATAAAGCTCATCTGAACAAGCATGTACAAGCTTTAATATGGATGTCAATATTCATTTCTCAGTTTCTAAGGATCATGTCTGCGAGTCAGGATTCCCGATCCAGAGACAATGGCCCTGATGGGATAGAGCCCGAATGCATCATCGAGAGTAACTGGAATGAGATTGTTGACAGCTTTGATGACATGAACCTCTCGGAGTCCCTTCTCCGTGGCATCTACACCTATGGTTTTGAGAAGCCCTCTGCCATCCAGCAGCAAGCCATTCTGCCTTGTATCAAGGGTTATGATGTGACTGCTCAAACCCAGTCTGGGACTGGGAAAATGGCTACATTTGCCATATCGATTCTGCAGCAGATTGAATTAGATCTAAAGGCCACCCAGGCCTTGGTCTTAGCACCCGCTCAAGAATTGGCTCAGCAGATACAGAAGGTGGTCATGGCACTAGGAGACTACATGGGTGCCTCCTGTCACGCCTGTATTGGGGGCACCAATGTTCGTGCTGAGGTGCAGAAACTGCAGATGGAAGCTCCCCATATCATCGTAGGAACCCCTGGCCATGTGTTCGATATGCTTAACTGGAGATACCTGTCTCCCAAAAACATCAAAATGTTTGTACTGGACGAAGCTGATGAAATGTTAAGCCGTTGATTCAAGGGCCAGATCTATGACATATTCCAAGAGCTCCACAGCAACACCCAGGTAGTTTTGCTGTCAGCTACGATGCCTTCTGATGTGCTTGAGGTGACCAAGAAGTTCATGAGGGACCCCATTCGGATTCTTGTCAAGAAGGAAGAGTTGACCCCGGATAGTATCCGCCAGTTCTACATCAATGTGGAATGAGAGGAATGGAAGCCGGACACACTGTGTGACTTGTATGAAACCCTGACCATCACCCAGGCAGTCATCTTCATCAACACCCAAAGGAAGGTGGCCTGGCTCACTGAGAAGATGCATGCTCGAGATTTCACTGTCTCTGCTATGCATGGAGATACGGACCAAAAGGAACGAGATGTGATCATGAGGGATTTTCGTTCTGGCTCTAGCAGAGTTTCGATGACCACAGACCTGCTGGCCAGAGGCATCAATGTGCAGCAGGTTTCTCTAGTCATCAACTGTGACCTTCTCACCAACAGGGAAAACTATATCCACAGAATTGGTCAAGTAGTGTTCCATGATGGATGCAGTTTGGCCGTAAGGGCGTGGCTATTAACATGGTGACAGAAGAAGACAAATGGCCTCTTCGAGACACAGAGACCTTCTACAACACCTGCATTGAGGAAACGCCCCTCAGTGTTGCTGACCCCATCTGAGGGGCTGTCCCGCCACCAAGCCCCAGCCTGAGTTCAGTCTTGGGGGGCTGAGGAGTAGCAGGAGCGGGGAGGGAAGGGAGCCAACGGATGGACAGCTTGTCATTTTTTTTTTTTTTAAATAAATGTCACTTTTTGAGGCAAGAAAAAAAAATGTATTCATTTCTCAGGGATAAATATCCTGGTGAAAGGTTGATGGATTGTATAGAAAATGCATGTTTAGTTTTTAACAATTATCAAACTATTTCCCAGAGTACTTGTATTATTTTGTATTCCCATGAGCATTGTGGGAGAGATCCAGTTGCTCCGTGTCCTTGCCAATATTTGGTACTATTTATTTTTATTTGAGCTATTCTAATGGGTATGCTGTATCTCATCATGGTCTTATTTTGCTTTTCCCTAATGGCTAGTGATATTGAATATCATTGTGATTTTTATAGCTTATTTTATGAGATGTCTCTGTGTATTTTTCCAATTTTCCAATTTGATTTTTTATTAAGTTTGAGACTTCTTTATAATTCTAGATGAGTCCTTTGATATATGGTTTGAAAATATTTCCTCAAGATCTGTAGCTTGCTTTTTTGGCCTCTGACCTTCCGCAGAGCAAAAGTTTTAAATTTTGATGATGTCAGTTTACTAATTTTTTTCTTTTATGGCTCAAGCCCTTGGTATTATGTGTAAAATATGTTCACCAAATCATAGGTCCACAAAGTTTTCTCCTATGCTTTTTCCTAAAAGTTTTATGGTCTTACGGTTTAAGTTTAAACATATGATGTATTTTGAGTTAATTTTAGTATAAAATGGAAGGTTGAGGTTGAGTTTCAGGGTTTTTTAAAATATAGCTAGCTAAATGCTTCATCACCATTTACTTGGAAGACTAAACGCTTTTACACTTTCATTTTAAATCAATTACCCATACTGCATGAGTCTACTGATAGTTTGTTTATTCTGTTCTATTGATCCACCCGTCATCCTTACACGAACGCTACGCAGTCTTGTTTTAAGGTACAGTACTTTTTCCCAATTTATTCTTTTAAAAACGTAATTGCTTCAGCTATTCTAGTTTCTTTAACTTTTCCTTTAAATTTTAGAATAATCTTGTCTATATCTGTTAAAAATCTTTCTGGGATTTTGATGAAAAATGCATTAAATCTACATATATCAATTCAGAGAGAATTGACATAACTATATTGATTAATCAAGAAACATATGTTCTTAATTGTTATGGATAGGGCTACTGAAATGATCTATTTTAGATTAGGTGAGTTGTGACAGTTTGTGCTTTTCAAGAAATTGGTCCATTTCATCTAAGTTGTCAAGTTTATACCTGTAGAATTATTTTTTGTATTTTCTTACTATCCATTTGATATTGGCAGAGTCTCTAATGATATCCCCTTTTTCATTCCGGCATTAGTAATTTTTGTAATCTCTCTTTGTCAGTCTTACTAGATGTCTATCAGTCTTACTGATCATTGACAAATCAGACAAAAACAAGCAATGGGAAAAGGATTTCCTGTTTAATAAATGGTGTTGGGAGAACTGGCCAGCCATTTACAGGAATCAGAAACGACCCCTTCCTGACACCTTACGCTACAATTAACTCCACAAGGATTAAAGACTTAAACATAAGACCTAACACCATAAAAACCCTCGAAGAAAATCTAGGCAAAACCATTCAGGACATAGGCATAGGCAAGGACTTCATGACCAAAACACCAAAAGCATCGGCAACAGAAGCCAAAATTGACAAATGGGATCTAACTGAACTCCACAGTTTCTGCATGGCAAAAGAAACAATCATTAGAGTGAACTGGAAACCAAAAGAATGGGAAAAAAACTTGCAATCTACCCATCTGACAAAGGGCTAATATCCAGAATCTACAAAGAAAACAGATTTACAAGAAAAAGAAAAAAAAAACCATTCAAAAGAGGGCAAAGGATATGAACAGACACTTTTCAAAAGAAGAAATATATGAGGCCAACATACATATGAAAAAATGCTCATCATCACTGGTCATTAGAGAAATGCAAATTAAAACCACATTGAGATACCATCTCACACCCGTTAGAATGTCGATCATTAAAAAATCTGGAGACAACAGATGCTGGAGAGGATGTGGAGAAACAGGAACACCTTTACATTGCTGATGGGAGTATATATTAGTTCAACCATTGTGGAAGATAGTGTGGTGATTCCTCAAGGACCTAGAAATAGAAATTCCATTTGGCCCAGCAATCCCATTACTCGGTATGTATCCAAAGGAGTATAAATTGTTCTATTATAAAGACACATGCACACGTATATTCATTGCGGCACTGTTTACAATAGCAAAGACCTGGAACCAACCCAAATGCCCATCAATGATAGACTGGACAAGGAAAATGTGGCACGTATACACCATGGAATACCTGCAGCCATAAAAGACGATGAGTTTGTGTCCTTTGTAGGAACATGGATGAATCTGGAAACCATCATTCTCAGCAAACTGACACAGGAACAGAAAATCAAACACTGCATGTTCTCACTCATAGGCAAGTGTTAAACAGTGAGAACACATGGACACGGAGGGGAGCATCACACACTGGGGTCTGTTGTGGGGGGCTAGGAGAGGGGCAGCGGGGGAATGGGGAGGTTGGGGAGGGATAACATGGGGAGAAATGCCAGATATAGGTGACGGGGGGATGGAGGCAGCAAACCACATTGCCATGTATGTACCTACGCAACAATCCTGCATGATCTGCACATGTACCCCAGAACCTAAAGTATAATAAAAAAAAAATGTGTGTGTGTGTGTGTGTGTGTGTGTGTGTGTGTGTGTGTATACATAAATAGGTGGAGTGCTGAATTTTGCTTCTCATGACTGATTTACACTAAGGAAAAAATACAGTAGAATTCACCAGCCCACACATCCAAAACCCAGTCACCAAACACAGACCTCTCCCCTATTTTTCTATAGAAAATAGGGGAGCCAAGCTTCATTTAAGGACAATCCACCAGGAAAACAATTTCAGATGCAAATGAATGAGCTCTCAAGATTCCTAGAACTGGGGATTATTATGCCACAGTCTAGCATATGTTTGTTGTTTATGGTAAAGAGAAGGAAGAGATGAATTAAAATTTTAAAATAATCCAGAAATATCATTCTACTCAGTTCCAAGTTTGTCTTTCTCCCAACCTTTTACTGGAGCTACTTACTGGGAAATTGAATAGTCTAAGTTTGATGTTTTCTTCTGTATTATCTTTATTTGCTCTCTGAGAGATAAAACTAGTCACTGGCAGCACAAAGGATAAAAAGAACAAGATAGAGAGGGGGATGCTCCCAGGTTTGAGAGGGTGTAGGATGAAGTCACTTCTGAAGCTTCTAGAGTGGTGTTCTGTCATCATTTCCCCAAATTATCAGAAGTTTCTTACACAAAATGGGATACTCAGTGGATTTGTTCTCTATTGGTACCATAACCAATTACCACAAACTTAGCTGTTTAAACACCCATTAATTATCTCACCATTCTGTGGGTCAGAAGTTCAGGTGTGGCGTGACTCAGCTGGGTCCTCTGCTGAAAACAAGGTGTCAGTTGGAGACTTCGCAGAAGATTCTACTTCGAAGTTTATTCAAGTTTCTGGCAAAATTCAGTTTCTTGTGATTCTACAATCACCAAGGTTACCTTTTCTTTAACAGCGGCCCCCTTCATCTTCAAGCCAACAATGACATGTCAAATCCTGCTTGTGATCTGAATCTTTGACTTCATCTTCAGCCCGAGAAAGATCTCTGCTTTTAAGGGCTTACGTGATTATCCCTTAAAAGGGCCCGTCAAGTAAGCCAAGATAATCTGTATTTTAAAGTCATGTGACTAGTAACATGAGTTACATCTGCAATTTTCTTCTGTTAGGTAACGCAACATATTTATTCGAGTAACACTAGAGGGTAGAGGTCATTGAGGCTACCACACACTTGGTAAAGCAGAATTTGGTATGATGACTTTTCTCATGGAAGACAGAAGCTGGAAGAAAAAGCCTGGGGCTCTACTATAAGTCACCAACTGGTGTTTTTGCAATATCAGTACTGACTAGATTTCCTTCCTTACATCTGAAAAAAAGTTGTCTAGAGTGCATATGGATTAAGGAGAGAGAAAAATTCCTCGGCTAAGAGACTTTATGTACTGGTGGGGGTGGGAAGCAGCCAAGCAAGCTAATAGATAAGTGATATGCATAACAAGAAAACACAGGGTTAGAGAATCAGTGAGGGGGAACACACAACCCTATTCTCAGAGTCAAACTACACAATCAAGAAGAGATGTCAGCTCATCCAAGAACTAAAGGATGAGTAAAAGTTAATCAGCTCTCCTGACATCTGTCATCAGATCACATGATTATTTTATTTGTCTCCCAGTATTCATTAAAGTTGAGAATTCAAAGAAGTAGAAAATCAAACACTGGTCATTGAATTCACGTTTTCAAATTTTTCCAAGCACCCTGAATTACCAAGGCTGTTCTTTTTGTTCTTCTTGGTCATTTACCTGATATCTCTCCTGGGAAATGCAATCAGCGTCAGTCCTAGCCCTCTATCCTCCAATGGGTTATTTTCTTAGTAACTACCATCATGCCGGTCATGATGGTGAAATGAACTTCTTCCAGGAGAGGAAGACCATCTCTTACGAGGGCTGGCTTTCCCAGATCTTCCTTGTGGCATGAAACAGCACTGAGGGGGTTTTGCTGGCTGCCACGGCTTATGACCACTGGGTAGCCATTTGCCACACTCTTCAATATAAGCTCCTAATGAGTGGGAAGGTTTGTGTTTGGTGACTGGGTTTTGGATGTGTGGGCTGGTGAATTCTGGGACACACACGGCACTGACAGCCACACTCATTCTGTCTGAACCCAACGCCATCAGCCACTTTCTCTGTGCCATCCCATTGCTCCTGAAGCTCTCCTGCTCATACACCTCTGTCAAGGAGTCCGTGCTCCACGTGGCCCGGGCCACCACTGGCCTGAGTGCTGCCTGTTGACTGCACTGTCCTACAGATCATCTCTACCACCATTAGGATTCCCTCTGCTCAGGGCAGGAGCAAGGCCTGCTCTACCTGTGCCTTCCACCTCGGATTGTCTTCTTTAGAACAGACCACTTCAACTATGACAGGCCCGATGAAGGGTGCTCCCTGGACACAGACTTCCCCGTCTCTGTGCTCTTTTGTGCTGTGACCCAATGTTGAACCCCATCATCTACAGCCTGGGAAACAAGGAGCTCAAGCAGTGAGGAAACTGACAGGCAAACACGAGTTCTCTAGTGAGGTCAGCGACTAGATTATGTTTCCCATTCTGGAAAATGTCTTTTTTTTTTTTTTTTTTTTTTTTTTGAGAAGAAGTTTTGCTCTTGTTACCCAGGCTGGCGTGCAATGGCGCGATCTCGGCTCACTGCAACCTCCGCCTCCTGGGTTCAGGCCATTCTCCTGCCTCAGCCTCCCGAGTAGCTGGGATTACAGGTGCATGCCACCATGCCCAGCTAATTTTTGTATTTTTAGTAGAGACGGGGTTTCACCATGTTGACCAGGATGGTCTCGATCTCTTGACCTCGTGATCCACCCACCCTGGCCTCCCAAAGTGCTGGGATTATAGGCATGAGCCACTGTGCCCGGCCGAAAATTTCTTAATTAGAAAAAAACATGAACATTCCAGCTGCTATTATAAGAAGTCACTCTCCATATAGCATCTCTTAACAATTCTGGTGCCCCATACCACCGGGACAAACAACTGAATCAGTGCTGAGAATCTGACACATGCTGATCTCACTTGCGTTGTGTTCTCACCAATGAACTGATATGTTAGAACATTTTCATCATCCCCAAAGGAAGCCCTATACCCTTTAGCAGCCACTTACCTTTTCCCTAAAAACCTCCAACTTTAGGCAACTATGTTTCTTATATATATAAAGTGCTGTTCTTTCAAGATCTGGATTCAGAACTGTCTTATACCAAAATCAGAGCCACACTTTCTTATTTCACATTTGTTTCTAAAAGTTTTTCATTATGTGGTCTGCTTTTCATTATTCATCTTCTACGTTGCAGCATGATTCACAGCATTTATTCCGTGCTGACTTCTACATTTGTAAGGCTCTTCTTTGAAAGTGAGAAACGGCAAGTAGGATCCCACTGTTCTCAATACGTTTATACTTACTGGCTCAGTACTAGTGTCTGTATTTTCATTTCTAGTTTGATTTGCCCAAAGCTCATATCAGACGCACTGTCCCCCAGTGATCTCCACCTGGTGGGTCTCAGACTTGTCACTTCGTATCTGCTCACTTAGGCATGCTGGACAAAACCCAGACCCTGGTCACATGGATTCACTCGTACTGGATATGTTCAGCTAGCTGAAGCTCAATTCTGACAAATAAGAAGTAGAAGGCACATTAGGTTAGTTTTTTATGTAAATAATTTAAAAGTTTTGCAAAGGCTAAACTGTCAATGTTTACCTTTGCCAATCGTTTTATTACTTTAGGGTTATAGCCAAGTTAAGTCTACCTCACCACCTAAATGTCCTTAAGAATCTCAAATTCTGTATATTTCAGTAAGATTTCATGATTTTCCTCCAGATTTATTCAAATTCTATATAAAAATTCTTATTAATAATATCATCAACTTTCTAGTTTTCTTTTTTTAAAAACATATATATAAGGCCAGGCTCGGTGGCTCATACCTGTAATCCCAGCACTTTGGGAGGCCAAGGCGGGTGGATCACGAGGTCAAGAGATTGAGACCATCCTGGTCAACATGGTGAAACCCCATCTCTACTAAAAATACAAAAAATTAGCTGGGCATGGTGGCGCGTGCCTGTAATCCCAGCTACTCAGGAGACTGAGGCAGGAGAATTGCCTGAACCCAGGAGGCGGAGGTTGTGGTGAGCCGAGATCGCGCCATTGCACTCCAGCCTGGGTAACAAGAGCGAAACTCCGTCTCAAAAAAAAAAAAAAAAAACATATATATATATTTTATTGCATTTTAGGTTCTGGGGTACATGTAAAGAACATGCAGGATTGTTACATAGGTACATACATGGCAGTGTGGTTTGCTGCCTCCATCCCCATCACCTATATCTGGCATTACTCCCCATGTTACCCCTCTTCAACTCCCTACCCGCCACTGTCCCTCCCCTAGTACCCCCTCACAGACCCCAGTGTGTGATGCTCCCCTCCCTGTGTCCATGTGTTCTCATTGTGTTGAAACACTCGCCTATGAGTGAGAACATGCGGTGTTTGATTTTCTGCTCTTGTGTCAGTTTGCTGAGAATGATGGTTTCCAGGTTCATCCATGTCCCTTCAAAGGACATGAACTCATCGTTTTTGTTGGCTGCATAGTATTCCATGGTGTATATGTGCCACATTTTCCTTGTTCAGCCTATCATCAATGGGCATTTGGATTGGTTCCAAGTCTTTGCTATTGTGAACAGTGTTGCAATGAACATACATGTGCATATGTCTTTATAATAGAATGATTTATAATCCTTTGGATACATACTCAGTAGTGGGATTGCTGGGTCAAATGGAATTTCTATTTCTAGGTCCTTGAGGAATCGCCACACTGTCTTCCACAATGGTTGAATTAATTTACACTCCCGCCAACAGCGTAAAAGTGTTCCTCTTTCTCCACATCTTCTCCAGCATCTGCTGTCTCCAGATTTTTAAATGATCGACATTAACTGGTGTGAGATGGTATTTCAATGTAGTTTTGATTTGCGTTTCTCTAATGACCAGTGATGATGAGCATTTTTTCCTATGTTTGTTGGCCTCATGTATGTCTCCTTTAGAAAAGTGTCTGTTCATATCGTTTGCCCACTTTTGAATGGGTTTGTTTGTTTTTTTCTTGTAAATCTGTTTTAGTTATTTGTAGATTCTGGATATAAATCCATAGTCAGATGGGTAGATCGCAAAAATTTTTTCCTATTCTGTTGGTTGCTGGTTCACTCTGATTTTTTTTTTTTTTTTTGCCGTGCAGAAGCTCTGGAGTTCAATTAGATCCCATTTGTCTATTTTGGCTTCTGTTGCCAATGCTTTCGGTGTTTTGGTCATGAAGTCCTTGCCTATGCCTGTGTCCTGAATGGTTTTGCCTAGGTTTTCTTCTAGAGTGTTGGTGGTGTTAGGTCTTATGTTTAAGTCTTTAATCCATCTGGAGTTAATTTTAGTGTAAGGTGTCAGGAAGGGGTCCAGTTTCTGCTTTCTGCACGTGGCTAGCCAGTTTTCCCAGCACCATTTATTAAACAGGGCATCCTTTCCCCATTGCTTGCTTTTGTCAGGTTTGTCAAAGATCGGATGGTTGTAGATGTGTCGCGTTACTTCCAAGGCCTCTGTTCTGCTCCATTTGTCTATATCTGTGTTTTGGTACCAGTACACATGCTGGTTTTTTTTTTTTTTTTTTTTGAGACGGAGTTTCGCTCTTGTTACCCAGGCTGGAGTGCAATGGCGCGATCTCGGCTCACCGCAACCTCCGCCTCCTGGGTTCAGGCAATTCTCCTGCCTCAGCCTCCTGAGTAGCTGGGATTACAGGCACGCACTACCATGCCCAGCTAATTTTTTGTATTTTTTAGTAGAGACGGGGTTTCACCATGTTGACCAGGATGGTCTCGATCTCTTGACCAGGATGGTCTCGATCTCTTGACCTCGTGATCCACCCGCCTCGGCCTCCCAAAGGCTGTTTTGATTACTTTTTTTTTTTTTTTTTTTTGTAGCAGGTTTTTAAGATTTACTTTGCACTCCGTGGCCCTCCAGACAGTGATTTGAATGATTAAGTGAAACTCTTCTTAGGTTCAGTGTCCTAGTCCACGCTAAAATCATCCTGTTGGTCTCTTCTGTGCTTCAGCGATGAGCATCAGCGCCTGGCATGTCCCCGCTGCCCGCCGCCTGCCTGGCCGGCTTGTGGACAGCGAAGGCAGTGGGCGTTTCCAGAGCGGTGAGATGGGCGCGGCGGGTCATCAGGCGATACAGGTCTCTGAACGGCACGTCCACGCAGGGCCCGGGGCCCTCGTGCCTCACTTCCGCAATCACTGAGCAGTTGAGATGAGTGGAGCGGACCTTCTTGCTGCTCACCGCCTGGAGGAAGGTCCTTGTTGATTCCACGTTTTTCTCCAAAGGACACAATTGGACTCGAACCTACTTGACAGGGCGCGGACCAAGCCGACCCAGGACAGCCGCCAAGGTGACCTCCGCCCCGGCAACTGTATTTCTTTTCTTTTTTTTTTTTGAGACGGAGTTTCGCTCTTGTTACCCAGGCTGGAGTGCAATGGCGTGATCTCGGCTCACCACAACCTCCGCCTCCTGGGTTCAGGCAATTCTCCTGCCTCAGCCTCCTGAGTAGCTGGGATTACAGGCACGTGCCACCACGCCCAGCTAATGTTTTGTATTTTTAGTAGAGACGGGGTTTCACCATGTTCACCAGGATGGTCTCGATCTCTTGACCTCGTGATCCACCCATCTCAGCCTCCCAAAGTGCTGGGATTACAGGCTTGAGCCATCGCGCCCGGCCCCAACTGTATTTCTTAAGAAGAGTCAAGCAGAGCAGTGAGAGTGGAGAAGGAACAAAGAAATCTATCACTGGTTGTGATCAGTTAGTTGTAAACACCACTATACTCGGACCAGCCGTTAGGCTACTGTTAATCTACTCTATGTCTCATGGATTTGCCTATTATAGCATTTAACATAAATGGAAATATACAATGTGTTATCTTTTTAAGAGTGGCTTCTTTCACATAGCATCATGTTTTCCAGTTTCACGCATACAACAGCATGGTGTCAGTACTTCATTCCTTTTTATGCCAAATAGGATTCCATTGCATGAATATACCAAATTTTATTTGTCCGTTTATCAGTTAATGGACAAATAAAAATATGTGAAATATTTTATCAGATGCTTTTCTTTTTTTTTTTTTTTTTGAGATGGAGTTTCCCTCTGTCACCCAGGCTGGAGTGCAATGGCACGATCTCGGCTCACTGCCCCCTCTGCCTCCCCTATTCAAGCAATTCTCCTTCCTCAGCCTCCCAAGTAGCTGGGATTACAGGCATACGCCACCACACTGGGCTAATTTTATATTTTTAGTAGAGATGGTATTTCTCCATGTTGGTCAGGCTGGTCTCAAACTCCAGATCTCAGGTGATCCACCTGCCTCGGCCTCCCAAAGTGCTGGGATTATAGGCATGAGCCACCGCACCTGGCCTCATATGCTTTTAAGGGGTAGATATATCCTGACACTGGGTACTGTTCTTCTCAATTGTGAGAAATAAACTACTGGCATATAAACTTAGCATACATTTATTTACGGTAAATAAATAAACCACTTACCACGAAGTCTCACTGAAAGGCTTGGATTTCTGGCTTTGGGGGTGGGGCTTGTGCTCCCCACAGTACTATAGAGCGAATGCTCTTTGGTACAATACAACTGGCTATTGAGCTCCATGCATCACCAGGGGGACCTCCATGCCAGGAGCAGCCTACGGCACAGTCGTTGCCTAACGCAAAATCACTCCACAACTCATTCTTTTAGGGCCATGTATAGACACCTGTGGACCGTCCTTTTGGGAGTTAGTGTTTCCAGTTTTTGGATTTTATGAATAATGTTCCCAAGAACCCTTGTGTACAAGTTATTAGTGGACTTATATTTTCATTTCTTTAGGGTATGTCCCTGGAAGTGGAATTGCTGGATCATATGGCCGCTTCCAGTTTCTTCACATCCTCGTCGACATTTGGTATCTGTCTTTTTCGTGATAGCCATCCTAGTGAGGGAAGTGGCATCTCATTGTTTTGATTTGTATTTCCTGGATCGCTGATGATTCTAAGGCCTTTACTAGGCACCATCTTTGGGCTTCTTCAGATCTGGAAAATCCCATGTTGTTAGGGGATTTCTGAGCTTTAGACACATAACTCTTAACAGTGTGTAATGTTTTTATCTTAATTTTGGTGCAGTTAAAATACTGCAAGATTTTCAGACTTATGCCTTCTCCCCTTCTGGGCCCTACATAGACGTTCGATGGCTCTGCCTTTTTGCCCTTCAGAACTCCACAGCAAGCAGCACCATCACCAGGTCGTGAGCAATGGCAGGACCAAAAGTCAGGGGCCACGAAGGTCTAAGGGGTGCCAGTGGGAAAGAAAGGAAGCACTGTATGCAGGGGGCAGCCCTAACTAGGAGCCCCTTAAAGCTAAGACATCAAGCATGCCGTGGTACTGTAGCTCCAGATACCTGTCCCTCTGGTGGGGCAGGTAGCATGAAGAGGCTAGGTCCAAGCAAAGCCCACGGCCATGGCCACCAGAACAAACAGAGAAGACTCCCTCGTGTGTTGTTAAATCCAACGAAATAAGCCCACATCCATGCACACCCTTTCACTCACCAACGAGGAGAAGGAAAAAGGCTGTCTTTCAGGCTTTAGCCACCACAACTCCTGACAACAAATCCAGTACCAAACTCCATTCACAAATGTCCCAAAAGAGAGAGAAAGCTCATCCCTTCATTGCATGCTGGGAAAAGATGATTGTCATGACCTTAATGTACCCAAGAAAGAACCCATTGCTCTTCATGTCTACATTTTCTGATCAAGCTGTTGCCCTTGAGTTGTGTTTGTACTTGGAGAAATCCCGGAACATCTGCTTGGAGAGAGATTAGATGGATACTCCCCAAGGACAGCCCGCAGGCGTTTATACGTGGCCATCCTGGAAGAAAGAATCAGGGAGTGATCAAAGAGGATGTTTGGTTCCTGCGTTAGGCAATGATTATGCTGTAGGCAGCTCCTGGCATGGCAGGTCCCCCTCACGGTGCATGGAGCTCAATAGCCAGTGGTCCCAGAGTATTCTTTCCATAGTAGTGTGAGAAGCACAAGTCCCACCCCCAAAGCCAGAAATCCAAGCTTTTCACCGAGACTCGGCTGTAAGTAGTTTATTTATTTATCATCAAACTTGAAAAAAACTGCCCAGTGTCAGGATATACCTACCCCTTAATAACATATATTGTGCATATTTTTATTACCATTTTGATAGCATTTATGCAATAACGTATTTTAAACATCTTCTCTGTGTGTATACATTTCTACAGTACCATGTATAGAATCAGAATATAACTTACTTTAGAAATTATCTGCTCCAGAATCTAAGGAATGTCTGAGTGATTTAAGTGAGATAATATAAGTGAAAATTTTTTCATGGTGTAATAGAAAATGCAAAGTCTCAGTACCCTATTTTGATAAGCAGGATAGAAAGGAATAATTCTCTGGGACAAAGCATAGGGATAGATTTCCACTATGATATATTACAGTATAACAATAGGTACAGACAAAATAATTGTTTAATGAAATATGATTAAATTTATACAAAACATATATTTGGAAACGTATTTATTCATTAACTAGGGGTTCTCATCTTTATGTGGCAACACATTGATATTTGGGGTGATGTGTTGCAAGCAATTTATTGACTATAATAAAGCCTGGGAACTTATGAATGATTCATTTTACCTATGATCCTTTTTATTAGAAACACATATTTAAAGTTATTTGTAAATAATTGCATTCCCAATCTTTTGGCTTCGAGACGATTGATTGATTGGGAAAGAAAGAAGCAGAGTTGCTGCTTGCTGGTGGGGAACTGAGCAGAATGTGCCACGTGGTCTCCATTGGAACCGTTGCTCTGACAGGGCCATGGGGCCACATTTATGCCCCAGCAGGCTGTTCTTTTCCTCAGGTCTCTAAGATGTTTGCGCCAGGATGGTTGAACAGAAATGTCCTCCAGATGTCAGCTGAGATGTCTCTGTGGGTCTGACCGAAGTGCTGGATTTTATATCTTTCTTGTTCCACTGACTTCCACCTGAGTTGTTTGTGAACAGTCTTTGAGCCCCAAGCTTTGGGCCCCCGTTCAGCTTCAGTAGACAGGGAGTTTGGATGCCAGTGGGAGTATCAGGCTCTGTGATGCCAGGGTTAAGGACCTGAGGCACCTTCTCATGCATAGGGTATTGGGGGCCAGTCCTTCTCCACTCTGATATACATATTCATGAGAGGGGGCTCCGAATTTGACAGTGGCTTTATGCTGTATCTGGCATAGGCTTGGGAAGAGTGCAGTTTTCTGTGAGACCCCTGTAGAGTTACCCTCTTCTCAAAATTAACACAGGTTAAGAAATGCCAATCTATGTCATGTTTCAGGCAGAGAGAGATGTTGAGAAATGTGCCCAATAAATACTATATGCTGTCATCATGGGGCTGATAGGGCAAATATAATTGGTGGGAAAATAAATAGTCAGTAATTTCGTCCTTCTTTTAATTCCAATAAATTCATTTGATCAGCGTTAACATTAACTTTTGCTTTGACTTCTCTTGTTTTGTCATTGCTACTGATTGAACTGATTCCCAGGAGATTGAAAAGAGGAGGTATTTTTGCTATTTGTCCTTTTACCCTTTATTTTATGGAATTATGGAATACAGAGCGGAGAACTGGAAAGAGTATGGCCTTTAGAGTCAGATGGACCTGGGTTAAATTCCACACTCTAATATACTAGCCAGGTAACTTTAAGCATCAGTTTCCTTACTGGCAAATGTTAGTAAATACCTACTATATAAGGTTGTTGTGATACATACATGAGACCATGTGTGCAAAGCACCCAGTGCGGTTCCTGGTACTTTGTAAGTACTTAATAAACTGTAACCACCATTATATTTGGGGCTATCATTACTGTCAATCACAGGGCTATGTAGGGATAGAAAGAAAGCTGGGATTGCTTGTTAAACCAATTTCTGTTATTTGGTCAATCATACACATATAGCACACTGTGAACAGTGGTGCTGAGCAGAGTGTTTTCTGAAAGGGAAGATATTCTGTTTACATTTTATGTATTTTTTACTTATGTGAAATTTTTCAGTGAGCATGTGTTACTTTTGAAATTTTTATTTAAAAAAATATATAGGGCCGGGTGCGGTGGCTCAAGCCTGTAATCCCAGCACTTGGGGAGGCCGAGGAGGGCAGATCACGAGGTCAAGAGATCGAGACCATCTTGACCAACATGGTGAAACCCCATCTCTACTAAAAAATACAAAACTTAGCTGGGCGTGGTGCTGTGTGCATAGTCCCAGCTTCTCGGGAGACTGAGGCAGGAGAATTGCTTGAACCTGGGAGGTGGAGATCGCAGTGAGCCGAGATTGCTCCATTGCACTCCAATCTGGCACCTGGTGACAGAGTGAGACGCTGTCTCAAAAAAAAAAATATATATATATATATGTGTGTATATATATATATGAATAAATATATATAAATAAAAAATATAAATAAAATTCCTATATATTTTTTCATTTTAAAATTGAGTGGATTGTTAAATCCACTCAAAAGATCTTCACCTGAGACATGAGTTAATCTTTTTTGCAGGAGATGCAGCGATCCAGCCTCCATGTGATTAGCTCCAGTAGCAGTATCTCATTACTCACTATATATTATAAAATGCTTGCTTATGTAGTCTAAACTCAATTAACAAAACAAACACACTTCAATTAAGTATAAATGTGGAGATTTCAATTCAGTGTGCCAAGTGGATTACCAAGAAATCCTTGGAACAAAGCAAGTAAGCAGAGTTGTGGGCAGGTAACTGAATATTCATACGTCGGTATGAAAAGGGGTTGTTGCTCAGTAGTCAAAAGTCAGTCTCTGAGTTCAGCATAGCAGGATAAACTCTTAAAGTCTCAGTTTTCTTATCTGCAACATGGGGTTAATAAGAGGATTTACACTTTTTAGTTGTTTTGAGAATAAATGGAATCACCCGTGAAGATTGCCTGGCACATAGCACATTTTCAGCAAGTATTTAATAAGAGGAATCGTGATGGTATTAGTCATATGTACCAGAGGTCAGGAAAACGCAGTGCCTTACCTTGAGGTGACCTTGATTGGCTAAATCACGTATTTTCCAGGCAGCTGTCCAGTGCTGAATAGGTGAGAAAAGAACAAGATCATCTTTTTTTTTTTTTTTTGAGACGGAGTTTCGCTCTTGTTACCCAGGCTGGAGTGCAATGGCACGATCTCAGCTCACCACAATCTCCGCCTCCTGGGTTCAGGCAATTCTCCTGCCTCAGCCTCCTGAGTAGCTGGGATTACAGGCATGTGCCACCATGCCCAGCTAATTTTTTTTATATTTTTAGTAGAGACGGGGTTTCACCATGTTGACCAGGATGGTCTCGATCTCTTGACCTCGTGATCCACCCACCTCGGCCTCCCAAAGTGCTGGGATTACAGGCTTAAGCCACCGCGCCGGGCCAAGATCATCTTTTTATCATCACCATAGGCTGTTGAGCGAGAAGGGACCTCAGAGGTCAACCAGTCTGGATCTTTGTTTAGGAAACAATGAAACAGAAGCCTAAATCATATTCTAACAGAAGTAAAAATCTAGGTTGACTCCTTTCATAATTTTTAAAGTATGCATGATTTGAGACAAATGGGAGAGGGACAAAAGCCGGAGCATCTCAGAAGGAAAGAGCCGATTCCGGACACCAGCCTCCATGACTACTCTTCTGCTTTCTTTACCTCAAATGATTATCCCCATATTTCTGCCTGTTTAAATCCTTTAAGGTCCACCCCAGTACTGTGTCTTTAAAGAACTGTTGGTGTCTCTAATCCCATAGACAATTCTTTACGGCACCTCTGTATTCATCAAACATTTATTGAATGCACGCTTGTACACGAGACTCCGGGCTACTTTTTCATACAGAATTGAAAGGTTCAGGCTGTAACTTCAGGATGATCATATTTATATTCTGACTTATAAGCTGGATCTCAATCTTGAGTACACCTGCACATAAAGATGGAAAGATAGACACTGTGAATTACCACAGGTGACAGGGAGAAATGGCAGGACACGTTCAAAAACTACCTTTTGGGTACTATGCTCACTACCCAAACCTCAAACCTCAGCATCCTGCAATAAACCCATGTAGCAAATCTGCACATGCACCCCAGATATGGAAAATAAAAGTTATAATTATTTTAGACAAAAAAAGATGGAATTGGGTATTGAGTGTCCTATTTCTACAGGTGTTTAGTAAGGGGCTATCTGACCAAAGATTAGTAAAGAAAAATAATCATCATCATTGTAAAAGTAAACAAAATAGCACAAAGCTCTCTGCTTCATATTGTAGTTTATCTTCCCATTAGATTGTTTGTTTATTGAAGACAGGAATTAGGTCTTACTCCCCTTTGGATCTCTTCATAATACCTATTATAGAGCTGTATTAGACCCTATGGAGAAACTAAATTGGTTTGAATTGAAAACTAGCCACTACCAAAGAAAGATTATTGGAAAATGCCGAAAGAAAATAAGAATTTCATAGCTTGAAGAATTTTATAGCTGGAAGGCACTTACATGTTGTAAGAGGTAGTAATTTGTCTTTCTTTTTTTCTTTACATTAGCAGCCCAGGTGGGATATAAAGGAATGAAAGAAATACTACATGGTGGAATGCATTTCTGAGATGCAATGGAGAATTTTTCTTGACAAAATTATGAAGGAAAGACTTTAACCTACATATTTTAGGGACAAGTGTCACTCTTTTAGGTGGGAAAAGCTTACACTTGCCACTCAAGGCTGGTCCCTGGGTCAACAGTGTGGATACTGCCTGGGAACTCATTGGAGCTGCAGGCTATTTACACGCACATCGAAGTTTGGGAACCCACTGGCCTGCATGATGACCTCTGAATAGCCCATCTGGTTCTAGGCACTGATATTATAGGGAAACATACAAATAGAAATCTAGGCCAGGTGAAAATAACTCATATATAAATGGCAATAAATTAACATTGCCACAAGCACCTGAAATAATTTGGGTTTTCTTTTGGAGAAGTTGTCCTGCGTTCTGGTATTCTCTCTCTCTCTCTCTCTCTCTCTCTCTCCCTCTCTCTCTCTGTGTGTGTGTGTGTGTGTGTGTGTGTGTGTGTGTGTGTGTGTGTGTGGTGTGCGCGTGGTTTAAGCAGATCAGCAATTTACCAGCAACATGAAAATTAGATTCAAAAATTTTAATCATTACTTTGTGTTATTGAAATTAAATGTAAGTAGATGTTTCCCTGATGTGCTGTAAGGATTTTTACAATCACATCAGTTACTCTAGTTTATGCCCATTTTGTTTCTTTTGAGGAAATAAATCCCTTAAGGTTAGTCAACAAAACATTTCATTTATTGCCAAAGCAAAAAATAAAAAATAAAAATCCTCTTTTAAGACCCTTAGGCTTGTTTATTTTCCAGTTTATATTTAGATTTTAAAATTATTTATGCATAACTTCAGTACCAACTTTCCATTGAAGTTGAAATACTTTAAGCTCCTGAAGTCCTTGAGATTTAGAATTTTTAATGAAAGCTCTACGGGCATATTAATCACGTGCCTTGCATTCTCAGAATCAAAGACAAAATGCATGGGCTTTCAAGACCATAGAGCAGTTTGCAAATATAAGATATTACCAGGTATCACTATTAATAATTATTATATGACTTAAACGCTCTGCGCCCCAGTTTATTTATCTGCAAAATGGAGGTGGTAGGTTGTCTTATAGGTCGTTATATGAATCAAATAAGTTAATACATGTAAAAAGCTTAGATGTAATACATGCAAAAAGTTAGCACATAATAGAGATTTAATTAGTGTTAGCTATGATTATCTAATGTTTGTTCCTACCCAGTATTCAGTTTGAAAAATACTGTTTGAATTCAAGTATGTAAAAATGTTGCATTCAAAGTAACTCGTTGGGTTTTGATTGGATGCATTGCACTAAAATCAATTTGATAATTAAAGAAAAGCACACTTTGAAACTATATTAAGCAAGATTTTTTTTTTTTTTTTTTCTGAGACAGACTTGCTCTGTCGCCAGGCTGGAGTGCAATGGCACAATCTTGGCTCACTGCAACCTCCGCCTCCCAGGTTCAAGCAATTCTCCTGCCTCAGCCTCCTAAGTAGCTAGGATTACAGGCACGCGCCACCATGCCCAGCTAATTTTTGTATTTTTAGTAGAGACGGGGTTTCACCATGTTGTCTGGGCTTGTCTCGAACTCCTGACTTCCTGATCTGCCTGCGTCGGCCTCCCAAAGTGCAGAGATTACAGGCATGAGCCACTGCGCCCAGCCTCAGCAAGATTTTTTTTGAAAACCAGTTTTTTGGTACATAACCAGTCTAAACAAATTCACTCTCACATTATTTTTTTCTATGAAATCTATCTCCATGCGATCATGGAGAATAAAGTCATTATTGTACAGCAGAGGGTTTACATTGAGGCTGCCTGTTCCTAGGAATCAGAATATAAATTCTAAGGAGCAAGCATCTATTGTTTTACAGAAAGTGTCATGCATAGGTGGTGACTATAAATCATAAATTTTAATGATGCTGGTGGTGATTGTCCCAGTCCTATTTGCATTGCTCTAAAGGAATATCTGATGCTGGGTATTTCATAAAGCAAAGCGTTTTGGCCGGGCGCGGTGGCTCACGCCTATATTCCCAGGACTTTGGGAGGCCGAGGCGGGTGGATCACGAGGTCAAGAGATCGAGACCATCCCGGTCAACATGGTGAAACCCCGTATCCACTAAAAATACTAAAAATTAGCTGGGCATGGTGGCACGTGCCTGTAATCCCAGCTACTCAGGAGGCTGAGGCAGGAGAATTGCCTGAACCCAGGAGGCGGAGGTTGCGGTGAGCCGAGATCGCGCCATTGCACTCCAGCCTGGGTAACAAGAGCGAAACTCCGTCTCAAAAAAAAAAAAAAAAAAGACTTTTATTTGGCTCACAGTTCTTCAGGCTACACAAGAGACATGGCACCAGCATCTCCTGGTGAGGGTCTCAGGAAGCTTCCAATTACGACAGAAGGGGAAATGGGACTGGCACGTAACGTGGCAAGAGAGAAAGAACGAGAGAGAGAGAGAGAGAGAGAGAGAGAGAGAGAGAGAAGAGGAGATGCCAGGCCTGTTAGCAATCAGTCCTCATGTGAACTGATAGAATGAAAACTCACTCATTACTGGAAGGACGGCAGCAAGCTGTTAGTGAGAGATTTGCCTCCATGACCCAAACTTCCCACTAGCCCCCACTCCTAACATCCGGGACCAAATTTTGACATGAAATTTGGAGGGTGAAATATCCAAACTATATTAGGGATGATGAGGAATAAGAAAAAATAAGTCCAGGCACAATGGCTCACCTTGTAATCCCAATACTTTGGGAGGCTGAGGTCGGAAGATCACTTGAGCCCAGGAGTTTGTGATCAGCCTGAGAAACATGTCCAAACCTCGTCTCTGCGAAAAATACAAAAAGTGAGCCAGGTGTGGTGGTGGTGCGTGCCTGTAGTCCCAGCTGCTCGGGAGGCTGAAGCGGGAGGTCGACAGCCTGGGATGTTGAAATTGCAGACGGCTGAGATTGCGCCACTGCCCTACAGCCTGGGCAACAGAGTCAACAGAGCAAAACCCTGTCTCAAAAAAAAAAGGAATTCAAAAAAATAGATTCGAATTACTACTTATCCCATCTTATCCCCCAGCCCACAAGAAATTAGATTAGCCAGTCAGACTAAGGAAAAAAGTTATATAGAGACATATAGAAAGAGATTTTTTTAAATGCTCCATGAATATCTTTCTCAGGAACTGATTTCAACTAACATGAAGTCACATTTCAAGACCTTTATAATAAGTATTGTGTACAACCTCAGAAACCATATTTTAGAAAATCACTGGAAGTTTATATTCGGTTTTCTAATTTAGATATCCACAGACTGGGTGGTGTTTGGATCCATTTCCCAAAGTAAACTCTTACAGAACCACCGTCCATGAGGGATTTTATTTCTTCCTGTGAAAACATCTAAACATCTACCTACAAAAGAGATTTACATATCTACCTTTTTGATATGAGGAGTTAAAAAACTACGTCACTAATTTTCAAATGACTCCAAGTTTATACAGTTAACAGAGAAAACAGAGTAAAATACACACATAACATAAGAAATATCTAGGAGGACATACGGATTCCTAGCTCAGTTCTAATGCTGATTTACTATAAATCATTGCTAATAAGGGGCTAATAATGGAAATGCTTATTATTTAGGGAATTACAGTGCCTACAGCTGACCTAGATAAGGTGGTATTTTAAAATCTTTCCTGGATACCTCTTCACCACATTTTCCGTAAACACTGAGGAGCACAAGATTCCTCCCTTAACCTTCCTCTCCACTTGCTCTATCTATTCTCCCTGATGGAATTTATGTACAGCTTTGCTGCAACACTCGTCTTCAGGATGATTCCCAAATCCTTAGCTGCAGCTCTAGCCTGTCTCCTGAAGACAAATCCCGTGTTTCGGACTGCCTAGTGGGAATTTCTGCATGGAGATTCCAGTTAGCTAACATTCAACATCATTCAAATCTAATGTACTATCTCCTCCCCCAGACCTGCTCTACCTCAGGCATTTCCTGCTTTAATCCATGATCCCACCAGCCAGCCAGCCTGCCAGCCCACCCAAACTGATTCCACGTCTTCACACGTCCTCACCACGCATGGACTTCAAAGTACTTCAAACATGGCTTCCTCTCTGTGAACTAGAGCTTCAGGGATTTTCTCCAAGCTCTGAAACATCTTCAGGTAGAGACCGTTTCATTTTAATCTGTTTTCAGCACTCAAAGCGACTCTTTCGGACCAAACAGTGGTGTTTTAAGCAGAGGTACAGGGACTATCAACAACAGGTAGGCTCTGCAGCTCTTCTCGTCCATTCTTACACCAAAGCCTGGCTTCCAGGCAGGCCTCTGGGCTCCCTGCTGGCCGTGAGGGAAGGAGAATATTTGCTGAGGTCCCTATTGCAGGAGGACTCAGTTATTTTTGTCTCCAAGGACCTCAACTGAAAAGGCAGACCTGCTACAGCTTCACACAGCCTAGTTCTGTGCCCCAAGGCAGCCAATTCCCTGCCACCTCCTCGTGAGCAGCTAAGGAGGTTGTGCTGAAAGTACAGATCACCAGGCTGCTTGAAATTGATCTTCTAGACCTTGGCAGCAACTGACTAGGATCGTCCCACTAGCTTCTTGCAACCTGGTAGGAATCCCTGGGAACAGACAGTGCAGCTGTAGGGTAAGGGGCTTCCAGAACTCAGAATCTGGCAACCTCTCCTCCGCTAGTAGTAACGAAGCTCTCGGATAAGTTCACTAGTGTTCCGGAGACCTCAGGGATCTTTCTCCTGTAGCAATTTGGCCAATACAAATCCTCCAAGCTTGTTGGGTCTTGCCTGAGCAGGTCCACACTATTTTACTTGTGATTTCCAACAACAAAGTGGCCTGGGATACCAGCCTGCTATCCTATTACTTACGGGACAATGTTGTCAGACATGGCCTCTTACAATAAAATATACACACATACTCACACAGACACACATACATCCTTTGTGAACGTGGCTTTGTATCTGGGGTCGAGGCCCCATGTGCCCACCAATCACATTTACTCTTCCAAACAGATTATTGTCATGAAATGACATGATATGATTTGCAACAGGTGCTATGTACTGAGCAATAATTACAGTGAACAAGAAGCAGAAAGATGAAAAGTAGAAAAATACTTGTCTTAGTAACCTAAAAAACGTTTAGGTCTGGTTTTGACCAATCCTGAGATGAAAATCGCATTGAAAAATGCCTCTTATTCAGCAAACCACCATAGCATATGTATACCTATGTAACAGTCCTGCAATATCTGCATATGTACCCCGGAACCTAAAATAAAAAATAAAAAATAAAAAGTAGAAACTTCCACAAAAAAAGAAAAATGCCTCTTACTTTTATCTCTTTCCTTATTTTTATAAATCAAATTATAATTCACATTGAGTAAAATGCAAAAATCTTCACTATATAGGTTGATAAAATATTACATGTATATAAACTACCAAAAACAAAATAGGAAAAATTTACATCATGCCCCCAACTTCCTCTATGCTCCTTACCACATAATACCCCCAGAAGTAACCTCTATTTTTACCTGATCACCATTAGTTTTGCGTATAATTTAACTTCATTTAAATGAAACATATAGTATATATTCTTTTGTGTTAGCTTCTTTCACTCAACAAATTTTTTTTAGATCCATCAATATTATTACACGTATCAGTAATTTGTATTTTTGAAAATAACTACATATGAGGTACTGAAATTGCTGTATGAGGTACCAACATTTATCTATTCTATTTGAGCTATTATGAATTCTCATACACTTTTAAAAAATGAACTATGTACTCTTACTTTAAAAATATGCCCAGGGCCAGGCGCGGTGGCTCAAGCCTGTAATCCCAGCACTTTGGGAGGCCGAGGCGGGTGGATCACGAGGTCGAGAGATCGAGACCATCCTGGTCAACATGGTGAAACCCTGTCTCTACTAATGGTGCAAAAAATTAGCTGGGCATGGTGGCGCATGCCTGTAATCCCAGCTACTCTGGAGGCTGAGGCAGGAGAATTGCCTGAACCCAGGAGGCGGAGGTTGCGGTGAGCCGAGATCGCGCCATTGCACTCCAGCCTGGGTAACAAGAGCGAAACTCTGTCTCAAAAAAAAAAAAAAAAAAAATATGCCCAGGATGGAATTGTTGTTTAATTTTTTTAGAAATGAGTTTTCAAAAGCAGTTGTATAGATTTTGAATTTCAGCTTAGACACATAGAGAGCTGGAAAGTGTGTTACTTTTACTGTAACAACCAAAAAAGAAAAAAGCATTGCTAATTAATGACTTTTCTTGAACCTATTAGGAAATTGAGATTGCAAGACAAACAACTAAACCAAAACCTGGGGAGAGACAGGCAACTATAAGGACTTATGCATTCTCTCCCCGTTGGCACAGAAGCCATTAGATGCCATATGAACCGATCAAAGTCTCAGATAGGCTGAGCACGGTGGCCCATACCTGTAATCCCAGCACTTTGGGAGGTCGAGGCGGGTGGATCACTTGAGGTCAGGAGTTCAAGACCAGCTGGGCCAACATGGCAAAACCCCATCTCTACTGGAAGTACAAAAGTTAGCTGGTGTGGTGGCACACACCTGTAATTCCAGCTATGCATGAGGCTGAGGCAGGAGAATCACTTGGACGCCGGAGGTCGAGGCAGAAGTTGCAGCAAGCAGAGATCACACCACTGTACTTTAGCCTGAGAGACAGAGAAAGATGGTCTCAAAAAAAAAAAAAAAAAAAAAGGAAGACTTCGATAAAAAAAAAAAATGTTTAATGAATTGCTAAATACGAAGTGTAGGCTATCATACGAATGAAAAGTCCCTGAGGACAAGAGCCGTAAGAGGGATTGTAACTTCTCATTTTCTCTTCATCAACCAAGGATGCTCACAAGGAAAACCAGAAAGAATTCTGAGAATGCTTCCGAAATAGTGCTATAATAATAATAATATAACACTAGTATTCGGGGGAAGGGGGAAGGGGGAAGGGTAAGGCAGCAGTAAGCCAGAATGCCTTCCAGAACCATCTTCTGGATTTTTCCTACAGAACAAAAGCTGTAATCTGCAGGGACAAGAACAAATGCAAAAACCTGTCACCTGAGGACACTGGGAAAAAAAAAATCAATGAAATTGAAACAATAGAGAAAAATCTGTGAAAACAAACTAGTTCTTTAAAAAGAGCAATACAATTGATAAACATCTAGGCAGGCTGACTAAGAAGAAAAGTCAAATTATTAATATCAGGAATAAGACAGGAGCAATCAATACTGACTTCACATTAAAAGGATAATTATGGAATACTACGAACAGCTCTATGCTCATAAAGTTGACGGCAAAGATGACCACTGAGGTTTTTTTCATTTGCTTGTTGGCCACGAACTATGTCTACTTTTGAAAAGTATGTTCATGTTCTTTGCCCACTTCTCAATCGGGCTGTTTTTCTCTTGTAGATTTAAGTTCTTTATAAATGCTGGATATCAGACCTTTGTCAGATGCATAGTTTACAAAAGTTTTCTCTCATTCTGAAGGACGTCTATTTACTCTTGATAGGTTCGTGTGCTGTGCAGAAGCTCATAAATTTAATTAGAGCCTATTTACTAATTTTTGCTTTTGGTGAGATTGCTTTTGGTATCTTTGTCAAGAAATCTTCGTCCATTCCTATTCCAGGATAGTATTGCTTAGGTTGTCTTCCAGGGTTTTTATAGTTGGGTTTTACATTTAAGTCTTTAATCCATCTTGAGTCGATTTTTGTATACAGTGTAAGAAAAGGGTCCAGCTTCAGTCTTTTGCGAATCGCTAGCCAGTTATCCCAGCACCATTTATTGAATGGAGATAATCTGTTGCCCATTGTTTGTTTTTGTTAGCTTTGTCAAAGATCAGATAGCCGTAGGTGTGTAACCTTATTTCTGAGCTCTCTATTCTGTTTCATTGGTCTATGTGCCTAGTTTTGTGTTAGTATCATGCTGTTTTGGTTACTGTAGCCCTGTAGTATAGTTTGAATTCAGGTAATGTGATGCCCCCAGCTTTGTTCTTTTTGCTTAGGACTCCCTTGGCTATTCAGGCTCTTTTTTGGCTCCATATAAATTTTTTAATTGTTCTAGTTTTGTGAAAAATGGTGCATTAGTAGTTTGATAGGAATAATATTGAATTTGTAAATTGCTTTGGGCAGTATGGCCATTTTACTGACATTTATTCTTACTATTCATTGGCATGAAATGTTTTTCCATTTATTTGTGTCTTGTCTGATTTCTTTGAGCAGTGCTTTGTAATTCTCATTACAGAGATCTTTCACCTCCCTGGTTGGCTGTATTTCTAGCTATTTTATTCTTTTTGTTGCAATTGTGAATGCGATTGCCTTTCTGATTTGGCTCTCAGCATGGCTGTCATTTGTGCACAGGAATGCTAGTAATTTTTGCACGTTGTTTTTATATTCTTCGACTTTGCTGAAATTGTTCATTAGCTGAAGGAGCTTTTGGGCAGAGGCTGGGGGTTTCTCAGATATATAATCATGTGGTCTGCAAATAGCAATAGCTTGCCTTCCTCTCTTCCTACTTGGATGCTCTTTATTTTTCTCTCTTGCCTGATTGTTCTGGCTAGGACTTCCTATGTTGAATAGGAATGGTGAGAGAAGACATCCTTGTCTCGTGCTGGTTTTCAAGGGAAATGCTGCCAGCTTTTGCCCATTCAGTATAATGTTGACTGTGGGTTTGCCGTAGATGGTTCCTATTTTGAGGTATATTCCTTCAATACCTAGTTTATTGAGAGGTTTTTTTTTTTTGTTTTTTGGTTTTTTTTTTTTTTTGAGACGGAGTTTCGCTCTTGTTACCCAGGCTGGAGTGCAATGGCGCGATCTCGGCTCACCGCAACCTCCGCCTCCTGGGTTCAGGCAATTCTCCTGCCTCAGCCTCCTGAGTAGCTGAGATTACAGGCACGTGCCACCATGCCCAGCTAATTTTTTTGTATTTTTTTTAGTAGAGACAGGGTTTCACCATGTTGACCAGGATGGTCTCGATCTCTTGACCTTGTGATCCGCCCACCTCAGCCTCCCAAAGTGCTGGGATTACAGGCTTGAGCCACTGCGCCCGGCTATTGAGAGTTTTTTTTTTTTTTAACATTAAAGAGTGCTGCATTTTGTTGAAAGCCATTTCTGTGTCTATTGAGATAATCTATGGTTTTTGTCTTTATTTCTGTTTCCGTAATGAATCACGTTTATTGATTTGTGTATGTTGAACAAACCTTGCATCCCAGAGATGACGCCTACTTGATTGCGATGGATTTGCTTTTGGTATGCTGCTGGATTCAGTTTGCAAGTAATTTGTTGAGGATTTTGGCATCAATGTTCATCAAGAATATTGGTCCGAATTTTTATTTTTTTTTTGTCCCATGGCCAGGTTTTGGTGTCAGGATGATGCTGGCCTTACAGAATGGGTTGAGGAAGAGTCGTCCCCTCTCAATTTTTTTTGGAATATTTTCTATAAGAATGCTACCAGCTCTTCTTTGTATACTTGGTAGAATCTGGCTGTGAATTCATCTGGTTCTGTACTTTTTTTTTTTTTTTTTTTTGGATTGGTAGGCTATTTATTACTGATTCAATTACAGAGCTTGTTATTGGTCTGTTTAGAAAATGAGTTTCTTCCTGGTTCACTCCTGGGAGGATGCATTTGTCCAGGAATTTATCCATCTCTTCTAGATTTTTTAGTTTGTGTGCATAGAGGTGTTCACAGCAGTTTCTAGTAGTTATTTCTATTTCTGTGGCATCAGTGGTGACCTCTTCATTACTTCTAATTGTGTTTGTTTGGATCTTCTCTCTTTTCTTCTTTATCCACTTTTTAAATTTTTTTATTAGTTTCATTTCATTAGTTTTTAATTTTATTGGTTTCATAGATTTTTATTGGTTTTTTGAAAAAAGAAAAAACCATCTCCTGGATTCATTCATCTTTTGAAAAAAATTTTTTTTTCAGGTGTTTTTATTTTTTTATTTTTTTTTTATTGCATTTTAGGTTTTGGGGTACATGTGATGAACATGCAAGATTGTTGCATAGGTACACACTTGGCAGTGTGGTTTGCTGCCTTCCGTCCGGTCCGTTGGGGGGAAATGGGGGAGGGGTGGGGGAGTGGGGAGGTGGGAAGAAATTTTTTTATGCCTCAATTTCCTTCAGTTCAGTTTTGACTTTGGTTTTTTCCTGTCTTCTGTTAACTCTGGGGTTGATTTGTTTTTGATTCTCTAAATCCGTCTCTTGTGATATTGTTCATTTGAGGTATTCCTAGGTTTTTGATGTAGGCATTTAGTGCTATGAATTTCCCTTTTAATACTGCCCTAGCCATGCCCCAGAGATTCTGTTATATTGTGTCTTTGTTCTCCTTAGTTTCTAAGAACTTCTTGATTTCTACCTTAATTTTGTTATTTACCCAAAAGTCATTGAGGAGCATGTTACTTAATTTCCATGTAGTTGCATGGTTTTGAGCAATTTTCTTTGTCTTATTTCTATTTTTATTGCGCAGCGGTCCAAGAGTGTGTCTGGTATGATTTCAGTTCTTTTGAATTTGCCAAGGCTTGTTTTATGTCCAACTAAGTGGCCAGTTTTAGAGTATGTGCCATGTGGCAATGAGAAGAATGTATATTCTGTCATTTTGGGGTGGAGAGTTGTGTAGAGGTCTGTCAGATTTATCTGGTCCAACATTGAGTTCAGGTCTTGAATATGTTTGTTAGTTTTCTACCTCAATGATCCGTCTAATATTGTCAGTGGAGTGTTGAAGTCTCTCACTGATACTGTGTTGGAGTCTATGTCTCTTCATAGGTCTCTAACAACTTCCTTTATGAATCCAGATGCTCCTGTGTTGGGTGCATATATATTTAGAATAGTTAGATCTTCTTGTTGAATTGAACCATTATGTAATGCCCTTCTTTGTCTTTTTTTTTTTTTAAATCTTTGTTGGTTTGAAGTCTGTTCTGCCTGATGTTAGGATTGCGACCCCTGCTTTTTTCTGACTTCCATTTGCTTGGTAGATTTTCCTCCATCGTTTTGAGCCTATAGGTATCATTTCCTGTGAGATGGATCTCTTGAAGACAGCGTACCACTGGGTTTTGCTTTTTTATCCAGCTTGCCACTCTGTGCCTTTTAAGTAGGAGTGTTTAGCTCATTTGCATTGAAGGTTATTATTGACATATATGAATTTGATTCTGTAATTGTGTTGTTAGCAGATTATTGTATTGACTCGTTTCTCTTGTTGCTTTACAGTGACATTGGTCTATGTGTTTAAAACTGTTTTTGTATTAGTTGGTAATGATCTTTCCTTTTGATGTTTAATGCTCCTTTCAAAATCTTTTGTAATGCAGGTCTGGTGGCAATGAACTTTCTCAACATATGCCTATCTGAAAAGGATCTTAATCTCCTTTGCTTAGGAAGCTTAGTTTGGCTAGATATGAAATCCTGTGAGATGAGGCCTGCAGACTGTAGCTGATCAGCCTTCTGGATTCAGCCTCTTTCCTAGGGATATATATGGGGGTCTAACCTCCCGCTTTGCTGGAGTTTCAACTACTTTTGCTGGGAAGCCCAAAGAGCCTGAATATCTAAGGCTTCCGGGTCTCTGCAAATGCTGAGTGGCTGCTCTGCTGCCAAGACACCATGTCACTCTGTGTGTCGGACTGAAGGGCCTAGTGGGGTGGGTTCCTAAAGGGAGCTCCTGATCTGAGAGTTGCAAAGATCCATGGGAGAAGCACGTTCCCAGGGTCGCACATTCACTCACTACTTCCCTAGGCAGGAAAGGCTCTCTTGGCTCTATGTCCTTCTTGGGTGGACCACCGTCCTGCCTTGCTTTTCTCCGTTCTCTGTGGGTCAGGTCGTTTCCTTGATTAGTCCCAGTGCCAGTCCCTAGATGTTTCAGTTGAAGGTGCTGCATTTAACTGCCTCTTCTGTTCCTCTCCGTGACAGCCATGCACACCAGCTGCTTCTGGTTGGCCATCTTGGCCACCTCCTCGATTTGTGTGTCTTCTTTGGTGACATGTCTATTAGAACTTTGCTCATTTTTGAATAGAGAAATTTGACCTTTTCTTGAGTTGTAACAATTCTTTACATAGTCTAGATCAGGCGTCCCCAAACTACGGCCCGCAGGCCGCATGCGGCCCCCTAGGCCAATGATCCGGCCCCCCGCCGCACTTCAGGAAGGGGCACCTCTTTCATTGGTGCTCAGTGAGAGGAGCACAGTATGTGGCAGCCCTCCAACGGTCTGAGGGACAGTGAACTGGCCCCCTGTGTAAAAAGTTTGGGGACACCTGGTCTAGATACAAGTGTGTTAACATACATACATTTGCAAATATATTTTCCCATTCTGTTGACTGCTTTTTCACTTTCTTGATGATGTCCTTTAAAGCACAAAATATTTTAATTTTATGAAGCCAAATTTATTCATTCGTTATCTTGTATGCATTTTTTGTGTTACACCTAAAACGTCAACTGCCAAACCCAAGGTCATAGAGATTTATTTCTAATAAATCTCAGTCTGACACACAGAGCTATGTGGGGTCTTGGTAGAGCAGCCGCTCAGGCACTTGTGGGGACCCAGCAGCCTTCCCTCTGACCTGGAGATACAATTTTGCCCTGAAGAGCTGCTAGGCTAGTAGTTTTTTCTCTAAGAGTTGCAGAGTTGTAGCTTGTACATTTAGGTCTATGATCCATTTTAGGTTAATTTTATGTATATTACTTACAAATCCTACAAATGATGTTTTGTAAACAAAACTCATTTGTGAGCTTGGAGACTGCATAACACATGACCTTTTGAATAACACGAGATTTACCTTGATATTAATTGTGATGAATAGAAATACGTCAAGCAACTGCCTTGACGCTTTTGTTTTGGGAAGCAGGCAAGGAGGGTTGTTCTTCACAAAAACCCACTCACTAGTAAATGTATGTGTAAGTAAAACGAACCATCCATTCAGGTGCAGACACTTTTTAAAAAGTAGGCAGCTGGGCTGCAAAAGTTGAATGTCGCTATGATGTTCCTCATTCGTATGCCTGTTGGCTATGCCCAGATTTCATACAATTTACATGTCTATATTATGACATTTCTAAGGTTTCCTAATAAGCACTACTGCTTCTTAGTGAGGAGAAATAACATAAATTATTAATGGCATTTTTGATACCAAAATCTGACACTGTCAGATGTTTTTTGTCCTGGTTTTCTTGCAGTGAAATATTGCAAGATTATTCAAGCCTATTGCCTTCCCTCTGACCTGGAGGCATAACTTTGCCCTGAAGAGCTGCTCGTTCTCTTTTTCTTTTCTTGTATCCCAGAGGCAATTGCTGTTAACAACAGGTTTGGGAAATGGCAAGCAGAATATCAGGGGACCTATGAACTGCAGGAAGCTGTGGGAAAGCCTGAAGGCAGAGCACTTAAGAAAGCATTTTCAATAAGAGCATGGGTTGTTACTAAGAAAGTGGTGTATTAGCCGAGCGCGGTGGCTCAAGCCTGTAATCCCAGCACTTTGGGAGGCTGAGGCGGGTGGATCACGAGGTCAAGAGATCAAGACCATCCTGGTCAACATGATGAAACCCCATATCCACTAAAAATACAAAAAATTAGCTGGGCATGGTGGCACGTGCCTGTAATCCCAGCTACTCAGGAGGCTGAGGCAGGAGAATTGCCTGAACCCAGGAGGCGGAGGTTGCGGTGAGCCGAGATCGCGCCATTGCACTCCAGCCTGGGTAACAAGAGCGAAACTCCGTCTCAAAAAAAAAAAAAAAAAAAAGTGGTATATTATTGGAACCATAGCTTTGGTGTCAAAGCACAGGTCAGTGTAGGCTGGTAAGTCAAAAGAAAAGGGAAGGTGTGATATGAAGTCCACAAATCTCAGTGTCCAAGGACACCAGCCCAAACGGAAGAAAAAGTCCATGTGTGAAGTCTAAGTTAGCACATGAGCTGTGGTTGGTGTACTGAAATCCAGGTAATCAATACATCAGAGAGGTTTGTGTAATCCCAGAACTTTGGGAGGCCAAGGCAGGTGGATTGCTTGAGCTCACAAGTTCAAGACCAGCCTGGGCAACATGGCAAAACCCCATCTCTACAAAAAAATACAGCTTAGCCAGATATGGTGGTACATGCCAGTAGTCCCAGCTAGTTGGGAGGCAGAGGTCGGAAGATAACTTGAGTCCAGAAGGCAGAGGTTGCAGTGAGCTGAGATTGTGCCACTGCACTCCAGCCTGGATGATAGAGCCAGATCTTGCCTCAAAAGAAAAAAAGAGAGAGAGAGAGAGACTGAGGTAGTGAGGTCTGTTAGCATGTAACCATGGGAAGAACATGGAAAGTACTCAGACTGGCCTTGAGGGAAACAGGTTAGGAGCAGAATTCAAAAAAAGCAAGAAATCGCCATTTGGATCATAGAACAATAGAGCAACATAACCAGCATTATGGCTGTGAGCTTCTTGAGGCTGGGAAGTGTGTCGTTTCATTTCTGTTACTCTAGTGCCAAAAATGAACCTGACATGAAACAAGTGCTCAGTGCCTGCTGTGGAATTAATGAGAAACACAGTGATTGAGATAAACAGTGATGAAGATAAACAGAAAATGCCGTAAAGGTACAAGTTTGCATAAATTAGGAAAAGAGTCAAGAAACGATGACAATTTAGGTGGCCTGACCAACGTTATACTAATGAGCTTCAACAATCAGCCATTCACAGAGAGTCTAATTTGAAACTTAAGTTATGGAGAGTGGCATATTTTCACTATCTCTGCCCTCTTAGAGCACAGAAGAGAGCTCCAGGGGAGCTGAGATGGAGAGCTAATCTTTTCGCTGGGTGTGTAGGATGACCAACACAAAAAAATTCCTGTGTTTCTTACAAATGCAAAGATTTAATCAGAGAATTCCCAACCCTGAAAATGACAGACCAGAGGATGATTTGAAACCAGTGTCAGGAGCACCCTACACCCAGGGACTGTCTACTGTTCATCAGCAGATGAGCAGTAATTGATTTAATCCACTGAGAAGAAATGTTTGAACTCTTACAGTATTATAAATAATAACATATTTACATTACATAAGCGTCTGAGCACAACAATAAAAACTCATGGTTGGTAGGAGTTGCTAAGAGCGATGTCACCAGATGTAGCAGTCCAGCCTCTGCCCGAGTATCTCAGTGATGAGGAGCTCATTACTCCCTAAAAACTATAAAATGCTTTCTCAATTAGTAAAACAAGGAATTGAAAAGCAAAAACAAATACAGTAACAACGACAACAAAACAACGAAAAACTTTAAAAACCAAGCCTCTATGACAACACATACTTGCCTCAATTAAACACGAGAATGAGATTATTACAATTCACTAAGAGCTTATCAACTTCTCCAAAGGGTAATCACACATTCACTGGGAAAACTTGTGGATTTACAAGTAAGCAAAGTAGGTTGTGAGTTAAAACCTGAACGCTCTGACATTAATATGGGGAGAAAGTTTAATCTGCTAAGGTTACTCAACAGATATGTCATATTTTGTCAAAGCAAATTATTGACAGGCATAATTACGCTTCACTTCATTGCACTTCGCAGGGATTGCATTTTTTACAAGTTGAAAGTTTGTGACAACCCAGCATCAAGCAAGTCTATCAGCTCTACTTCTTCAACGACATGGTCTCACTTCATGTCTCTGTGTCATATTTTGGTAATTCTCACAATAGTTCCAATTTTTTCATTATTATTTTGTCTGCTACATTAATCTGTGATTATTGATCTTTGATGTTACTATTTTAATTGTTTTGTGTTGCAAAAACCACACTCTTATAAGATGGCAAACTTAATGGATAAATGTGTGTGTTCTACCAACTCACCATTCCCTTGTCCATCTCACCCCCGCTCCACAGGCCTCCTTATTACCTGAGACACACTAATACTTAAATTAGGCCAATAATAACTTCACAATGGCCTCTAAGTGTTCAAGTAAAAGGAAGAGTCGCATGTCTCTCATCTTAAGTCAAAAGCTAGCAATGATTAAGCTAAGTCATTAATAAATGATTAAGCATGTCAAAAGCTGAGATAAGCCAAAATCTAGGCCTCTTGTACTAAATACTTAGCCAGGTAGTGAATGCAAAGGAAAAGTTCCTAAAGGCAATTAAAAGCACTACTCCAGTGAACATGTGAATAATAAGAAAATGTCACAACCTCACTGTTTATGTGGAGAAAGTTTCAGTGGTCTGGGTAGAAGATCAAACCAGCCACAACATTCCCTTAAGCCAGAGCCTAATCCAGATGAAGGGCCGAATTCTCTTCAAGAGGTGAGAAAGCTGCAGAAGAAAAATTTGAAACTCCAGATGGATTAAAGACTTAAACATAAGACCTAATACCATAAAAACCCTAGAAGAAAGCCTAGGCAAAACCATTCAGGACATAGGCATAGGCAAGGACTTCATGACTACAACACCAAAAGCACTGGAGACAAAAGCCAAAATAGACAAATGGGATCTAATTGATCTCCACAGCTTCTGCACAGCAAAAGAAACAATCATTAGAGTGAATCGGCAACCAACAGAATGGGAAAAAAATTTTTGCAATCTGCCCATCTGACAAAAGGCTGATATCCAGAATCTATAAAGAACTAAAACAGATTTACAAGAAAAAAACAACTCCATTCAAAAGTGGGCAAAGGATATGAACAGACACTTTTCAAAAGAAATATGTGAGGCCAACAGACATATGAAAAAATGCTCATCATCACTGGTCATTAGAGAAATGCAAATCAAAACCACATTGAGATATCATCTCACGCCAGTTAGAATGGCGATCATTAAAAAATCTGGAGACAACAGATGCTGGAGAGGATGTGGAGAAATAGGAACACTTTTACACTGTTGGTGGGAGCGTAAATTAGTTCAACCATTGTGGAAGACAGTGTGGCAATTCCTCAAGGACCTAGAAATAGAATTCCATTTGACCCAGCAATCCCATCACTGGGTATATATCCAAAGGATTATAAATCATTCTATTAAAAGGACACATGCACAGGAATGTTCATTGCAGCACAGTTTACAATAGCAAAGACCTGGAACCAACCCAAATGCCCATCGATGATAGACTGGACAGGGAAAATGTGGCACACATACACCATGGAATACTATGCAGCCATAAAAAATGAGGAGTTCATGTCCTTTGTAGGGACATTGATGAACCTGGAAATCATCGTTCTCAGAAAACTGACACAAGAACAGAAAATCAAACATCACATGTTCTTACTCACAGGAGGGTGTTGAACAATGAGAACACAGGGACACAGGGAGGGGAGCATCCCACACTGGGGTCTGTCGGGGGGATCTAGGGGAGGGACCGCGGCGGGTAGGGAGTTGGGGAGGGATAATATGGGGAGAAATGCCAGATATAGGTGATGGGGAGGAAGGTAGCAAATCACACTGCCATGTATGTACCTATGCAACAATTTTGCATGTTCTTCACATGTACCCCAAAACCTAAAATTCAATAAAATATGTATTTTTTAAAAACAGAAAAAAGAAAAAAGAAAAGTTTGAAACTAACAGAGTTTGGTTTGTGAGGTTTAAGGAAAGAAGCATCTCATGACATAAAAGTACAAAGTGAAGTAGCCAGTGCTGTTGTGGACCCTGCAGGAAGTTGTCAAGATTTAACTAAGATAATTGAGGAAGGTGGCTACACTAAACAACAAATTTTCAATGTAGATAAAACAACCTTCACCTACATTGATGAAAACGGAAGAAGACGCCATCTAGGACTTTCATAGCTAGGGGGAAATCAATGCCTGGCTTCAAAGCGTTACAGGATGGACTGAAAGTCTTGCTAGGAGCTATTACAGCTGGTAACTTTAAGCTGAAGCCAATGCTCATTTACCATTTTGCAAATTCTAGGTCCCTTAAGATATATGCTAAATCTGCCCTGCCTGTGCCCTGTAAATAGAACAATAAAGCCTAGATAATAGCACATTTGTTAACAATGTGATTTACTAAATATTTTAAGCTCACTGTTGAGTCCTACTACTGCTAAAAAAAAAAAATCAGTATTCCAAAATATTACTCATTGACAATTCACTTGGTCATCCAAAAGCCTGATAGAGATATACAAGGAGATTAGTGATATTGTCATGCCTGCTAATGTAACCATTTTACAGCCTGTGTACCATGGAGTAATTTTGCCTTTCAAGTCTTATTATTTAAGAAATACAGTCTGTAAAGCTATGGTTTCCATATACTCCTCTGATGGATCTGGGCAAAGTAAATTGAAAGCTTCTGGAAAGGATTTACTATTCTAGATGTCATTAAGAACATTTGTGATTCATAGAAGGAGGTCAAAGATGTCAACGTGAACCAGAGTTTGGGAGAAGTTTATTCTGACTCTCATGGATGACTTTGGGGGTTCAAGACTTTGATGGAGGAACTAACCACAGATATCGTGGAGGTAGCAAGAAAACTAGAATTAGAAGTAGAGCCTGAAGATGTAACCAAATTGCTGCGATGTCGTGATAAAATTTCGGTGGATGAAAAGTTGCTTCTTATAGATAAACAGTTTTGAAAGGAGTTCTCCCGGTGGGTAAAATGATATCAAATGGCATCATATGCTACAGAAAAATCTTTTGTGAAAGGAAGAATCCATCCATGTTGCCAACTTTATTGGTCTCTTATGTTACCAAATTGCCAAAGCCACCTTAATGTTTAGCAACCACCACCCTGATCAATCAGCAGCCATCAACACTGAGGCAAGACTCTTCACTAGTAAAAATATTAAGCCTTGCTGAAGGCTCAGAAGATTGTTAGCATTTTTAGCAATAAATTAAGGTACGTACATTGTTTTTATACATAATGTTATTACACACTTAACAGACCACAGAATAGTGTAAACATAACTTTCATATGCACTGGAAAACCAAAAAATTCATACGACTCATTTTATTGCAATATTTGCTTTGTTGCAGTGGTCTGGAACCAAACCTGAAACATTTTTGAGGCATACCTGTTTGTTTGTTTGTTTGTTTGTTTGTTTGTTTGTTTTTTGAGATGGAGTTTCACTCCTGTTGCCCAGGCTGGAGTGCAATGGCACAATCTTGGCTCACCACAACCTCCACCTCCCAGATTCAAGTGATTCTCCTGCCTCAGCCTCCCAAGTAGCTGGGATTACAGGAGAGGCATGCCTGTATTTCTTAGGGCCTTCTAGACTTATTATAGGTATACCATTTAAATTTAGCTTTAGGAATTGTTGCGTTTTAACTTCAGTATCAAGTTTCTATTGAAAATAAATACTTTAAAAGATCCTCAAGACTCTGAGATTCGAAACTTTTAATAAAAGCTATGTCTGCCTATTAACCACGTGCCTTGAATCCTTAGAATAAAAATTAAGTAGTGTGCAATATTTTTCGTTTGCTTTAAATATTTCAAAGTATTTTTAAAACATATAATTTTATAATTAGATAATATAGCACATTATCTAATAATTCATACCATTATTATAGCCACTTAACCCCTGGTGACTTGAATTTCTCATCTATAAAATGATGACCTCAGTGTTGTAAGGATTAAATAGCTAATACATGTAAAGCACTTTCAACAAATTCTGGCATCTGGTAAGTTTTGATAGATGTTATTATTATTATAATACTGTCTAATATGTCTCCACACACACAGTTTGGAACATCCTGGTTAAATTCAGGCATGTCAAAATGTATGTTTTCAAATTATTAGCCCATATTTTATTTGCTTATGGATTTGTCAGTTTATAATGAACTCAATCTAGAGGTGACAAGTCAGGATAGAGGCTACATAGCAAAGTATTGACACCATAGACTCTAGAGTCTTACGAGCTGGGTTTATATCTCACTTCTGACACTTAGCTGAGTAAACTTGGGCACCTTATTTAAACTTTCTATGTTTCATTTTTCTCAGCTGTAAAATGAAGATCATAATAGTATCTGTCTTCTAATGTTGTAAAGATAACTGAATTAATATACAGAAGATATTTAGAGAAGTGAATGCCACGTAAAGATTTACCACTATTATTACTATGTCTACTGTTATTTCTCAGTTGCCACCTTCAAGTAAAGAAAAGTCACATAACAAGACCTTTAAAATAAGCAGTGAGACCCATTCCAAAGACAACCAATTTTGACCCCTGAATATTTTTATCCTTTTTGTTAATTTGGTTATTCAAAAACAAGGCAAGTGTCTCTCAGAGAAACTATGTAAACAGTGTCCTTTTATAAATGATTGATTTTCCTTCTATAAATACACCTACATCAAATTGGGATATTTATTTAGGATTTTCTATATCATGAAATAAAGTCATGTATCAGCTCCCAAGGGAGGAGGAACTTGAGGCTTATCATCAGAGATGATAAGAATCACAAAAAGCAGCACCCTCACTACAGAGAAATTTGTAACAAGTATACTCAGATTCCTAACCCATTTAAGGGGTATATTTGCTGAAAAATCAATGCCTAAGCCTTGGGGATTTCAGTGCCTGTAGCCAACTCTAGAGATGGAGATGAGTATCTAGAAACCCATCACGGATCTTCCTTGGCAACTTTTTCTACCTTTTAAATATATAAGGACCCCATCCTCAACTTCTTCATTCTGTAACTACTCTCCATGGTACATTTCATACCCAGTGATGGCTTCAACATGCACCTTCATGCCAATGACTTTCACACTAATATCTTCAGCCTTTCTCCTGAGTACCAATCCTATATTTTCTGTTACTGACTGGGTGCTTCCTCCTGGAGTCCCACAGACTTTAAATTTCCAAAATGAATTCATTTTCTTCTTTCCAACACCTGTTCTTTCTCAATAATTCCCTACTACATCATTTAATGACACTCCTTTACTCCTAGACTGTCCAAATTGGCTCAACAAATTCGTACCCACCCATGGACTCTAGGATGCTCAAAAAATGGCTTCCACGCTCTGAACTATTGCTTCAAGGACTCTCTCCAAACTCCAAAACCTCTGTCTTCACATCACACACCATTCTCTCTCTCCTTTCTCTCTCTCTCTCTCTCTCTTTTTTTTTTTTGAGATGGAGTCTCACTCTGTTGCCCAGGCTGGAATCCAGTGGCATGATCTCAGCTCACTGTAGCCTCTGCCTCCCAGGTTCAAGCAATTCTGCAGCCTCAGCCTCTCGAATAGCTGGAACTACAGGCACACACCACTACGCCTGGCTAATTTTATTTTTTAATAGAGATGGGGTTTCACCATGTTGGCCAGATGGTCTCGATCTCCTGACCTGATGATCCGCCTGCTTCAGCCTCCCAAAGTGCTAGAATTACAGGCATGACCCACTACACCCGGTCCAGACCATTCTCTCTAAATATAGTTCTAGGTCTACTCACTTTCTGGTCTAAATGAGGAATTTCAAACCCCAGAATCTATTGAAAACTCAACAGGTTTTATAATTCTGAAATTCCTTCTTGAAATTCCACGCAAAACGCCGTGAACGTCGGTAAGTTCGTTTTTCTTAGTCCTTGAATTGCATCACGCTTTACCATCCATCTGTAGTCTATGGACCATTGACTCACCAAACAGATTCACTACTCAAAACAAATTACTGACTCCTGCTTTTGAAAGTGATGTCAGTCCTTACATATACACGTGGGCACTCTACTGTTCTTCATAAAGAAAAATAATGATGGTCAAATCTCTGCCAGGAATCACTGGCCATAGTGCAGCCATCCTTTGGGACCATTACGGGTTCCCCTGAGCACCAGGCTTTAGGGCCTTGTCTGTTGTACTATTGTTCATGAAGTAAGATATCTGGGATAGGTTTAACCTCACGTCATCCAGGGAGTGGAAGACAGCCAGATCGGCCTTTATCAGTGAGTTCACCGTGACATCCTCTGGGCTCTGCAACATACCAACTAATGTCCTTACATGATGAGCAGCATTTTGAGTAGCCTTGGAGTGGGATCTGCTAATCCTTAAAACACATGCTAATTATCTTCCCCTATGCTGACGTCTCATGGACTCCTAGGCAGCCCTTAATCACCTATTTCAGAACTGCCCCCAAATCAATCGTAAGAGAATTTAAGACACTCAACGTGGAGATTCTGGACACAATCTAATTAGCCATGCAGTCTATGTGATAGTGAATACATTAGTTTCCTCTTGCTACTAAAACAAATCACCACATACGTAAGCGTTAAAATAACACAACTTTATCGTTTTCCAGTTCTGGAATTCAGAGGTCCTGAAGTAAAGATGTCCTTAGGGCTGCATTCCTTGTGAAGGCTTTAAGATCAAATCTGTTTCCTTGCGTTTTCCAGTTTCCAGAGGTGCCTGCCTGCATCCCCTGACTCAATGGCTCCGTCTTTACTCTTCCAAATCCGTCATTCCAATCTCGGCTTCCATAATCACATATTCTTCCTCTAACTTTGAGCCACTCGTCTCCCTCTCGTAAGGACCCTTGTGATTACATTGCGTCCACCTGAACAATCCGGAATAACGTCCCGATTTCAAAATTCTTAAGAGAATCACACCTAAAAAAGTCCCTTTTGCATTCGTGGGTTCTGGGAATCAGCACATGAACATCTTCTGGGAATGATTATTCTGTCTACCCTAGTGAACAAGGCAGCAGTCTGTTTAGGGTAAAAGCCTTCCCTTATTTCTGTTACTAAGAGTAGTAAAGATACCTAGGTTTACTAGTTACTACCCTCAGCTCACTTTCTGCTTTTTCACCCTAACATATCCAATACTGACCTTTTTCAGAAAGCTGATTTTTTAATAGGTGGAGGATGATGCAGTGTTTTGGCATATTTCTCTCCGCCCTGACTAAATCTTGCTCTAACTGTGCATGGTCTCAACAGTAGGCCCATATACCTTCCCCAGGTACATCCCAGTCTCTCCTCTGCTTATTTATTACGAAAGCTAACCTGGATAAAATTTAATCCCTGCTTTGGTAGGTGGGTCCAGCGTGCTAGATATGTGTAAGAGCAGAAAGTAGATGGGTCCAGTTGCAGCAGAGCCAGCAAAAGGTGGAATGGTTTAGGATGAGGTCAGAAAACTAGCCATGAGTATCTTAGGGCTTCAGACTTTACTCTGCTTAATGCAGAAAGATATTAAAAGGTTTTTAGCCAAGAACTCCCCTTTCCAATCTATGGGAAGCATGGGAACAGAGCAAGGGTGAAATAATAGACAACGGTAGGCTATTTCCAGTAGGTGACAGATTTTTTTTTTCTATATGTAATGAGAATGTATTGAAAAACTGAGCACACATATGAAATAAAAATATTTATATCTATAAAGAATCACCCTATTGTGAGGATAAAAGACTAATAGAGACTAAGGATAGAGGGTAGGAGGTCAGTGAAGAGGCTACTGCATAGTCCAGGGGGAAGAAGGTGGTAGATTGGAGTTAGCAGTAGAGCTGGTGAGAAAATAAGTAGAAAGCACTTGGAAGCGAGTGCTTTCTGATGAGAAGACTGTATCTTAAGAGCTTTTTACATGGACTGATACATAATCTAATTTGATCCTTCTAAAACACTTAAGACTTAGATCCTATGATCTTTATCATTCAGATAAATAATCCGAGACTCACGGAGGACAGTTTCCAGAACATATAGTGACAAAGCCAGGATTCAAATCTACCTGGCATCAAAACTCACCCTTTCCACCACAGTTACACTGACTCTAATTCTAGAACAGATACACTGCAAAATGGCCCAGGCTGGGTTCAGAGTTTAAGTTAATAAACTAGCAGAAAGTGGGTGCTTATTCTGAAGGCTCTGTTAGGAAAGAGAAAACGTTTGACAGAGGATGTCTGGGGTTAGTAACGGTTTATATCAATGAAAATATATTCCAAAAGAAATTGGCATAAAATTAATTGGTTAATGAAAATTTCTACGAACTTAACACACTCCCCCCAAAAATATTATTATTAGGAAAAATAAAGTCTATGCAAAACCAAAAAAGTTTTCTGAAAAAAAAAATTCTCAAGAAGCCTGTTCAAACATACAAAAAAGTGCTCATTATCACTGGTCATTAGAGAAATGCAAATCAAAACCACATTGAGATACTATCTCACACCCGTTAGAATGGCGATCATTAAAAAATCTGGAAACAACAGATGCTGGAGAGGATGTGGAGAAATAGAAACACTTTTACATTGTTGGTGGGCGTGCAAATTAGTTCAACCATTGTGAAAAACAGTGTGACGATTCCTCAAGGATTTAGAAACAGAAATTCCATTTGACCCAGCAATCCCATTACTGGGTATGTATCGAACGGATTATAAATCATTCTACTATAAAGGCACATGCACACATATGTTCGTTGTGGCACTGTTTACAATAGCAAAGATGTGGAACCAACCCAAATACCCATTAATGATAGACCAGACAGGGAAAATGTGGTACATATACACCATGGAATACTATGTAGCCATCAAAAATGATGAGTTCATGTCCTTTGTAGAGACATGGATGAATCTAGAAACCATCATTCTCAGCAAACTGACACAGGAACAGAAAACCAAACACCGCATATTTTCACTCATAGGCAGGTGATGAATAATGAGAATACTTGGGCACAGGGAAGGGAACGACACTCACTGGGCTAGGTGGGGAGGTGCAGAGGAGGGGAGGGGAACAGCTGGGAAGTGGGGAGACAGAGACAGCAAACCATCATGGCGTGTATGTACCTACGCAACAACCCTGCAGGATGCAGGATGTGCACATCTACCCCAGAGCTGAAAGTACAATTAAAAAAAAAAAAAAGAAGAAGAATAAACAAGATTAGAGAAAACAAACAAACCAAAAAAAAAAAAAATGTAAAACTTGCTGGACGCACCCCTGTAATCCCAGCACTTTAAGAGACCAAGGCAGGCAAATCACCTGAGGTCAGGAGTTCGAGACCAGCCTGGGCAACATGGTGAAACCCCATTTCTACTAAAAATACAAAATTACCCGGGCTGGTGGCATGTGCCTGTAATCCCAGCTACTTGGGAGGCTGAGGCAGGAGAATTGCTTGAACCCAGGAGGCAGAGGTTACAGTGAGCTGAGATCACGCCATTGCACTCCAGCCTGGGCAACAAGAGCGAACCTCCATCTCAAAAACAAACAACAAAAAAACAAAAAAACACAGGATTCAAACATTTGTCTTAATTAGCAAAAGATGGCATACAATAATATTTTTTAAATGCTCATCACAATACTTCTATAAAAGAAGAATCCCAAACAGAGAAGCCTCACTCTGTGGCCACCATAGGCCATTCTGCCAGGTATCACTGGTGTTCACTTAAAGCCACAGGGCTCTTCAGTCAGCTTATGGCAAATGCTGCCAAGCCTGGAACTCACCCTTCAGGTTAGTGAGCTCCCCTCTGACCTAGAGCTGGTCCAGAAATGCCATCCAAATTTCAAACCTTTAGTCAGACTAAGAAAAAAAGAGAGAAGCCTCAAATAAATAAATCAGAGATGACGAAGGAGGCATTGCAACTAATGCCACAGGAATTCAAGGACCATTAGTGGCTACCATGAGCCAATAAATGAAAAATCCAAAGGAAACCGATAAATTCCTAGACCCATACAACCTACCAAGATTGAACCATGAAGAAATTTGAAATATGAACAGACTAATAATAAGTAATGAGATTGAAGCCATAATAAAAAGTCTTCCAGTAAAGAAAAGCCCAGAACCCGATAGCGTTTTATTATGGCTTTGATCTTGTTACATGATTTTATTCATGGCATAATCTTTTATTGGGAAAATCCTATAGAATCCACCAAAAAGCTATTAGAACAGATAAACAAATTCAGTAAAGTTGCAGGATACAAAATCAACATATAAAAATCAGTAGCATTTCTATATGCCAACGGCAAACAGTCAGAACAAGAAATCAAGAAAGTAATCCCATTTACGATAGCTACAAATAAAAGAAAATACATAGCAATTAATCAAATAAAAGAAAATACAAAGCAATTAATCAAATAAAAGAAAATACATAGCAATTAATCAAATAAAAGAAAATACATAGCAATTAATCAAATAAAAGAAAATACAAAGCAATTAATCAAATAAATGGAAACTATAAAGCGTGAATGTGAGAAATTGAAGAGAATGCAAAAATGGAAAGGTATTCCATGTTCATAGAGTGGAAGAATCAAGAATTAAATACTGGGGCCGGGCGCGGTGGCTCACGCCTGTAATCCCAGCACTTTGGGAGGCCGAGGCGGGTGGATCACGAGGTCAGGAGATCGAGACCATCCTGGTCAACATGGTGAAACCCCGTCTCTACTAAAAATACAAAAAATTAGCTGGGAGTGGTGGCGTGTGCCTATGATCCCAGCTACTCAGGAGGCTGAGGCAGGAGAATTCCCTGAAGCCAGGAGGCTGAGGCAGGAGAACTGCCTGAAACCAGGAGGTGGAGGTTGCGGTGAGCCGAGATCGCGCCATTGCACTCCAGCCTGGATAACAAGAGTGAAACTCCGTCTCAAAAAAAAAAAAAAAAAAAGAATTAAGTACTGGTAAAATGTCCACACTATGCAAAGCAATACACAGATGGAGTGCAATCTCTATTGAAACACTAATGACTTTCTTCACAGAAATAGAAAAACGATCCTAAAATTTATATGGAACCACAAAAGACCCAGCATAGCCAAAGTTATTCTAAGCAAAAAGAACAAAAACTGACTTCAAATTATACTTTTCCCTCTGATTTTTCTCAAGCAGAAGGAATCTCTCACTGTAGCCACTACATTTGGGAATGTACTGAGTCTCACCTGAAGCCAACACACCTCAGATTCTTACCCAAGGCCCGAGGGTACTACCTGGGTATCCTTGCGAGTTATTCAGGGCCCAAGGGCTTAGTCAGCAGGTGATGGATGTTGTCAGGGCTGGATTCTTCTCTTGAAGGCAGTAGATTCCCTTCTGGCCCAGGGTGTGTGTAGAAATGCTGTCTGGGAGCTAGGGCCTGGAATGGGGGCCTCACACCTCTGCCTGGAGCCCTGTCCTACTGTGGCTGAGCTGGTATCCAAGATGCAAGACAAAAGTCCTCTTGACTCATCTGTGACCTCTCCTCCAGCAGAGGGAAGGGGTCTCTTTTGGAGCCACAAGCTGCATTGGCTGGGGTTGGGGGAAAAGTGGTGGAAGCGCTCCCGGAGCTGCCCCGGGTTGTGTCTCAGTTGGTCACGTATCCCCCAAGCCCTGCTTGCTCCACACCCACCTCAGCACTAAGTCCTTGTGGTCCACTTTACTCAGATCCCCCGAGCATTTCAGCTTGTGGTGGCAAGGCTTGCCAGGAGTCGAGTTCAAACCATTGCGATTTTGGATGATTCCCCTCTGACCATGGCTGTTCTGAATGTTTCTTCCATGAGCAGGTGTCAGCTGACTCCAACACAGTTTTGCCTTCCGCTGTGACAGGGTGCGCTAGTTCAGTGCAAAGTCTCACCATCACTGCTCTCTCCCTCTCTCAAACGCACAGATTCTCTCTCCATGTGCCACATGGCCACGGCCAGGGGATGGGGAGAGAGGTGGGTTCAGCAATTCAAGACTGTCTTTCCTACCCTCTTCAGGGCCTCTTTCAGTTAGATGAAGTTAAAGGCAGGGATTGTGAGTGCTCATGTGATTTTTTCTTTTTCTTTTCTTTTTTTTTTTTTTTTTGAGACGGAGTTTCGCTCTTGTTACCCAGGCTGGAGTGCAATGGCACGATCTCAGCTCACCGCAACCTCCGCCTCCTGGGTTCAAGCAATTCTCCTGCCTCAGCCTCCCGAGTAGCTGGGATTACAGGCACGTGCCACCATGCCCAGCTAATTTTTTGTATTTTTAGTAGAGACGGGGTTTCGTCATGTTGACCAGGATGGTCTCGATCTCTTGACCTCGTGATCCACCCGCCTCGGCCTTCCAAAGTGCTGGGATTACAGGCTTGAGCCACCGCGCCCGGCGTGATTTGTTTTTTATAAAGATGCTCCTGTGTGTAGATAGCTGTTGAATTTGGGGTTCCTGCGAGGGGAACACTTGGTGGGGCCTCCGATTTTGCCACTCTTTGGGCTGAGGTTTATTTTTCTCTATAAGGACGTACTATAATTGCAGCACTATTTATTGAAATATTATCCCTTTCCAGTTGAACTGCATTGGCACCTTTGCGCTGAGCAAAATAAGGCCATACACGAAAGAGTACATACTGTATGATTTCATTTCTCTTAAATTCTGGAACAGTCAAAGCCAATCTATAGTAATAGAAATGAGAACGTGGTTGTAGCTGATGGTGGCGTTCACCTGTGGTCCCAGCTGCTCGTGAGGCTGAGGCAGGAGGGACTGCACGAGCCCAGGAGTTTTTGTTTTTGCTTGTTTTTTGAGACAGAGTCTCACTTTGTCACCCAGGCTGGAGTGCAATGGCGTAATCTCCACTCACTGCAACCTCTGCCTTCCGGGTTCAAGTGATTCTCCTGCTTCAGCCTCCTGAGTAGCTGGGATTACAGGCGCACACCACCACGCCTGGCTAATTTCTTCTGTATTTTTAGTAGATATGGGGTTTCACCATGTTAGTCAGGCTGGTCTCGAACTCCTGACCTCGTGATCTGCCCACCTCAGCATCCCTAAGTGTTGGGATTACAGGCGTGAGCCACTGTGCCCAGCCATGAGCCCAGGAGTTTCAGACCAGACTGGGAAACATAGTGAGACGCCATCTCTTAAAGAAATTTTAAAAAATAATTATTATTATAAATGTGATTTCCTGAGGATGGTGATGGGGAAGATTAACTAGAAAGAGGAAGGAGAGAAACTTTTGAGTAATAGAAATGTTGTTTATCTTAATTATAGTTTCTCAAAGCAACCATAAATGACATTAAGACTCATTGAACTGTATACGTAAAATGAGCGCATATGTATATATCACTATAGATTCCAAAATTGTTGTTTAATTTCTTCTGATTCTGAAGCTTGTATCTAAAGGCAGGCAAAAAATACAGCTGTAGGCTGGGCGCAGTGGCTTACGCCTGCAATCCCAGCACTTTGGGAGGCTGAGGTGGCTGGATCACCTGAGGTCAGGAATTTAAGACCAGCCTGGCCAACATGGTGAAAACCTGTCTCTACAAAAATTAGCTGGGCATGGTGGCATGCGCCTGTAATCCCAGCTACTCAGGAGGCTGAGACAGGAAAATAGCTTGAACCTGGGAGGAGGAGGTTGCAGTGAGCCAAGATTGTGCCACTGCACTCCAGCCTGGGCAACACGGCAAGACTCCACCTCAAAAAGAAATGCAGCTATAGTGAGTTTTACTTGGAACTTTATATTCTTGGTTTTGGGCCCAGAACATGCATACTTAAGTGAAATCGCATATGTAAAATCTTGTAGCCTACTAAACCTAAAGGTCTACAAACCATCCTTCTCTCTTACAATAGACCCAGCAGATTTTGTTTTACAGAGTAAATAAGAAAACAATACAATCTTATGTGTGCAGACCCTCATCCTTTTTTATGACTTGACTTTAAAATATTTCCATTTTTATAATATTAAAATACAACCCTATTAGCTCTAATTTAATGAGCCAGATACTATTAAAGCATTTCCCCCAATTCGTCTCATTTGCTCGTCAATAACAAGTTTGTGAGTTTATCATGAGCTCTCATAGACGGCATCTAGATGTCCAGACTTAGGCATCTGGGCTCTGTCCGGGAGATGAAGTTCAGAAACACTTAGACTGTTAGTAGCCTTATTATCTCACAAGGTTAGTTAGTGAAATTTAGCATGATTGTAACTAAGGTATGTCCCGGCTCTGGGGGGACACCAGGTGATTCCTGAGGTTAATGTTTTTCCTGTCCGGTGTCTGGAAGCCTCTCAAGCTAGGCAGGTAATTCCTTATTATAAATGGTTGAGGTACCTGCATTCCACTAATCAGAGCTCCTTTTTGTGTGCATTCCACCAATCAGAGCTCCTTTCTGTGTGCATTCCACCAATCAGAGCTCCTTTCTGTGTGCATTCCACCAATCAGAGCTCCTTTTTGTGTGCATTCCACCAATCAGAGCTCCTTTTTGTGTGCATTCCACCAATCAGAGCTCCTTTTTGTGTGCATTCCACCAATCAGAGCTCCTTTTTGTGTGCATTCTACCAATCAGAGCTCCTTTTTGTGTGCATTCCAATCCATAGTGACAAAAATCGGAAAGGCTAGGGCTGAGAATGGGAAAGATTGACTAGAAAGAGGAAGGAGGGAGCTTGGAGGGAGCTTTGTAGGCAATAGAAGAGTGTGTGTGTGTGTGTGTGTGTGTGTGTGTGTGTGTGTGTCTGTGTCTACATAAGTATAAAATACGACGTATGTAATATATTATGTGTATTTTATTACAATAATGTAGCCCCAATAAAGTTGATCTTAAAAACATGCTTCTTCCCTTAGGTTGCAGGGTTCTGTATAATCTGGCTCCTGCCTCTGGCTCCAGCCACTCCAGTCTTCTGCCACCGTCCAGCTATCTCATACTGGTCTTCTGTTGGTTCTTCTGTTTCAGTCATGGGACGTTTCTCTTTTTTCACAAACAAGGCCTTTCCTGCCTCAAGGACTTTGCGCTTCCTGTTCCTTTAGGCTGGAGTGCTTTCTCCTAGCTCTTCCGATAGCTGGCTCATCCTCCTTCTTAAGATTCATCTCAGAGGTTCTTTCTCAAAGAGGTTGTCTTTGCCATTTTCATACACCCATACAGCCACCCCTTGCCCCATACTGCTCCCTTAATGCCTTGCTTGGGCTTCACTATCATGAAGATGAAAAGGTAAATACAGATCTTCCAAATACAACCAAGTGATTTTGAGATTCTTTTTTTTAAATTGCATTTTAGGTTTTGGGGTACACGTGAAGAACATGCAAGATTGTTGCATAGATACACACATGGCAGTGTGATTTGCTGCCTTCCTCCCCTTCACCTATATCTGGCATTTCTCCCCATGCTATCTCTCCCCAACTCCCTACCCCCCGCCGTCCCTCCCGTATTTCCCCCCCGACAGACCCTAGTGTGTGACACTCCCCTCCCTGTGTCCATGTGTTCTCATTGTTCAACACCCACCTGTGAGTGAGAGCATGCGGTGTTTGATTTTCTGTTCTTGTGTCAGTTTGCTGAGAATGATGGTTTCCAGGTTCATCCATGTCCCTACAAAGGACACAAACTCATCATTTTTGATGGCTGCATAATATTCCATGGTGTATATGTGCCACATTATCCCAGTCCAGTCTATCATCGATGGGCATTTGGGTTGGTTCCAAGTCTTTGCTATTGTAAACAGTGCTGCAATGAACATTCGTGTGCATGTGTCCTGATTATAGAACGATTTATAATCCTTTGGATATATACCCAGTAATGGGATTGCTGGGTCAAATGGAATTTCTATTTCTAGGTCCTTGAGGCATCGCCACACTGTCTTCCACAATGGTTGAACTAATTTACACTCCCACCAATAGTGTAAAAGTGTTCCTATTTCTCCACATCCTGAGATTCTATCAATAACTTGTTGCTTTTTAATGCTGATTAGTATTCTATTGTATAAATAAACTACAATATATTTATCCATTCCCTTTTTTTGATAGAAAATTGGATCATTTCCAGTTTGGGACAATTACAAATAAAACTACAATAAACATTTGTGTGTAAGTGTTTTGGGAACACATTTTTCATTTCTCTTGCAATACTGTCACTCAGAAAAGACAGATATTTGCAAAGTTACTCATGTTCCAGAACACTCTTTTATAATATTCTGAACTGCCAAGTACATTTGATGAAAGATGATTATCTTTAAATAACATTAAACAAATAACATTTGAATGTCTAAGAAATATGCAGAGTGAAATGGTGAAAGTCAGAATAATTCATGGTTTTCATAATTTTTCCTGGAAACATGACCTCACAATTTTAACTGTTGTATGATAGTATAAATAAGCATTTTAAAGATCACTTCGAAAAGTAATAGTGTTACATATGGATATCTTCAGAAAAATAAACAAATTGTGGTATCTTCATGCCATGCAATATTAAATAAGATGTGAACAAACTAAAGCTACATGAAATAATATAGATAACTTTTACAAATATAAGAGAGATCATTTGATATTTCAAGTTCACTTTATATTTTTTCACCAGTGGTCTATAGCATATAAAATTCTCTACTTTTGAATTAAAGAAATGGGACCTCCATAGGCCCTAAGAAACCCTGAACAACCATATTATATCATGTGACCCCTCATCCCCCTCCATGTATTTTGGACAGTAGATGTGTGTCTGACCCAAGAGCAGCCGATCCGTAATTAAAGCAAATACATGTAATCCATTCTTAGAACAATGAAAGTAAACACAAGCGATTGATGCCCAGTGGATTCCATGCTCAGTGCAAACACTAGAAATAATAAGAAGTTCTGTCTTCAGAAGTTTCCTAGAGAAGATGCTTCTAAAGGAGCCTTGAACAAAGGACAAAAGAAACATGTAAATATGACTGGGGCTGAAAATGAAATCTATTGACCTCACATCAGTAAACTAGCAAAAGGGAAGCAAAATGTACTTCAGAATGAAACATATAACCAGGAATCAAGGAGGGTATTTACGATGATAGAAAGGTCAATTCTTCTAGAAGTTAACACCTAAGCCTAAACGTGTATGGACTTCCTAAAAGAGCAGCAGAAACTGACAGAACTGAATGAAGAAACAGATAAACCCACAATCAGAATAGAGATTTTAACATCGATGCTAATCATTGCTAGAATAACAGTAGGTTACGATCGCTTTAAAAACGTCTACCGAACACCAAAGGCTGTGAGAATTCCACCCAAAAACCAGTACTGGAGCTTTACTGGCAGCAGTGGGCTGGTGCTCCAGTTCCAACGCCTTTTAGAGTCTGTTTCTTAGGCCCATTCTCAGTATTTACTATCTTAAGTCAGTTTCCTCAGGAAACAGAGTCAGACAGCGATCGGTGCTCCCAGAGACCCATCTCTGGAACGTCACCTGTAAAGGGAGTGAGAGAGGGAGGGCTGGGCAGACAGAGACGCATCGCCGAGCATCAACCGATGAGGCTGTGGCAGAGGCTTCTGCTGACCCCACACGGAGCTACAGTGACTCTTCAGAGTTGTCTCCAACTGAGGCAATGGGACTGTGTCTCTGCTCCGTCACATCAACCAGGCATTGCAGAGGAAATACCTCCAGGAAGAATGCTATCTTCAATAAGACAGGTCCCTTCCGCTGAGGGCAATTCTTAGAGAGGGACTTTGCTGCAAGCTGTTGGAGAAGTGTCTCAGTTCTGAGGGGGTGATGGCCAGCACATCACAGCAGCCACCACATAAGATCTGAGGTTTAGCTTTATGATGTTTGAAATGCCTATGAAACATCTAACTAGACATGTTAAGTAGCCAGTTGAGTATAAGAACTTGGAGCTCAAGAGAAAGGGCTGGGCTAGAGACAAATCTGTCGTCAACAATATTTGAGTGACACTTTGAACACCTAAGGCTAGGTGAGCTCACCAAGGGAATTCAAAGAGAAGCATTTCAAAGCAGGAATCTTGGAGCACTTCAAAGTTAAGAGTTAAGGAAGAGTAGGAGCCACCTCAGGTAAATGAGAAGGAGGAGTCAGCGATGCAGGAAGAAAGCTAAGAGCACGGTGGTCAGGAAGCCAAGTTTTCCAGAAAACAGAAACAATCGATGATGTCAAACGTGGCGGACAGGTCAAAGGAGATGAGTCCTGAAACCACGCCATTAGATTTAGACATGTGAAAGTCACTGGCAATCTTGACGAGACAGCTTTGGTAGAGTAGTGGGGTTGCAAGCCTGGTTGGAGTGAGTTTTCAAGAGAATGAAAAGAGAGGAATTGAACCCCGTCTCTACTAAAAATACAAAAATTAGCTGGGCATGGTGGCGCGTGCCTGTAATCCCAGCTACTCGGGAGGCTGAGGCAGGAGAATTGCCTGAACCCAGGAGGCGGAGGTTGCGGTGAGCCAAGATCGTGCCATTGCACTCCAGCCTGGGTAACAAGAGCGAAACTCCGTCTCAAAAAAAAAAAAAAAAGAAAGAAAAAGAAAACATCATAAGAGCCGGGCGCAGTGGCTCAAGCCTGTAATCCCAACACTTTGGGAGGCCGAGGCGGGTGGATCACGAGGTCGAGAGATCGAGACTATCCTGGTCAACATGGTGAAACCCCGTCTCTACTAAAAATACAAAACATTAGCTGGGCATGGTGGCGCGTGCCTGTAATCCCAGCTACTCAGGAGGCTGAGGCAGGAGAATTGCCTGAACCCGAGAGGCGGAGGTTGCGGTGAGCCGAGATCGCACCATTGCACTCCAGCCTGGGTAACAAGAGCGAAACTCGGTCTCAAAAAAACAAAATAAAATAATAATAATAATAAAAGAATAAATAAGCTACCAGGTGCAGTGGCTCACGCCTGTAATCCCAGCACTTTGGGAGGCCGAGGTGGATGGATCACCTGAGATCGGGAGTGTGAGACCAACCTGGCCAAAAGGGCGAAACCCTGTCTCTACCGAAAATACAAAAAAATTAGCCAGGCATGGTGGAAGGCGCCTGTAATCCCAGCTACTCTAGAGGCTGAGGCAGGAGAAACGCTTGAACTCAAGAGGTGGAGGTCACAGTGAGCTGAGATAACGCCACTGCACTCCAGCCCCGGCGACAGAACAAGACTCGGTCTCAAAAAAAAAAAAAAAAAAAAAAAAAGAAAAGAAAGAAAGAAAGAATAAGCTGATTGAAGCATTTGCTCTAGGGAAGCAAATAAATAGGATGTAGTAGAAGGGGAATGAAATTAAGAAAGGAAGTTTTTCAAAGATAGGAGAAATAACAGATGAAAGTAATTCATCAAAAGAAACAAATTGATAATGTGGGAGAAAGAGGGGATAATGTGATAGTGACAGCCTGGAGTGCAGGATAGAGGGAGAGACGGAGCGTATTTGGAGGGGTTGGTCCAGGTAGGGGCGGAGGCACGGGTGGGGAGGCAGAATGTACGGCAGTTAGGAGCACTCAGATCAGCTGAAAGTGAGGAGAAGGAGGTGTTGGAGACCTGAGGAGAGGAGAGAGAATATGCGGTCATCTCAGAGAGTGAGAAAGTAAATGGAAGAGAGAGAGAGATAGCGTATGATAGGTGGGCAGCATTAGGGCCACTTGAGGCTTGTGGTCATTAATTGTGAATGGGAGGGATCAGCGTGACTGCGTTTCACCACTGCAGCCGTTCACCTGTAACATGGGGATAGCAGCGCCTTTCTCCATGGGGTTGTGAGAGGATGTGAGCATTAAACATGTTAGTACAGGTAACATGTCTGCACATGGCATCACCTAACGAGTGTTTGTTATTATTCCGTAGAGTACATTGTTATCTTGTGTACATATCTCTTATTCTGATCACAAGTAAGGGGACTCACAGAGCTTAAGACTCATAGGTTAAGAATCGTCCAGTCCAACCAATTACTTAATACCCTGATTACATCTACCTCGCCATTCGGTCTCTGTCTGAGCTGCTTAGGAGGGCACAGACTGTCTCAAAGCAGTCATTTCATCCTTGGACATCTCAAAAAACTGGAATGGCCTTCCCTCTGTTACAGTGAAATTTGCCCTGTGGAATCTTTTGCCAGAAACCACCCATTGGGCCACACTGAAGAAATCATCCTTGTCTGTGGGTGCGTCTCTCCTGCAAATGGTCCTCTCTGTGTTTGACAGTAGAGCAGACAGCATTCTATGCAGCCAGTCTGAACCCTTTCAATCCTGATCAGCATCATTTGCATTTGCAAAAGAATACAATGTCTATTTCTTAATACTTTCACCCCCTGGAGCCACATTCTTGTTAAAGTCTCTGACTTTGTTACCTTGCTTGCTTCTGCAGAGAAAAGTGAATACTTTGCTTTTTTCTAGTCTAGAACAATTTTCCTCTACTGCTTTTTGTAGAATCCTGTGAGATTCTAATGACTGTTTCACTTAAAGCTGGTTTAACACAGGCAAATGATTTTGAAAAACCGTACGTAGTCAACATTGCAGTTTTCTCGTGTTGAAATAGCTTACATGTACTATCAATTCCCAGAAAGATCGCTGTAGTGCATTTCCTAAATGTATTTGTTAACAAAAGCATTTTGTGGTTGTTGCTGCTCATTTCCTGGAACCAGCATTCCACAAAATAATCTTTGGGAAACGCTCATTCAGAAAAACGTTTCCTAAACTTAACACATGACATATAAAATGCTAGCTTATATTACATTTATTATAAAGTTACATAAATATGCACAATCATAAAACTAGGTGTTAATGCCACCCTTTATGCTTATAATTCTTATATAAGCAACCATAAAGCCAAATCAATTTATAAAATAAATACAAGTAAAACAAATGAACTTCAAATTGACCACATTGTTAATGTGATATGTAATCTTGCTTTGTTTAAATAAAATCACCAATGCGGAGTTTATTGATAATGACATATTATTAACTTGATTCTTCTTATTTTGTACATGACAGACTGGCATTTGAATCATTATTATAGGATTGCTGATAATTTCAGTTTCTTAAAAAGATACTCGTAACCACAGATTTATTTTTGGATTGGTCAATCAATTTAATGAGTCACTCCCAAATAAAATACTATAGTTCTTTGAACAAAAAAAAAAAAACTTATTGCATATTTATTTTCTTCTATTAAACTGCAGCAAGTTGATATGAACAAAGAATACACGCTTGTAATCCTAGCACTTTGGGAGGCCGAGGTGGGTGGATCACCTGAGGTCAGGAGTTCAAGACCAGCCTGGCCACCATGGTGAAACCCCATCTTTAAAAAAAAAAAAGTAAAACATCTAAAATATGAATACCGTATGAATGTGTTCAGTGTATGCAGAGATTCTTTCAAGTCTGCCATTTCTATTCTTCTCTGTCAAGTCGTGATGATAGCCAATTCTCCCAGTGCTTTTACTTTCTTGGCCTAGGGCAAACCTTCATTCACAGATGACTCTAGGATATTATTTAGACTTCACTTGGCAGAAACATAGTCATAACCAGATGCAAACTCAGGCATTAAAACTGGGTGACCCTATTCAGTTTTTAAGATAATTATCTATCACCCAGAAAATTTTTATATTATTTTTACAAATTATTATAAAAGTGGAACGAATCATGGGAAAATAGAGTTGAGGAGCTGCTGAAATTTCCACATTGATTTTTGCGGAGAGAGTGGATTGGCAGCCTGTCTTTTTTTTTTGCACGGGGACGAAGAGAAACAGCTCAGCTGAATTCTCCAGCCCTCCGTTTTTTCCATGGTTCTCCACCCACCCCCCCACCCACCTGCCCAAAACAAACAGAAAAGAAAGCTGTCAGGTCTATTTTTACATTCCTCACACCAGTGTGTTTTGTTTTTTTTTTTCACTTGAATCTGTAAGGCTTTTTAATCTCTTATTGTAGAAGAATGGTTTTTCCTCCCATTAAAGGAAAGTCAAGTTCAGACTCCCTGGACTGGTGGAGGATTCTGGATTTGCGGCTGGAGAAGATATAGAGGGGTGATTTTTCTCCTTAGAATTTAAGCTATAGTTACGGATAAAATCTAAGCGGATGCTAATCTAATCTGAACTCTAACGTGCATTTGCCGATGTGGGGCGTGTGACCTGCCACAAGACACCCCAAATTCCTTTTTCACAGGGTACTGTCCCCTGCACCGGAGTCGGCTCCAGCCTGGTGCTTTCTCCCTGTTTCCTGCTCCCTTTTCTGCTAGGGGCCCCCATCAGTCTGCCTCTTCTTCTCACCCTTCAGCCTTCCTGCCCAAGGGGGAGAAATTCCTCTAGGACCACCCTTCAGTGGAACTGGGGAGCCCGGGGCTGGCATGGAGAAGAAATGAAAAGAAACTCATCTCAAGAGAAGCTCAACTCCTAAGAAATAAGATGCTTGGGGCCGGGCGCGGTGGCTCAAGCCTGTAATCCCAGCACTTTGGGAGGCCGAGGCGGGTGGATCACGAGGTCAGGAGATCGAGACCAGCCTGGTCAACATGGTGAAACCCTGTCTCTACTAAAAGTACAAAAAATTAGCTGGGCATGGTGGCGCGTGCCTGTAATCCCAGCTACTCAAGAGGCTGAGGCAGGAGAATTGCCTGAACCCAGGAGGCAGAGGTTGCGGTGAGCCGAGATCGCGCCATTGCACTCCAGCCTGGGTAACAAGAGCGAAACTCCGTCTCAAAAAAAAAAAAAAAAAAAGAAAAAAAAAAAAAGAAATAAGATGCTTGATTTTTTGGTCTTTTAACTCTTGGATGATAAGAAATGCACTGACATTGAAGATTACAAAACACAGAACATGGTCTCCAGGTCCACACCAGTGATCTTTAACGATAAAAATGGTGGTCAACTCTGGTTCCGATCAACGGGAATATGTCTTAATGGTTTTCTCTGGATATTAACCTCTTTTCGTTTACCTGGATTTCCTACTCTGAAAATTGCTAAGAGGTCAATTTTCCGCTGAAGTCCGGCATGGAAGGATTCTTATCTCTTCTTGAAATAAAAACAAGGAAAGATAAATACAACCATACACCGGAACTAAGAACGTGCAACTCAGACATTTCATACAAGGCATGCTCCGAATTCCTTTCTGCAGAATCATGTTCACAGTTTTATCTTCTCATTTGAACTTTTTCATGCCTTAATTTTTTTCTCCTTTGTTCAGCATTTATTAAGCCCCCTTTCGCGTGATGGGCTCCCTGCTAAGTGTTCCAAGATTTGAAGATTAAAAAGATTGGTCCCTGCCTTCAGAGGACTTTCAGTCTAGAGGAAGACACAGACAATAAACTGTAAATAGCCAAGCTAACAAATAATTTGCAATACATAAGCATTCCTCAACTTGTTCAGAGCTTGTACACCCATCTATATTTCCTTTATTTTTTATTTTCTATTATAATCTCCACGGAGCAAGGCTCACCCTGGACTGCTCAGATTCTGCAGACCTTGCCTACGATCTTTCAAAGATGCGCATTCAGCGTAGCTGGTTTTGATAATGAAGATATGGAGCTTTATATAATGACAACTGATCCATCTATAGATTGTAAGCTCTCTGCGCAGGGTCTGTAGTCTAATTGTCCGTTTTGTAACGCAGCTAATCCACTGGGAAAATGCCTTAAGTGTTTTTAAAAAATGTGTAGCAATACTCCCCTGCTGCCAGCGGGTGCTTTATTTATACTAAGTTACACCCAGAATTGTAGATAATGCAGCTTAAAATCATTTATCACATTCAACTATAAAATGAAATCCTAGCCCCTAACACACACACAAATACACCCTCATCATACATACATACCCTGCTTCATCCCCTCCAGCTCTGCTAGCCCAGAGCAGACATTTCTTCGTGTTTGGAAGAAATGCTACCATGGTAGTCAGAAATGAATACTGAAAACTATGTTAAGACTAGAGAATAGGACAAAGATACTGTCAGTGAAAAAACTTTCTTCTAGGCCAGGGGCAGTGGCTCACGCCTATAATCCCAGCACTTTGTGAGGTCGAAACGGGTGGATCACCTGAGATCAGGAGTTCGAGACCAGCCTGCCCAACATGGTGAAACCCCATCTCTACAAAAAATACAAAAATTAGCCAAGCATGGTGGCACACACCTGTAATCCCAGCTACTCTGGAGGCTGAGGCACAAGAATCACTTGAACCTGGGAGGCGGAGGTTGCAGTGAGCCAAGATTGTGTCACTGCACTCCAGCCTGAGTGACAGAGTGAGACTCTCTCAAAAACAAAAAAATCCACAACTAAACCCATAACTTTCTTCTTTCTTCTGGATGACAAAGTTGTGTGCTATAATGATGAGCCTGACTGGACAGACTCCAGTTAATGAAGCAGGCCGTGATCATCAGCTGCCGGTTAATTCATCATGAAATATTTCTGAAGACCTACAATGTGACCAGCATAATTCAAAGCTCTGGGGAATCACTTCCCTTCTATGCTCAAAAGGAAGTTATATTCTAGTGTGGAGAGTGCTGTTAAGCTCCTAAACAAATTTTTAAAATCAGGCAGGAGTAAGGGCTAAAAAAATATGTAACATATGGGGCTGTGACTGCGTGGCTTTGGTTAGTGGAGCAGGGACGGCCCCTCAGAGGAGGTCACATCTGGGACTTGAGACCAAGTGAGAGATCCAGTGGTGTCAGTGCACAGCAGAACCAGGGCCTGAACTTGATGTGTTGGTCCATAGCACAGCGTCCCCTCAGCAATCCCGTTGTCGCCAAGATGGCCTGAACAAAGTCAGGTATGTGCACACACCGTGACTATATTTAAAAATCACAACTTTAATCTGTGGGGTGGGCTCGTTCCTTATCATTCAAAGGGGAGTGAGAGTTCTTGGTAGCACACACCTGTCATCCCAGCTACTCGGGAAGCTGAGGCAGAGAATTGCTTGAACCCAGGTGGCAGAGGTTGCAGTGAGCTCCAGCCTGGGCGACAGAGTAAGACTCCATCTCAAAATCATCATCATCATCATCGTACCTCGGAGGACCAATGAGCTCACGTGTATCTCCAAGATGCCTCCAAGCCCTGCTTATCTTTAATTCATGGTCGGGAAATGCTGAACAGGCACCGAGGCCCCAGGCGCCCCCGGCAGTCTGCATCAAACCCTTTGCGAATAATGGCCCTGGAAAGGTTCTGCTTGGTTCCTGCAAAGCACCGCTAGAGGGCTGCAGAGACCAGCAGTGGCTGGTCCAAAGGGCCACTGAAACCGAACTGGAGAACCGGGCCCACCCCTCTCTGCAGGCTGAGGAAATGAGAGCCTCAGAAAAATTCAGTGGCTCTCCCAGGGCCTCCCAGCTGGTTATTGGCAAAGTCACAATTCCCCCACAGTTCCTCTGATGCCAAATTCAGTGTGACATCATAGAAAGTACATGAGTTTATGCCGGGCGCGGTGGCTCAAGCCTGTAATCCCAGCACTTTGGGAGGCCGAGGCGGGTGGATCACGAGGTCAAGAGATCGAGACCATCCTGGTCAACATGGTGAAACCCCGTCTCTACTAAAAATACAAAAAAATTAGCTGGGCATGGTGGCGCGTGCCTGTAATCCCAGCTACTCAGGAGGCTGAGGCAGGAGAATTGCCTGAGCCCAGGAGGCGGAGGTTGCAGTGAGCCGAGATCGCGCCATTGCACTCCAGCCTGGGTAACAAGATCGAAACTCCGTCTCAAAAAAAAAAGAAAGAAAGAAAGTACATGGGTTTTAGAGCCAAGAATGCCCTTTGGCTGTGCCTTACTGTGGGTGCTCAGTGAAATTTCCGAACTTCTCTGAACTTCAGTTTCTTGATCTGTTGGATGGGTGATGAGGGCTTCTGCCGTGCCCTGTATTCTGCTGGGACGATGCCATAGCTGAGGGGACCGGGCATTCAGCGAGCACTCATCCAATGCCGTGGCCTTCACCTCTTTCTGCTGAGGCCGGGTTCCCCTCTGAGATGGCTCAACCTCCTGAAGCAGCTTTCAGGAATGAACCCAGATGATGCAGTGTGGATACATCACTTTAATGCTTGTTGGAGCACGCATAAAGAGAGCTGTATATTGCTTCAAAAGACACAGTAAACAAACACAGCCATAGAAGGTATATGTAGCTTTAGTTGAACAAGGAGGTGTGGGAAGGAAAGGGGCTTCCTTGCCCTGTCCTAGGGTCCACATTCCCAGCATGTCCTTTGTGTGTGTGTGTGTGTTTTGTTTTTTTTTTTTTGAGACGGAGTTTCGCTCTTGCTACCCAGGCTGGAGTGCAATGGTCCGATCTCGGCTCACCGCAACCTCCGCCTCCTGGGTTCAGGCAATTCTCCTGCCTCAGCCTCCTGAGTAGCTGGGATGACAGGCACGCGCCACCATGCCCAGCTAATGTTTGTATTTTCAGTAGAGACGGGGTTTCACCATGTTGACCAGGATGGTCTCGATCTCCTGACCTCGTGATCCACCCGCCTCGGCCTCCCAAAGTGCTGGGATTACAGGCGTGAGCCACCGCGCCCGGCCTCCCAGCATGTCCTTTCACGCACCCCCACTCAGTGGATGTTTGCTGAGTGCCCGTTGAAGGAGGGAGCTGGGTATTTGAGGAGGACACACACGAATCCTACCCTCAGCAAAAAACACCATTTCATGCCAGGCATTTCCCCGTAACTTTATTTTTCTTGCCTCCTGGACTCCCACACAGGCCAGTGATTATGAGTCATTAAGGACTGACTCATCAACAGTCCCTAATGATTTTAGAGTTGGGAAAATTGAGTTTCCGAAAAGTGAGAGAAATTGTCCGAAGTCTTTCCGAAAATAGGGAGAAGCTCTGGAGTTTGAGCCCAGCTGTGCCTGAGCTTTCACAGCACTGCCTGTGCCCTCTTCCGAGGGGTGGAAGCAGTGAGAATGTGGGAAGTGCCGCAGAAGAAGGCTGCTGGGGATTTTGAAGGGACCAGTGGTTCCCAGCTGAGGGTTCCAAGGTGGCTTCAGGGGAGGTGGGAAGGAGAAATTCCTGCCACAAGTGTGTATGGTAAATCTGATGTTATCAAACATGGATGAGGGTGAACACACACACACTCACAGACACACACACAGAGTTAGGGCTGGTTGAATTCCAGAAAAGAATTCTTCCTGGGGCCGGGCGCGGTGGCTCAAGCCTGTAATCCCAGCACTTTGGGAGGCCGAGGGGGGTGGATCACGCACTTTGGGAGGCCGAGGTGGGTGGATCACGAGGTCAAGAGATCGAGACCATCCCGGTCAACATGGTGAAACCCCGTCTCTACTAAAAATACAAAAATTAGCTGGGCATGGTGGCGCGTGCCTGTAGTCCCAGCTACTCAGGAGGCTGAGGCAGGAGAATTGCTTGAACTCAGGAGGCGGAGGTTGTGGTGAGCCGAGATCGCGCCATTGCACTCCAGCCTGGGTAACAAGAGCGAAACTCCGTCTCAAAAAAAAAAAAAAAAAAAAAAAAAATAGAGTTCTTCCTGAAAGGAAGTAGGGTCAAAAGCTGAAGTAAAAAATCTAAAGTTGGGGCTGTCACATCAGTGTGCCTCACTACCAGCTTGCCCAGAAAATTAATTTCATGTTGCATTGTTCTATTTTAAAACTCTGCCTGACATGTCTTCACAAGGTAAACAACCGGGAAAGGGTCCAGGAACTTCCTAAAGCATTTAACGCAACCAAAGGCTGACCTGACCTAATTGGTGGGAAGTAGGAGGGAGGTCAGGGAATCCCAGCTCCCTTCGGCCTACCAGAGGCCTGGCTGACTGCCACTTAAAAATACTAGCCCAGTAGCCACGTGCAGCAGCTGGAGGGCCGCCCCACCCCACCGCCCCGCCCCGGCCCCTGGAAATGCTGCCCACCAGCATGTTAGTCATTGTGAGCATCTTGCGAACGTGAATGTCCAGATGCTCTTCCAAAGCAGTTCTAGAAATAGCCAGGCACCTGAGCAAAACCTGACACAGGAAGCATCTTTCCATCCGGTACAAAGCACACTCCTCCGGGGCAAGGGGAGAGGAAGTCATAATTAGAATCATTCATTCATTCATCCAACAGAACTGAGCCTCCAGCAAACAGCCAAATGTAATTTTCGACTCTGACCGCACATTGGAATCACCTGGGAACTTTTAAAAATACCAATGCCGCAGCTCCACCCTGAGACAATTAAGTAAGAGTATCTGGAAGTGGAGCCCAGGCCTTTGTATCTTTTAAAAGCTCTCTGGGTGATTCTTTTGTGGCTGAGAACTACTGCGTTAAATATTATATTCAAGAAAAAAAAAAACGGAGTCACTGACCAGGCCTCAAGGAGCTCACTGTTTCACAGAGCCCTACAGTTTGCAATATGTTTATTGCTGCGGGTGACCTTGGTTGATCGTTACAGTCAGTCTGGGAGGGCGTCGTCATTGTCTGTTTTGCAAATGAGGCAGCTGAGACTCAGAGAGAGTATACAGTTGCCCAATATTGCACAGCAGGGAGAGTATACAGCTGCCCAGTATTGCACAGCAGGTAGGCAGCAAGTGAGCGCAAAGACCAGGTTTTCTAATTCCATGGCCGCTGCTCTCACATCACAGAGCAACATGTATCAGAGAGCAACATGAATCACATCACAGAGCAACATAAATCAGACTGTGGAGAGCTCAAAGCACTTCATAACTGCAGCGTGGCAAGAGTTAAGAGCCAAAGGAATAAATCGAGGCGGGTCTTGGGTGGACCTACCTGCCATAACTAACGTCCACCAACCGGGCGCGTTCCTGAAACTGTGCCTGCGTTGATCAACTGCTTGTGTATCTAACTCTTCTCATTAAGAGTTTTCTAGGCAACAGAACCTTGTGGGCAGAATTTTAAGCAGATACTTAAAAGATCACCTTGCCAGGCTCAACAATTGGCCTTGGGATATGCCAACAACCTCTAAGAAGAATACAATTTATGGCACAAATTCTTAGACTGTGAACGGTGCTTGGTACAGTATGGCAGCTGATTTGCTGGCCATTCATTCATGGTCAATAGGTGTTACAGGGCCAGGCGCGGTGGCTCACACCTGTAATCCCAGCACTTTGGGAGGCGTAGGCAGACGGATCACGAGGTCAAGAGATCGAGACCATCCTGGTCAACATGGTGAAACCCCGTCTCTACTAAAAATACAAAAAAATTAGCTGGGCCTGGTGGTGCCTGCCTGTAATCCCAGCTACTCAGGAGGCTGAGGCAGGAGAATTGCCTGAACCCAGGAGGTGGAGGTTGCGGTGAGCCGAGATCGCGCCATTGCACTCCAGCCTGGGTAACAAGAGCGAAACTCCATCTCAAAAAAAAAAAAAAAAAAAAAAAAATGTTACAGGGACAGCCCATGTTAGTGAAAAGAAAATGGGAATCAGGTGTAGCCTGTGGCTGAGCAGTGTGCCAGAACTCGGAGGCTTTGAAATCCAATTCCCTTCTGGGTAGCTGTTTAGCCTTATGTAAACCCTGGCCTCTTCAGGTTACATAGGCAGTTTTGCCGACCCCGAAGTCGGCTGTACATTCTCATGGCCTCAGAGATATTTAGTCTAGTTTCCCAAGTGCCGGTCCTTTGGGAAGCAGGAATTACTTCTCTCCAACAGATTTTCCACCCCTGTCCTCTGCAGCAACTGTGATCTAGCTCTTCTGTCTGCTCTTCACGCCCCTCTCCTTTCTCATTCCTGGTGTTGGTACGGGACAGTTTCCCTGTTCGCCACTTGGGAATCACCAATAAAATGCAGCCCTCCCATTTTGCAGATGAAGACGTACAAAGAGAGACCCTGGCCAAAGCCACATAGACGGTGACAGAGCTAGGACCAGCCCAGCCTCCTGGTCCCACCCCAGTCCTCTGTCAGGACAGAAACCAGCAGGAGCATAAACCACTGACCAGTGTAGATTCAATCCCCAGTGCTAACTAGGGCAATGCGGTTACCAGACTCAGTTAGTGGCCTTTGGACATGGGTCAAACCTCCGGCAAAATCCCAATGAAAGCAAATGTAGTCTGATATCTCCATGCCTCTTTCAGGTCGAGAAGGAAGTACTTAGATGGGTTACTAACGTATGTTACTAACACCTCAGTATATGCAAACTCCATGTCTGTTTTTTAAAAGAGGACCCACGGGGAGGAAAAACCCAAAGAAATAAGTCTGATAGCAGCATATATGGTCTGTGATATCTGGATTCAGCTGACCTTCTCGGTTCCTTCCATAACAGTAGCCGTAATCATCATAATAATCTACCTACCATTTACTGAGCACCCAATATGTTCCGGGGGCTGTGAAACAGGCTTTATGTATCCTTTAATGCTCATGTGAAGCAGGTCGTATTTCCTCCTTACGCAGTTGAGGAAAGTGAAACTCAGAGGGGGTAATAACATGCCCACATCCCCACAGTTTGTAAGCACCTGATCCAGGGTCAAGTCTGGGTCTTTGTACCACATACATCAATCCCTCCTCTTGGACCCCAGTCCTAAACAAGCATCCGGGAACTGTGGACGTGGTAGAAGTCATACATAGATCCAAGGATGTACAACAGAGAGAAACACCAGTCCTCAAGGGCTGAGCATTCTGCCTTGACCTTCAGACTGGTTCCCCCACCCATACCCTGGACCGTTCATCGTCCCCTTAAGTCATGGAGCGGAACCTGGAGTCTGTGAGGGAAACGTGCAGCTTGGGCACTGCCTGTCCCAAGGCTGGAGGGGAACCTGATGGCTGTGACATTCATCAACAGGTTAATTTCAGAAAGTCATCCATTTGCACCAGCCGCTTAAAAAGCTCTTGGCCCTCAGGAGACACTCAACCAATCACAAGGCAAAGGCAGGGAGTGTTTCCGGTAACCACAGTCAACTGAGTATCTGTCTGCGCCTCGATTCGTTGCATGATTTTGGCAAAGCAAAGGAGAGTAGAGAATTGAGTTAAAATGAATGACCTTGTTTCTTTTAAATTATTATTTTTATATTTGTGACTCGCATTTGTCTTCAATGCCCAAGTGCCTATTACCCTGTCACGATGATGATGGTCATGATGGAAATGGCTGTTGTTGGTCTTTAACGGTAAGAGATGCTTGCCTGTTTCTGATGAATTCTCCCCAGGTGGCTGCATCTCGTGGGAGTGTTTGGAGGGAAGGGAGAGGGAAAGTCACCACAGGTCCGGGGTCTGCCCCTGAACTCTGTCAGTTGGAGTTAAATCTCAAGTGAGAAATGTCATAAAAATGACTGATACACCAGAAGGCAGACACATTCACACAGACAAAGAGAGACTCCCCACCAGGTCCCAGAGTTCATGTTGAGGGATGGGGCACTTCCTCTTCATTGTGAGTTACCCTCAACAGAGCAAACGCTTAATGATCACAGATTTGAAATAAAGAGCATGGGATGACCTTTTTTTTTTTTTTTTTTTTTTTTAATTTGAGACGGAGTTTCACTCTTGTTACCCACACTGGAGTGCAGTGGCACGATCCCGGCTCACTGCAACCTCTGCCTCCTGGGTTCAAGCAATTCTCCTGCCTCAGCCTCCTGAGTAGCTGGGATTACAGGCACGCGCCACCATGCCCAGCTAATTTTTGTATTTTTAGTAGAGACGGGGTTTCACCATGTTGACCAGGATGGTCTCGATCTCTTGACCTCGTGATCCACCCTGCTCAGCCTCCCGAAGTGCTGGGATTATACGCGTGAGCCACCGCACCCGGCCTGGGATGATCTTAAGAAACCGTTTCTCCTCGTTGGGGTGAAGATGAATGAAGAGAAAAGCAATATGACTATTTCAATCAATGCATAAAATGGATATGACAAAATACTGCTCCCTCTTAATGAAAAAAACTCACAGCACACTAGGAATACCAGGGAATGTCCTCACTCTGATAATAGGTATCCATCAACAAATTAAAACTAATCACATTAAGTGGAAAAATACTGACCATTATCATTTCTATTCAACATTGTACCGGCCTGTGCAATATAGTGCTAATGTCAGAAAAATAAACAAAATGTATTGCAACTGGAAAAGAAAAAATAAAAGAGTCATCATTTGCAGTTACATGATTGTGCATGCCGACCCTCCACAGCCTCGCTCTATAGTCAATTCTTTTTTTTTTTTTTTTTTTTTTTTTTTTTTTGAGATGGAGTTTCGATCTTGTTACCCAGGCTGGAGTGCAATGGCGCGATCTCGGCTCACCGCAACCTCCGCCTCCTGGGTTCAGGCCTCAGCCTCCTGAGTAGCTGGGATTACAGGCACGCACCACCATGCCCAGCTAATTTTTGTATTTTTAGTAGAGATGGGGTTTCACCATGTTGACCAGGATGGTCTCGATCTCTTGACCTCGTGATCCACCCGCCTCGGCCTCCCTATAGTTAATTCTTATGGGGACCTCTCCACGTGGCAAACAGTGGACAAGGATCCCACTTGGTGCTGCTCGGGTTCTCTCTCTCGTTTTACTGGTGGTGAGGCAGAGGCCTAGAGAGGGCAGCACCCTCATTCAACTGAGATTTGAAGCTCTCAACTGCCCGCTTTGTCCCATCTCTGTAGGTTTAGAGGTACTTAAAAAGTTAGCATTGTGCGCCTGCACCCACAGTACTGTCTCCCTCTGAACATTTCTGAGTAATTTTTGCTTATTTTCCTTTTATAGTCTCTATGTAATCCACCAATCTGGCTGCATTTGCGAGTTTATATGTTTGTTTTAAACTCAATGTTTTAAAGTTAAGAATTAAGACTCAGTCCAGAAAAAAAGATCTACATATATATACACAGACACACATACAATAGTAGAAGGAAGTTGGGAATTATGGTAAAAGGGCAGGTAGGTGGCAGAGGCAGAATGCAAATCTGAAGATGTTACATTCATTCACTCAACAACAAACGTGTGGGACATTACTGTGTGCTGAGTACTGAATGCTTAGAACTGACGCTAAAAAGAAGACATCTCAGCCTTAGCGCCATCTTCTTGGAAACCTCTGTGCCATGAGAGTCAAGTAGAGGAAGAAGCGAATGTGCAGGCTGCAGAGCAAAAGAAGAAAGAGAATGCAAAGCTTCAAGTAAATCACTAGTTTGTGCACAGGTGGAGGCCACAGGAGCAGAAACCTGGAATGTCAGAGGATGGAAATGCTGATACAAGTTATTGAACTGCATGCTACTGCCCAGAGCGTCTCTCAATGGATCTAGAACTTCATCTCCATCTGGTCACCGAGACTACTTCTGAGACTCACCTTGCTCAGAACCAAAACTGTCCACGTTTGTCCTTTGCCCTGGACCTGCGACATTCTGGACTATTTCTGTGTTCACTTGCGGCCGAGTGTAGCAATCATACAATAAATGACCTCTTCTTCTTAGTTGAAGAACGAACCAAAAACATAAAAAATAAAAGGATGAATGGGACTAGCGTATACCCTCAAGCTTCCCGCAGTGTATTAGGGATAGAGTGGGTAATAGTTATGATCTAATGGGTATTTTGGAAGCAAAGGAAAACACATGACCCGATCCTGCCAAAGTCCCTGAATAGGGAAGTAGGGCTGGGAAGACTTCACTGTGCCTTTTAAAATTATGTATAATATCTTCTATGAGCTCATTCATAGCAGCATAAGATAAAGAATTTCATTTTTTAAAGTCCATGTTTAAGACCAAAAAAAAAAAAAAAAAGTCAACACAAGTATTTAGAAATATTGGCTTATAAATGAATAATGAAATATGCTGAGGTGGAATACAAATAATAATAATAAACTAACTGTATTAGTTCATTTTCACACTGCTATAAAGACTACCACCTGGGCCAGGCGTGGTGGTTCACTCCTGTAGTCCTAGGACTTTGGGAGGCTGAGGCAGGTGGATCACAAGGTCAAGAGGTTGAGACCAGTCTGGCCAACATGGTGAAACCTCATCTCTACTGAAAAGACAAAAATTAGCCAGGCATGGTGGTGGCTGCTTGTAATTCCAGCTATGCAGGAGGCTGAGATAGGAGAATCACTTGAACCTGGGAGGCGAAGGTTGCAGTGAGCCAAGATCATGCCATTCTGCATGGAGGAACCCCCGCGATCCAATCACCTCCCATCAGATCCCTCCTGGGGATTACAATTCAGAATAACAATCCAAGATGAGATTTGGGTGGGGACACAGAGCCAAGCCATATCACTAACATTTATTAATTCAGGCACCAAGCTAAGCTCTTTATGTGTATTAACTCACTTAAGCCTCACTAGAACCCTAAGTGCCTTGTTTTCCTTATGTATAATTCAGGAATAATATTAGCACTTTCATCATAGAGCTGCTAAAAGATAAATTGAGGTAATATATGTATAGCCCTGGCACATGGCAAAAGTGCTATTGATGCGGCCATTGTTATGAATTCTGAATTGGCGTGAGTGAGACAGACACTCCAACCTGGGCAGCAAGAGCAAAACTCCGTCTCAAAAAAAGAGGAGGTTTAATGGACTCACAGTTCCACATTGCTTGGGAAGACTCACCAAACTCACAGTCATGGCAAAAGGTGAAGGAGAGGCAGACATCTTCTTCACAAGATGGCGGGTGGTGGGAGAGAAGGAGAAACTGCCATTTATAAAACCATCAGATCTCGTGAGGATTCACTCGCTATCACAGGAACAGCATGGGGGAAACCACCCCCACAATCCAATCACCTCCCAGCAGGTGCCTCCCTCTACACCTGGGGATTATAATTTGGATTACAATCCAAGATGAGATTTGGGTGGGGACACAGATCCAAGCCATATCACTAACATTGATTAAATCAGGCACCACTCCAAGCTCTTTTTTTTTTTTTTTTAGAAGGAGTTTCGCTTTTGTTACCCAGGCTGGAGTGCAATGGTGCAATCTCGGCTCACCGCAACCTCTGCCTCCTGGGTTCAGGCAATTCTCCTGCCTCAGCCTCCTGAGTAGCTGGCATTACAGGCACGCACCACCATGTCCAGCTAATTTTTTGTATTTTTCTAGTAGAGATGGGGTTTCACCATGTTGACCAGGATGGTCTCGATCTCTTGACCTCGTGATCCACCCGCCTCGGCCTCCCAAAGTGCTGGGATTACAGTGAGCCACCGCGCCCGGCCCACTCCAAGCTCTTTATGTGTATGAACTCATTTAAGCATCAGTAGAACTCTGAGGGATACATATCAATATGATTCCCATTTTACAGACTAAAAATTGACTCACAGATGGCTACAGATGGCCACATAACACTTTTTATCTATTATGTAACTGATCCTAAGATGAGGTAGCAAGGAGTAGAGGGAAGAGAACCAGCTTTCATTAGAACAAGACTCTGCTAGTTAGCTCTGTGGATTTGGGTCTTTATGGGTAGAGTGAGTGGGCTGGTAGATAACGTCTGAGACTCTTTCAATTTCAAGACTTGAAAATCCTTCTTAACTTGATGAGAAAAGGTAGGAAGCAGACTGCAGCCACCAGGGCTTTGGAAAGTGTCGCTGGAACTGCAGCACAGTTAGTACAATAGAACCGATGCCCAGTAGGTGGTCAGGAAATGTATGTTGAACAAAATGAATGCATGAAGAGAATAACTAGTGAAGGGAAAATAAAACCTTTGCTCGGAGGTGGAAGAAAGATTGATGCCATAGAGTATAGCAGAAAAAGATGTAAACACTGTGTTTATAATGAACCCCCAGTGGAATCGCTGAGGAGGAAACACACTGATCCCGTGGCTTCATGGCCGGGTTGCCGGCAGCGTGAGTTCTGGCATCAGACGACTTCAGGTTCAAATCCAGACTCTGCCACTCTTTAGTGTGGCCTTGGGCAAGTCACTCAGTCTCTGGGCCTTGTTTTCCTTGTCAGGAATAATATCAGCATTTTCATCACAGAGTTGCTGAAAGAGAAATTGAAGTCATATATGTATAGCCCTGGTACATGCTAAGAGCACTATTAATGTAGCCATTGCTATGAATTCTGAAGACAGACAAGTAGGAAATATTGGTTGCAGTGATATTGGTGTCCTCTCATCGTGTCCAGCCTGAAAGAGGTTGTGACGGGGTAAAAGGACGATGTAAACGTTTGGTTAATGAGATCACTGGAAAACGTGGAAGGAAATAAGACTAGACATTGTGGAGCAGGGAGGTTGCGGCATTACAGGGATTGGTGCCTAAAGGCTCCTTTAAAAAGCCAGCGAAACGGAGCTCTCCATCTCCTCCAAGGACAGGTCCAGAAGAAATGAGTTTGCTTCCCAACAGAGGGGAAGAAAGGCCTAATAAGAAATTAAGGACAGAGTTCTAAAGGAGGAAGAAAGGTGCCTGTTTCCTACTTTTTGGAGCTTTATACTGTAAATAAAAACGTGTTCTGGAGCTTTAGAAACACACATACCTTCTTATCCTACTGAAGTGAGGACTTAACTAAGGCTACGGGTGAGTTGGAATGAATCAGTAGCCCAAGCCCCAGGCCTGACAACCGTCTTGCCATAGCTTTGGTCCTACTTTGTGACATTCAGCCCCCACTTGCTGAGCACCTACTGTGTGCCAAGCACCCTCCAAGGCCTCACACTTGGTTTATATCCCAGACCTCCCAGCCAGCCTTTCTGAAGCACCACGATTGTGTACATGGGCGTGCAATTCCCATTCAACCAATTCTCCTGCTCTTCTCCCAGGTGCTGATTTCCGACTCAGACTCATACTCGAGTCAGCCGAGTCAGCCATAAGGCCGACGCACGTCCCTGCTGTGTGCGCCGAAGGATGGATCGGAGGAGGTAACAGTGACACTGGTTCAGACATTGAAGCCTCCTTAGGGTCTGGGCCTCCACCCTGGCACCTAGCAACCAGGGCCACGGAAATCATTAGCACAGTGAACCGATTTCCATCTATTTTTCTGGTGCTGACGAATGGAGGTAAATTAAAGAGAAGATTCGTATAAATAGGCTACATTAACAAGTGATCATTTTCACACCCAGGAACCACAATAACAAATCAGAACAACAGGGAAACAGCGAGAAGGCTGTTTCAGTTTCTGGGCTCTGTCGCTTGTGTTTTGAAAGGGCGAAGCAACTCAGTTGCAGGAATGTTCTGGGGGAGAAAATTCCACCAGGAAGCAGTATTATCAAGTTGTCACGGAGGGACGAGGTGGGAAAAGGCTGCCAGAAGAGAGTCTGATTCGTAGACTGCTCTCAGAAGGAACCAATTCTGGGTCTGATCAGAGCTCATCTTGTTTCACGTTGCCTGATTTTCTGAGAAATAATGCCCAGGGGTACTCTGTTGCAACTCACCAGCCAACCCCAGCCAGAACCAGAGACCGGGCAGGGGAGAGCAAATGTAATCTGACCCTACCACCTGCTGGCCGGCTGGAGGGTGGGTAGGGAACGCGGGCCGAGTTTCGCTCTTGTTACCCAGGCTGGAGTGCAATGGCGCGATCTCGGCTCACCGCAACCTCCACCTCCCGGGTTCAGGCAATTCTCCTGCCTCAGCCTCCTGAGGAGCTGGGATTACAGGCACGCGCCACCATGCCCAGCTAGTTTTTTGTATTTTTAGTAGAGACGGGGTTTCACCATGTTGACCAGGATGGTCTCAATCTCTTGACCTCGTGATCCACCCGCCTCGGCCTCCCAAAGTGCTGGGATTACAGGCTTGAGCCACCGCGCCCGGGGAGAATCTTTGTTGAGGTTTTGCTTCATCCTCCTCCCTCCCCCATCCTCCCACAGAATTGCTTATTCCTCTGACCAAACCGTGATTCTCAGCGCCAAGCTTCTCCATGCATAAAATAAGGATGATAACATTTGTTTTCCACTTTTCCAGTGTCTCTCGAGACTTCATCTGCTAATATTTATAAAGCATCTCAAACTTCTTCAGTGAAAGGTGGCAATCTGTAAGCACCTTGAACTGCCATTGACGACTGACATTTTGAGCATCGGCTTTGGATCAGACTGTGTACCAGGTAATCTACATACCTGTTATCCAATTCAGACCTGGTTCCACAGCCTGGTAAAGTAGGTGTCGCCGCTCCCATCTAGCAAAGAAAAGGAAGGCCAGAAATGTCACGTCATCTTGCTTAAATGCACACCGGTAAAAGTCAGGACTGAGTCTGACTCAAAGATTTTCCGTTATGTGACTCAGCCTCCCTCATACACTTTGCTTGGAATCTCCTTGGATTGTCTGTACATTGATCCAATGAGCCGCCATGTGCCAGGCATTCTTTCATCTTTCATCGTCTGCCCTCTCCTATGTCTCTACGTCTACAGATCTGTTTCTGAGTGTCTTTCTCCAATTTTTGGTCTCTGATACACGCACACGTGCGCACACGCACACACACACACACACACACACACACACACACACACCCTGAGTCAGGTAGGGACCAGTGTTCTCATCCTACAGCCCCGTTATGGAGCACCCAGCGGTTCTGGGTCTACCCCACCAGGTTTATTTCCTTCCACTAGCAGGGAAATAAGGGGCAACCCACCTCTTGGCACAGTTCCCAGGGACCCCAGTACCTGGTGCTGCTTAGGGGGCCAGTTGATCTACCTGAAACTGCGTGAGCCTTCCTTGGCAAGTTCTGAAGACGTTTTTTCTGTCATTGTTTGCTACAATTCATTTGACGATAAATCACGTATTGCTTTGTGGCAGCTCTTCCGTTGTTGCCTTACAACTGTTCAGCACTTAGATTTTTCTCATGTCTAAGTCTTGTTCCTGGAAGCGGGAGTCGTGTCTTACGTGTCTGTTTCATCTGCAGTCCCCACATGCTTGACACGTGAGAGGCATTCAAGAAACATTTGTTGATTTTATATTCGATTTCCTCCCCTTCCTGCGAATGGGTCTGCCTAATTACCCTTCCTGACAAATTCTGTGCCTTGCTATATATTCCTACCTCCTCGTACCCTATCCTTTCTTTCTATTTTTACTTTTTCATTCCTTCCTCTCCTCAGTTAACTCAGCAGAAGTCATGGAGTTATGCTTATTTGTTAAATTATCTTCCTTGGGTCCTATAGGTGGAAAGAATACCAAATTTGGTCTGGCCATGTGAGTTTGGGTCACTATGTGATGATGGGGTTTACTGGCTATGTGACCTCAGCCTAACGACTGAAACCTTCTGAAAATCCACTTCTCCCACATTTACCATCTCCAGGTCTTCCTCATCTCAGACCATACTCCTGAAACACGCCTTGCAAAGGTCATCAGTGTCCTACCTACAGCCAAATCCAATAGGCTGTTTTCAGCCTTTTTATTTTGACCTTGGCACATTTGTATTTGTTCGTTTATTTATGTATTTAATTTTGGCAGAGACAAGATCTCACTTGGTTGCCCAGGCTGGTCTTGAACTCCTGGGTGTTAAACATGCACTCTGAATAAAGAAGCCCCCCCACTCCAGCCAGGCTTTGTGTGAGCAACATGGCTGTTTATTCACCTGGGTGCAGGTGGGTTGAGTCTGAAAAGAGAGTCAGTGGAGGGCGATGGGATAGGAGTTAGTTTTATAGGTTTGTGGTGGGCAGTGGAAAGTGACAGAAGTTACAGTTCAGGGTGGTTTTTGCAAGCTGGGTGGGGGGTCACAGGGTCTGGAGTCATGAGGTTGACAAGGTCAGTTACAAAGTAAGTCAAGTTGCCTTATCAGTTGAGGCAGGACCAAGGAACAATAAAAGAATATCTCAAAGTTAATTAGGAATCACAGGGGTTAAACCTTTCTTCTCCTTTTGCGGTTTTCCAGTTACTTTAGACTTTCTGGTTCCAGGAACTCATCTGGAGTGTACATGCAGGTCACAGAGGTTACCATGCTGTCCATGGTGGGGTCAGTCAGCCTGAAAGACCTTACACTGGGCTTTAGATCCACCCATCTCAGCCTTCCAAAGTGCTGGGATTACAGGCACGAGCCCTTCGCCTGGCCCATTTGTCCTCATGGATCCGTTTTTCCTCATCTCAACCCTCCTCCTTCGTGCCATCACCTTCATCTCATGTTCTTCTGACTTCTCTGGTGTCTGATATTTCTCGTTGTTACCATTCTTCTTACTAAAATATTAGCTAACCTTAACTGATGCGTACACTGTGCCAGAATTGTGACGAAGTTTCTAGGTACTGCTCCGTAATGTAGGTGCCATCGTTGCCCTTGTTAGAGATGAAAAGACTGTGGCTCAGACAGGTGACCTAACTTGCCCAGAGACATGTGGCCAGAATAGATTCTCTCCACAGAACAACACGCCTCTTAAACTCCTTTATGGGTTCTCTTTCTTTTCTCTTTACTTTTGGAGTTCCTTGGGGCTCTATCCTGGGTCTGTGTCTACTCTGTCTTCTCTCCCTGGCAGTCTCACCTGCTTCTTTGTCTTCAGTACCAGCCAGGAGGCAATAGTTCCATATCGCCACCTTCAGCGCATGCTCCTCTCCTGAGATCCAGATCTTTGTTCAACTACTTACTGGACAGTGACAACATAATGTGTCCACCACGACATGTCTTAAACTGGATTGGCCATCTCCCTCAAAACCTGCTTTTCCCCTCAGGCTTCCTACCTCGGTAAAATCACATGAGCCATCGACCAACTGCCCAAGTGAGAAAGCTCAGTGTTAGCTTCTTTACCTCTCATTCATCCTTCTTAACACGGCTTCCAAGACCCTTAAAGACTGGGTTCCTTCTTCTTTCCAGTTTCATTTCTTCTGATTCATCCCCTGACATTCCTCACCCAGCTGTGATCACTGCAGTGTGGTTCCTAGAGTAAGTGGTTTACGTGCTTGCTTTCTCTGACCTTCTCTGACTTTCTCATCTCGGGGTCTTCCATAAATTGTCCCTCTAGCTGTAACATGCCTCCATCCCTTTCCCCCCGGCTAGCTCATCTTTACCTGTTATTCAGGTCTCATCTTAAATGTCACTTCTTTTGAAAAGACTTGCCTAGACCACATCAGGTCTTCCTGCTGGCTGTGCCCAGCTACCCTTACTAAACCAAAGCATAATCCTGTCACACAGCAGTTACTTTCAATGGTTGATATAGTCTTGTCTGTTGTAGTATCTCAAGTATCCAGCACAGCGCCTTGTGCATGAAAGGCTCTCAAAATATGTTGAACAAATGAATGAATTATAAAATAGAATTAGCTAAAAGTACTTCTTAGTAATATTAGGTCACTGTGGACATTACATGAAATAATATATATGATTATACTTTGTAAACTGGAAAGGTCTAGAACAAACTCCATAATGATTAAAAAAAGACTGTGCATGGTTGACGTCCCACATTTTTCCAGATGTCTCATCCCCTTTCTGGACCCACTGTCTCCTCAGCGGCCAAGAGATCATGATGTATCCAAGTCCCATCAGGGGACTCCAGCTGAGATTCGCTCCAAGTTCTCTTACTTTGAAACTCCCTTCCGATCCAGGAGCTGTCTTCCCTGTCACCTCTGTCAGCCCCGTGCTGAACTGGGCTCAATCGGCAGCTACTGCCAAAACCACTCTTCCATACCTACACCTCTGCTCTAGTCCACTGCAATTTGGTTCTTTAGGCTGACTCTCCCCACTCACTTTACCATCAAATCTGCCAGGACACTTAGTGACTGTCTCCGCACTGAGGATGACTGTCTTCGTTGGACACTGAGGATGAGGTAAAGCAATGGTGCCTCTTGCTTTAACTCACTACAGAAATTTTATAAGAGAAGGACATCCCAACCTAAGGCTCTCCTGGCCATGGAGAAGCTGATTTGGGGAAGAGTAAGATGTTGATAGATTTTTTTTTTTTTTTTTTTTTTTGAGACATAGTTTCACTCTCATTGCCCAGGCTGGATAGCGCAATCTCAGCTCACTGCAACCTCTACCCCCCAGGTTCAAGCAATTCTCATGCCTCAGCCTCTCAAGTAACTGGGACTACAGGAACGTGCCACCATGCCTGGTTATTTTTTCTATTTTTAGTAGAGATAGGGTTTCACCATGTTGGCCAGGCTGGTTTCAAACTTCTGACCTCAGGTGATCCACCTGCCTCCGCCTCCCAAAGTGCTGGGATTACAGGGGTGATCCACCATGCCCAGCCATGTTGATAGACTTTTAAAGCAAACCCTCGATCAGTGGATTACCGAATGAGGGAGGTCGACCTAGATATGAAAAAAGGGAGACAGGGAGAAACAAGAAAATGTCTGTGGGGGTACAAGAGTTGCTGGGGAGGAGCGTGAATTCGATCACTGTTCCCTCCATGACAGCCCAATTCTGCAAAGCAGGGAAATTTCTCTAGCCAGTTCCAAACAGAGGGGCTGTCTCATTCTCAACCAGCATCACCAAAGACACACGTGGAAATAGGGTTGCTTATTCAGAACCATCCCTGAGTTTAGAGGTTGGTTAATCGGGGATAATCTCAGTGATTTTTTTTTTTTTCTTTAATTACCACCAGGGATATGTTTTGGGAAAGTCGATCACTGTATCCGTTAGCGGTTTCAAATTATAAAAACGAGCGCAATTGGAACAGCAAAAAGCTCTGGTTCGTTCACATAAGGAGAGTGTGTAGAAGATGCGGCTTCTTTTCTTCTTCAACGCCTGCTCCTTAGACTAACCCCCTTTGGGACTTCTTGAAAAATGCCTTGGACATTCATTAACCTGATGTAACCGGTATAAATATGTTACAGGAAGGCACTCAACGTGATGTGTCCCGGACCATCCTTGCCAGAGAAGGACAAGCTCTTAAGACTGTGGAAGATTGTTTATCCGAAAATGCTAACACTGGAAGCATCCAAGGACTGTTTATACGCTCAATTTCGTTTCTTTTCTGAGGCAGTATGTTCAGGTGGAATTAACATATTTAAATCCCGGAGAAAGCGCTGATTGGACGCTCAAGGTGAATAGTGCCCTTCACAGTCACCTGGGCCCTTAATATACCTCTCCCTTCCCCAGTTCTCCCTCGCTTCTGGCACGCACCTCCATCCTCTGCCCAGCCCAGCATTGCTTGTGTAACACTCAAGGTGCTAAACCTACGGGCACCTTTGTGTGTTTTTACTGTGTAAGGAAGTGACAGAACTGTCATCATGTGTATGTTTAAGTCTCTGAGTTTTAAATTCAACACGCAAGGAAAACAAGGGGCTCATGAAGATGAGAAAGGTAGCAGACACATTTTCTAATTTTTCAAGCTAGTACTCCTGGAGCCTTATTTTTTTCTCCTCCCAAAATCCCCGCATAACAACTGGATGGAATGATGAGCAGTGGTACCTTGAAAGGCAGCCAGTCTAACAGTATTAGAGAGATAATATAATTTTAGTCGGGCGCGGTGGCTCAAGCCTGTAATCCCAGCACTTTGGGAGGCTGAGGCGGGTGGATCACAAGGTCAAGAGATCGAGACCATCCTGGTCAACATGGTGAAACCCCGTCTCTACTAAAAATACAAAAAGTTAGCTGGGCATGGTGGTGCATGCCTGTAATCCCAGCTACTCAGGAGGCTGAGGCAGGAGAATTGCCTGAACCTGGGAGGCGGAGGTTGCGGTGAGCCGAGATCGCGCCATTGCACTCCAGTCTGGGTAACAAGAGCGAAACTCTGTCTCAAAAAAAAAAATAATAATAATAATAATTTTAGAACCGGAGAGAGGACTTCAGACCTGATTTAGTCCAACATCCTCATGTTAAGATTAGGACAGTGGGGCCCAGGGAAGTACTCTGATTTGCTCAAGGTTGCATAGGGAATTTGGTTTACAACAAGCCCCCTAGGCACCCCAGGCCACACGATCCAGATTCAGGCAGGGCTTGACTAGCAGCAACGGGGCCCGTGCAGAGAGCCGGAGGGAGGCGGTGGTGAAGAAAGTGAGGTTATGGGGTCCTGGGGGAAAAGAAGCCAGGAAGGATCACAGAGGAAGATGCTTTAGAAGCCCAATTTCAGACTAAGTGGTCAAGCTTGCAACATTTGGGGCATGAGAGGTACCAGATGGGCCTGGGATGGGCAGCCGTCAGGCACTGGGGAATTCACTGGGAGTCAAGGCAACCAGAAGAAGCTGAGTCAAAGAGACTGGTTTGCAAACAACATAGGGCTCTCCACATAGTAGCTACAGCTGCAAATCCAAGGACAGTGTTTAGATTTACGGGTGTGCAGGCTGGGCGTGGTGGCTCACACCTGTAATCCCAGCACTTTGGGAGGCCGAGGAGAGTGGATCATGAGGTCAAGAGATCAAGACCATCCTGGTCAACATGGTGAAACCCCGTCTCTACTAAACATACAAAAAGTTAGCCGAGCACAGTGGCGCGCGCCTGTAGTCCCAGCTACTCGGGAGGCTGAGGCAGGAGAATTGCCTGAACCCAGGAGGTGGAGGTTGCCGTGAGCCAAGATCGTGCCATTGCACTCCAGCCTGGGTAACAAGAGCGAAACTCCGTCTCAAAAAAAAAAAAAAAAAAAAAAAAATGCTGGGCGCGGTGGCTCAAGCCTGTAATCCCAACACTTTGGGAGGCCGAGGCGGGCGGATCACGAGGTCCAGAGATCGAGACCATCCTGGTCAACATGGTGAAACCCCATCTCTACTAAAAATACAAAAAATTAGCTGGGCATGGTGGCGCGTGCCTGTCATCCCAGCTACTCAGGAGGCTGAGGCAGGAGAATTGCCTGAACCCAGGAGGCGGAGGTTGCGGTGAGCCGAGATCGTGCCATTGCACTCCAGCCTGGGTAACAAGAGCGAAACTCCGTCTCAAAAAACAAACAAAACAAAGATTTAAGGGTGTGTGGATAAGACTTTGGGTCAGCATCAGTCACCTCAGCCAGGTCCCTGAATCACAGCCAGGTCTAGACGAGTGGTATTATGGACCATGATAATGAGAGGATGCATGGTGGCTGTGATTGCCTACTGCAATCAACCTTTAGGATGGCTAGAAATTCTGATCTGGTCAGGGCTTGGCTCAGAGAGCAATGTCCCCAAGACACAGTGATCACTGGGAACAGAAGCAGCTCCCATGACAAAGGCCACATGCACCAGCTCTGTGATCGAGGAGGCCACTTTGTCATGGGTCAGAGCTCGGGTTAACACAGACCTTTGGGGGTGTGGGGCATGGAGGAGAGCACAGAGCCGGAGAATGGAGAGAACCAAATTGACTATTTTCAGATGTTATGGATTCAGAAGCTGTCAGTGAGGGAGCAGCAAAACATTCACGCCACTGACGCTAAAATGGCAAATCTCTCAACAATTTTATTGCCAGTATCTTCAGAAGGTTTTGTCCCACATCTTGAGTAAATGACTTAGCTTCGCTACGTGTCAGGCTAAATCCCTGCAATGCAAAAAAACGTGTGGCTGAAAATGAAGAACCTGTCAGTGGTCCGGGTGTTCTGTCTACCTGACACCACGCAGCTGGATTCTTGTAAACATTTGGATGACGCACTATGTGTTTCATTTTTCATTCAGATCACAAAATCATACACTCTCCAGCTTGGCGGCAACTTAAAGGTCATCTAATCCCTGATATTTGGCATAGCCTCAAATGACCTGTTTTGTATTATCATGCAAATCAAACACTAAGATAGGGATATGTGTTCTGCCTAATTATACACATTGTATCTTATTCAAAAACATGTTTATTTTAACATTTGGTTCTCCTTGGCTGTTTAATTGAATTGTAAATGAATCATTTACAGGGGAAACTAGATTATTATATGTATAAAAATACAATGAAATCCTGTAATTAGGCCAGACTCGATTTACAGAAAAAGAAAAAACCGCAGGTGTGTAAATGCGCGTGAACTTTGGTGCTGTATTCGACACAGAGCCAAGAGACTGTGCGAGTTACCGTCACTTGTACACCTACCTGCTTAGTTTTATAAGGAGAGCAGTTTGCAAAGAAGTTTGCTCTACTTCTTTTCACTCCTTGCTTATTCCTGCCATTTAACAAGCTCACACCAGGTGTCTGTTTCAAGGCTGAGACAAGCAAAGTAAGGGCAAAGGACTGTGAAATTCATTAACTCCAGAGATCTGTTGCAGCATCTGAATACTTCTCATCCAGATGGCCAAGGCTTCAATCCACTCCAACCCCGTTTCATATTCAGAGTTCCTTTAAAAACATCCCCCAATCACAGTTTCACAGAGAAGACGACTAAGGATGCTTTCTCTGCCATAGATTCAGCTCCCGGTCTAGAGTACATGTTTAACTTCCCTGAAAGTCTGCATGGAGTTTTTCATGTTTTACTAGTTGTTCTATGAGCGGTTGTCTCATTTCTACTAGCAGGCAGCATAGAAATGGGAAAAGCCAGATTAAGATACGGGAGCAAATAGAGAGTATTTTCCAAAACTACGTAACGTGTGCATGCTGAGTTAAAAAATGATAATCTGGGGAGAAAAGCAAAGTTAGAAGGTCCAGAAAAAGGAAGGAAGGGTGAAATGAGATGGCGAGTCAGTGAAGCGGGTAGATCTACGAAGACTGTTCTGGATGGCAGGACACGTAGAAAAGAAGGTTCTTACATCTATAATGAGGAAAGCTTATAATGGACAAAGGGGAGGCATAGGAAATCAATCAGTCGGCCAGCCAGCAGCACGTGCCGGTGCCCACAGCGTACAGAGCATTCCTGGTACTAATAACTGCAGCGTGCTATCGAGGTCGTAAAAGACCTTCCAAGATGAGCTTGAAAACTAGTGGAGGAGACCATCACAGAAAACCACACCTCACTAAACTTCAGAGGAGAGCAGAATCAGACTGCATGAGGAACATCTCTATTGCCTAAGCAGGCATCAATACAGCCCCATGCCCCAAAAAATAACTCAAGCAATCTAGCTAGTATAGATTTAATACGGATGTATGTCAGAGTTAACATTTATGGAGTGCTTTCTATGCAGCAGACATTGTATTAAGCACTTTATACACATTACGTCTTATATATGGGAGATGTGGACAAGCCTGGAAAATCTAAACCTCAAGTAATAGGCCTGTTCATTTCTATATGAAATGAAATAAAGGAGAGGATATGGGTAGAGATGTAAAAACAGACTCCAGGATTTGCCATAACCGGCTGTGACTGTTCCCGGGCAACCCTGTCAGTAAAGGGGTTACGTTGTTATTTTCTCAGACTCGGATTGATGTGTAGTGGGCAGTGACTTTCCCTAAGCTTTGGGTAGAAAATCGTTCCCTGTCGTTGTCCCCATCTCGGTATGCCTCGATTGTTCTGTATGTTTCACTGAGTTTGTCTTCATTCTTTTGAAGTTACGTTTTACTGAATTATAGGGAAATAGTCTAAACTACTCTTTAACCAAGAATTTGAAGATTTGCGAATGTCTTCGGAAGTAAAAATCTTCCCAAAGGAAAAGTGCCTCCTGACTTTAGGGAAATGCACAAGCACCCCATTGGGTATGAGTAAGTTCTCCAGAGTCTCTCTTTCATCTAGTTCCAGGGGAGGGTAGAGGTGGAAGGGAAGCGTCTGTGTCTGCAGTGGTGACGATGTTACTTTTCTTTAGCCTCCTGCACAGGGAGTGACTTCCAGGGATTACTCAGGGTTTGGGAATAGAGAATTGTACAGTGTATTTTAGATGGGCTAATCTTTTCTCAAAAGCCTCTTCAAAGGAAATCTGACCTCTTCCTCGCCATTGTCTGCTATGCTGAGAAAGAGGACCTGCTGCTTCTTGAAGAAGGGTGGCCATATCTCCGCCACAAGCGCTGACTCTGCCGTGTGACTGGCTGCCTGGCCAACCCCTGACATTAAGGCAGCCAGTCGGAATTATGGCAAGGAACCCCAGGACTGCACAAAGTTCTGCGGCAACAGGAGCGACGATTACACAAGGCAATAAGGTTCTCTTGGGAATGTGAACTAGGAAATTCCAAAAAGCAATCAATCACTATCACGAGGAGCAGCAGGAACAAGAACCCGGAAGAGCAGCCGGGCATGCTCACGAGGAAGGGCCACCTCTGCGTTCGATCCTTTCAGGGTTCATGTGGCATTTCACTCGCCGGGAGGGGAGACCACTGCTGCCAGATGCTCCTGTGATGGGCGTCCCTCTCACTGCCACAGGTATGCTGCAACAATCTCCCATTGACTAAGGTGGCCTGAGGGAGTGTCAGTTCCAAAAAAATCACTGTACTGTCAGAGCTGGTCACTTAGTCAGTGCTACTCAAAGTGTGGTCCGAGGACCAGTGGAATCCACCACTGTGCCAGTGTGCAGAAACGAAGTATAGAAACAAAGTAAGCATTTGTAAACCTTTAAATAGGAATTTGAACTTGCCCCAACAATCCAATTTTATGCCTATTAAGTCTAAAAATAAAACCTTGAGCTTGCATTTCGTAGGTCTCTGGGAGTATTTTTCACTTCATTTTTCTAGTAATTTACTTTTATTGCATTTTACGCAAGCATCAGTCAGTATACGAAGGTCTGGAAATTGTCAAATATTTAAAAACTGGTGCTTCACAACAGGTAGTTTGAGGAGCACTGATCTAGTCCCCTGTCTACAAGCTGTGACTCCTTGACTCATTGGTGGGTAGTAACCCATTGAGGAGTCATGAAATTAATCTGTGAGGATACCAGCATTAACAAAAGAATAGAATAAAAAGTATCAGAGTGCATTGTATGAATTAAGGATTAAGTACCTTTTTGTGAAATTTTAATTTTAAAAAGTATATGCAAACACACACACACATATGCATACCCGCTTGTGTATTTTTGCATGTATATAAAACAGACAAAGGAACCTGGGATGTCCATGTTTTCTTGTAAAAGATACTTCTGCTATTCTAAGAGTCATAGGGAAAAATGTCTGCACATCTTTGGGAAACTATGTGTTGTCCATATCACACCTTTCTGCTATCTTTTATCTGATTTGGATTCTGTGGGAGCTGTTTCACAACTCGGTACACTGTAGCTAGCTGATAACACCACAAAATAATTATTGTCTGTAAACATTCAAGTTTTGTCCCTTCCGATAGAGTTTCTTTTCTTTCTTTCTTCCTTTTTTTTTTTTTTTTTTTTTTTTGGAGACGAAGTTTCACTTTTATTACCCAGGCTGGAGTGCAATGGTGCAATCTCGGCTCACCGCAGCCTCCGCCTCCTGGGTTCAGGCAATTCTCCTGCCTCAGCCTCCCGAGTAGCTGGGATTACAGGCACGCGCCACCATGCCCAGCTAGTTTTTATATTTTCAGTAGAGACGGGGTTTCACAGTGTTGACCAGGATGGTCTCGATCTCTTGACCTCATGATCCACCCGCCTCGGCCTCCCAAAGTGCTGGGATTACAGGCTTGAGCCACCGTGCCCGGCCAGAGTTTCAATCGACTCCCATTCCCTCTGTGGAAGAGGTCAGTTTTGCCCTTTTTCTGCGCATCCGTTTCAATGTTCTTGATCTATTCATGTTCTTTGTATTCTCTTTTGAGTCAGTTATACCTGCCTAGTTCTCTCATTGATAGAGTTAAATAAAATCTCTAACACATGTTCATGTTAAATCTGTCTGAGTCATGATTCTATCTTTTTTTTGAAAATTACATTTTAGACGTAGGTCACAGTAGAGCTTTCATGCATCAGGTGGTGGTGGTTGTTCAAACTTAGATCAACTGTGATGAAACGGGATATCTCGACAGGAAGGCAAGCCTGGATCCCTAGCAAGGCAGAGGGACTTCCTGGTTTAACTTTGTGCTGTTGCCTAGAGGAATCGAAAGGATGGGGAGAATTTCATTGTGAAAGTCTACATGCCAGCAACGATTTTAATTGCTGCTCTGTAAGATCCCTCCCACGTCTTGTTCCCATGATGTTTGAAATAAACGTCTCTTACTACAGTTCAGAAAAATCTGAAGATACAAATGAATATGGACTAGGAAAATTAGAAGTTCAAGGTCTCGCCGGGCACGGTGGCTCGAGCCTGTAATCCCAGCATTTTGGGAGGCCGAGGCGGGTGGATCACGGGGTCAAGAGATCAAGACCATCCTGGTCAACAAGGTGAAACCCTTTCTCTACTAAAAATACAAAAAATTAGCTGGGCATGGTGGCGCGTGCCTGTAATCCCAGCTACTCGGGAGGCTGAGGCAGGAGAATTGCCTGAACCCAGGAGGCGGAGGTTGCGGTGAGCCGAGATCGCGCCATTGCACGCCAGCCTGGGTAACAAGAGCGAAACTCCGTCTCAAAAAAAAAAAAAAAAAAAAAAAAAAAAAGAAGTTCAAGGTCTCAGATATAGCAAGAAAGAACACCAGCCAGAGAAGCAAACTTTCAGGTTCCAGGCCCAGCTTGATCCCTAATCAGCTGGATGATTGGATTTTAAGCAAGTGACTTAAGAGTCTCTGGGTCTCGTATTTTTATTTGTGCATTGATTTACCTTAGGTAGGTAGCTTTCCATTTTTTTTTTCCCCAGACACAACAGTTTTGCTGTTGTTGTTGTTATTGTCTTCAAAAGAAAGCTTGCACACAGTTTTAATTTGCAAAACAAGACACCCACTCTGGTGTAGCAGGGTGTCTGCTTGGTTTCCGCTCCTCCGCTATGGTGGCGGGCGCTAATTATACGGGGCCCTCGGAGCAGTGAGGATTCCACGATAGCACAGCCTGAGAAGTACGGAATCCAAGACCACGGGCATGTTTCCTCGTGCTGGGATGTTCCATTCAATTGCTCTGTCTCTTGTTTCACTGCATTCAAGATCTTTTCCAAGTTGTTCCGCCCTTTCCTTCCCTGCCCCATCCCCACCCTGTTGACTATCTCCAATTTTCGCTCTGACCTTTAGAGTCCTTGTCCCATGTTCAGTCCCTTCAACTGCTGGGATCCACCCCGTAGGTTCAGTCCGAAACATCTCCATTGTACTCTAACCATCTGTTTAATCATCTGCTTCCCCCACCAGACTGTGAGTTCCCCAAGAGCGGGAGTCCTGTCTTCTCACCTTTGCCTCCCAGCTCCAGTGCAGCGCTGGCCCTCTGTTCCCAGCACACACTGAGTTCTCTCCTCTACCCTACCGATGTGTGTTCTACTCAGATCTCTCTGCTCGACTTCGGTCTCTCGTGGACAACCGCTTTCCAGACAATTCCACTTGGGTATCTCATAGGCTCTTCAAAAGCAACACATCCAGTCCCATCGCTTCCGTTCAGAATCTTACCTCCTAATGTCCCATCTCAAGGAAAAATGCTGCAATCTACCACCTGCTGCCCAGATCAGAAATCCTGGACACCTCACTTTCCTGCGTCTCCACTTCCACATCCAACCCTTTAATGCCACCTCATAGAATTTTTGAATCCGTCTACACTTTCTTTAGAGATGGAGTCTTGCTGCGTTGTCCAGGCTGGACTTAAGTGCCTCAGCCTCCTGAGGAGCTGGGGCTGGCACTAACCATCTCGTCTTCCATTTCCACTGCTCTTGCCCAAGTTCAGATCACATGGATAACAACAGATCATTTTGATGGTGCTTCCAGGGTGCTGAGTGTTGCAAAAATAATAATAAAATCCTCTTCATACATTAGACCCTTCAATGTGTATACCTACTCTGGTTATTACTGTAACCCCATTTTACTATTAAGGAATTGGAAGTTTAGAGAGAATAAATAACTTACCAAGCTGGTAAGGGTTGGAGCTGAGACTTAAATCTCTGTCTCTCTAATGCCAATACTGTAGCCCTTAAGTGTCATATTATAATTGAAATATTAACTGTTGTATCCCCTACTCTCAGCATTGCCTTCCTAGTTCTTTTCTCCTTTCTATAGCCCAGGGATTTTTTAAAAAATAGAAATCTTATCATGTGTCCTTCACTTAATATTCTTCATCATTTTTTCTTTGCCCAGGGATACGATAGAAATGTGTTAATATCTCACTACGCCCTTCCTAATCTGTACCTCTCTGGTCTCTTTCATTGCTACTGACACCCTTGGCTTCAGTCATACTAAACCATTTATAATTTGGGGGGCATATATTGCAGTATTTTCTATTCATCCTCAATATCTTCTTTTTCCTCTGCTTGACAAATTCTTTATCCCCTCCCCCGCCACCTCTTTAACCAGCCAGCTCCTAGTTATACTTCAGTTCTCAGCTCAGAAACGTTCAACTCCAAGAAACACTCTGTTACTATTCCTGTTCCCAGAGCACCGTGTATCTTCTGAAACTACCATTGTGACTTTACGTTATAAATGCTCATGTATTTGTCTGTATCCTCCGCCAGTACAAGCTCCCAGAGGGAGACAATTTCTGATTTATTCAGCACTGCCCTTGTCTTAACTTGGGTTCATTAGAAGCAGACCCTGAGATGAGAATTCTTACTCAAGTGATTTATTAAGTGTGAAATTCATATGAGTGAGGGAAACTGGAGAGGGCAGGGGAGATCAGCCAAGCTGCAGGTCTAGTCTCAGCCTGATACCAGGGGGAGCTTTGGAGCTTGGATGATACCACAGAGTCGTCCCGGTTGAGACAAGGGGACTGCATTTTACTACCATCCCTAACTGGACATTGGCTCCAGGCTGCCCCTAGCCTGTGTTGGGGGGTGGGGATGAAGGCAGCATAATCTCCCAGGCATCTGGGCATCGGGCATCGCCGCGGGAAGTGCTTCCCGGCTGCAGGGCTCCAGAGAAGGGTGCAGCTGTGAGTCCTTAGTAGCTGGGGGATGGGTGCTCCCAGGTTAAAGGGGTCTACTTCATATCCCAGCCACGAGAAAGAAATGACAGAACTTTTTCATCCATTTCTGTATTTCTCCTTTGTTCACAGATGAATGATTTTTCTAGTGGATAAGATTCTCTAATATTCCCAGTCTTGATTTTTTTTTTTTTTAAGCCTCTCAGTATTCTTCAGCCTTTCCTAGACACTAACCATTGTATAAGATTTCCAAGCTTGGGTAAGTCTAGTTTCTCATCTCAGATGCTTTGTTAAGTACTAGACAAAAATGAGCATGGCCATTAATATTTCTACAAATTCATTAGTTGTTTGAGGTCTGACGGGTTACCGGTCAGAATATACACATCTCAAATTGAGTGGGACTCATGGGGAAAAGGTTTCTGTCAATTATGGGAAATTTTGATTTTTAAACCATTTGTCTAGAACAATTTGCTCCAAATATCATATCTGGGGAGGTCTACCCAGAGAGATCTGTGAATTCTTCCTAATCCGTGCGTGTATATTCCAGGCTTGTGTGGCCTTACCTATGGCACTCAGCCGTCACCTGCTCGGATGGATGGGCACCAGCAGCCTCCTCCCTGATTGGGACGTTGGACCACATGGAGGGAAGGAGACTTCTGCCTATAAGAAGGTTCCCTTCTGGTCAAGTAGACTGCAGTCCTGAGCTCATTCCTCAAGGAAATTTTCTCTCTGGAGGAAATTCAACCCAATCAGACTCAGACAAAAGGTAAGAGCCTTAAAGGTAGAATTCGGGTCCTGTTCTTCTTTGCATAAAAGCGAATAATATTTCACACTCGACTGTTTAAAAGTGCTTTCACATAGAGTATCTCATCTTAGCCTCAAGGAAATTCCACCCATGAGAAAACCGAGACATCCAGAAGTCAAGTGACTCATGTAAGATCACGTGGCTCAAGCCTGTAATCCCAGCACTTTGGGAGGCCGAGGCGGGTGGATCACGAGGTCGAGAGATCGAGACCATCCTGGTCAACATGGTGAAACCCCGTCTCTACTAAAGATACAAAAAGTTCGCTGGGCATGGTGGCGCGTGCCTGTAATCCCAGCTACTCAGGAGGCTGAGGCAGAAGAATTGCCTGAACCCAGGAGGCGGAGGTTGCGGTGAGCCAAGATCGCGCCATTGCACTCCAGCCTGGGTAACAAGAGCGAAACTCCGTCTCAAAAAAAAAAAAAAAAAAAAAAAAAAAAAAAAGATCACATAGCCAACAAATGGCAGAGCCTGGATTCAGACCCAGAATTTCTGATGCCAAATATGAGGGTCTTTTTAGAGTAGCCTGCTGTGTAACACAAGGCGCGGCTTGCCACATGCCCTCATTAGCTTTTTGTTGAGTTGAATTATCTATGACTTCTGTTATTCATGTCCAGTGCACCCCTTCTTTAGAATAGATAACAAAAAGTAGATGATGGGCCAGCCTGTGTCAGCTTAAACATTGTGCCAATGAGGTCCAGGTTATAGGTTTGACTCCCAAAAGACGAGCTACCTTTGTCTCAAGATAGCAGTAAGCTTAGTTCTGTTGATACAGGCTACCGCCCTAATCACTCATTTTGCCTGTGAGCGCCATGGTCAACATCAGAGAATGGCAAAAGGATTTGGATAGAACAGGGCAAGTTCATCACTAATTCTAGACGGACATGGGGAAGAAAATCTTATTACTTTCATTTTTACCCAGGAGAAGGGATAGTGCGTCACTGGACTTTGCCACAGAAGGCTCTGGGTTGATACATGTGGAGCTGAACTCAGTGACTTGAGTGAATCTGACCCAGAAAGGCTTCATGAGGAGTGGGTGTGTCAGGCTGAAGTGAGAAAAAGGACTAGAAAGAAATGATCAGCTGGGCCGGGCGCAGTGGCTCATGCTTGCAATCCCAGCACTTTGGGAGGCTGAGGCGGGCAGATGACCTGAGGTCAGGAGTTCAAGACCAGCCCCCGTCACATGGTGAAACCCCGTCTCTTAAAAAAAGAAAGAAAGAAAGAAAGAAAGAAAGAAAGAAAGAAAGAAAGAAAGAAAGAAATGACCATCTGGAAAACCCAATCCAGCACTGCCAAGGTCTTCAAACAGAAGGCTGCAGGGGACATTTTCTACTAGAGATAACTTGAAGAGTTTGAGGAGTAGGAAGGTGTCATGGTTTTGGAAGCTAAATTAAAATTTTAGAACCCAACAAAACCTCACCCAGGTTCCATTCCTATAACTCAACCTATGGTGCTGACAAGAAGCAAATGCTTAAAAGCTGTAGAGCTCTTATCCTTCATAAGCATCATACCATGCAATGCAATAAACATTGATGGGTCTGTGTTGCATCCACTGCTGTAGAAGGCCCTGGGTTGGGGGTTCATGAAGCCTCTGACCATAAGTTATCACCCAAGGAGTAAAATGATTGTAGTTTATTATACAGATCAAGCAAAAAAATACGTGCTACTTAGTGACCGTTCTAAGAGTTTAAAGGGAAAAGTTGGCCACGGTCAGATGCCTTTGGAAGAACTTCTCGGGAGACGACTGAGTGAGTCTTTGAAGAACTGTCAGGATCCGAATCTGAAGGTAGAGGGAGGTGAAAGAGGATTCATCCCCTGAATCCAACGCCCCACATACCTCTTGTGGGCCACCTGACTATTTTAGCCATTGCTGTAGCCACCAGCTGTGAGCGAGTGAAACCTAGAATCGCCATGTTTTTGGGTGCAGAGAGCAGTGCTCACCTTCGGTTCCCGGTTTCTGTGCCACATCTGCCTGCAGGAACCGGCTCGGCTATTCTGATACACGTGCACACCTGAGAGTATGGGGAAGTTCACCTCCAAAGGACGATACTTGATCGATGGGAGCAGACATTGGTAGATTGACATTTCCTTCTTCCACCCTGCAGGCTGCCAAGTCTGGGATGCATCCTACAGGGTCTTCGCAGCCTCCTGGGTAGGATGGGGCTCTGGTTGCCCACATTAATGATGCAATCAAGTCGTCATGGATTGGCTGCTCTTTCTCCCTTCTTTCAGTTTTCACAGACCCCAAATGTCCCAATCCTACTTCTTAGCCTAACTGCCCCAAATCAACCACCTAAACAAGCCCTTTTTTGGGAGGGAAGGTCGCCTCAAGTTAAAAATGGGCTTGTTGCTTTTTCCCTATATCCCTGAAAAGTAGCCGTTCCAGAGATTGGAGAAAACTGAGCCGTACGGCACAGGGGGAGGGTGCAGATTCTCTTTCCCACACCTCCCAAGGCTCCAACTGGCTCCCGCTTTTTGATCAATCCTATGGGGACTTCACTGAGAACCACTGGGGTCTTTAGAGAGCTCCCTGAAGCCCGAGTGATGGGAAGCCTCACACCCATGTGGTGGGGGACATTTCACTGGGAGCGATTCAGCCCAGCTCCCCCCTCCTCCCCCAATTCCTTCAGACATCTGTGAAAACTAAAAGGGGTTCTTGTGTTCCCAGGCCCAGGGAATACAAGACTGCAGGGAAGGAGGAAGCTGACCCTCAGCGTCCCTGGAACATTTGTGGACTCCCATCTCTACCACCTGTTTGAGTTCTCAGACCTCAGCACTGGGCTGGGATCTTCCCGGGGCCACCAGCCCACCCAGCCCCAGAGTGTATCCACCGGAAGCCTTGCTCAGAAACTGGCCTGAGCTTGGTAATCGTCTTGACTCTTTCTGAACATGCTGAGTTTCATGCCTCACAAGTGAAGTGTGATAACAGGAACTTGGAGAGAATCCAGAGCGGCCAGAGGGCAGGGCATGGTGGCTGGTGCCTGTAATCTGGAACTCTGGGAGGCTGCGGTGGGAGGGTCACTTGAGGCGAGAAGATTGCTTGAGGCCAGAAATTCAAGGTTACAGTGAGCTACAAGCGTGTGCCGTTGCACTACGGCCTGAGTGACAGACCAAGCTCCTGTCTCCAAAAAACAAATTAAACAAGTAAAATAGGCTCACGCGTGTAATCCCAGCACTTTGGGAGGCCAAGTCGGGTAGATCACAAGGTCTGGAGTTCAAGACGAGCCTAACCAACATAGTGGAACCCCATCGCTACTAAAAATACAGGAATTAGCCAGGCACGGTGGCAGAAGCCTGTCATCCCAGATACCCGGGAGGCTGAAGCAGGAGCATCACTTGAACCAGGGTAGCAGAGGTTGCAGTGAGCCGAGATCGAGTCACTGCACTCCAGCCTGGGCGACAAAGTGAGACTCCATCTCAAAAATAAAAATTAAAATAAAGCAACCAAAGGGATATGAGTTTGAGAAACAGCTCAGGGCTGCATCCTTAGAGAAGTGGGGGTAACTTACCTTCGCAAAAAAGTAGAAAGTTCAAGAATGCCCACTCAGCCCAGAGGAGGGCATGATATGAGAGACCGTGTGGGACAGAACTTTCCCCTTTTGAAGACTGTGGAAGGCCTTGGATTTGGTGGGGAGGTGAGAGGGGAAAGGTAATCGGAGCGAGTGGAGAAAGGATTGCTAAGTCGTTTTTTCTGGCAGCACTTTTTTTTTTTTTTTTTTGAGACAGAGTTTCGCTCTTGTTACCCAGGCTGGAGTGCAATGGCACGATCTCGGCTCACCGCAACCTCCGCCTCCTGGGTTCAGGCGATTCTCCTGCCTCAGCCTCCTGAGTAGCTGGGATTACAGGCACGCGCCACCATGCCCAGCTAATTTCTTGTATTTTTAGTAGAGACGGGGTTTCACCATGTTGACCAGGATGGTCTCGATCTCTTGACCTCGTGATCCACCCGCCTCGGCCTCCCAAAGTGCTGAGATTACAGGCTTGAGCCACCGCGCCCGGCCATTCTGGCAGCATTTTTTAAAGTTCAGGTAGTTTAGCGATGGCTGAGGCCATGCTCGGAGAGAGCGGTGTGTGTTGGGGGGGGTGCTTTTTCTTTGCAGCAATCTCCCTGGCTCGGAGTGCCCCCGTCAAATTCCACCCTTGCACACTTGAAGGCACACGAAAGTGATAAGGAAAAGGAGGGAGAGGGGATGGTGAGAGAATGACATTGGTTGTTGCTGGGGTGCACGCCAATGTCGCCACAGGCCGCCCACCTGCAGGAATCCTTGCCAAGTCTTCCCGGGCCTGTAATATGGAACCAGATTCAGGGAAGCAGTGTGGCTAGAATTCAGAACACTGGCCTTGGAGTCAGACCCAAGCATCCCAGCACTGTTTATAGGCTGAATAACCCTTGCTCAATGAGCACTTACCTTCCGGGGCCATCGTTTCCTCATCTAGAATGGAAGCTCCGTGAAGACAGGGACTTTGTCTGCCTTATTCTCTACGAGAGCCCTAGAGCCTTGTGTTGCACCTGGAAATACATATTTGCTGAATGAATAAATACATCTATAAAACGAGAATAACCTTATTACTCCTCCAAAGGCAGTCAAATCGCGATAAGGAGCATGGATGCTGGGGCCGGACTCCCTGGCTTTGAATCTGGACTCAAACAATTCCATGACTGCCACTTTGGCAGGTTAGGGGATCTTTCTATGCCTCGCTGCGCCTCAGTTTCCTTGTCTATGAAATGGGGGTAATAACAGAACACCTACATCAAAAGGTGGTTGTGAGGCTTAAAACAAGTGAATGTATGTAAAATGCATAAAATGGTTTCTGGCTGCATATTAGTTCACTATTGTTACTGTTATAAGGATTCATTGACTATATCCAGAAAAAAATGCTCAGCATTTCATGTTTTATTCTATAGTCTTCTGAACTATTCAAATGTGTCTCTCTTTTTCTTTTTTATTTTTTGACATAGTCTTGCTCTGCCATTCCCCCCTGGCTGACGTGCAGTGATATGATCTCGGCTCACTGCAACCTCCACTTCTCGGGTTCAAGCAATTCTCCTGCCTCAGCCTCCTGAGTAGCTGGGACTACAGGTGCGCACCACCATGACTGGGTAATTGTTGTATTTTTAGTAGAGATGGGGTTTCGCCATGTTGGCCTCCTCGAACTCCTGACCTCAGGTGATCTGCCCACCTCAGCTTCCCGAAGTGCTGAGATTACACGCGTGAGCCACCACGCCTGGCCTCAAGTCTCTTATAATCAAACGTAATCAGGAAATATTATCAAATATTTTTAATATAAAAATATTTTTAAGCGTTTAGCTCATCACCTGCCACATTGTAAGCTCTCATTAAATGCTGGCTGTTGTTCTTACCGAAAAAAAAAAAATCATTCTGATGTTACCAACTCTGCCAGTTGTTGATAAAGCCGAAATTTGTCCTCGGGATCAACTTAGAATAGGAGCAGGCAATTGCAGCCTTTCACTAAAGAAGGATCCCCAGGAAAAGTGCTGTTGGCATTGAATAGGATGAGAGAGCTGGGAGCTGTGCTGGTTGTAATGTTTAGCCGCAGGCTAGAGAAACAGACTTGAACGGCAGAAAAACAGCGCCTCGAAGGAGCACACACGGTGAGTGGAAGTAGTTGTAACGCATCAGACCAATAGATTCTTCTTTACACTTTATTTCCGTTCCTAGTCAGAGGAACTGGTTCAATTCCTCAAGAAGTATTTACAAAACTTCGTCGTTGTTTTTTTTTTTTTTTTTTTTTTTTTTTTTCTGGCACTGTCATCCGGGTTATGAAAAAAAAGGAAAGCCCTTCAAGACAGCCGTAACTCTTGCAGAGAGAATATGCTAAATCATAACGCAAGATCGTCCATGATCACATCTCAACGTGTGCAAAACACGTGACTGCTACAGTAAGACAAGGGAGACATCGATTCATTTGTTCACGATCGCGTCTGTTCATTTACTGACTCATTATTTAATAGATGCTAAAGGCCAAAGGCCGTAAGAGACGGGGAGCTTGGGTTGGGTTCCCTTCCCTCAAGGAATCTGTGCTTCTGTGAATTGGTGCCAATCTGTATGAGAACAGCTCCAGTACAGGGCAGAACATGACCACGCTTTACGAGGCCACAAAGGCGGCTGGGTGCGGGCATCATCGGAGTTGCCTGGTTGAGTAGTCTGGTATGGCTTTTTGAGGGAGGTGGGACTTGATCTGGACCTTGACGGTGTGGTAGTATCTAAACAGATGGGGGTAAGGGATGGTACCCCAAGCAAGAACACACAAGGAGGAAGCTCACAGAGGCAGGGATGAACGTGCCTGTGACAGTGATTCATCAGTACATTGAACCAACTTTTTTTTTTTTTTTTGAGACGGAGTTTCACTCTTGTCACCCAGGCTGGAGTGCAATGGCGCGATCTCGGCTCACCGCAACCTCCGCCTCCTGGGTTCAGGCAATTCTCCTGCCTCAGCCTCCTGAGTAGCTGGGATTACAGGCACGGGCCACCATGCCCAGCTAATTTTTTGTATTTTTAGTAGAGACGGGGTTTCACTATGTTGGCCAGGATGGTCTCGATCTCCTGACCACGTGATCCACCCGCCTCGGCCTCCCAAAGTGCTGGGATGACAGGCTTGAGCCACCGCGCCCGGCTTGAACCAACTTTTTTTATTGAAATATCTCTCATGTGCTGGAAAGACGAACATGTCATCACTCTTTTCCTCAAACAGTTTGTAGTTTAGTGTGGGAGGCAAACACGTAAAGAGAAACATGTATAACAGTGTGGTAAGTGTGTCAGCCATGGTAAGTGTAAAACCGCAGGCAGAAGATTCTCCCAGGAATGAGCTGGGGGCTCCGTGGGTGAGGAGGGAGCCAGGGCTCGCAAGCAGAAAGGGCTACAAAGGCCCCTTAGGAGGCGCATTGGAGAAAAGGGGTACAGGGGCTGCTGGCGAGTGATGGGACGTGAGGCAGTTAGACGGGTGGAGGTCAGATCATCGAGGCACGTTAAGGACGTTCTGTGGAATTTGGGCTTTCTTCAGAGGACAGGGCAATCGCTCGAAGTCTTCCTAGGAAAGGACATACGACATTTGCATTTTGAAAAGATAATAATAGCATTGTCTTGACATTTTTTTTTTTTTTTTTTTGAGGCGGAGTTTCGCTCTTGTTACCCAGGCTGGAGTGCAATGGCGCCATCTCGGCTCACCGCAACCTCCGCCTCCCGGGTTCAGGCAATTCTCCTGCCTCAGCCTCCTGAGTAGCTGGGATTACAGGCACGCGCCACCATGCCCAGCTAATTTTTTGTATTTTTAGTAGAGACGGGGTTTCACCATGTTGACCAGGATGGTCTCGATCTCTTGACCTCGTGATTCACCCGCCTCGGCCTCCCAAAGTGCTGGGATTACAGGTGTGAGCCACCCGCGCTTGACATTCTTTACAGTATCTAGGGCCCACCATGATTTAAACATCACACCTCACAGTGTTTAGCATCTCGAGAAAGTCGCATGCACGCTTGCCCCAAGTCAGCTGAGTACTAAGGAGCAGAAAGATGCCCCGTCTCCGGGGCCGAGCTCTTCACCCTTACGCCCCGCTACCTCTGCGGCGTGGAGAGGGGAGGTGACGGGACGCCGAGGAGAGGGGCAGGAGCTGAAATCAGAATGAAAAATAATGAGGCCAGAACGAAAGCGGTAGGGGTGAGAATACAAAGAAGGAGAATCCAGAGATTTTGAGTAAGTGGGCGCTACTGGATGTTTGAGGGGAGAAATGTGGAGCGGGGGCTGGGGGGCCTCCCCGGTTCCGCTCCTCTGCGTGTGTCTCTCGTGGTGCCGTCACCAGCGAGAGCAACTCCGGGAAGCAGAGGAGGCGAGGAGACGGGAGATGATGAGTTGAGGAAGCTGTGGGTCTCCACGGCAGGGATCCTAGTGGGGAGTCGGGTAGACGCAGCTGGAGCTTAGGCGCCAAGAATGGGCTGGAAAGAGAGACTGGGAAAGTGAGGGATGGGCCGGGGCCAGGGGGCTGATGAGGCTGTAGAGAGCTGAGATGGCGGGATCACGCATGGACTTGAATTTGAAGGCTGCAAGGAGTCGCGGAGGCCTTTTAATCACGAAGCAACGTGGTCCATATCAGCTTTTCAGACGTCAAGCCTCAGACTCAAATATCCGAGAACTGACATGGAACTTTATTTCCGACCTCATCCCAGTCTCTGGTGAAAGCAGCACCTCAGTAAGGACGGGCCGGCCCCCCCCATGCTCCCGGTGGAGATCAAGTTCTTTGGGGCTTGGCAGGCACTGGGGCGGGGAGCCGGTCCTCATGCCCCGGGACATCCTCATCCTGTGGGTCTGCTCCACAAGGGCCGCAGCCACAGTGCCTGGTGATGGTGGCAAGGTCTTGCCTGGTCTGGAACCCCAGTATTTACAAGCACTTACTTGTCCCTTTGCTTTGTCCTTTATGTCACCGGGGGATACAAGGAAGGAGGGTGAAAAGGAATGCTGGGAGGTGAAGTTGAGGTGGGAAATAATGATAATATCTTAAATATTATCCTGTCATTTAATGAAAATCATGTTTTGGGAAAACCAGGTCACAACACTGGGCAAGGTCTAATGGAGGAGGGGGCGGACAGAGAAACAGGAGGACCACGTAGGGACAACTGCCGTGAAGGTGGCGTCGCACGGGGCTGCGTAACTTACCATGCACTTTTACCGCTCCCTTCATCCTCACGGTGCCTCTGTGCGGTGGCTCTCCTAGCCCCATTTTACAGATAGAGCAACCAAGAGAAGTTAGATCAGTGAGACAAAATTATCTGGCTAGAAAATACAGGAGCTCAGGCTTGCTTACGCCTGTAATCCCAGCATTTTGGGAGGCCGAGGCGGGCGGATCACGAGGTCAAGAGATCGAGACCGTCCTGGCCAACGTGGTGAAATCCCAACTCTACTAAAAAATACAAAAATTAGCTGGGCGTGGTGGCACACACCTGTAATCCCAACTACTCGGGAGGCTGAGGCAGGAGAATTGCCTGAACCCAGGAGGCGGAGGTTGCAGTGAGCTAAGATTGCACCATTGCACTCCAGCCTGGCACCTGGCAGCAGGGACTCTGTCTCCAGAAAAAAAAAAAAAAAAAAGAGCTCAGGCTTAATACCTTGGTCTTTTCCAATAAAAACTTTTAAGAGAAAAAAGAATCCCTTCTTCCAGTGCATTCATCACCTGCTGCACGTCCCACAACCCCAGGCTGCCTCTCGGGAATAAGATGTTCTAAACATCAGAACCTAAACGTGCATTTGGAGGCTCTGTCTTCAGAGAAGATCCCACTGGGAAACACGTCTGCACCACCTTAAAGGATTCCTCTGGGCTCTGCAAGGGACTTCCCACAGAGAGCTGCTTCCAATCATAACACATGGAGCCTTCTGCAAGGTCCCTGTGTAACTTAACTGTCGAAGCACAGTAGCAAGCTGGCTCCAAAAACCATCCTCTGTTCACGCCTAATGAATCCCTGGGATACACCGTCAGAATTTAAGAGGCAGGTGTCACTGCCCTGATGCTTTGAATAGGGACTTGTTCCAATCATGAGCCCTCTCTGGGAACAGTTTTTCCAAAGAGTGGTTTATCATTTTTCATCTGTAGCAGTAATGAGGGGGTGGATTCAGAGGCAGAAGCAGGACGTACGGATGGGCAGGAAAAGAAATGCCATCCTGGATCAGAGTTGCGAAGGTCAAAGGAGGGGGGTGAGCCTCACCTCTGGAGATGAGAGGCTGGAAGAGTATGCCTATGAAGGTAAAAGAAAGAAAGAAATTGGATGTGGTAGGTGGAGCCCTCTCTATAGAGACACACAGAAGAGGTTTCTCTTTCCCCAGATGATAGTTGGTAGTCAAGGCTTCCTGGCCTCACCATCGTCCTCTGTAGGGATCTCCAAGTCAACCAGGCCACTCCTCCTTCGGCACCCCCCTCCACCCTTTCTCTAGCTTCTGCAACTCAATAGCTATACATTTGTTCATCTGGTTTACTCTCCTTCTGGATCATTCTCTACCCTTTGCTCGACTGCATCGATCAGGATCAAATTGAAGTGCCGGATGCCCTGTGAGTCTGACCTGAAACTCCAGCCCACGATGGTTCTTATTGCCTGTACCGGCACGTCTCAAACCCTAGCATGTGTCAGAATCACGCAGGGGGCATTTAAAAACGCAGGTTGCCAGGGCCCCTGGAGTTTCTGATTCACTAGGTCTGGGCCAGGGCCTGAGAATTTACCTTGCTAACAAGTTCCCAAATGATGCTCGCCGAGGCTTCTTGTCTGGGAACGACACACGTGTACCATTCATTTAGGGCTTAATCATGCCCTGTGCTGTGCCGATACTGTGACTGAGTATCCAGATGCAGCTGTGAACACTTCGGAGGCAGTGATGTGATGGGTACTGGGCTGTACCCCCCGCAGGACCTAGCTAGCGTACTCAGAGCAAGTACCCAAACCCAATATCATGTATTCATCGTTGGGAAAAGTCAGAACTGGTTTTGGGTAAAATTAGGAAGACAGTACTTTGCCCACAGGAACCTTCCACTTTGCCTCCTCCATTTCTCCACCAACTTCTGGGTCCCTCACTCTCCCTCCTCCAAGCTGACCCACACCCCCCTACACATAGATTTGCCCTAAATACCCGGAGCTCTCGCATCTGCCCTTCAAAGTTTACAGGCAATTCTCATAAGAAGCTTGACTGAGAACAGAAGTTAGGTAAGGCATTAGCTTTCGAGAGGTGTGAGGCCCCAGAATGCTTTTTTATTTTATTTTATTAAGTTAAGAGATAGTTGTTGAGCTTATTGAAATACTGGCCGGGTGCGGTGGCTCAAGCCTGTAATCCCAGCACTTTGGGAGGCCGAGGCGGGTGGATCACGAGGTCGAGAGATCGAGACCATCCTGGTCAACATGGCGAAACCCCGTCTCTACTAAAAATACAAAAAATAGCTGGGCATGGTGGCGCGTGCCTGTAATCCCAGCTACTCAGGAGGCTGAGGCAGGAGAATTGCCTGAACCCAGGAGGCGGAGGTTGCAGTGAGCCCAGATCACGCCATTGCACTCCAGCCTGGGTAACAAGAGCGAAACTCCGTCTCAAAAAAAAAAAAAAAAAAAAGAAAAAAAAAGAAATACTGATGGTGGAGAGAAGCCAGCGGAGGACAGGGTGGTGCCGGTGTGGGAAAGAGGGAACCATGACAGGTGGCTCCACCGTACAAGGAGAAGCATCCACTTGGAAGCAGGGACACCTCTTCCACTGTAGACGGAAAAAGGAAAAGACAGTTTCGATACAGGAATAATGAGGCTTTCGATGCTAGGTGACTCCCAGCCCTAACATCCTGTGATTCCATGAAATTAAATTGCCTTGGTGTCAGGGGCTTAATATGTCACCTCTCCCTGGCGGAGCGTTAACCCAAGGAAATGAATGTTTCATGAGAGGCTCTCAGGCTATGGGAGGCCTGCCAGTAGGACAGCAGGGGCCTTCCCAGGGGCCTTGAATACCTGTTGCCTGGCTATGCAAGGTGGGATTGGGAAAATGGGATAAATATATCCAACTTGACAACGTAAGAACAACAGCAAAGCCACAGAGCTGACACGTTCTGGAGCCAGATTTAGAATCCCACTTCCCTCAAGCCTGGCAGTCATTCATATTCTGACCATCTGAAATTGCAAGGGAGGGCTGGAAGTATTAAGAACAACTTCTTCCTAACTCTTGGGTTGGAGACTTAAGACGACATCCTCCAGAAAATATAAATAAATAAATAAAATACAATTTTTTAAAAAAGATGACATCCTCCATCCTAGACCGGCACAGCCCCAGCCCATCTCTGGGACTCTAAGAAATACCTGGTAGTGATAGGGTTAATAACAGCAATAATAATTTGTCAAATGCCTCCTCAATTGAATTAGCCTATAAGGTGCCTGGCACATCGTGCCAAACTCTGTATCATGGGAAGAAGTCAACAAATGTAAGCTGTCATCTTCCTTCTCTTCTTCCTCCTCTTTCTCATCATCACCATCTTCACTGTGTGCCAGTCACCATACTAGGTGCTTTATATATTTTGTAAAGTATATATTTTCCTGATTTCAAAAGTAACCAGTGTTTAAAAGTTCTGACAAGAAACGCGTAACATAAAAAAATCCAAGTGTGGGCCGGGCGCGGTGGCTCACGCCTGTAATCCCAGCACTTTGGGAGGCTGAGATGGGCGGATCACGAGATCAAGAGCTCGAGACCATGGTGAAACCCTGTCTCTACTAAAAAATACAAAAATTAGCTGGGCGTGGTGGCGTGTGCCTATGGTCCCAGCTACTTGGGAGGCTGAGGCAGGAGAATTGCTTGAACCCGGGAGGCAGAGGTTGCAGTGAGCCGAGATCACGCCACTACACTCCAGCCTGGTACCTGGCAACAGAGCAAGACTCTGTCTAAAAATAAAAAATAAAAAAATAAAAATAAAAATAAAAATCCAAGCGTGGTGCACCAGAAAAGGTTGCTGACCCATGCTTTATATTCAGTCACAGAAAAAGCAGGGCCGACTGTCCATGTTTACTTTCTGTTTCTTCTAATACTCACAGGGTGGTCTTGGGCATGTTATTTAACCCTTCTATGCCTCAGTTTTCTTGTTAAATGAGAGCAATAATGGTTCTAACGTTTCGTGTTCTTGGGAAATTTAAATAAGATGCTATATACGCAAAGCGAGGAACACGGTGCCCTGCACCTAGTGAACAGTCCGTATGAAGTGGTTATTATTTATATTACTTTTTAATAAATAAAGTTCTCCAGGATCCATATGTCAGAAGTAACCCATATTGACTGGGCACGGAGGCTCACATCTGTAATCCCAGCACTTTGGGAGGCCAAGCGGGGGGGACGGATCACGAGGTCAGGAGTTCAAGACCAGCCTGGCCAACATGGTGAAACCCCGTCTCTATTAAAAATACAAAAATTAGCTGGGCTTGGTGGCACACACCTGTAGTCCCAGCGACTCGGGAGGCTGAGGCAGGAGAATCGCTTGAACCTGGGAGGTGGAGGTTGCCGTGAGCCGAGATCGCGCCACTACACTCCAGCCTGGGCAACAGAGCAAGATTCCATCTCAAAAAAAAAAAAAAAAAGAAGAAGAAGAAAAGAAAAGAGAAAAGAAATAACCCATATTGATAGCTCATTGCATCTTTTTCAGACCATCTATGTGTGTATCTATATGTATATTCTACAAGATCTAAAACATATCCACAATTTACATGTCTTTGTTCATTTGACAAATATTACGGATGATTCTTAAGACAATCCTATAAAGTCCTTATTGATATCTGGCTTTGTTTTTATCATATTTCTTCCAAGGCTTCATCTTCACCTCCCAAATGTTCAGAGAAAACCTCTCAAGACTGAAGTATGGGGCATGGGTCAGCAACCTTTTTCTTCCTTTCTTTTTCTCTTTCTTTCTTTCTTCCTTCCTTCCTTCTTTTTTCTTTCTTTCTCTCTCTCTCTCTCTTTCTTTTTCTTTCTTTCTTTCAACTGAGTTTTGCTCTTGTTGCCCAGGCTAGAGTGCAATGGTGTGATCTTGGCTCACGGCAACCTCCACCTCCAGGGTTCAAGCGATTCTCCTGCCTCAGCTTCCCTCGTAGTTGGGATTGCAGGTGCCCACCACCACGCCTGGTAATTTTTTTTTTTTTTTTTTTAGAGACAGGGTTTCACTGTGTTGGCCAGGCTGGTCTTGAACTCCAGACCTCAGGCGATCCACCTGCCTTGGCCTCCCAAAGTGCTGGGATTACAGGCGTGAGCCACCAGACCCTACTGGGTCAGCAACTTTTTTTTTTTTTTTTTTTTTTTTTTTTGAGACGGAGTTTCGCTCTTGTTGCCCAGGCTGGAGTGCAATGGCGCGATCTCGGCTCACCGCAACCTCCGCCTCCTGGGTTCAGGCAATTCTCCTGCCTCAGCCTCCTGAGTAGCTGGGATTACAGGCACGCGCCACCATGCCCAGCTAATTTTTAGTATTTTTAGTAGAGACGGCGTTTCACCATGTTGACCAGGTTGGTCTCGATCTCTCGACCTTGTGATCCACCCGCCTCGGCCTCCCAAAGTGCTGGGATTACAGGCGTCAGCAACTTTTTTATGTGAAGGACCAGATAGAAACAGTTTAAGCTTTGCAGACCATACGGTCTCCGTTGCAGCTGCTGAAGGCTGTGGTTGTCGTGCAAAAGCAGCCGTAAACAATATGTGAACAAATGAGAGTTGCTATGTTCCTTGAGGCGAGGTCTTGCTTTGTTATCCAAGCTGGAGTGCAATTGTGCAATCATAGCTCCCTGTAACCTGTAACTCCTGGGCTCAAGCCATCCTCCTGCCTCAGCCTCCTGAGCAGCTGGGACTACAGGCATGCACCACCATGCCTGGCTACTTTTTAATTTTTTTGTAGAAATGTGATCTTACTATGTTGCCAAGGCTGTTCTTGAACTCCTGGCTTCAAGCGATCTTCCCACCTCTGCCTCCCAACGCGTTGGGATTACAGGTGTGAGCCACCACATCCAGCCCCAGTAAAACTTTAGGGAGATTGATATTTGACTCTCCTATAATTTTCAGATGTCATGAAATAGTCTTTTAATTTTTTTTCCAACTGCTACTTAAAGATGTAAAAACTATTCTGAGATTGCAGACTGTGCTGTGCAAAACCAGGTGGCAGGCTGGATTTGGCCTGCGGGTCACAGGGAGTGAACTAGCTTGCCATTTTGGAGCCTGCTTGAAAATTAGCGGGGCAATGAAGTGTAGAAGTAACATCTTAATATAACCTTTCTGCCTTTTCAGTGAGAAGCACCTTTTCCTCCATTCGTGATCCCACGACACCTGTTCAAGTTCCCCGGAAGAATTAAAAGTCGTTCCCTCCTCAGAGTCCTCTCGGCACTTCTTTATAGTATATACTAAACACTGGATGTCCCCCCCGTACCGAAATCCCTATGAAGCCTCAAACTCTGTGTGTGTTCAATTTACTGCTGTCCATCCAGAACTAGAACAGTGCTTGGCAACTGGAAGGGTTGGGCTGAACCACCAAGCTTCCCTTTCACTCTCTTGGTGCAAGCAAAAGGAATCCATTAGAATCCGTCTAGGGGGGCCAGGCACGGTGGCTCAAGCCTGTAATCCCAGCACTTTGGGAGGCCGAGGCGGGTGGATCATGAGGTCATGAGATCGAGACCATCCTGGTCAACATGGTGAAACCCCGTCTCTACTAAAAATACGAAAAACTAGCTGGGCGTGGTGGTGCACGCTTGTAATCCCAGCTACTCGGGAGGCTGAGGCAGGAGACTTGCCTGAACCCAGGAAGCGGAGGTTGCGGTGAGCCGAGATCGCGTCATTGCACTCCAGCCTGGGTAACAAGAGCGAAACTCTGTCTCAAAAAAAAAAAAAAGAATCCTTCTAGGGGAAGAAAGGAAGGGGAATTATTTAGAACTGGGAACATCTTAGCAGGTCTCAATTGAGGAAACCTTCACCAGGGCTTCAGGATTCATTCTCTCTCACTCGCTGTCTCTCTCTCTCTTCCTCTGTCTTGGGGCAAGTGGATTTTTTAACTCTCTGATTAGGTCTAGTTTTTTCTTTTCTTTTTTTTTTCTCATCAGTTTTATCAGTTCAATAACTAATAGAAATCAACTAGCTTCCATGAGCATTACTTTTAAATTTCTGGGAGAAGGCCAGGCACGGTGGCTCATGCCTGTAATCCCAGCACATACGGAGGCCGAGTTGGGTGGATCACCTGAGGTCAGGAGTTCGAGACCAGCCTAGTCAACATGGTAAAACCCCATCTCCACTAAAAATACAAAAATTTGCCATGCCTGTAATCCCAACCGCTCGGAGGCTGAGGCAGGACAATCACTTGAACCCGGAGACGGAGGTTGCAGTGAGCTGAGATCGCACCATTTTACTCCAGCGTGAGAGACAGAGCTAGACGCTGGTCACACAGTATAAACAGAAGTGCAGAAGCTTAACTGACCAGGTGATCTAGGGATTATTTTCCAAAAATGGAGGGACTGTGTTGGGTAGACATTTCAAATGCCCGTAATACTTGCTGGCTTCATTTATTTTGTGATGGCTTGTGTCATGGTCACTAGTGCACATCTTTCTTATGAAATGCTCCTTTAGAACAGGGAAAAGTCTTCTTCATTTTGGTGTCCCCAGTCCCGGCACACTGTTTTACACGTAACAGGTAATAGCAAATACTTATTCAACTAAATGAAAAACACTACCTTCTATTCAGCCATTCATGTATCTTTCATCTTTACGAAAGCTACGCATTCCATTGTTAGGCAAAAGACATGGTATAAAAGATAAATTTCCTTTTCCTGGCTTCAGTACTGTTTTTTATTAAATTGTCTTTAGCTCAGATAATTGCATTACTTCCATTTTGGGTTTTCAGGGGTCACACAACCTCAGATCCAGATGTACTGTGAATGCCACTATAATAGTTTCAGAGCAATTATCTCTGTCCAGCTCTGGAGGGCAGAACAATTCGAACTCTGGAGCCCAGCTGGTGAGACATCCTTTTATACATAGCCCTCTCAGAATCAGTCCAAACTGAAACTCAAGATTCGTTTCAGCAGAGGATGTACTTAGCCGTGGCTAGGGGTCTAGGTAGCTGTTGCCTCTGCAGACATCGAAGCAGCCCTGAGAAGGGCTGAGTGCCCCAGGTCATACCTGAAACCCTTCTGCCCGTTAACCAAGGCCAGCTTAAGCTCATGTTCAACACCACTGCAGCAAAGTCCAAGCAGAAGAAGCAGTCTCTTTCTGGCTGTCTCTGTGAATGGCTGGAGAGTTTCTCTCCGTAGCTTATTACATCTCCTCTGATCAGCTTCCCTGGGGGAGATTGTTTACCAAAACCAGTTGCTCCCACTGGTAGCTCGGCGGCCTCTTTCTGCTCTGATGAGCTGCCAGCTTCAGGCAGAAGCGAAAGGGGTGTTACAAACGCAGCCCACAGCAAATGCAGCTTGTTCTGGTTTTGGGGCCTTCCTTGCCTTGGCTCATATAGATTCCCAAGACCCTTTTCAGAGTGTTTGAAGCTCCTTTCCACATGTTCATCAGAAGGAGTTGGGGACAGGACAAAGTGACTTTTCTGTCCTACTGAAACGTCAGTTGTATTATTATACACATACCATGCTCACAAAAGACATTCTAGGACTTTCTTCTGTGGGGTTCTAATAAGGTACAATCCTGGCTGATCTTTCTGCAAGAGGACACTGTGTGAGTGTTCGCATACGTATGTGCCGCATCTCTCATGAAATGCACAGAACTCCAGTTTATCATTAGTTAATGCATTAAATAACAATTACGAATGTGAATCAAATGCATACGAACTCAAGCGAATCTCTTTGACTGTCCTTTATCAGTGAATTGGGACCCTTCTTAGGTCTTTTGCAACTATTAGAGTTTTTTTAAAAAAGTGGTCCAGAAAAAAAAAAAAAACAACAACAAAAAAAACAGCTATGCTTAAAAAAAAAAGTGCTAATATTTTGGGCATTTAGTCTGTTGGCCAATTCAAAATGGTCATCCTGTTAGCCTACCCACACGTGAGTCCATCTTTCTGATTTAGTCTTGCTTAAAAAGAACAAAGAAGCTGTGTTCATTTACTCTGAAGGATAGGGCAATTTCTGTTCTTCACTACAGTGATGGTCTGTTTTTATCTGCCACCTCTCACCAGAGTTCAGTAATGGCAATCTCATATTTATAAGTTAGTTATGTTCCTTTAAATACTTCTGCTTACATAAACTGTAGTTTTTCTATTTTCCACCCATCTCATAAAGTTTGGCAAAAACATATTACAGTTTGTAGATAATCTAGATGCCTTGTTCTTTCTTCTATACTGGAGCATTTCATCACTTAATACTCTTTTTTTTTTTTTTTTTTGAGACAGAGTCTCATTCTGTTACCACCCAGGCTGGAGTGCAATGGCCTGGTCTCAGCTCACTGCAACCTCTGCCTCCCGGGCTCAAGTGATTCTCCTGCCTCAGCCTCCCAAGTAGCTGGGATTACAGGCGTACGCCACCATGCCCGGCTTATTTTTGTATTTTTAGTAGAGATGGGGTTTCACCATGTTGGCCAGGCTGGTCTCAAACTCTTGACCTTGTGATCCGCCCACCTCAGCCTCCCAAAGTGGTGGGATTACAGGCGTGAGCCACCACGCCCAGCTCCACTTAATACTCTTTATTGACCTGAAGCTTAGCTGAAAAGAGAAAAAGATGAAATTTAAATGAATAATTTTTTTAGTCCTAAATCAAGAATTTGTCGCCATGCTTTTCTGAGATGTTTGAACGCTACTGTAGGTCATTTTGCGGGGTCTTTTCAAATAGTACTTTTATTTTTTCCATTTAAAATTTTTTTGACCTTTTTTTTTTTTTTAAACTTCCTGCACTAAGCTGATGTAGTATTTTTTTATTTTTTTATTTTAAGAAACAGGGTCTCATTATGTTGGTCACAGTGGTCTCAAACTCCTGGTCTCAAGCAATCCTCCCACCTCAGCCTTCCAAAGTGTTGGGATTACAGGTGTGAGCCACCACACCCAGCCTCAAATGGTATTTTTAAATAGTAACATCGTTTCTCTAAGGTACCCTGTGTAGAAAATATTTTCCTTGAATGTCTGTTTACAGACCAACTGTTCAAATGGGAACTTAATAAGGATGAAATGAATGATGATAAGTAGTAAGTCCCTTCAATTATTTGTGGGTCCGAAAAATCCATAGCAAGATGGACAATATAAAAGAACTGAAAGAACAGGAGCTTTGGGTCAAACAGAAGCAGGTTTTAGGCCCTTATAGTTATGAACTGTGTGACCTTGGACAAAATACTTAATCTCTGCAAGCCTGTAAAATGAGAACAAATAGAACATCTAACATTTGTTGATTACTTTGTACGTACCGGGCATTGTGCTAATTATGACACATGCATTCATTATCTCATTTCATCCTCAGAATAATCCCATGAGGAAAGTACTATTAATATCCTCACTTTACAGAGGAAGAAATTGAAGCTCAGAAAGATTGAGTAACTTGTCCAAAGTCACAGAGTAGAAGAGCCTGTAACTCAAAGTCTGGCTCTAGAGACCAAATACATAAACACGGCTAGTAGTACTCCCAATAGTAAGATTCCCCTTACAAGGTGAGTTGCAAGGATTCAATGAGATAATGCATGTAAGTGACATGCTTAGCACATAGTGCTGTTATTCTTTGTAAATATTATTAGACATTACTAGCTAAAATTTGTATAGCTCTTTGCTGCTTGTAAAGCTCATTTACATAATAACTCATCAGAAACAGTCTCAGAAAAGTTAAAAGACTTGGCCAAGGTCATTTAGCTTGTAAGCACAGTGATATCAGAACGTGGATCTTTTAATTCCAAAACCCAGCAATTTGTCCTTGCCTTTTAATCATTGAGGAGCGCTACGTTGTTCTATAATTCATTTCACTTATTATTAGGAAGAGGTGGCTATTTTCAGATGACATGAGTTCTAATCTTGTCTGCCTCTAAATTGCTCCTTTATCTTGGTAAATCTTGAAATCTGTTTCTTTTGTTGTTGTTGTTGTTGTTTGAGGCGGAGTTTCGCTCTCGTTACCCAGGCTGGAGTGCAATGGCGCGATCTCGGCTCACCGCAACCTCCGCCTCCTGGGTTCAGGCAATTCTCCTGCCTCAGCCTCCTGAGTAGCTGGGATGACAGGCACGCGCCACCACGCCCAGCTAGTTTTTTGTATTTTTAGTAGAGACGGGGTTTCACCATGTGGACCAGGTTGGTCTCGATCTCTTGACCTCGTGATCCACCCGCCTCGGCCTCCCAAAGTGCTGGGATTACAGGCTCGAGCCACCACGCCCGGCTTGAAATCTGTTTCTTGACTTTCTGCTTGATTCTCTCCTTTCTGTCACAGACAATTCACCTTTCCAGAAAGGTGGGGAAGTCTCTCATTTGTCCTCCTCCCACATTCTTTTCCAGAGTTAAATATATACATGTAGGTAGATATCAAATTATGAATGGGTTGTCGTTTTTAAGGGTATTTTGTAAGTTGGAAGTTTAGAAATCTGAGCGTTTCTCCCACGTTTTGAACGAAACTGAGTCCCATAGGGAACCCACAGGAATCCGCTATGAACCTGTGCCAGATGCAGAAAAGGGAGAGAGAATGTGGAAAATCCTGAAGCTCCTTCAATTTATTCTGGGCTGGGCTAGACCGAAGTTTTGAAAGTCTTTGCTTTTCACATCTCCTCACCTCCTACAGCTTATCTCATTTCCTGGTGTCCCTTCTCTTTCTATTGCCCTATACAGCCCCCAAATCAGGACTGCCTTACACCAAAGAGCCAAGAGTCTTCCTCTTCTTCTTCTTTTTTTTTTTTTTTGAGACGGAGTTTCGCTCTTGTTACCCAGGCTGGAGTGCAATGGCGCGATCTCGGCTCACCGCAACCTCCGCCTCCTGGGTTCAAGCAATTCTCCTGCCTCAGCCTCCTGAGTAGCTGGGATGACAGGCACACGCCACCATGCCCAGCTAATTTTTGTATTTGTAGTAGAGACGGGGTTTCACCATGTTGACCAGGATGGTGTCGATCTCTTGACCTCGTGATCCACCCGCCTCGGCCTCCCAAAGTGCTGGGATTACAGGCGTGAGCCACCGCGCCCCGCCCACCAAAGAGTCTTCTAAATGCCCAAACTGTCTATCTGCTTCTATTATTTTTTTCCTCTCCTCCCTCTACTCTAAATAGCTGTTGATAGGCTCTGGGTATTTGCAGAAAAGTAGGCTAATGAAATAATTCAAGCTAAAGTAGGAAAGGCTGACTTCCCTCATCCCTTCTAGAGGTGTTTACATGTTTAAAAGATTCTTAAGAATGCAAGTGAATTTGTAGTTGTTGGGAACTCTAGCAGTGAAACAAAATAAAGTGAAGAATTGATACTATGTAGAAGATATTTTGGAAGAGGCGTGTTGTAATCTCTGGGTAGGACAGGACAGCCCAGATAGGGTCTTTCTTGTTCCATCTGCCAAGGCACTGCTCTCTCCAGCACATTGACACGCACGTGCCAAACACATCTCATCGGTCACCTTGGCTTCTAGTCTTCTCCTCGTCAACCAGACAACTATTAGCAGGACAGCATTTCAGAACTGGAAAAGGTTTTAGAGCTAATGTCATTAGCTTATTTTATAACCGAGGAAATAAGGTTCAGGAGCAAGGCTCGTGATCGCACACCAGTGAGTATAGAACCAGCACTAGAATGCCAGGTCTAAGAATCGAGTACATTTTAATCTATACTCCCTGCTTAGCATTCAGATGTCTTGTAAGATCAACTCAGAAATGCTCGTGCGTTGACCTTGTTCACTTACCCACTTGGAATTTCCTTTTTTCTCTTTGGAGTTGGCAGGTGGAAGCCATCAGTGCTAGAGGCAAGATGGTGTGACCTGGTGCTCCTACTAACATGTTCTGGCCGGGAGGCCTGGCATTCTCTGTCCTCTGCCACGTGGGACGGTGGAGGAAATGGAAAATAGAAATGGAAAGGTTGTTTGGGGACCCCAGCACGTGCTTTCTTCTTCATTAGCTACTTAGAGGAGACGTCATGAGAGTTTAAAATGCATGTGGCAATGTTAGGATCAGAATTGCCTCTTTCTTCTTTCTCTCATTGAGTGTTTAGATTTTCACTCTGACAATTGGAACAAGTCTTTTGGCTGCCTTAGCAGTACAGCCTAGCGGTGGCGATCCTGGTCTCTAGAAAGGGAGACCGCCTGGGGCCATATCTCAGCCACGACTTCCAGGCTGGATTACCTTAACCGGTTACTTCACCTCTGTGCCTCAGCTCCTTCATCCAGAAAATAGAAACACTAATGGTTTACACTGTATGCGCTTGTTTAATGTATGGAAACGCTTCATAAATGTTAGTTGTTGTCATGATTATCATCAATATCTATGGACCCTTTTAGTTTGCTTTTTTATTAAAAAAAATTTTTTTTAGACTTAAGCAGGGGCCACTTTTCTGGTCTTAGCTGTCTTTCTCCATTGCCTGGCGATCTGAAAATAGTGCAGTCATTGAAGGTTAAGTTGACGCTTTATGCCATTCTTGCCTAGGAGGCCTCATTGGGTATAATGAGTCACCACCGCTTAGGAGTGGACGGTGAGTCAGTAGCCTATTAAGGGGAGATCAGAAGTTCCCTTGGCTCAGAATGAAAGTATCCAAACCCAGCCCTCGGGTACAGAAAGAAGCCGTGTACTTGTACGGCTGGCTGGACTTGAAGGGCCATGGAGTGCCTGGACTTCTCTAGTCTAGAAGGCATAATGGGGTGGGTAAATGCTGGGGTTTTAACATCACACAGACCTCAGTTGGATTCCAGATCTCCCTCTACCTTGCTGTGTGACCTCAGACAAGCTGCTTAACCTCTCTGTGCCTCATTTTTTATCATCTGCCAATGGAAATGATCTCCATGGAAATGACCTCGTGATCTAAATACTTGGGAAAATGCCAAGCATTCAAGTAAAGAGTTTTAAAAAGTGATTATTAAAAAGTAATTATTGCCGGGCGCGGTGGCTCAAGCCTGTAATCCCAGCACTTTGGGAGGCCGAGGCGGGTGGATCATGAGGTCAAGAGATCGAGACCATCCTGGTCAACATGGTGAAACCCCGTCTCTACTAAAAATTCAAAACATTAGCCGGGCGTGGTGGCACGTGCCTGTAATCCCAGCGACTCAGGAGGCTGAGACGGGAGAATTGCCTGAACCCAGGAGGCGGAGGTTGCGGTGAGCCGAGATCGCGCCATTGCACTCCAGCCTGGGTAACAAGAGCGAAACTCCGTCTCAAAAAAAAAAAAAAAAAAAAGTAATTATCATCATCATCATCACCACATCATCATCATTATCACTGGGAGTCGAGACAGACAGTTCCGATTATCAGGGCTAATGGCGATGCAAATTAAGGGGCAAGATACCAGGAACAAGACTGTGTCTTTGATGTGAGTTTTAGGTAGTGACACATCATTTAGCTAGTATTAAGTATGAAAGAAGTCATAATTTATTCCTTAGTGCACAGCTATGAAGGAATGAGTGATGTGTGTTCACATAATTTCCATTTTATAGAGGAAGATTCTGAGGAACAGAGTCTAAACAACCTTCATGAAAAAGTACAGATCTGATTTAGCACCCGTTAGGAGCTGAGCTTCCAGTCAGATCCCGGTGTACAGGGGTAACTCTTCTGGCCTAGGCAGAGGAGACCTTCTTAGGTCTGTGAGTCCACAGTCTCTCAAAATCCGAACGGCATGTAATCATCCTGCCATTCTTCTTCCTGGTCTCAGCTGGCCCGCCCGATCTCATGCCATCTGCACATTTGCACAGCCTTTGTGCTCTTTTTTGCTCACATGTTATGCCTTCTTTTACCATCTCATTTACTCTGCAAGTTTCAATCTCTCTGGGCTTCCATTTTTCTTCTTTTTTTTTTTGAGGCAGTGTTATTTCTCTGTCCTTCCCTCTCTCTCTCCACTCCTTGACAGCCCCCACCTCCTCCCTCCACACCAATCAAATTCCTGCTTGTTTCTTGCCATATTCATGATCCTACTTCATTCCCCTCTTATTCCTAGAAAACAGCAGAGACTCAGCCTCCTCCCCTCCTCCCACCCTCAGGTCCACCCTCCATAAATTCCAGCAGCCTGGCAATCAGTAACTTCAGCATCACACTTCACAGCTCTCCTAGTTTACACTACTTGTTACTGCTCTCTAGGGTTTCTGCTAAAAAAAAAAAAGAAGAAGAAGAAAAAAAAAGCGTCACTTTAAAAATATCCTGGGTACAACTTGAACCTACAGTCCTACAGTTAAGTTTACTCACACATTTACACGTTTCATGCTTTTATTTTAACTAGTAGCTCGAGTCCATGCTCAATGATGCAGTGAAAGAAGGCTAGATCCTTAGGAAAGCAATTTTTCTCTATTGTAAAGCCGAAAAATCACCTGAATACTCAACAGAAACCTCAGTCCTGGGGCCACCCCCCCTCTTATCTTCCGACTCCCCCAATCTCGAGCTAATGGGACTTCGCTTTTTCCTTTGTGGGGTCATTTATTTCACCCTTCCTGGTGCTCGGAGGGCCTGAGTCTGTGTCTGTGCGCACACGTGTGCGGCCCCGGCTGTTCTTCCGAAGGGCTCACCTCTCTTCTGCCATTTTACTAGGACACAGGAGGCGGCTGTCTGCTCTGGCTTTTTCTCCCTGCCCCCAACTCAGCCTGGGCTTTTTTTTTTTTTTTTTTTTCCTGTCTCCTAACTCCACCAGTGCAGCAGCAACTAGCTGAGCTGCTTGAGAGAGAGAGAGAGGAGAGGGAGAGAGAGAGAGAGAAAGAGAGAGAGAGTGAGTGTGTGTGTGTCTGCGTGCGCAGCTAGGCCAAGCCTGCCAGCCTGCCTGTCACTGGAGAGTTTTAGTTTGCGTTCAGAAGAAAGGAGGAGGGGAGACGAGAGGGGAGGAGGAAAAGGTGGAGGGGGGAGGAGGAGGGGGGCGCAGAGAAGGGAGGGAGAATGTCTTGTTTGTGGCTTGTCAGCAATTGCTTGAGACAAGCTTCCATGTGTGAAAGCGACTTGGCATGAATGCCTGGGCCGTACCAAGTGCCGCCGCAGCGAGAGGGGGAGGCAGAAGGAAAACAGATCAGACCAGCGCAGACAATAGGCCCCTAAAGTGTTCCCTCTAAGTTGCTTTGATGTTGTCCTGGTGTCTTGATACCGGGAGGCCAGGGATTGCAGGCAAAGGGTCTTTTTTGGTCTTCATTCACTTTCCCCCCTCGGTTTCTGAAATGATTCTCCAGAATTTCTCCTCGTAAAAAAAGGTAAGAGCCCTAACGATTCCTTCTTCGGTGGCAGGCTGGTTCGCCTGTGCCTGGAAGTGGGGGGTCTCCTTCCTGCGCTGCCCTGGAGGAGCGCTGGGGTCCCGCGATCGGCGCTCCTGCGTTGCCCCTGGAAGTCTTTCAAGGCGCCCAGGGCTGGGGATGGCCCCTCTTTCGAGGGAACCCCAGTAACACGATCTGTGCCTCTGGGTTGGTGGGGGAGAAGGGGTGGATGGAGAGGGGTGGGAGGAGGGTGTGAGGGTGGGAGGGAAGAGAGAGCGAGCGAGCGAGCGAGCGAGAGGGGGGGGCAGCCTGAGAGCGAGGGAGGCGAGGGCAGAGCCTGCGTTCCGGGAAGCCCCAGCCCGGAGCCCGGGGAGGCCTCGCAGGCTGCGAGCGCTGCGTTCTCAGGCTGAGCGAGGGCCGGCCGGGGCTCCGCCGGGCGACTGCAGACACTGCACCGCGCTTTGTGTGTGCCCGTGTGCTCGTGGGTCTGCGTGTGCGCGTGGACGTCCCGCACGCTGCCCCGGCGCGCCTCGCCGTGAAGGGGAGGCACCCCGATCCTTGGCACCCGAGCCCAGACCCCGAGGAGGAGCGGCGGGGCCGGCACGAAGGCGGAGCGAGGGAGCTCTGCCGCCAGACGAGCCAGAAACTTTTCCGGTCTCAGGGATTCCTCTGGGCGCAGAGACCGCAGAGTGGTGGGGGGGGTGCCCCGGGCCTCAGTTTCCCCACCTGTAAAATCGAGGGAGGTGATCAGGGAGGCTGTATGCCTCCCTGGGATTGAGGGAAACGGAACAGATCTCTGCCTGAAACGCGTCGAGAAATCGTAGCTAGAGATGCTGTGGAATCGCAGAGTAGAAGTGTTATCATTATTCTGGATCATCATCATCGGGGTAATAAAACCATCATTAAAGACACCCTGAGACAAATAGACCCGGGAGCACAGATCAAGTGTCTGAGCATTTCTAAGGAAACAAAAAGCCTTGTTCCACCTGTTGGCTTCTGTCCTTCTCTTGTGTCTTTTCCTTAGATTTATTGGCCGATTTGCACAGAGAATGGGGTGGGAGGGGTTGGGTTTTCCCCTTTCCTCCTCCTCGTACATATATTTTTTTAAAAGAAGGTCAATGTAAGATGCTTGAGCCAGAAAAGGTGCCTCCTGGTATCGCAGTGTATTCAAGACCTTGCGTTTTCTGGCGCTGGCAGGGCATGCAGACGCATCTGTAAACTCTGCCTTGGAGGTTAAAGATTTTTATTGTGGCTTTTAGAGACTAAATGAGATTTATTTACAGTTGCTGTTTATCAGAGAGTAAATATCTTGCCGTGTGTGCATGAGGCTAAGAATGTAAAGGCTGCTTACTCGCTGGTGGTTTTGTGGATAAAACCTTTTGCTTTTGAAAGTGACATCTTGAGGGATTGGACTAGAGGGGCTGAAATCACTGCCTAACATTCATCTTCAACATTTTTTTTTTGAAGAAAAAAAAATGTCTGCTTATTTTCTTGAATTGTGGATTTCCTTTAGTCTGTCCTTACACAGTGACTGTTGAACGGCTCCCTGTTGTAGCTCACTCTGAATTCTCTGGGGGAATTCTGCTTTCTTACCTAATTCTAGATTTTCTGTGGCTCTGCTACTCGTCCAAAAAAAAAAATCTGTAAAAGTCGAGGAGACTGTGCCTCCTTCCATTCTAACTGCAAATGTTTCTGAGACTGACTCCCCGTGAGAGCTGGAGATGGAAGCGAAGGACCAGCCCTGGTTGAGAATATTTATGTGCTTCTCACAGAGGCCTGGAAACCTGACTTCTGAGTATGGGAAAAGCTGAAGGAAAGCCATTGGTTGGCCTGGGTCTGGCAAGAAGTTCCTCCTACATTTAATGTTTCATTGGAATAAAGCCGTAGTTTATCTATCCGTGAAAACTTAATTGTTTTTTACTTTATAGGCAGAGATCTTACCATGGTTTGTTTCTGACAAGATTTCAGGGTCCAGATATCTTCCTAAAATGTTAGAATGTAAGGACTGCAAGGAAAAAGAAGGCTTATTCATCATGTTATATTTGAGGATATTAAGGTCCAGGAGACATAGTGCTGATCTGAAGGGGCTCATCCATGCTGTGGTAGCGTCTGGACCACACCCTGGGGCTCAGAGTACCCTGAGGGTCTTCACACCAGCTCCCCTGACCTCACATCCGCATTTGCTTTTACACATTTTAGCCCTTGGCCAACCAAAGAGAGATGGCTTTTGTAGTTCTGCTTGCTGTGCTGGGTTAGAGCAGCACGCTCTGCCCTGCTCATGTTGTAAAACGGCACCAATATGGCAGACGTGGGTCCACAACATGAATTTGCACAAATTCATTCATGTATTCATGTGTTCATTCAACTACTATTTTGGGGATCTTTACAGCAGGCGAATACTGGCCACTGAGGATGTAGGAAAGAGAAAGGCGGCTATACCACTGCCCTCAGGGAGGTTACAGTCTTGCTGGTATGATCAGCACTAACCACATGGTCACACAAATCGGTAATCATAATATTGATAACACATGCTGAACAGGATGCAAGTATTATGACGGGCTGCATGGAGTTGCAGAAGTTATTGACTCAAAGTGTGTAACGAGACATACGCTAACTCTTTTTCTTTGTGGCTGAGCTCTTCTAGGTCCAGCCAACCTCCGTTCCACTGGTGGCATTCCTAGTCACACAGAGCTCAGCAACTCCAAAAAGCAGAACATTCTCTTTCCCTCTCTCCCCTTCCTTCACTCTCTGTCTTTTTCCCAGCACACGGGATACCGCATAATATCTGCTAATCCTCTACACGTGCACTGTGAAGTAGCTTCCCTCTTGCAGTGAGCAGTCTAACATTGTGACCTGGGTAATTCATGTTGGCTGTGGTTAGTGAGACCCTGATCCCGTTTTACTGATTCCATAGTTCTTCTAGGGCTGGTACTAAACACTCAGCTGTAAGAAACACCACCATTATCAGTATCATCTTGAAATTCCAAAGACAATATAATAAAATGACCTTTCCTACCCCTCCCAATAAGGATACATACAGGGAAAAAAATTTAAATACCTTTTCAGCAGACCTCATGCTGACTGAGTTACTAAAATCCTACTGGTTTAGTGATATCAAAGATAGAACATTTTTTCCCCCTCTCTCTCTTCCTATTTGTGGTCTTTCTTGGAAAGAATACAGCGTATGGTTGAAATGCCAGTCATTTCCATGGAGGCAGATCTGTGTTAATGTTGGCATCACCGTTTTCTACATTGTCTCTCTGTAGTACTCAGAGGAGTGTTGTCGTCACTGTTGTCAACTCATCTTTTTTTTTTTTTTTTTTTTTAAGATTAATTTAATGGTTTTTTTTTTTAGAAGACAGACATGCCTACCCACACATAAATCATAGGTTTGATGCTTGTACCTTGGGAACCCACACACATCGTGTAGTGAAGTCGTGTCATGAGCAAAATAAGAGTCATTTCTACGTACCCAGCATTGTTACACAGGGATGTGCCCAGCCCACGTTGTAGCAGGAACGGAAAACCGGAGCCTGCCAGCTTGCCGTGGTCTGCATTTGGCACCTGTGGCCAAAGCCTCCTCCTCTGAGCGGTATGCACTTCATTTGCAAGGCTTTGATCACTTCTGACGACGACGAACTCTCCCCCCACCCCAAGTGTGTTACTCACTGGGGAGCTGCCTCTTGGGGAGGCAGTCTGAGTTGCCGTTGGAAGAGTCAGCCACAAAGAGAGGAGTAATGGAGTGGGGAGTTGAGGTGTGAGTAGAACAAGGATCCACTCAGAGGAGAGGTTTAACTGAACTGGAGAGCCGGACAGCAGTGATACAGGCCATCCTTAACTCTGGGGGAAGAAAACTGAAGATTGTTATGACATTTAAAAGGGTGCAATGGGCCGGGCGCGGTGGCTCAAGCCTGTAATCCCAGCACTTTGGGAGGCCGAGGCGGGTGGATCACGAGGTCAAGAGATCGAGACCGTCCTGGTCAACATGGTGAAACCCCGTCTCTACTAAAAATACAAAAATTAGCTGGGCATGGTGGCGCGTGCCTGTAATCCCAGCTACTCAGGAGGCTGAGGCAGGAGAATTGCCTGAACCCAGGAGGCGGAGGTTGCAGTGAGTGAGATCGCGCCATTGCACTCCAGCCTGGGTAACAAGAGCGAAACTCCGTCTCAAAAGAAAAAAAATGATTAAAAAAAAAAAATTTAAAAAAAGGGTGCAATGTGTACGTACTCTGTATAAATAAAAATTCTACTGTTTCTAGTCCTGCTGAAAATAAAACCAACACAACACGCAGGACATTCCCAAAACTCATTTAAAGTTGCAAATACGGCTTTTGCATGTAGCTTTGCTGAAGGGGATTTCGTAGTTTTTCTATTCCCAAGAGACATCAGTATGAGATTTACAATGGAAATGGTCTTCATTCCTTTTGAACCTTGACATTTTAATGCACTCTAAAAGATCTGCTTAGTCCTCTGTTATAACAGCTCTGTGAATTAAGTAGTATTGTTATCCTTCTGTTATATCTGAGTAAGGTTATGTGACTCACCCAAGGACTCACAAGAAAATGAGGGATGAAACTGTTAGCTAATTAAATCTCCCTGTTAGACCATCTCTGCAAGAGATGAGAAGCAGAGAACAGGGGCAATCACCGTGACATTCAGATTAAAGGTACCGTGTTGACGTGGCATTAAAATAATTGCCTGAGTTTTGCCGTCTCCTCCCCCCTTTTAAAAAAAAGACTAGGATTTAGAGTGTTGATAAAAAAAAAAAAAAAAAAAAAAAAAAAAAGAGAGAGAGATCCCTAGTTCTAGTTTAACAATGACACGTTTCCTACAAAGTGCAATGGGCCAGCTTCTAGCTTTGCTTTTGGCACTCTGCAGTCTAGAAATCCCCATTCTACTTCTCTGGACCTCTTAGAATGAGTTAATCGGACTAAATGTCTTTAAGCTTACTTCCAGCTCTGCTATTCAGTATTTTTCTCATTCTGAGAATAGGATACTTCATGAATCAGGTCTTTGGTACCTTATATGAAGCCCAATTTAAGAACTGCGGTTACCAGAGGGGAAAGGGTGCTGAGTTTTGTGGATATGTAGAATTCATTCCTATGTATCTATCATACTGCCCATGTTAATATTTTGCAGTGAAAAGCTCAATGGGAAAACGCGGGGTTTTAATTTCAATCTTTTAGGAGAATTTGCCAGTCAGCAGGCAGACACATGTGCAAGAGACTGAAGAACCGTTTCCGAAAGAACAGGCTGTTTTGAATGCATGTCTTCCTGTATAAGTATGAATTTAAAATGGACGGGCACTGGGTGTATCTCTTAGCTTTGCTGTTCTCATCGGCTTTTTCATAAAAATTATGTTTGGTTTTTTGCGTTGTGCTCATATGCCGTTTTGAGGATGCAGTGAAACAGTTTAGGCAATTGTAGTGCTGATGATACATGCTCTGCGTTTGACACTACGCTTTTGGAGATGACAGGACTCAACAATCTTTATGACATGCAACTCCTGAAAGAGATTATTGAAGACGTGCTGATATGTTACATATATATGTGTGTGTGTATAAAACATGTGTGTACATATAGATTCTACATGCCTTTAAGATATGAGTAATAAGCCGCTACTGAAATGCGATTGAGGGTGAGACAGGGTAGAGAATGAACGATGTTTTCATTCATCACGTCATCTCTGCGAGTAATTCCAAGCACTATTCATTTGAAATTGGTTAAACCTTTGAAAAGATGTAATTTAAAAATTTTACACAATGGCTCTTCATGCAATTTTTAGAACCCCCGAGTAAATTTTCCTGCCGTGTTTTAGGAATATCATCTTGCTTGGAGCAAGGAAAACCGGTCCAAGTTGCTTTGATGGTTAGTAAACCACTGAGTCTGTTTTAATTAGTTTTAAGTTTTTTCATCTGGAAAAAAATAGTATGTAGGATATAATTACTTTCTAGCTGGGAAAAGGGGTTCTGCACACTGCATGAAATAATTTTTTGACTTATGTTGTTCCTTGATTTTGGGTTGCTTAAAATTCCTGACATTGAATTATCTTGCTTAATGTCATAACAATAATAATAAGTAGATACATAAGAGAAATGTATTATTAACTTTAAAGATGGGAAAACAAAAATAGTTTAGTGATGTGGACATGCCAGTAAGACTTTTAGAACACAAGAAGGTACTCTGTAGAAATTTGTGAAGTGTTTGGTTACTGATAAATTCTAAACATCATAAAGGAAAAAAAAAAAGCATATTCTAGATATTATTGTTGCCAATCTAATTTTTAATTATCTAAGCAGTTATCCAAAGTATTCTTAAAGTTTCAAAATGCCTTTAGTTTAAAACTCTGGAGAGTGTTAGTAATTGCATGAAAATCATAATCATTCTTTTTCCTGAAAAATACACAAACTCAAAACTACCATTGATGGCATTTGAAGGAAACCAAGCCATCATTTGCTCAGAAGAGAAACTTACGAACCTTGAGGTAGCCTTTTATCTTGGGTAATACTAGGTATATAGGACTTTCCGTTATCCTTAGGGCTTGTGTAGTTAGTATATGTTTGAGGAGAGAAATTTTGCTGAGAGCCTGTGGACAAGGGACATTTTGCGTTAAGGTTAAGGTCATACTTGGATCTAAGGATCCCTGGATTGGTAGTTTACTTTGTAGACATCTAGGACACACTGGAATGTTTAAGGCAACCATAGTCTAAAGAATTCAGGACTTTAACTCCTGTGCCACTGCCCAGGCTGCTGTCTCTGCCTGGAATGTTTATTTGCCTGATTTTTTCCAAGCCAGCTCCAGCTCTTCCTTTCAAGAATTAACCTGGGCATTTCTTCTGGGAAGCTTCCTGGACCCAAATCATGTCGTTCCTGCTCCACCACCTCCTAGACTGGGTGTGCACTTATGTGGCGCTTACCATACTGTGCTAGAATCCTCTGCCTCCTGCTCTGGGCCGTGGCCCCTCAAAGGATTCGGATTGTTTTTTTTTGTTTTGTTTTGTTTTGGTTTTGGTTTTGGTTTTTTGAGACGGAGTTTCGCTCTTGTTACCCAGGCTGGAGTGCAATGGTGCGATCTCGGCTCACCGCAACCTCCGCCTCCCGGGTTTAAGCGATTCTCCTGCCTCAGCCTCCCGAGTAGCTGGGACTACAGGCGCCTGCCACCATGCCCAGCTGATTTTTGTGTTTTTAGTAGAGACGGGGTTTCACCATGTTGGTCAGGCTGGTCTTGAACTCTTGACCTCGTGATCTACCCGCCTCGGCCTCCCAAAGTGCTGGGATTGCAGGCGTGAGCCACCGCGCCCGGCCTGGTTGGGATTGTTTGCGGTTTTTGTACTCCTAATCCCTAGCGTAGCGTGAAACAGAACCGGCAATCAATACATGTTAGTGAATGAATAAACGGTTCACATTGAAATAGAGCTTATTAATAAATTCAGTTAAATATACATCCAGAGGCTGAGGTGGGAGAATTGCTTGAAACCAGCCTAGGCAAGATAGTGAAACCCTGTCTCAAAAAAAAAAAAAAAAAAAAAAAAAGTATAATACAATACGAATTGACAAGAAGAATCTTAAATTGCAACTTCACGTTGCATTTTAAAAAAGGAAATTTCTCACAGGATATTTGTCTCCTCTCGTGTTGCAAAGAATAAAATACACAATCATAATAAAGCATTTTGTATACTCCCAAATCCTCTCCTTTTCTTTTTTCTTTTCTTTCTTTCTTTTCTTGTTTTTTCTTTTTTTTGAGACAGAGTCTTGCTCTGTTGCCCAGGCTGGAGTACAGTGACGAGATCTTGGCTCACTGAAACCTCTGTCTCCTGGGTCCAAGCGATTCTCCTGCCTCATCCTTCTGAGAAGCTGGGATTATAGGTGTGCATCGTGAGGCTCAGATCATTTTTGTATATTTAGTAGAGACAGGGTTTTGCCACGTTGGCCAGGCTGGTCTCGAACTCCGGACCTCAGCCTCTCAAAGGGCTGGGATTACAGGCATGAGTCCCTGCACCCAGCCTCTTCTCCTGCCTTACGCCCAGCTTTTTTCCCCTAAACCTTTTGTTTTTGATGTTTCCTATTCTTGGACCTCGTGATTTCCTAAGAGTTTATTTTTTACATCGAAGAATCACAGATGATAAATGAGTTAGTTAAGTTTGCCTATTTTACCTGCTCTTTGTTGATATTTAGGTAGTAGCTAAAGAGAAGTTTCTTCTAGCTCAGAAACAGGAAAAATCGATCTTGGAGGAAGTGCTAAACCGTCTAGAAAAGGCCTTTTGGTTGCAGAGAACTGACTCACTCAGGTTTCCTCTGGAGAAGTGACATTCATTGTGAATGTGCTCACAGTGAGAGCCTGCAGTCAGACTTGGAAACCTTTTAGGTGCTGAGGCAGCTCTAGGTCCACCTCTTTCATATCAGTCTAATTCTCAACCTCTGTGTTTGCCTTACTCACGCTCCTTTTGATACCCACTGGTTTCATCTTCCAGCTTTTTTCTAAGCAAAGTCTCTCAATCTCGGAGCTTTTTCAAAAATAATATCTGGCTTAATGTCATCACAATAATATGCTAACAATTAAAAAAAACGTCTCAGCCAGGCACGGTGGCTCACGCCTATAATCCCAGCACTTTGGGAGGCCGAGGTGGGTGGATCACCTGAGGTCAGGAGTTCGAGACCAGCCTGGCCAACATGGTGAAACCCCATCTCTATAAAATATATACATATTTAAAAGTAAAAATAAAAATGTCTCAACCCCTAATTGTTGCTTCTTTGACTTGTCGAGACCCCCATGACCAGAATCTACTCTCGACTTTCTCTGCTTAGTGGCATCTTTCTTTCCTTACATTCTTTCAGCTGTAATTTTCCCAATTTTCCCTGATAACTGCTTCTGTCTCTCAGAATTCCCTAATTTAGATTCCCAGGAAAGGATCCAATGAACCCAACTCATCTTTTCATTGCCGTGCTTTATAGGATTTTAGCCAGCTTAAGGCTGGAGCTGTCTAAGAGTCAGAAGCTCACCCCTAGTCTAGGATGCTGTGGTAAAGGGAGAGGGAGGGGTAGGGCTACAGGACTGTCACTCGGTATAAAACTGGATTGTCTTTTAGTAGGAACCATGGAAGGGCCATATTTGCCGTAGCTGATATAAGCCCATTATGGAAGTCTAGGAAATTAAGGCTAACTAGATTATGAAAAATTCAAATTTTCATGGGTGACAATTAGTATAACTGAGATTAAAAAAAAGACTATGGGAACAATAGCAAGTATGTTAACCAAAAAAATTAAAAACTGGGAGAGGGAAGTGTATCAGAGTTAGCTCTTTGATGACTGACGTCATTTCATGTATTTATCAAAAAGCAAGAGTAGGTGAAGGGTGAGAGTGAGAATACATTGATCTCATTAGATCTCAGAGGCTAGTTTAAAAAGCAAGCGTAGGGCCGGGCGCGGTGGCTCAAGCCTGTAATCCCAGCACTTTGGGAGGCCGAGGCGGGTGGATCACGAGGTCGAGAGATCGAGACCATCCTGGTCAACATGGTGAAACCCTGTCTCTACTCAAAATCCAAAAAAATTAGCTGGGCATGGTGGCACGTGCCTGTAATCCCAGCTACTCAGGAGGCTGAGGCAGGAGAATTGCCTGAACCCAGGAGGCGGAGGTTGCGGTGAGCCGAGATCGCGCCACTGCACTCCAGCCTGGGTAACAAGAGTGAAACTCCGTCTCAAAAAAAAAAAAAAAAAAAAAAAAAAAAAAAAAAAAAAAAAAAAAAAAAAAAAAAAAAGCAAGCGTAGTTCTGGAATTGGGGACCAGGCTGAGGATAAATAGAAACACTGAATTCCATAGGGGGGGTCGAAGGCTGTGCTTTCTTCCTATGCTTCCCTGTTCTGTACTTGATCCAACTTATCTGTAGCTTCTGCAGCAGTCTGTCCTGAACTAGTTATGTGACCTTGGGCTGGTTATTTGTTCTCTCTGAAACTCAGTTCATCATCTGTAAAATAGGGATAATAATTGTTATTTAAATAGCTTGTCTTAAGAATTAAATTCGGTGGGATCATATATTTAAAGTGACTAATACACATTCCCTGATATGTAAAAGGCAATCAGTTGTAGCAATTATTCTAGAACGTACAGAGGAAGGAAATGTGGATGGAACAACGTGCTGGGTAAAATTCCACTTTTTTTTTTTGAGACGGAGTTTCGCTCTTGTGACCCAGGCTGGAGTGCAATGGTGCGATCTCGGCTCACCGCAACCTCCGCCTCCTGGGTTCAGGCAATTCTCCTGCCTCAGCCTCCTGAGTAGCTGGGATTACAGGCACGTGCCACCATGCCCAGCTAATTTTTTTGGATTTTGAGTAGAGACGGGGTTTCACCATGTTGACCAGGATGGTCTCGATCTCTCGACCTCGTGATCCACCCGCCTCGGCCTCCCAAAGTGCTGGGATTACAGGCTTGAGCCACCGCGCCCGGCAAAATTCCACTTTTTATAGCAACAATCCTGAGGGACTTGTATTATTATTTCTACTTTATAAATGAGGAGACGATAATAATAATTGAGTATTTCCTATGTGCCGCACATTGAGCTGAGCTCTTCCCGGCGTTGTCTCATTCAAACTGAGACCGGTGCTATTAATACCTTCATCTCATAGTTGAGGACACTGCGATCTAGAGAGTGTGACTCGCCCAACATCATACAATTAGTAAGTGACAAATTAGAGTGTGAGTCTGTCTAAAGCTAGGTCGGTCTGACTGCAAAGGATTTCCAAAGTCACGTAAGTGCTGAGTCAAGTTTCAGGTCTTGGTAAAGGCAGTTATGTCTTCAATTCACAGCCAGAGGTACATGCTGATTCAATGAAGGGTAGTGGCAGGCATACACCTATAAGGGTCTCGCGTCGGAATCTGAGTGCCGTGGTGAGGGAAGGGTAAGTCGTTTTGGACAGGGTACTGTTATGATTTGGCTGTTCCCTCCAAAACCTATGTTCACATTTAATTGCCATTATGACGGTATTAAGAGGTGAGACCTTTAAGAGGTGGTGAGGTCACGACGCTTCACCCACATGAATGGATTAGTGCTGTTATCTTGGGGGAGTGGGTTGGTTATGGAGGGAGAGGGCTTCCGATAAAAGGATGACTTTGGTCCCCATTTTCCCTCTGCCACCTGTTTGCTCACCACGTGATGCCTTCTGCTACGGAGTGACCCTCACCAGATGTGGTCCCTTGATCTTGGACTTTACAGAGTCTAGCAAAATACATTTCTTTCCTTTGTAAATGACCCGGTCTGTGGTATCCTATTACAGCAGCAGAAAACAGACTAAGGTATAGATTTTTTTTTAAAGTTTTAATAATTCAAATATGTCAAAATAAGTTCTCTGAGACCTGAGGATGTGATTTAACAAACATGATAAATATCTATAGTATGTTAGGCGATGAAAGTGAGCTTGGCATTGTGGGGCGCAAGGTGATAGAGGCTTGAAAACACCTTTAAGGTGTTTTCTTCCTGGTGGAAAGAGACAGATATTCACAGAACTAATTATAAAGCATATAGCAATGGATCAAAAGAACAGCAGTAGTCATGGGAGAGAACAATTAATTTGCTGGTGAAGGGAGTAATGGTGGAAGGAATTGGGAAAGGCGTCACAAAGGAGATGACATTTGCAATGGTCCTTGAGGGATGAATGTGTGGAAGTACTAGAAGTCTTCCGTAGTTTGCTTTTTCTTCACACCAGTGGTTTTGTATAATGCTATAAAGTAGCATTATAATGACTAAATGATAGATTGAGGCCAGGCACAGTGGCTCACGCCTGTAATCCCAGTACTTTTGGAGGCTGAGGCGGGCGGATCGACCAAGGTTAGGAGTTCAAGACCAGCCTGACCAACATGGTGAAACCCGGTCTCTACTAAAAAATACAAAATTACCTGGGCATGGTGGCACACTCCTGTAATCCTATCTACTCAGGAGACGGAGGCAGGAAGATCACTTGAACCCGGGAGGCAGAGGTTGTAGTGAGCCGAGATCATGCCATCGCACTCCAGCCTGAACAAAAAGAGTGAAACTCTGTCTCGAAACATTGAAAAAAGAAAAAACAACCAAAAAAATAGATTGACAGATAACAGTGCTTTCAAAGATGACTTTCTTTGAGCTCAAGTGGAGAAAGATCTACTCTTACTAATCTAACAAGGGCCTGCGAGTCCCTGGCGTGACCAGATGGGACACTACTCTGAGTTCTTGCGTAGTACAAAGGAGTTCTAAGGTACTGACAGATGGGTCATTTATTCATCTACTCTTTGATTTGAGATTTTAGTCTGTGGTTGGGAATTTCCTTTTTTTTTTTTTTACATACAATTCCAGGCTTTCTGGATGTGGTGGGTTTTTTGGAATCAGTCGTCATTGAAAACATTCTGCCTTGTCTCCGTAACGACATCCATGATTGGTGGTCAACGTATTTTAGTGGTTGTTTCAGGTTGTTCATTATATTGAGTGTCCACATGCTAATCCTGTTTAAAGAGGACCTGATAGACATCTTCTGAATGATGGACTTTATTCACCTGCTGTGGCAAAGCGCATACTCGTCTTGCCACTGCAAGGTAAAACCCCAGCTAAGATCTCTGGTTTTGTTTTACTTTGGTTGTTGGCTCAGCTTCCGTCTTCCCAAACTCTGCAAATGGATAAAGAGCAGACTCATCCTTCTTTCGAGGTCTGGCTCCAATGTCACTTTCTCCACAGTCTTTCTTAATTCCTAGGGCCAGAGGACTCTTGTGTCCATGTTATCTTCTACTTTACTTAGAACGATCATATTAGCTGTACCTGTTCACTGTCACAAATCCCTTAATAGACGGTAAACCAGAGGGTAGGGATTTAGCTCCTATTCACTCTGCTTCCCCTAGAGCACCCAGCGGAGTCCCTCTCCTTACAAGCGGTTGTGCTCAGTGATGTTTACGGAACTTGACTGAACTGAATTCTTGGCGTCACTGGATTTGCTCGGAGTATGATAACATTAATGTCTGTGCCCCAGTTCCCTTTTGGAGAAGAGATGTTGCCTTAAAAATCAAAAGCATCAGATCAGCCAGGCGTGGTGGCTCATGCCTGTAATCCTAGCACTTTGGGAGGCCCAGGTGGGTGGATCACCTGAGGTCAGGGGTTTGAGACTAGCCTGACCAACATGGTGAAACCCCGTCTCTACTAAAAATGCAAAAATTAGCCGGGCATGGTGGCACACACCTGTAATCCCACCTACTGGGGAGGCTGAGGCCGGAGAATCCCCTGAACTCAGGAGGTGGAGGTTGCAGCGAGCCAAGATCGTGCCATTGTACTCCAGCCTGGGCAACAGGAGTGAAACTCCATCTTGAAAAACTAAATAAATAATAAATAAAAAGCATCTTAACTGATTTTGGGATGAAAGACACCATTTCCTATAAACAGTAATTGTAATTATTATTAATAAGCATCATTAAAATAGTATGAACTGATAGGCAGAGTGAGCAGGCTTGGTAAACTCACTGGTGTTTTCCATCTTTAACATCTACGACTTTTTGAAATTGTATATCGGCGAGTGCAAACTAATGTACACTGGAAGGAGCCACTGAAACAGCTCATACTCACTGATGGGCTCTGAATGACTCTGCTCGTAAGTGCTCGGGAAAAAGATCTCGGATTCATTGTGGATTGCTCAATGGAGACACCTGCTCACCATGCAGCAGCAGTCAGAAGAATGAATGAGATATAATAGGCTGTATTAACTTTGAGAATGGGATAAAGAATAATGCAGAAAATAATATAGTGTGCCTAATTTGGCATTGACTATTTCTGTAATTACAATAAAACATTTTAATGATACACATTGATGTTATGACTTCACCTTAAAATCGGAATTCAGCATTGGGCCCTCTCATTTCAAAGAATACAAAGCAGAAATACAAAGGATTCAGAGAAAAACAACAGACAGTCTCAGAGACATACAGGGATTTGCCTGTAATGAGAAACAGAAGAGACAAGGACATTTTAATTCGGGTAAAGGGAAAAATGACATTGTATAATTTTATTTAAAATTAATGAAAATTTCAGAAAATTGCTAGAGCTGGTTTGTGTTTATCCTTGGTAATGGAGGTCAGAGATAGGCAGGATAATTGGAATCCTTGATAATCTCCAATCCTCATTTCAGCTATTAGTTGCGGCATCCTATCCTACCAGTGGTTTTAACAAATGAACAAATGTAACACAAGACACGACAGCTCAGGGGTTGTGAAGCGAACAGCTCATGAGAACGGCAGCCTGGGCCATCCACAAGTCCACAGAATTTGCAAACAGGTGACCCGGATTCTAGACCTTGCTTCCTGTTTATTGTCTGCACAACCTTGAATGAACGAAGTGTTTCATTTCTATGAGACCAGTTCCCACATCTGTAAAATGAAGCTCATGGAAAGACTTATGTTACAGGATGGTTGGGGGAACCGAGTGAGCTAGCTGGAAGTGGTGGCTGGACTGCGCCGGACGATGCTGAGTCTTGGTTGTTGAGGGTGATTCCACATGCAGCCTCAGGGGCTGACATAGCTCCCGATCTGGTGCTCACACCTCACCTTTCTTTCTCTTCAACATCCTACTTCTTCTGTTCTTAGCCAGAGGTTTTAGAAGAAGTATAAAACATTGTCTTTGTCTCCAGAATCACCGTTTCTACTCCCTTGTTCCCAGAAAGCCTTAAAATAGTTTTGCACGTATTTTTATTAATGCACGATTAATTAGGGGTCATCGCATGTAATCTTCACAGCAGCCCCTTGAGGTGGGTACTGCTATTACCCTCATCTTTCAGATGCAGACCCTGAGGCATAGAGGGCTTGTTTAAGAACACACAGGAATGGCAGGCGAAAGAGTCAAATGTATGCTATCGTGCCTCTGAGTTGGTTTGCGAAGTCAAGAAAACTGAGTTATGGGACTGTACTGGCTTCTCCCCTGGGAAGTGACTGGCTTTCCTCATTTCCCAAGGAACTCCTACGCTATACTTTGGCACCACCTCAGGGCTCACCTGGCCCCATGGAGGTTGTCACAAGCCCTCTCTTCCCCTGTAAGAGATCACCTCGTCTGCCTTCACACCCTGGGATTGTAGCTTTTAATGTATTGTTTGGTTAACAACAGCAGAAACCCTTATACCCAATTCAATTAATAATTAGTGATTTAGGCCGGGTGCGGTGGCTCAAGCCTGTAATCCCAGCACTTTGGGAGGCTGAGGTGGGTGGATCACGAGGTCAAGAGATCGAGACCATCCTGGTCAACATAGTGAAACCCCGTCTCTACTAAAAACACAAAAAAGTAGCTGGGCCTGGTGGCGCGTGCCTGTAATCCCAGCTACTCAGGAGACTGAGGCAGGAGAATTGCCTGAACCCGGGAGGCGGAGGTTGCGGTGAGCCGAGATCGCGCCATTGCACTCCAGCCTGGGTAAGAAGAGCGAAACTCCATCTCAAAAAAAAAAAATAAATAAATAATAATAATAATAATTAGTGATTTAGTTGAACAAGTTAGTTAAGGCAGGAATCATACAAAATGATGGAATCATACCTTAAGCTTTTGTTTTAACTTAAAACATGCCTCAAGTTTTTGATGCTGGACTAAGACCTCATCTTTGGGGTTGAAGGTCTCCCATTAGACTTCTGAATTTTCTTCTAGAAGTCATACCTCGGAGGCTTTCCCAGTCATTGTTTTTCCTGGGTTCTTTAAAGTGGAGCAAGATCTTAAAGACATTTGTGAGACGATCAGATTTTCCAGATTTCGTGATGTTTTATGGTTGGATTGCTCACGCCTAAGCTGACAGCCCATTTTTAGTGATTCACTTTTAAAGCCTTTTCTGAACAGTCACTTTAGATCTTATAGAAACAATATCTCTTTTGCACTCATATTTCAGTACTTTAAGTTAGTTTAATTACAATAGTAGGAAGAACCAGCGTAAATGGGCTTGGGAGCAAACACTGACTCTTGGTGAACAGACAGCTCCCCTGGTGGGAGCAATGGTATGCAGGTGTCCTGGAGTATCTACTGTTAGCAGTGAGGCTCAGCACATCGTGGGCCTTACGTCTTTACATTTATTCGTTTATTTTTTTAATGTATTTTTTTTGAGACAGGGTCTTGTTTGATCAGGCTGGAGTACAGTGGCACAACCACGGCTCACTGCAACTTCGACCTCTCAGGCTCAAACAATTCTCCCACGTCAGCGTGAGTAGCTTAAACTACAGGAGCACGTCACCACACCTGGCGAATTTTTAAATTTTTTTTTGTAGCGACAGGCTCTCATTATGTCGCCCGGGCTGGTCTTGAACTCTTGGGCTGAAGTGATCCTCCCACCTCAGCCTCCCAAAGTGCTCTGATTACAGGCATGAGCCACTACACCTTTACATATAAGGAGGGAGTGGAAATCGCAGATTAGTCACTTAAGCGTTGGTCACTCGAGACAGCTCCTGCTCAATATGACATCTGTTTCATGTCTTTTCCATAGATGAATGCCCTAAAGGTTTAGCTTTTATCTTTCTAGTTAGTCCCAGAACCTAGGGCAGTGATGGGTATTCGGTGAGCCCTCACTGACCATTGACTGATTAGCTAATTGGCCATACCAACAAAAACAAAGCTGGGCTTTGCCACTGCGCAGCCTCTGGTGGGGGTACCAAGCGGCAATCCACTGTCTAGAACAGGCGTCCCCAAACTACGGCCCCCTGAGGCCATTGATCCGGCCCCTCCGCCGCACTTCAGGAAGGGGCACCTCTTTCACTGGTGGTCAGTGAGAGGAGCACAGTATGTGGCGGCCCTCCAACGGTCTGAGGGATAGTGAACTGGCCCCCTGTGTACAAAGTTTGGGGACGCCTGGTCTAGAAGCTGAACAAGGGAGGAGACAGAGACAGGTCTAGCAAATGAGTTTCTAATATTGCTGCAAGATAAGATGATACGGACTGTTAAATAGTTTAACAACGTAAGGCAGCTGTAAGGAAGATGACTTTGTAGTAATACGTAATTAACCTGGGTAACTCACTAGCACAAAATAACAGTAGACAACATGTTTGGCAACATTTTAGAATGGATTAGATACGTTCTTATGTGAGGGAAAAAATCCTCGTTTACAACCATGATATCTGAGCACAAAAAGTCTTTCTGATGATTATGTTCAAGGCCAGCCAGATCAAGAAAAAATTTCCCTGACAGACACATCCTTGCAGCTTTGAGTTTATTATCTGCTTCTTGTGACAAAGTAAAGCATCTTGTATTGAGCACCAGCGGAGGAGAGAAGTCAGATCTGAATGTTATTCAACTTCAGAGACATTCTGTGGTAAGCGATTGGTTTGGCAGATAGGGGTAGAGGCTTGGTGATCGCAGGGATATCCTCTTCCTGAGATAAAACAGGCAAACACATATAGCCTTGTGCTCAATAAATGAATCTCACTTTGAACTAAAATACGGTGAGCAAGCAGAGTTGGAAAGTTGTAGAATATTTACCCGACCATAGGAAATGGGATAGAAAGAAAAATACGCATATATATATATATATATATATATATATATTTTATATATGTATGCGTAGAATAGAAATAATCTTCCATAGGATCCGATGGGTGCACACTTTCTCATTAATTTTCTGTATTGGGAATCTGTGAACTCCTTCCAATTATTAATTATTTAGGACCTCCCTGTTCCTCTAGAGGTTGTGAAGCAGTTATCTAGAAAAGGAAGGATGAAATTAACATTGTACTGAGCACTCATTGTGTGCCAGCCATTATGATAATTATTTAATATATGTCAGCACATTCCTTTGAATATAAGTTGCACTGATTTTTGTAAGACTCACATTACTTTATGTACCACTAGGAAAGAAAAAAAAAAACCACACCCAAACTGTATGTATACCCTGCATACCACCAATATGAAAAATCCATCTTCATTTCAGATATGAAAAAATGTACATCTTAGAATCAGTGAGATGTGGTATGTCATTTAACTATCCCAACAACCCTTAAACTAAGTAATAATATGGGTAGACGAAGAAAGGAAGGCTCGGAGAAGTCAAGTAATTTGCCTAAAGTCAAATAGCAGGTAAGCGTCAGAGCTGGGGTTCGACCCGGGTTAGCCTGTCTCAAAATCCAGTGTGCTGACCTTAGTACCGTGCTGCTGACTGAAATAACAGAACTCAGGGCTAAATCAATACATAAATAAATGCATGGTGTTCCACTAAAAGCATTTATCTTTGGAACTCTCTCCCAAAGACCTTTCCTCAGAGGAAACTGTGGATGACTCTAGAGTCAATGGCCGCCATGGATTTCTAAGAGTAGGAAATCTTGAGTTCCTTGGTCTGGTCTCCCTCTGGTGTCTGATAATGGCTGCTGCTCCCATCAACCGCAAGGAGCCACACACGCTCCGTGGACGCACGAGTGGGCTTTGCTTTTACCTACTTGTGGGTCCGGGTTGTATCTGTGGAGACATGGAGAGTGAGCCTTATCCATCTTACCATGACATGGTCCTTCCTGTGTCTGAAAACAGGTGTGAGGGTCCCCCCAAAGACTTCTTTTCTCCTGGTGGGACATTCTGAGTTCCTTACGGGATGTGATAAAGAAATCTCTCTTTCTCTCCAGCTACTGTACTGAATGCACTTCAGTTTGTCTGTGGTCCTTTTAAAGAGAGGCGTTCAAAATTGATTCAGTGGAGCCACCCGGAGCAGACGAACTATCACCTCCCTGCTTTGGGCCACGCTTCTCTGGGTGCAGCCTGAGAGGGCATTTGATTTTTCCAGAACCTCATCACATAAGTATAAACTCCTCCCCCTGCTTCATCGCCTTTATTTTCGCCTTCTCTCCTCCTCCTTTGAAAAACACGCTGCTCACTGTTTACAATAGCAAAGACCTGGAACCAACCCAAATGCCCATCGATGATAGACTGGACAGGGAAAATGTGGCACATATACACCATGGAATACTATGCAGCCATCAAAAATGATGAGTTCGCGTCCTTTGTAGGGACAGGGATGAACCTGGAAACCATCATTCTCAGCAAGCTGACACAAGAGCAGAAAATCAAACACCGCATGTTGTCACTCATAGGCGGGTGTTGAACAATGAGAACACATGGATACAGGGAGGGGAGCACTACACACTGGGGTCTGTTGGGAGGAAATAGGAGAGGGACAGCAGGGGGTGGGGAGTTGGGGAGAGATAGAAAGGGGAGAATTGCCAGATATAGGTGATGGGGAGGAAGGCAGCAAACCACACTGCCATGTGTGTACCTATGCGACAATCTTGCATGTTCTTCACGTGCACCCCAAAACCTAAAATGCAATTAAAACAAAACAAAACAAAAAGAAACACATGCTGCTATGTAGGCACCTTGGACTTCTGTAATTTTTCTGTTGGGCTTAAATTATCTCTGCTTTATCACTTTTGAAATTTGTCTTGTTAGAACTGATATTTTGAAGGTTTCTTTTCCTTTTATGTTTTAGGTCATCTCTCTTAACTTTTTTTTTTTCTTTACCAGGAAAGTCAGTGATCTCCTAATTTTGTAACATCCTCAAATGAGATTTTTGAAAGTATTTTCTATAGCTTTAACCAAATCACTGCTATATAAATTGAGCAGGACAGGCTCAAAGACAGAGTTCTTTGGGAGGTCATAAGAAATCTTTTAGTTGTTCCCTTACCAATCCATCAGATTCCTCTGTCATCAGCCTGTATTTCTCTACCTTCTCTATAAAAATAGCAGTTGCTTTATATGTGCCATTCCATTTAAACGGAAAAATTTCACATACCAAGTATGCTCCCCTCCCTGTGTCCACGTGTTCTCATTGTTCAACACCCGCCTATGAGTGAGAACATGCGGTGTTTGATTTTCTGCTCTTGTGTCAGTTTGCTGAGAATGATGGTTTCCAGGTTCATCCATGTCCCTACAAAGGACACGAACGCATCGTTTTTGATGGCCGCATAATATTCCATGGTGTATATGTGCCACATTATCCCAGTCCAGTCTATCATCGATGGGCATTTGGGCTGGTTCCAGGTCTTTGCTATTGTAAACAGTGCTGCAATGAACATTCGTGTGCATGTGTCCTGATAGTAGAACGATTTATAATCCTTTGGATATATACCCAGTCATGGGATTGCTGGGTCAAATGGAATTTCTATTTCTAGGTCCTTGAGGCATCGCCACACTGTCTTCCACAATGGTTGAACTAATTTACACTCCCACCGACAGTGTAAAAGTGTTCCTACGAAGGACACAAATTCATCCTTTTTGATGGCTGCGTAGTATTCCATGGTGTATATGTGCCACATTTTCCCTGCCCAGTCTATCACTGATGGGCATTCCTGTTTTAGGCAAACCAAACTTTAGATTGGTGAAGCAGTTTGCCCAGAACTTCCTTGTTAGTTAAAAGCAGAATCAGAATTTGCCCCCAAGTTTTCATGTCCCTTCTCTTCTGTCAAGATCGTACCCTTTGCACATTACCTTGATGAAATGCAGAGATGGTATTTTGACCTCATTTTCCTGGACCGCAAGAGAGTGCTTTTGACCCCAGCGAGCCAAAGAGTATAATAGAAATGTGCTTTGTTCCTTCTTCCTTCACAGCAAGCAACAGAGCAAATACCTCATTCCAGTCTAAGGACAGTACTCACACCCGATAGAAAAATAGTATTTGAAAAAAGAAGATTCTTTTTCCGGGCTGTCTGAGCAATGGAACAGTAGTTGGGTCCTGAAGGCCAGGAACTAAGACCCAGAGAAAACAGAGACTTTCAGAAGCCAGGAAAATGCTGGTTACCGAAACTCTTGGAAACCAGAGTTAGAAAGCCTTGCTTTCACTGGCTTCCTCTAGGATATGCTCAGAGGCCTTCGTATTTCAGAATGAGGACAGACTGTTGTAAAGTGAAAAGAACAGAACCGGAAAAGAACATAAATGAGGCGGGGAACCACTCCTGTTCTTCAGACCACAACTGTTAGCGAGCTTGTCGTTGTCGTTAGGCAAGGCGTGTGGGATAGATGAAATTCACCAGGAGCGGTGGCCCAGGGTGAGTGTCAGATGCCATGTTTCTCTCTCACTGAGGGGCTGATCTTTGGTGGATTCCTTAAGCTTTCAGGAGGAGTCTTTTCAACTATTAAAAAGGAATAAGACCAGGCGCTGCGGCTCACTATTGCAATCCCAGCATTTTGGGAGGCCAAGGTGGGTTGGGGGGATTACTCGAACCTAGGAGTTTAAGACCAGCCCTGGCAACGCAGTGAGACGGCGTCTTTATAAAAATACATACGTACATATGTAATTTTTTAAAGTAATAAAAACAAGGCATCGTTACTTTATGGAGCTTCATGATTCTCAGACGTAATTGATAACAGTTTACTATGTACTCACAATATGTGTAATTTTTATTTATTATTTATTTATTTATTTATTTATTTATTTATTGAGACGGAGTTTCGCTCTTGTTACCCAGGCTGGAGTGCAATGGCACGATCTCGGCTCACCGCAACCTCCGCCTCCTGGGTTCAGGCAATTCTCCTGCCTCAGCCTCCTGAGTAGCCGGGATTACAGGCATGCGCCACCATGCCCAGCTAATGTTTTGTATTTTTAGTAGAGACGGGGTTTCACCATGTTGACCAGGATGGTCTCGATCTCTTGACCTCATGATCCACCCGCCTCGGCCTCCCAAAGTGCTGGGATTACAGGCTTGAGCCACTGCACCCGGCTCATATGTGTAATTTAAATAACGGGGACATCTAGGTATCCTTTTATTCATAAGGAGAGTCAAGATCAGCGCCTGAAGCAAAAGATACTGAGTGAGGAAAAGTTTCCTTCTTGCTTTCAAAGCAAATGTCATACGCATTTTCTACATAAACAGAAATCTTTGCTCCATGAGGAAAGTGCATTCACTATCTTTGTTCCAAAGCAAAGTCACTTAAGATAAATGAACTTACCAGTGCAATTGATTGAGGTAAGCCCCAACACACAGTTTAGTCTTTCTGGAATGCTAATACAGTACAGCAAAGAATTAGGGAATTAGCTGAAACTTTTATCTTTTTTTTTTTTTTTTTTCTGAAAAGGAACTGCTCAACTCAAAATTAATTGCTAAGGGAAATGGTTTTACATTATTTCCCGTAAACCTACCATGGGGATTGAAGGACCATGGGTAGTGGAGAGGCACAGACATGGAACCTATGTCCTAGGGCACTGTTAACACCGTGCATAATTTTCAGTAACTCCCAAGTGACTTTTTCTGACATCCATTCCACGTAAAACAATGGAAGCCTATTTCCAGGCTTATTTGTGTTTCCCAGGGACCCTTACATGCCTCTGTGAAGATTAAAGGGCTAGACTCTTCTCATTCCCTCTTATGATTATTCATAATTTGCTAAAATCTTCTGAGTGATGCAACACAGATGAATCTTAGGATCTATTTGTCTATGTATTCACTTGTTCATTTCTTCTTTAACAAATATTTATCAAGCACCTCCTTCACGTCATGCTCTCTGCTAGCAACTTAACAGGCATAAAAAATGAAGAAGATTCAGTCCCCATCCTTAAGGAGCTCATAATAGGGGAGTAAGACATGTACACAGATCACTGCAGTACAAAGAATACAATAAAGGCCTTAAAAAGGTTCAGACAGGCCGGGCGCGGTGGCTCAAGCCTGTAATCCCAGCACTTTGGGAGGCCGAGGCGGGTGGATCATGAGGTCGAGAGATCGAGACCACCCTGGTCAACATGGTGAAACCCCGTCTCTACTAAAAATACAAAAAATTAGCTGGGCATGGTGGCGCGTGCCTGTAATCCCAGCTACTCAGGAGGCTGAGGCAGGAGAATTGCCTGAACCCAGGAGGCAGAGGTTGCGGTGAGCCGAGATCGCGCCATTGCACTGCAGCGTGGGTAACAAGAGCGAAACTCCATCTCAAAAAAAAAAAAAAAAAAAGGTTCAGACAGGATCCTGGTGGGAGGGTCACATCTAGTCAGAAAGAGCAGAGAAAGTGTCATGGAGATGGTATCATTTCACTCTGGGGATTGACCCGTATAGGAGCTCACCAGATGTTATTGGAAGAGCAAGTCAAGATACCTGGTGGAGCGTCTTAAACAGCGGGTTAGAGAATTACAATTTTGTTTCTTGGGTCCTGGGGAGCCATTAAACATTTTCGAGCAGGGAAGTGACATACGCGGGGCTTTATTTTTGGAAGACATAATCTGACAGTGCTGCGTGGGTTGGATGGTATAAGGGTCAGAAGACCAGTTTGAGAGTTACGAGGTAATTCTGGGAAGAAGTGATGAGGACTTGAATTAGAGCGATGGCGACAGAAATGCAAAGGCGAGTTGAGCTTCAGAACACGACCGAGGCTGACTTGATGGGATTCGGGAGCAGACTGAATGCAGGCAGGGAGAGACTCACATGTGACTACGTAACTGGCTCAAGAGAAACTGGGTGCGTGCACATCTGTACTTACGGGCGTGGACGGGGGGGGTGGCAGGATTAGGAGTCATCTTTTTAAAAGGCAAATCCAATCTCATTGCTGTCCCACTTAATATCGAAACGGCTTTCCACTGTATTTAGAGTAAAATCCAGACCCCTCACCCTGGCTTGGTAGAAGCCCTACACAACCTGGTCCCTGCTTTTCTCTGACCTCATCTCTTTATTTATTATTATTATTTTTCGAGACGGAGTTTCGCTCTTGTTACCCAGGCTGGAGTGCAATGGCGCGATCTCGGCTCACCGCAACCTCCGCCTCCTGGGTTCAGGCAATTCTCCTGCCTCAGCCTCCTGAGAAGCTCATCTCTTAAAATGCTCTCCTTTGCTTCAGGTTTAGCCACACTGGCCTTTTTTCGGTTCCTCAAATGCACTGAATTTATTTCTGCCTCAGGGCCTTTGCATTGGCTGTAGCCTCTGCCCAGAACACTCTGTCCCCAGGCCTTCACGTGGCTGGCCCGCTCTTGTCAATCAGGCCTTAGCTTAAATGTCACCTCTTCAGAGAGCCGTTCCTGACCAATCAATTCTGATAGCCTTCACTCACAGCCACTCTTTATCACACGGTCCTGCGTTTTATTCACAGCACTTACTAAAATCTGAAATGATCTTATTTATTTGTTTACGGTGTTTACGTCAGCTCTTCTGCACCAAAATAAGTCCCTAGAGTTTGTCTTGGTCATTGCTGTGCCCTGATTATTAGAACCGAGATGGCCTGGCTCGGTGGCTCACGCCTCTAATCCTAGCACTTTGGGAGGCCGAGGTGGGTGGATCACCTGAGGTCAGGAGTTCAAGACCAGCCTGGCCATCCTGGTGAAACCCCATCTTTAAATAAATAAATAAATAAAATAAAATAAAATAAAATAAAAAATAGAACCGAGACTAGCACATACAACGTACTTTATAAATAGTCATCAAATGGATGAATAAATAAGTGGGTGTTGGCTTCTCATGTAGGTCTAATAACATTCAGGTAGACATCAATGACTTTTAAAACCTGTGATATCCATCCAACGTAACCTTCAGTGCCCAAGTGAGTGTCCTTTGTCCTCCTGAGACCATCTACTTGGTAAACTTTGGCAGAAATGCTACCATGACTGAACTCATTGTTGGCATTCCTGTATTACAATTGCCTATAGAGTCGGCAGCACTTTAATAATGTAGAATAGTAACAACTACTACTCATTACACGCTTGTACCATGCTCCACGCTAAGTGTGGTCCCACATTCTCTCATTTAATCCGCTTCATCACCCTGTAAAAGGAGTGAAATGATTCTCCAATGTTGCAGTTGAGGCAGCGGAGACCCAGAAACGTTAAATCCTCTGAATGGCGGCAGACCTGAGGTTCAAGTTCAGTCTGAGTGACTGCAAAGCTGGCATGTTAACTGCTTGGCAGTACTCTAGGAGGAGTGGGGGGTGAAGGGCTAGAGCCTTCACCTCCTTTCGCGTGCAGGTGACTTGAAAACAGCCAGAAGCTACAGGACAGAATCGTGGTTCCGCCCCCTGCAGGCATGCGATCTCACTGGTAAGTTTCTCGACCATACAATGAGGCTAAGAACGCTCTCCTTCAGGATCGTGCTTTTGGGTGTAATCTGTACAACGCCTGGCACATTGCGGGAAAGTAAGTTTTTGCTCCTTTTCGTTTTGCGTAAGAGACACAAGTAGCTCTTGATTCGATCCGCGCTTGATTATCTAGTTGGTGGATTGCTGAGCCCCTCGCATTTTCTCATCTTTCCTATTATCACATTTAGTATTTTATGAATTGTTACCATTTCCATGTTGAAGTCAGGCAAGGTGAGGGATTGGAGGTTGTACGGTCTGTGAAAGGAACTGGAAAAATAAAATCTGGAGGGATTGGTTCCAATTACTGCTTTATTATGTTTGGAGTCTGAGACCTTTGGGGAAAACGTCTGGGTCTCAATTTCCTCATCTGTAAAATGAGAAAATCTTACTTCTCTTCCACATCCTGAGAGTTGTTTTGAGGATCAAACTGTAGCTGTGAAAGACTTTGGAAGAGCATAAAGTTATATACTACTGTAAGGTACTATTATCATTGCCTGCATTACGAAATGAGAGTCTATCCTTCGTTTTAAAAGTTCTAAAAGAACAAATGCGTTCTATTTGTGAAACGCCTAAATTAAACCTGTGCTTTCCTTTATTCTTCTATTGAAACAGTTCTCAAACCACTCCCTTCTTCTTTTATCTCTTTTTTTTTTTTTTTTTTTTTTTTTTTTTGAGACGGAGTTTCGCTCTTGTTACCCAGGCTGGAGTGCAATGGCGCGATCTCGGCTCACCGCAACCTCTACCTCCTGGGTTCAAGCAATTCTCCTGCCTCAGCTTTTGTATTTTTAGTAGAGACGGGGTTTCACCATGATGACCAGGATGGTCTCGATCTCTCGACCTCGTGATCCACCCGCCTCGGCCTCCCAAAGTGCTGGGATTACAGGCTTGAGCCACCGCGCCCGGCCCTTTTATCTTTATATCTGAAGTCTGGCTTACCTAAAGTTGATCTCTACCTGGTCCAATATGGTAACCACTACCTATATGTGGCCATTTACATTTAAATTAATGAATAAAAAATTAAAAATTTAGCTCTTTAGTCACACTAGCTTAATTTCAAGTACTCAGTAGCCGCATGTAACCGGTGGCTACCGTATCGGATGGCGCAGATAGAGAACGTTTCCATCTCTGCAGAACACTCGAGTGGACAACGCTCTTGATTCTCTTGAATTCCATTTCTTTTCGCGCTCTGTCTCCCATCTTCAGCCACGAAAAAACCAAGCTAGTTATTCTTTAGTTAATCACCCAGTGTACTTGCCAATGACTCCATCACAGACTGTCAAGAATCTAAAGTCTGTTAGCCATCCTCTACTCTAACCTTGTAATTGTATACAAGAGAAAATGTCAGCTCAAAGAGGCGAAATCACTTGGTCAAGCCCATACAACTCTTCCATGGATTTCCACTACTATTTTCACAATGTAACTACAAATACATGAGTAACAGAGGAGGCTTACGTTCCTCTCGCACAACTGCTAAAACCATCCATCTCAGAAGAAAATAGCCCTGAGACAGAACTTACAAGTGGCTAGCTATTATCAGTGTGCGTTCTTCCTCTTGCTGAGTGCTCTTTACGTCACAGTGAAGATATGCTGAAAGTTTGATAACCCACCTTTCCATCTCTACCTCTGTTAAATTACAAGTGTCCTAAAAGGCTGGTTGCTTTGGGAGCTATTCTGTGGTTCAGAATTCCCCAGACCCAGCTCAAATCCCTTGGGATGGGCCTTACCTCTTCTTTACACACTCATTTAAATTATGAGATATTGAATCTTTAAGCAAACTTCTAGAGAAATTGGAATGGAGATTGTTGTCTCCCAGGATTCCATGCAATACAGATATAAAACACTCTTGCTCATAGTTCTTGGTATATAGTAAGTGCCCAGTAGATATTTGACATAGTTCTTGGGACATAGTATGTTCTTTGTAGATTTTTAATTCCCTCCCCTCCAGATTTACTCACTTCCACCCCTATCCCCTTACCAGAGGCCAGCTCTTTTCTAGATAACCAGCACAACACTTAAAATTCCCGTCTTCTGGCCGGGCGCGGTGGCTCAAGCCTGTAATCCCAGCACTTTGGGAGGCCGAGGCGGGTGGATCACAAGGTCAAGAGATCGAGACCATCCTGGTCAACAAGGTGAAACCCCGTCGCTACTAAAAATACACACACAAAAAATGAGCTGGGCATGGTGGCGCGTGCCTGTAATCCCAGCTACCCAGGAGGCTGAGGCAGGAGAATTGCCTGAACCCAGGAGGCGGAGGTTGCGGTGAGCCGAGATCGCGCCATTGCACTTCAGCCTGGGTAACGAGCTAAACTCCGTCTCAACAACAAAAAAAAAATTCCCGTCTTCTTGTCGCTAGAACTCCAAGCTACTGCTTCTTATAATTATTTTCCCTTTGATTAATCTTCATCGACAGCCAAGGGCACAGCGTACCTAACAGTTGTAAAGTTGGTGGGGAGGGGGCAATATTTGTGAAATTTATCATGAAGACATTTAGCATCAAGACAGAGGATCTTGGTAGTGGAAAAGCATTTCTAAAGACAACAGGGCACAACAGTTGAGGCAGGAAATATGCCAGAAACTTCGCTGTGTAATTGCTCTATGTCTCCAATATGTGTCTGGACTGAGCAACTGTAAGGTCCATTCTTCAGGTGAAAATTGAATGTTAGGGCCTTATTGGGAAAGAGGCTAGCTGGGTACCTGAGAGCAAAACGTATGTGGAGGCAGGAGGGGGTCCAGGTTTTGTGGCGTCTGAAGCTTACTCAATTCAGGGGACCCTCCTGAAGAAAAGGATATTCAAAATTACTTAGATGCAGGGCCTTGGAAGGAGGCTATGAAAGCCATGGGCCATAAAGCTAAAGTTTCGTTGGGTTTTGTGTAAAGGATGAGTCACGTTTCTTTATGTTGAAGATACTCCACATTTGGGGTGAAGAGGGATTGCTAGGTGGAAGCTAATCACAGAAGAGTCTGAATATGTAAAGTTATTGCATCAGGCACCTTTTACTAACTGATCTTGTATGGAAGCTAGAAAAAAAGCATTAAATTGGGCCCTGTGGGAACTAGAGTCCAGGTGGTTGGGAAGCTTGATAGGAGAGCAAGAACCTTCAACCTGAGTAAGGAGTTTCACTCCAATACGGATACTATCTGTTTACGGTTTTTATTTTACTTAGTGAAGGGACTGTGTATCATTTTATTAATTTCTTGTTTTCTAAGAAAAGCAGCCACTTCCCAGTCAACCTTCTGCTGACAGACACACAGTTCCATCAAGAGCATTTTACAAACCCATTGGCTTTGGTGATATTTTCTTGTATAAGTGAATTCACGGACTGTACAGAATTGAGGAAGTCCAGTAAAATTTTTCAGAAGAGATGTTGGGTTTGTTGAAATCTTCCTAATGGAGATTATTAACGCTGTTTCAATAGTAACATCATCAGTAAGTTCAGAAAGAGCATTCTACTCCGGCCTGCTTTTCACAATCACAGGTAACTTATTTCCGGAATCTTCTATTTGAGTTGACATTTCCACACAGACTTGGGATATGCCTAAAGGAAACCTGGGAGAGAAAGAGAAAATGTAACCGAGTCATTATTTTCCAGTCAAGCAAAAGCAAGAAGAAAATATTTCACTTATCAAACAGGTATGCTCCACAATTAACGGCACAAAATTCAGTATCTTTACAGCATCGAATCTGGCACGTAACTGACCTTCGATGAGAATAATGCCTAACTCTGTCGAAGGAAAATACGTGGGGAAATAATGAAACCACAAGAAGTGAAAGCAAGTAGTGTTCCTGCACAATGAAGCTTAAACCCTTCTTGTCTTAGGAGCCGGCCCCTTCCCCCCTCCCCCTGCCAGGAACCAATCTCTCGTTCCTTCTAAAGTACAGACCCCCTTATCTACTTCCAGGGCGGCCTTGCTAGTGACCCAGCAGGTCTGACTGCCTTTCTGTTCCATTGCTGGCTATCTATTTCAAATTTTATGTTCCACTGCAACTTTAACAATCACACCTTGAAATTGTGTGCCTTACTGCTCGGCAACTCACATGCATGCACACACATTAGCCAGCCTCGTGTGACTCCATCCTTCTGTGACAAAGCATGCTAACGCCTTGCTAATGGAAGCCCTCGCATATCAAGCTTTGGAAATGCTAATGATCTCACCTACCTCTGTAATCAATGCCTCATCCTTTTGGAAATGTCCAGGCTACCCTGTTATTGAAGCGCTTTAGGGGAAAGCATTTGGGTCAGATCATCTCCTAAGAAAGGCAGGGTTTTTTTGTTTATTTGTTTGTTTTTGTTTTTTTGAGACGGAGTCTTGTTCTGTTGCCAGACGCCAGGCTGGAGTGCAGTGGCGTGATCTCAGCTCACTGCAACCTCCGTCTCCCGGGTTCAAGCAATTCTCCTGCCTCAGCCTCCCGAGTAGCTGGGACTACAGGCGTGCACCACCATGCCTAGCTGATTTTTGTATTTTTAGTAGAGACGAGGTTTCGCCATGTTGGCCAGGATGGTCTCGATCTCTTGACCTTGTGATCCGCCCACCTCAGCCTCCCAAAGTGCTGGGATTATAGGCGTGAGCCACCAGCTTTAAAACCTAACAGCAAATTTCTCCTAAGAAATGCCCTGTTGACTGATACAACCTAGAATGCTCCAGTTCACGGAATTCCAAAATTTCTGAGTTTGAAGGAATCACAGTGTATTCTAACTGAAGCCTTAAATTCCTTCTATCATTAAATTTGATAGTTGGGCACTGTTCAAATAGAAAGGTGGTTGGAAGAAAAAGCAAAAGAGAGAAAAAGAACAGATTTCTTAGTTATTTCACTTGGATCCAAACAGAACAAAAATTAATATTCTGTGATTTCCCTACCCCTACTGAGGGGGATTTTTTTCCTCTTTTTCAGTTATAAAAAGGGGTCAGATGAAATAGGAGGGCTGATTCAAGAGGAATATTAGCAATCTCTTCTCTTACCTGCTTCCCTCTGTCCCTACAGATCTTCCTAAAAGACACAGCAAGTTACGTAGAAAGACATGAAGCAGGGCCAGGAGCGGTGGCTCACACCTGTAATCCCAGCACTTTGGGAGGCCGAGGCGGGTGGATCACGAGGTCAGGAGATCGAGACCATCCTGATCAACATGGTGAAACCCCGTCTCTACTAAAAATACAAAAAATTAGCTGGGCATGGTGGCACGTGCCTGTAATCCCAGCTACTCAGGAGGCTGAGGCAGGAGAATTGCCTGAACCCAGGAGGCGGAGGTTGCGGTGAGCCGAGATCGCACCATTGCACTCCAGCCTGGGTAACAAGAGCGAAACTCGGTCTCAAAAAAAAGAAAAAAGAAAAAAACAAAAGAACTAAAAGCCTTTTTAATAAATAGGTATTTTCTTGAGAACGATTGTTTTTGGAGAGAGTAAAAAGAAATGAGCAAGGGGCCGGAAGAGGAAAGGTCTGTCTCATGATAAGAAATTTCACCTTGGCTGGGTACCGTGGCTCATGCCTATAATCCCAGCACTTTGGGAAGCCGAGGCAGGTGGATTGCCTGAGCTCAGAAGTTCAAGACTAGCCTGGGCAACATGGTGAAACACTGTCTCTACTAAAAAAAAAAAAAAAAAAAAAAAAAAAAAAATTAGCCGGGTACGTTGGCACATGCCTGTAATCCCAGCTACACAGAAGACTGAGGCGGAAGAATTGCTTGAACCCGGGAGGTGGAGGTTGCAGTGAGCCAACTTCACGTCAGTGCACTACAGCCTGGGCAACAGGAGTGAAACTTCATCTAAAAAAAAAAAAATGCTCAGCCTACAGGACAGAACTGGATTCTCAGAGGCAGAGAGACCTAGAGCCTGTGAACCAAGATCTCACCACGACATTTCATCTTGGACAACACAGTAAGACAGTCTCAGAAAAAAAAAAAAATATTTTGATAGTACTTTGGATGAGAGCAAAACTGGAGACAGATTTATGAACTAGTAGATTGTCAGTGAAACAGGTAAAAGGTGGAGAGGGGCTATGACAGAGAAAGACGAGGAAGGGACAGGGATGTGTTTAAAACATTTCGGAGACAGACTCCACAGAATAATGTAGGCGTGAGGGAGTGGAAGGAGTCTGAGATGAATCAGGTTTCTGACTTAAGCATCTGAATATTAAACAGGCCATTTTCTGAAGGGGAAAATAAAGGAGTTAAAAAGAATAATCAGACACAGGAGATTAGTTCTATTTATGTTGAATAGAAAGACCCTGTGGGACACCCTGCTGGTGATGTCTGATGGAGCTTGTGGTTGGAAAAATCTAGCTAGAACTCTAGTCTCATCAGACATTTAGTGCTTTTTTTTTCTGTATGTTAAATATATATGTCTCAGCTAGAGGTATTGGTTTGAGAGCCATCTGTTTGTAAGCAGGAGTCGAAACTACGGAAAAGCACCTAGAAGGAGCATGATGAATGAAAAGAGAAAGTCTGGGGATGGGACTCTGGAGATCCGCAGTGTTTAATGAAAAGGTAGACGAAATGGATGAGGAAAAGTAAGAGGTGAGAGGAGAAGGAAAAAGATGGTGTCACAGAAACCAGACCGGGAAGAGAACTTCAGGAAGCACTGAGGAGTCAACAGTGCAAATCCCACAAAGAGGCTGGGCAAGATGCATGCAGGAAGGTACCTTCTGGATTTGACTATTTGAAGCCATTTGTGCCCTTGGCGAAAGCAGTTTCTATGAAGCAGGGCAGGTGGAAGCTTTGCAGTATTATCTTCTTTGGGGCAAAAATCACATTTTCAAATTCTTCTGAAATTTATATCCTCTGCCTTTTGCTTCTCTTCCTCATCTTAACCCTTTGCCCCTCTTCCTACTCTTCCTCACACAAAATTATTGACTGATTTTCTTTTTTTTTCTTTTCTTTTTTGAGAGGGAGTTTCGCTCTTTTTGCCCAGGCTGGCGTGCAATAGCACGATCTTGGCTCACTGCAACCTCCGCCTGCTGGGTTCAAGTGATTCTCCTGCCTCAGCCTCCCGAATAGCAGGGATTGCAAGCATGCACCACCACGCCCGGCTAATTTGGTATTTTTAATAGAAAGAGGGTTTCTCCATGTTGGTCAGGCTGGTCTCGAACTCCTGACCTCAGGTGATCCTCCCACCTGAGCCTCCCAAACTGTTGGGATTACAGGCGCGAGCCACCAGGTACTTTCCCTAGGGTTTCCCATGCCTTCGAAACCGTCCATCTATATTATTTCTTTATCACTTTCACTTCTCCTCTCCTGAGTTCCAGAGACATTTTCAGTTACTGTTGGACACCCCAAACTTGATCTTCCACGGGCACCTTGAGCAAAACAAAACACATTCCCTTCATCCAAAAAGCCTGAATCTTCTCCTGTATTCCGTTTCCTCAATAATATCTAACCTTTCATCCAGTCCCCCATCAAATTTTTTCTCCTCCTTAATTTTTACATCTAACTAGTCATGTGGATTTATTGCTTTTACCTTAAAAATGTGTCCAAATGTAGCATTTCTTTCTCCACCGTGTACACGTTTAAATTAGGGATTATTTCATTGCATCGTCATTTTGTGACCTGCGTGTCTCCTCTTCTAAAGCCTGAGATCCTTGAGAATAAGGTTGTTGCCTCACTTGATTTTATAATGATGCCTTCAGTACAGGACCCAGCACCTGGCGGATGCTTCACACACATTTGCTGAATGAATACATGAATGAACGAGGCCTTTTCATAGCTGACATTTTCTTTACCATCCAGAAGCTTCTGGAACCATTTCTCTGCCTGTGGCTCCACCATTTCTGCCCGGTGATCTGCCTGTCAACCCAACTCCCCCTACTTTTAATTGGGTGTCACCTGACCTTTGCCTAGAGAAATGAGACCATCCAGTTCTGAACTTTCCCTTTACTGCCTTTCCCACAGAGGAAAACACTTTCCAGATAGAAAGAGTGATAGGTAATCTGGTCTTCGAGGGGTGGAGGTGGGGGGTGATTACTAGAAATCAATTAATCTCTCTTGCAGGGAGACTGCCTACCCTAATACAGCTGAGAATAGGAACCCAGGAAGTGCCAGTTGAACAAATAAATATATGAATGAGCAAAAGCTTGACTGTAGAGGAGAACTGTGAATCAGATCCCTAGCTTCAAAGAACCACCAGCGGATACTGGCTTTAAAGACTTTTTAGGAGGCCGGGCGTGGTGGCTCAAGCCTGTCATCCCAGCACTTTGGGAGGCCGAGGCGGGTGGATCACGAGGTCAAGAGATCGAGAGCATCCTGGTCCACGTGGTGAAACCCCGTCTCTACCAAAAATACAAAAAACTAGCTGGGGCATGGTGGCACGTGCCTGTCATCCCAGCTACTCAGGAGGCTGAGGCAGGAGAATTGCCTGAACCCGGGAGGCGGAGGTTGCGGTGAGCCGAGATCGCGCCATTGCACTCCAGCCTGGGTTAACAAGAGCGAAACTCCGTCTCACAAAAAAAGAAAAAAAAAGACTTTTTAGGAAGACCAATTTTAAAGGTTGACCTTTAGGTGAGGTATTACTAGGAAGATTCTAACACTTCAGCAACCAGATTGTGTGTGTGTGTGTGTCTGTGTAAACAATGCACACAAATATTTTCAAATAATCGTGTATGATATTTTTGGGGATGGGCATTTCCTTAAAAGGGAGTAACTGGATATGCATAGTCCTGAAGAAATCAACCCCATTTGGGGCTCATCCTGGCTGTGTGAGGGAAAGTAGACAGGACTGGGGCACCCTCACACCTCTGCCCCAGGTGACTGCCAAGCCCCTGTGCTGTTCGTAAAAGTCAATCTTGGATTACTGATAGTCCCACATTCGCTGGGGAATTCCTCTGATGCCATTAAATAAAAGGCCTTCTTTTTGGCGACTTTATTGACTTCTTTCCCCTAAAGCAAGAATTGTAAAACATTTTTTATTGCCTTTTGCCTCAGATGAGGAAAGCTGGTGTGTTTTCTCAGGCAAATATTCCAACATTCTGTCTTCAGAGGGCCATAGGGTGGGCTTGGCCATATCACATAAACTTTCTGGGCCGTGGCTTTTTCATCTGTTGAGTAAAGAAGTTGGTCGACTTAACTTCTTCGTTGGATCTGCTCTGCCGTGATTCAGGGCTTCATAGTTGGTCCCTCTCCATCCTATCCTGAGGCTCTCATCTCTCTGATGGATCTTAGCGGCACAGGAAGCTGAGGATCTCAATTATATTCAGGAAACCAAAGTGATATATTAAAACTCTGCATTTACATAAAAAATAAAATGAGAATCAGGGGAATAACATGATGAATCCTCTTATAAAAGGTTTGGACAGGCACAGTGGCTTACACCTGCAATCTCAGCACTTCGGGAGGCCAAAGCAAGCGTAGGAGTTCGAGGCCAGCCTGGGCAACATGGTGAAAGCCTGTCTCTGCTAAAAATACAAAACTTAGCCAGACGTAGTGGCGCACTCCTGTAGTCCCAGCTACTTAGGAAGCTGAGGTGGAAGAATAGCTTAAGCCCAGGAGGCGGAGGTTGCAGTGGGCCAAGATCGAGCCACTGCACTCCAGCCTGGGTGACAGAGCAAGACCCTGTATTGAAAAAAAAAAAAAAAAAAAAAAAAATTTCCTGGCCAGGCATGGTAGCTCACATCTGTAATCCAAGCACTTTGGAGGCTAAGATGGGCGGATCACCTAAGGTCGGGAGTTCAAGACCAGCCTGACCAACATGGTGAAACCCCATCTTAAAAAAAAAAAAAAAAAAAAAAAAGTTTATTAATTTTGCCAAAACATTTATTTATTTATTTATTTATTTTTCATCCTCTTAAATAAATCCCTGTTGTGTTTTAAGGGCTTCTAAGAAGGAGGTTTCTTCTTTCTTTCAAAGTGTGCTTTTCTGATATGTCACACTGGGGTTTCCTGTGATCAAGGGCCTTTCCCTGGGGGCCCTCACTTGCCAGGGCTGCTCATACTCTTAGGAGTGGTAAAGAACCAACCCTCGTGGCCAATAAAAGTGAGGAAGGAATCCTTAGCTCTCATTGGTCTTCATCCATGTAAATCCAGCCCCAGCAAAGTAAGGTATGGAGGCCAGGAAGATCGTAAGTTGTTTTTTTTTTTTTTTTTTTGAGACGGAGTCTCACTCTTGTTATCCAGGCTGGAGTGCAATGGCGCCATCTCGGCTCACCGCAACCTCCGCCTCCTGGGTTCAGGCGATTCTCCTGCCTCAGCCTCCTGAGTAGCCGGGATTACAGGCACGCGCCACCGTGCCCAGCTAATGTTTTGTATTTTTAGTAGAGACGGGGTTTCACCATGTTGACCAGGATGGTCTCGATCTCCTGACCTCGATCCACCTGCCTCGGCCTCCCAAAGTGCTGGGATTACGGGCGTGAGCCACCGCACCCTGTTGCTTAGATCTAGGGCTTTAAGCCACCCTGCTAGATAAGCAGCTAGAACTAATCACTGGAAGAGATTGCTATCAGGGAATTTGTGTGCATCTCCCATCCACCAGGCCATACACCCTGGGACCCACCAGGTGCTCCTGAGCACATAGTGGGGCACACACATTCCAAGGCATGTCTCACCAATACAGACAATTCATCACGGTCAGGAGGCAATAACATTGTTATGGCATTTGCAGTACGTAATCGGTTGTGGCATTTACTCTGAGAACTTTTCATTTTTTGTTCTGACAGCTCTGAGGTGTGTAGGATTGTTTTGATTATCCCCATTTTACATAGAAAAAGTGAGACCATCTGGTCTCAGATCTGAGTCTTCTGATTCCAAACCCTTCCTTCCTTCTTGAACCTTCTGGCTAACCATCACTGATACTCCCATTCTTCAGGGAAGGACCCTTGGGTGAGTTGCCTCTTAAGACAGAGGCAAAGGTGGTTCTGGGTTTTCTAATCTCCAAAAAATTAGCTGCCGCTAGAGATCCTCCTTTTCATCAAAGCAAAGCTCCTAGGTTGGGAGGGGTCAATGATCTGGGAATTTGGGGTAGAGTTTACCACTAGCCCCTCCCCAGGTTTTGTTGAAGTCGCTGAGTGAAAAAGCCCCCTTGCCCCTGTATCCCGCTCCCATGTTCCTACAAAGAGACCCAAGGGTGATGGAAATCAGAGAGAGGAACTGGCCTGACAAGGAGGTGTGGAGGCGGGCAGGCCTCCAGACCGTCAGAAAAGCTGCACCTGCTGAGGGCTGCCTCCTGCAGAGACAGATAGCACAGGAAGAGGAGGAAATCTGAGCCCTCCCAGACCTCCGCTTACCCCAAGAAGCATCTAAGTTTGCTTGGTTTTGCCCCAAACTCCTACACCAGAACCCAGGACTCCATTCATTTTCTCTATGCATCCAATCCACATACATTTATTGAGCATCTACTATAAGCCAGGCCCTGTTCAAGTATAAAACACCACTGAACACAATTCTGCCCTCCTGGAGTTTACATTCTTGTGGGATATAAGACTAAAGGCCAGGTGTGGAGCAGACTTTCTCAGCAAAGGCTCTTAAGAGGCAGGTGACCTCCTGTTTCCGTTTCAGCCTTTCCCGGCATTGACTGACATCACTTCTAGGACAGGCTGGTGCTCTGCTGGCTGGGAAAACTTTTGACCTGAGCTGACCATAGGTGACCAGCCAGTATGCATTCTGTTCACCTTCACACCTCTTTAGAAGGAAAGGTTCACAGGTAGAAGTTTTTGTTGGTTTGTTTTTGAGACAGAGCCTTGCTCTGTCGCCCAGGCCGGAGCGCAGTGGCGTGATAATTGGCTTATCGCCACCTTCGCCTCCTGGATTCAAGGGAATCTCCTGCTTCAGCCTCCTGAGTAGCTGGGACTACAGGTGCACATCACCGTGCCTGGTTAATTTTTGTATTTTTAGTAGAGATGAAGTTTTGCCACTGTGGCCAGGCTGGTCTTGAACTCCTGAACTCAAGTGACCCGCCCACCTCGGCCTCCCAAAGTGCTGGGATTACAGGGGTGAGCCACTACACCTGGCCACAAGGAGAAGATTTCAATCCTCGGTGGTAACATTTAAGGTCGGAAGCTGGGACTTTGTTCATTTGTTTTTTGTTTTCTCAGATGGAACAATCCAGCAAAGAACATCTATGTGTGTTTGTGTATGTGTGTGCTTATATGTGTTTGTGTACCCACATATTTGTGGAATGTCTTATTAGCCTTATTTGTCAGAGTGTTTGTGTTGGGGTGAGCATCTGGCTCTCCATAGGACGGAAGACTTATTAGACACACAAGAAAGTCTTCATAATTGGTGAATATTGGCACATAGGCACCATGGAATACTATGCAGCCATAAAAAAGGATGGGTTCATGTCTTTGTAGGGACATGGATAAAGCTGGAAACCATCATTCTTAGCAAACTGACACAAGAATGGAAAACCAAACACCGCATGCTCTCACTCATAAGAGGGTGTTGAACAGTGAGAACACATGGACACAGTGAGCGGAACATCACACACCAGGGCCTGTCAGGGGGTGGGGGGCTAGGGGAGGGATAGCCGGGGATGGAGGGATGGGGAGGGATAGCATTAGGAGAAATACATAATGTAGACAACGGGGCGATGGATGCAGCAAACCACCACAGCACGTGTATACCTATGTAACAAACCTGCGTGTTCTGCACATGTATCCCAAAATTTAAAGTATAATAAATAAATAAAATTAAATTAAAAATAAAGAATGAGGTTGAGGCCGGGAGTGGTGGCTCACTCCTATAATCCCAGCACTTTGGGAGGCCAAGGTGGATGGATCATCTGAGGTCAGGAGTTCGAGACCAGCCTGACCAACACAGTGAAACCCCATCTCCACTAAAAATACAAACCAAAAAAATTAGCCAGACGTGGTGGCAAATGCCTGTAATCCCAGCTGCTCGGGATTCTGAGGCAGGAGAATCGCTTGAACCCGGAAGGCAGAGGTTGCAGTGAGCCAAGATCACGTCACTGCACTCCAGCCTGGGCAACAAGAGTGAAACTCCGTAAAAAAAAAAAAAAAAAAAAAAAAGGCTCACCCTGTGGGACAGAATTGGATTCTCAGAGGCAGAAGGGACCTTGAAGCTATCTTCTCCAATTCCTTCAGTTACAAACAGGAGTGGGGGCAATTCGGTGGGACAGTGATTGAGAGGATGGGCTCCGGAGTGAGTCCTGGGTTCACTTTCCGACCTTGTCATTTAATAGAAGCGAGGGGTTGTTTTGTTTTCAATTGTTTCTTTATTTAGGTCTCCATTTCCAAAAGAGGAGCAAGAAGGTGAGATGTGGAACTTAGTTCAGAGATGGACATTACGGTGCCTTGGGGGCTCATGGAGGGCTATATGTGCCACGTACTGTCCCGTGTTCTATATATGTCACCTCTTAAATCCTCACAGAGTCACTGTATGACATTATTATAACCCCACCCTACAGATAGAAAACTGAGGCTTGGGTAGACTAAGTAATTGACATACACCTAGGTCTGTCTGACCCTCAAACCCTTCACTGTGCTGTGATGACTGTGCTAAGAAGATTGAGGTCTATTAAATGGAACTCTGAAGAAGGCGGTGTGGGGTCAGCTTTGCCTCTGTCTCCGCTCTCAGCGGCAGCCCTTTTCTGAGCCTGCAATTGTCATCTGTGAAAGAACACGGTTCGATCTGAGTGGACAGTGTTTTTTTTTACAGCATTTGTTTCACTGTATAGGAGAATCTGTGTGACAAATGAAGAACCTACTGCCATTTAGGACCAGAATTCCAGAAGAACCAACCATCTGTGCACCTCGATGTCAGGGGACGGTGTTTTATTTCCAGTGTGAAATGCCAAATAGTCCAGGAATGATAAAATCACCCTCGTTTTTCTTATGAACTCCTAGAAGTCATCTTTGTTGGTATAAATGAGATCATTTAGCCTAATTAGTTCCAAGCTTAATTAGCAGTAATTATCCCAACATGGGAGTAATATCCGAGCAGGAAGTGCCGAGTCCTCGATTAGATAGATCTCTAATTGGTGTTACAATATTGTAATTAAAGCGTGTTTGTACGCCTCTGCCACAGCACGCGATTTGTTTCATGTCTGATTAAACAGGGAGACCCAGCAGCCTTTGAGGGGACCAGAATTTTAGATCTGACTCACATAACATGTTAACCCCATGACAGAAAAGATATGGGGACCTATCTCGGTGGCCAACGTGAGTGTGCAGTTCTGAGCCAAAGGCATTTTTGCAGAGAAGAGGGGCACGTGATCTATTCCACCCTTTGACTCCCATGCAGCAAGTATAGGAAAACACAAGCATATGGTTGAGGGGTCACTTTGTAAGTTTTATACCTTTGAGGGCTGACTCATATATAACCAGAAAAGACTGTACAGAAAGAACAAATAATAATCGCTACTGTTTATTGAGCATATACTATGTGCTGGATGCTGTGCTAAATGCTTTACATAATTCATTAAAACTTCAAAAAGCCCTCTGGGGCAGCTATTACTGTCCTTGTTTTTAAAATAAGGACCTGGGCCGGGCGCGGTGGCTCAAGCCTGTAATCCCAGCACTTTGGGAGGCCGAGGCGGGTGGACCACGAGGTCAAGAGATCGAGACCATCCCGGTCAACATGGTGAAACCCCATCTCTACTAAAAATACAAAAAATTAGCTGGGCATGGTGGCGCGTGCCTGTAATCCCAGCTACTCAGGAGGCTGAGGCAGGAGAATTGCTTGAACCCAGGAGGCGGAGGTTGCGGTGAGCCGAGATCGCGCCATTGCACTCCAGCCTGGGTAACAAGAGCGAAACTCTGTCTCAAAAAAAAAAAATTTTTTTTAACATAATTTTTAAAAATTAGTAGTTGATACTTGCACAAAGTATAAAATTAACAAAAATGTCTAAGTGAAAAGGCCCCTTCCACTTTTCCCCATCTCTCAGCAAATCTAGAGATGATCAGTTTTGCGTGTCTTTCTGGAATATTCTATGCATATGCAAATATAGCATTTTAAAGGTATTATTTCTTGGTAAAACACCAGAGTGCACATTGACTTATTAGAGATCGATTCGCTCACTTTTCAGTTTAAGCAAAGACAAGACGTGATGATGAGAAATTCACTACGTAGAAACCAAAAGCACAAAGCTTTATAAGTCTATTTTCTTGTAAAACTATTACAAAACATTGTGATGATATATTGAGATGTGAAATACGATACTAACGAAGGAGAAATGCTGCTTGACTTATGAGAATAACGGTTTCGATCTTCCTGGGTTTTCTCTTCTGATTAACTATTAGATGATGTTTCTGTGTGGTGATTTATCTCAATACCAGCAATTACGAAGCCAAAGTGGCAGGTTTCGGTCACTGTAGGCAACTTACGTAAGGAAACTTACGGCTGGTCTTGTCACTAGAGGAGGTGGGTGAGAAAGTGACGAGACCAGCCGTAAGTTTCCTTAGTTAAGTTGCCCTCGTTAAGTTATTGATGATAATAGATTCTACAAAATCTTCACATTAACTTTGCTGGATTTTTAAAAAGAAAACATGCCACAGGATGCATTGTGGCGTGATGGAAGAGAATGGATTCTACAAATATATTGCCATCAAAAGAGAAACGTCTGTTGATATAAAAGGTATCATCGTTACGCTATTTTGTGTGGACAGGGCTTGATGAATCTTTGGATGGTTATTTTAGTGCAAGAAAATTCACAAAGCTTCCTGCAGTTAGTACGGTAAAACTGTTTATTGTTGCTGGCTTTTGAATCATCAGAAGTGATCTAACCAAGAAATTAAAACAATTGAATTGCATTTGAACAAGCCTACAGATAAACTGGGTTTAAGTAGTTGCAGCATGAGTATCTCATGATACTCAAGGAGTACACTAGTCAAGGTCATTATCAGCTTTTGACAGTTTATATTTAGAATTTATTGAGCCCTGCACATGCTCAGCTCTGGAGAAAACTTGGTGGCCTGTGAACTGATAGTCTTCAGTTATTTATCATCTCATTTTGATTATCAAAGACTTGTCTTCAGTCCCTGTGGCTTTTCTTTTCATCAAGGGTTTGCCGTGGATGGACACAGGCTCTGACGCTCTTCTTTTAAGACTATGGAAGGCACTCAGGGCTGAGTGGAGTGTGATTTTCTTCTGGAATGTGTCTTTGGCAAACGAAAGGATTAATGCCATGGAATGTTCTGGAGGGATCGTCTAAGACCACAGTAACCTGCTGTCTTTTTTTTGAAGTACTCTGTTCCATTGTGTTCGCTTGTATTTTGTGTCTCAATTTTTGGCTGACAAAATATAACCACTAGAACAGGAACAAAGCGTCTCTAGAGTTGGGCCCAATGCTTTTGACTTTCCTTCGTGGAAAGACGATTTTGTGTTTTGTTTTTCTGGACCTTGATCTTTCCCTCGTAATGATATGTTGGATCAATTGATTCCTAAGGCTCCTTTTATCTTTGGCATTCTCTGAGTCTACCATACAAGCTTCGGAGCAGTGGTTCTAAACTTTTTCTACCAATGTCTCTCTCTTTCTTTCTCTCTCTCCCCACCTCTCTCTCTCTCTCTCTCTCTCTCTCTCTCTCTCTCTCTGTGTGTGTGTGTGTGTGTGTGTGTGTGAAAATGTCTCATGATATCAAGCTCTGAATGAATGTGGCTATAATTGATATGACAAATGAAGACATTATGCCTGTAAAGACAATTTCCAATTCGTTTTGATATGAGTTAATTGATTATTTCCCCTTTTATTCAGCTTAAATGTAGAAAAACTTCCCCTCTGAAACCTGAATACAATGAGTTTTCCCTCTCAAGGTATAGCCCTTCATGGGCCAGCTTCCGTTTGCCATCACGGCATTTCCCAAAGTCTGCCTTTCTCCTGCTGGGGGATAACTGACTTCAATTACTCCCCTTTCCCTGTTAATTTAGTGAGTACTGCTTTCTTTTACAGCAGGAACCAGGTGATATTCATCTTATTGGACCTCCTCCTCCCGTGTCAAGTGTTTGCATATACGGGCATCCCTAATCCAAAAATTCACGATCCAAAAGTGTTTGAGCATCAGCATGAGGGAAAATTCCACACCTGACTTTCATGTGACAGGTCACAGTCTAAGAGCAGTTGATTCAGCATCCCCAAAAGCAAAATAAAATCACCTTGAGGTTATGTGTATAAGGTGTATTTGGAATATAAATGCATTTTGTATTTAGGCTTGGATTTCACCTCCAAGATATCTCATTAGATATATGCAAATATCCCAAAATATGAAAAAATCTGAAACATTTCTGGTCCTGGGCATTTTAGAGAAGGGATACTCAGTCTTCTACTAGGCATTCAGAGAATGGTTGTTGAATTAAACTGATTTTCTGAAAATTTCCTACCCCTGGCATCCTTCAGACCTTCCTCCAAAGAAATCTTTCCGGGCTAACTCAATTCAGACTTTACATTCCCTGAATTTGCATTTCATAACACTTCTGTGCACATGTTTGGATCATATTAACGTGTGTGGCTATTTGTTCTTGTTATTCCTTTTGAATTATATGTGAAGTATAAGGGAAAGGTACCCAGACTTGGAGTTAAGAAACTTGGTTTTCTTTTTTTTCTTTTTCTTTTCTTTTCTTTCTTTCTTTCTTTTCTTTTTTCTTTTTTTTCTTTTTTTTTTTTTTGAGACAGAGTCTTGCTCTGTGGCTAGGCTGGAGTGCAGTGGCACTATCTCAGCTCACAGCAACCTCCGCCTCCTGGGTTCAAGCAATTCTCCTGCCTCAGCCTCCTGAGTAGCTGGGATTACAGGCACGTGCCACCATGCCCAGCTAATTTTTGTATTTTTAGTAGAGACGGGGTTTCACTATGTTGGCCAGGATGGTGTCCATCTGTTGACCTCGTGATCCGCCTGCCTCGACCTCCCAAAATTCTGGGATTACAGGTGTGAGCCACCGTGCCCGACCTTTCTTTTCTTTTCTTTTTTTTTTTTTTTTTGAGATGATGTCTTGTTCTGTTGCCCAGGCTGGAGTGTAATGGCGCGATCTCAGCTCACTGCAACCTCTGCTTCCTGGGTTCAAGCAATTCTCCTGTCTCAGCCTCCCAAGCAGCTGGGATTACAGGCCTATGCTACCATGCCCGGCTAATTTTTTTGTATTTTTGTAGAGATGGGGTTTCACCATGTTGGCCAGGCTGGTCTCAAAGTCCTGATCTCAAGTGATCCACCTACCTCGGCCTCCCAAAGTGCTGGAATTATAGGCATGAGCTACCGCACCTGGCGGAAACTTGGCTTTTATCTCTGCTAATACGCTAGTTGAGTGACCAAGGACAGTCCATTCAACTTCCTAGTTTCAAATTTTTTTATCTAAAAGATGGAAGGAGAGGTGAGGCAGGAATGGATCAAATGATTCGTAGGCTTCTTTGTAACCTTAGCAGTTTGATTTTTGACAGATTCATTCCCTGGCAAAATCACGACTTCTCAAACGCAGAGAATTTCCTTTCTCTGCTATATGGAATATATACACTGCTTGATGCAGATGGTGCTTAAAAAATGCTACCTTAGAAAAAGGCTACCTTAGAAAACTGCTGTTCTACCCCCGCTACCAGGAGTGTTAAACCTTAGAGTGCCCCTCCTATAGCCCACGTCCTGAAGGGGCTCTCAGACCCACGCTGGGAAATGCCATTCTGGACCAGGACATCAGAAGCTGAGACTCCTAGCACACTGCATTAGTCATGAATAGGGGCACACCTAACAGCTTTGCCTTTTTAAGTAAATGTGTTTATGGTTTGTGCTGCTTTCCTCAGTCAGATCATTTCCTTGCAAGTAATGAGAGCTGTGTGTGATATGGTTGAAATCCTGTCCCTCGGCTGAGATGGAGAACTCACGTGATGCTGAGTGGGGCCCATTATCCCAACGGCACTCACAGGAATGCTAAGTCTGGTAAATATTAACTCGAACCACAGCGGCAGTTAGGAGGCAGCGAGCAATCTACCCACCATCCTGAACCTATCACTTTGGGGGCGGTTTCCGATTTTTCTTTCCTTGGCTTGAGCGTTGTGTTTATTCTCCCCTTTCATTCATTCTTCCTCTTCTCTTCAAAAGCAAAAACAAGACATTATATTCCCTCCATTCAACTCTGACTGGAAACCGTGATGTTCTCATGCATTTCAGAGCAGAAGGTTTTCCCTCTTTTGCCTAAGCGACGTACAACATACTTTATTCATCCTCCTTCCCTCCACGCCACAGGCCTGAGCATTGGAAGAACTCTGGAGTCTTCCAAAGGTCTTGGGGAACAGACTGTCATTGCAGGCAGCTACGGATTGAATACACGGATTGTGAAAACATCTCAAAACCAATCCCGTGTGCTGGAGAAGCTTTCCTTGGCGGAAGAGAAGCATATGATATTTTCCCATGTGGCAGGCAAAGGAGTGACAGACGAGATGGAAGAAAGCTAAGGCACATCTGAATGTCCGTAAGAAAAGACATAACTCAAAGGGAGGAGCCGTGGTTTAGATTAAAACCACAAAGGAAGTGAAGGACGTTACCACTTTCCTCTTTGTGGGTTGAAGATTCTCCTTTGGCTCATCTAATGGGCTCTGTGAGACTGAGTCTTCCTACAGGAATATGTTTATCCCTCCTCCCCTTTTAGAAAAGCATCGCGCACAGTGGTTTGTGGTCTTAAAGAGTTTAGACTTAATTTTGAAAGCATAAAGAAGCCACGGAGCACCTCCATTTCTAATTCCCTTGTCCCAAACCTGCTTCTCTTACTGTAAATACAAAAGCAAAGAATGACAGCTCTCTGGCAAATGAAGGAAAGGAAAATCCCCTTTCCCAAGTTACCTAAGCGATTTCCCTGCCTCACCGAAATTTTCCTTTGTTTTCCAGGTAGAGACCTTGTGGCTGTTTTGACTTAACAAAGGAAATTATTAGGAGCTCTTTTCCTCTAATAGCCACCCTAATTGAGGACCTACTATGTGCTGGGTATTTCCCTTGTATTATCTCTGAACTTCCAAAACTTCTAAAGGATAGGTTTTATTACTACCATTTTTATAAGTGAAAAAAAAAAAAAAAAAAAAAAAACTGGGGCTCAGAAAAATCAATTGCCCAGCAATGACCTTAAGCCTTGTATCCAGGTGTGTTTGATGATAACACTGGAGCGTCTCCCTGCCTCTTCTTCAAATCTGACTTCAGAAGTAAATTTCGGCCATCGATGTCACTAACTTGAAAGTGGGTTTGAAACCTCGCTCCGTCTCTAATTATCAAGGTGACCCTGGGCAAATTATTTGTCTCTGAAGTCTTAGCTGGTATGTCTTGTCCTGCATGGCAATTGCTTAGATAACGCTGGGAACAGGCTTTCTCATTGGCGTCTTCTTAGAATTAAATGAAGCAACAGATGTAAAGACACGGCGTATCATGTAAACTCCCAAATCAGGTAACTGGCAAACAGTGAACTCCCAAAGTGACAGCCGTATGCTAATCATGTAGTTCTAGACCAAACGATGAAACGTCTGAACTCTACTGAAGGGAACCCTCTGTTTTTGTAAACTCCCCATCCTCATTCCCATCACTCTCACTTTCTAGAAAAATGCATCAAGGGGTAAGGCGGCTGTGAAGACTTGGAAAAGTCATACTTCTTCAACAATAAAACAAAAGAAGCAAGGGTTAGCTGTAGCATTTCATCCTTCTAACGTGTGAACCGAAGGGGATGGTTTTGTCATTTGCTTGGGAGAAGGTGGGTTGCTGTAGGGTAGGAAAAAGGAACCCCCCGTGAGCCCCCCAGCCACACTGTGTACAGGACCCACGACAGCCCTTTAATCTCATGCCTCTTTTTCTGGATACATTCAGTGGAGGGCCACTTGTAGATTGCAGGTCTCAGCTGCTTTTGATCAGAACTTGTTTTTTTCTTCCTGTGGTGATTTTGCATGAATTTTAGACGCTGGCGACTTTCAGTTGCCTGAGTCTGTTTTTCATTGCAGATATCTGTCAGGTTTTTACATCTAGGTTGCCTTTGGAATGCTTTTCTTTTTGTCTTCTCTGATGATTCTATGTGAACTTCTGATTCTGGATTTCTTTCCAATTTATTTGAAACATAATATTTACGTATTTTCATGATTACGAAATTAATAACTGTTCATTGTGGAAAATTAGAACAAAAGAGAAAAACAACTTAATTACCCATAAACCCAGCGTCCAGAGCACTTTTCACATTTTATTGCATTTCCTTCCATCTTTTCTCTCCGCCTATCTATGTGCCTACCTATGTAAATTGCATGTATGTATATGTTTTGCAAAATTGGGATAAGACCATGTATGCATTTTGTATCTTACTGTTTCATATCACTTTATATCGTGAGCACTTCTGCATGCGAGAAAATGTTTCTGTGAAAGATTTATGTCTGCATAATATTTCATCACATGAATGTACCAAGGTTTATTTAACCACTCCCATTCTGCGCTATGCTTAGACGTTTCTTTGTATACATTCCTCTCCAAGTTTTCCCATTTCCTTTTTCTTTGTAACTTATTCCTAGAAAGGGAATTATTAAGGAAATTAGGACAAAGAATAGGAACACTTCATTTTGTATTTAAAAACGTATTTATACCTGGCTATTTTCATACAGACAGCCTGCGTATGGCCTTGTAAAAGCTTCTTGCTATTAGTGCCAAATTGATTTCCACAAATATTCCTCTAGTACAGGGTGGCAAACTAAGACCCAAAGGCCATCTCTGTCCTGTGGCCTGTTTTTCTGCAGCCTATGAGCTAAGGATGGTTTTTACATACTTAAATGCTTAGGGAAAAAAAATCAAAAGAATAATACTGCATGACATGTGAAAACTATATGAAACTCACATTTCAGTGTCCATAAATAAAGTATTTCTAGAGCGAAGCTATGCCCATTCATTTACATATTGTCTATGGCTGCTTTTACCCTACAGTGGCAGAGCGAAGTGGTTGCAATAGACACTGTATGACGTGCAAATCCAAAAATATTTACATCTGCCTTTTACAGAAATTGTTTACCAATCCCTGCTTTAGTATGTAATCCTACAAGCTGCATATGAGCGTGTTCAGTTGACCAGACACATTTTGACACTGAACACTGGAATTTTCTTATCGTTTGTTAATTTCAGCAAGTTAACAAGTGTTTGCCATGTACCAGGCCCTCATGAAAAATACAATTAACTTAGTATTTCTTTGATTACTAGTTAGGATGAGTTTTTCTGTAAGTCTATGTAAATTTTTTTCTATTAATATTCTGTGTATATAAAATACAAAATTTCAACTCAGGCATTTACATTTTTTGTATCCCTCCATATGAGCTCTTTACTAAGAATATTAATGTCTTTACAGTCATTTGTTGAAATCAAAATTGCTGGAAATATTTTTCTTTAATTAGATTGTTTTGCCTGTTGTTTTAATTTTTAAATTATTTACTTTTTGAGTCGGAATCTTGCTCTGTTGTCCAGGCTGGAGTGCATGGACGCAATCTCAGCTCATTGCAACCTCCACCTTCCAGATTCAAGTGATCCTCCCACGTCAGCCTCCCAGGTAGCTGGGATTATAAACGTGTGCCACCACACCTGGCTGATTTTTGTATTTTTAGTAGAGATGGAATTTCACCATGTTGGCCAGGCTGGTCTCGAACTCCTGGCCTTAGGTGTTCCATGTACCCTGGCCTCCCAAAGTGCTGATTACAGGCATAAGCCACTGTGCCCGGTCTAGATTGTTTGCCTTTTAATTTTACGATTCTTTTTAAATAGAGGAATTTACATTTGTATGTAGTCAAGTCTATTCAATATTTTTAAATTTTTATTTTAAGAATATCTTTCCCGGGCCGGGCGCGGTGGCTCAAGCCTGTAATCCCAGCACTTTGGGAGGCCGAGGCGGGTGGATCACGAGGTCAAGAGATCGAGACCATCCTGGTCAACATGGTGAAACCCCGTCTCTACTAAAAATACAAAACATTAGCTGGGCATGGTGGCACGTGCCTGTAATCCCAGCTACTCGGGAGGCTGAGGCAGGAGAATTACCTGAACCCAGGAGGCGGAGGTTGCGGTGAGCCGAGATCGCGCCATTGCACTCCAGCCTGGGTAACAAGAGCGAAACTCCAACTCAAAAAAAAGAAGAATATCTTTCCCTGTCCCCAAGTTCAGATAAATATTCGCCTTTATTTTCTTTCATTTCTTTTTTTTTTTTTTTTTTTTTTTTTTTTTGAGACGGAGTTTCGCTCTTGTTACCCAGGCTCCCAGGCTGGAGTGCAATGGTGCGATCTCGGCTCACCGCAACCTCCGCCTCCTGGGGTCAGGCAATTCTCCTGCCTCAGCCTCCCGAGTAGCTGGGATTACAGGCACACGCCACCATGCCCAGCTAATGTTTTGTATTTTTAGTAGAGATGGGGTTTCACCATGTTGACCAGGATGGTCTCGATCTCTCGACCTCGTGATCCACCCGCCTCGGCCTCCCAAAGTGCTGGGATTACAGGCTTGAGCCACCGCGCCCGGCCTTCATTTCTTTAATGAATTCATTTTCGTATTTGCCTCTTTCATCCCCCTGTCATTGTTTTTTCTCTAACTCTGGCCTACAGAACCTCTGGCATTATTTGTTGTATGGTACGAGATGAGGATCGTAAATGTGCTTCCAGACTGTAGAATAATTATCCCAATGTATATTTTTAAATCCAGTTATCTGTGACGTCATCTTCACTGATTTCCAGTTACGTTTAGTGGTGTATGTGTCTCTTGCTTTTTGTTGCTGATTCCTTGTGGATGTGCCTCTTACAGTTCCTGACTAGGCCTGCATTGAATACAGACTCTTGCTGGATTTTCCGATTGATATCTTGTGTGCGCCTTTCCGACTGTGTATTTCAGTAGCATCTTTCCTTCTTTTGGTCAGTGTGTCGGGAATGTAGCAGAAGCTTAACTTCTCAAGTACAGAAACAGTAAGGAACCTTCTTATGAAACAAGAGATGAGGGCCAGGGCCGGCCCTGGCACATAGGTGAACCGTGAACTCTGGAACACATTCATAACCACTCCAGGTGACAAAGGCTTTAGCTTTGTAACCTCGGAGGTTGGAGGTTTTCTGGCCAAATAGCATCAGCTGGCGTAAAAAGAGCAAATCTCTGGACGGGGCTCCCAGAAGAGCTGCTACATGCTGCACAGCCCCTAGCCTTCTGTTAATGGCTCACCCCAATCCAACCTTGGTTCACAGTGGAGTTATTTCATTTGCCAGGTGTGAAAATTGGATTTTACCACAGAGGAGGGGAGTTATTATTACCTGTCGGGTCCGCTCTTTAGGGGAGCGGAGGTTGTGGTGGGATTTATTAAAAGAGATTTGCTATGCATGGAACATATAATTAGAGATGTGTTCCTTTATAACTGGATTTGCAATCTTTGTCATTGCAGGAGTGCACTTTTTGCTTTCTGTTTTTCTGACAACCTTCTTTTCATGTAGGTTGCACACGTCCTACCTCGGATCTGAATATTTTATATGGCACCATTCTGCCAAGAGACGGACCTCAGGGGTGTGACATGTGACAAGCAGTACAGCTTGGGGGGATGGTGGGGACTGCCTGTAGTTTGGATGCCGATATTAGTCACGCATGATGCTGAGGATGGAGAGGGGACGATGAAGTAATTTTCATGTTAATTAATTGCTGTGTGGTCCAGGTCTCGGTGGCATGAAGGTATTAGGGTCATTCTCAGACCCTCTGATGGGGTACCCCTGAAAATCGAGTTCTGATTTAATTACCGGTTGTCAGAGGATATATAAGACAGCCTCGAAGTTAGTACCTGGTTAACTACACCTGCTTTTTAAAAAGACACCTTGTTTATTATCATGGTGAACTGGGGGTGGCTGAATTTATTACTGTTTAGCATTTGTAGAACACTCTGTTCTTGCTGAGGGCTTTAAACGTATTTATGTATGTATATTGGTTGCTCTTCGCAGTGCTCCCAAGGGATGAGTGGGTGATAAGTTTTATGATCACCTGCTTTTCCAAGGAGGAAACAGGAGCTCCTAAGAAGAGACGGGACTTGCCTGGGTTTATAGCTCAGGGCTCCTGCCACCTTCTTAGGGGATAAATGTGATCAATTCAGCCCTGGCTCTGCCCACTCTCAGCGCAGGAGTACGCCCTTTGCTCCATCCCATATCCCACTAACTACAGTGAGATCCAAAATAAAAGCCATCACTACGATTGGCCTCTCTGTGCCGGGTACTCCACATCTCAACCGATCACCTTCCCCGTACAGTTGCCTTATTAACGCCCGCGTCTCTTTCAAAGGCTCTGTTATTGTCGCCATCGCCGGCCTTGGACCCCTGAAGTCCTGTGTGACTCAGCCTTTCCACCCACTTCAGTTGCCCAGGGAGCCATGTGGATTCTGCCACACAAACGTCTTACATGTGTCCCTTCCCTCCTCTTCCCCCTCCTGCTACCAAAATTCAGTCCTCACTATCCCCTATTTGGACAATTGTAGTAGCCTTTAACCGGGTCCCCGCACTTTCCATCCTAAGTTCTTCTGTCCGGTAAACCTTCCTCAAGGAAGTTTCTGATAAATACCTCTCCCACCGGGTCCATTCTCAGGAGCCTTCCCATTGAAGTGCAGATTCTTACCTTGCACTCAGAGGTCACCTTCCTTTGTGGCCTTCTCGCCTACCAAGCCACTGAACAACTTGACTGCACACCAGGCGCTTGGCTAGCCGGCGCCTGCCGTGAGCGGTTCTGATCTGGCCTGTCTGCTCCCGGGCCAGGGGCCCGCCCCTGATAGGCCTGCATGTCATCCCAGTGCTGGGGACCCTCCGGACCACACACTGCTCTCGCGGGCTCTTCTCAAGCTGGGAGTCTTCAGCCCCTGGGCCGGCTATGCTGCTCTTTTACCCTGAAACGCGATCTCCACCTGTTGAAATGTTTCTCATGCTTTAAGGCGCAGCTCCGATTTCTCCTTCGTGAACCTTTTCTAGTTGTTACGCAGGGATAGGATGCAAACGCCTTAGCCTTAAATTTCAGATGTCGTGTTTTACGATTTCGGGCCCATCTCCTGCCTTCCTGCCTGGCTCCTCCACTATCCGTAAGCGCTCCCGCCTCACCGAAACGGTTCTCAGCATAGGCCCTTTACACCGACTCGGCTCAGGCGTCACTTACTCCCTGCCCCATTCATCACAACGTCAGTCTTTCTAGACTCTCCCCCGCCCCCAGAGCAGCTAAGTCACTCCCTCCTCTGTGCTTCCCCAGACTTGATCCGCCCCAGAGAGAACCCAACATCAGTAGCTTACTGGTGGTTTATCTGTTGCACTGGAACACTAGGCCGTGAACTTGGCCGAGGCTGTGTTCTGAGGCCCTAGCCCGGAGTCCACAGGCGACAGTCCGTCCTTCCAGAATGCACGCAGGAATCCATCGCTTGCTTCCCAGCCGCCTCTCCCTCGGAACAGGCTCTGCCCTTGGCGCCTCCGCCGTTGCGTTTCTCTTCCTATCTTTTCCGTCCCTCTTTGACTCACCCTGCTAGATCGCAAGCCCCCTTGAGGGGAGAAACCTCGTGGGACGTTGCTCCCTATCCCCAAGTCTGGCTCCTTAACCATGGCGGGAGGTCAATCACGTTTAACTGCGTTGTAGGGATGCTGTGCCCGGCTAGCTGCTAAACAACCTCATTTAAGGGGTTAACTAATAACGCTCAGAGAAGTTCTTCTCCTTAGGGGGCATTTGCATTTTAATGGCAATCTTAAAAACCCGAAGGAAACGTTCTCTTAGGGTGAGATTTCAGGCCTGGTAGAAAGGCGTGCGTGCGTGCGTGGTGTTTGATGGGGATTCGGGAAGAGTTCCTCCAGCCCAGGGTGGGTTTCAACTTTTCTGTGCCCCTATGAGCCGTCTCATGAAGCCTATGACCAGAATAATGATTTGAGACACCTAAATTACACAGGATTACAAAAATAGTTTATAAGGAAATACAATGATCTCAATATTAAAAACATCAAGTTTGTGAGACAGTAATAGGGGCTTCTTCATTAGAGCATTAATTAAAAAGTCTACTGGCAGGTCTTATAAGTCTTGTAATGCCATAGTGATGACTATAGGCGATATTGGGATATCTGTGATTCTGCGGGTTAAAAAGTCATGAGCTGCTCGTAGCACCTTGATCTGTTGCCTAGATCCGTAATTGAAGGAAATGATAATTTTCAGCTAGAAGTGAATGGAAGCAAAGATTTTTTTTTTTCTTTTCTCCATCCAAGTTCTAGCCTTAGTTTCTGTTGTGGATCTGGGTTAAGAGATCCTACTTAGCTGAAACTTCACTATGATGTGGGTGGTCCTGACTCCAGTGTCATTCCAGACCCTAGGCTTCCTTATCTACTCTCCAGCACTTTGACCTTGAACTCTCAGATCCTTATATTTTACCCTTTATTTAACAAAAGAGACAGTATACATTTACTTTATTTACAGAAATATGAAATAAAGAGAAACAAAAAGGATTGTTTGGGTTCTTCCTCATCAGCCAAGACGTCAAGATGGCAGACTTTGGGAGAAAGAGAGGCTCACTGGTTTCCTAGCCTGGGAGCACCCCCTCCCAGAAGTGCCATCCGTGGGGCGGGATGGGGCCAGGCCAGGAGGAAGAGGAGGATTTGTCCCAAATTCAGAGGTGGAAAGCAGTTGCAGAGTTTACCTGAGAGTCTCTGCTGTCTCTTTCTAAATTCAGAAGTCAATGTTGGGACCCAAGAGCGTGATTCTAGGGGTGGTCTAGCATCGTATTCATCTTGGTGGCTAGTGACTAAGTGATATATTGCTTTCGAGACCCTCTACTCCCTAATGCTGATGTTATTGCTAATTTCCGTTCAAGTGTTTGTGCTGTTCTCTTTTTCGTCCCAAAATGCAGGGTACACATTCGATCTGTTCCCAGTTATCTTCGTATATTTAGAGGCAGTTTTTCCTGCAAACAGATTTGCCCTACTGTTTGCCATGCCTCGGGGCTCATACCTCTGCTCTCAGTGGTTGCGTGCTGAGAGGATACCAGGGAATTTTAATATTAGCTGTACATAGTGTTACCAGGGTGAGCACCATATTAGCCCAGGCAAACCATCATCCAATACCCTAATGGTATTGACGCTGAACGCTTTTCCCTTGACATCTTCCTTATCTCTTGCATACTTTTCCTCTGGTGAGCTCATTCATTTTCCTGGCTTCAGCTCTCACCTCTGCACCTCCAACCTACCCTCCCACCTGGCAAGATATATCCATTGTGGTGTTCAGTCACCCATCATTCTAAAACTTGACTCTCTTTCATCCTTTATAAATCCGCTTCACTTTTCTAAAATGCAGCTTTACTGAGGTATAATTTACAAACCGTAAAATTTACCCAGTTTAAGTGTATGATTCAATGATTTTTTTTTTGTAAATTTACAGTGCCATGCAACCATCACTGAAAATCCACTTTTAGAACTTTTACTTCACCCCAAAAAGATCCCTCTACCTATTTGCAGTGGATCCCCACTCCCACCCCCACTAATCTGCTTTCTGTCTCTATAGATTTACTTTTTCTGGATGTTACATGTAAATGAAATCATACAATCTGTAGTCTTTTGCATCCGGCTGCTTTCAGGCTTCTTTTGCTTAGCATAGTGATTTTGAGGTATACCATGTAGTGCGTATCAGCAGTTCATTTCCCACTGCTGAATAATATTTCATTGTATGGATAGATCACATTTTATTTACCTGTTCATCGGTTGATGGACATTCAGATTGATTCTGCTTTTTGGCTACTAGGAATAATGCTCCTAAGAACATTCACATACAATTCTTTGTGTAGGCATACATTTTTATTTCTCTTACATAGACACCTAGAAGTAGAATTTCTGAGTCACATGGTAAACGTCCATGGAACTTTTTAAGAAACTGCTACACGATTTTTGAAGGTGACTATACCATTTTACATTCCCACCAGCAATGTATGAAAGTGATCGTTTCTTCCCATTTTCACCAACACTTGGCACTATTTTTCTTTTTTATTATAGCCATTCCTAGCTGATGTGGAGTGGTATCTCACTGTAGACCCGTGTCATATTTTATTTCATTTTTATAGAAACGAGGTCTTGCCGTCGTGCCCAGGCTGGCCTCTAACTCCTGGGCTCAAGCCATCCTCCTTTCTCAGCCTCCCAAAGTGCTGAGATTACTGGCATGAGCCACCAGAACGTCTTCCCCAGTGTTGCTTTTGAATTCGTCTCACTTCTGACCACACTGTCCCCACGTTCCACCAGTTTTACAGCTAGAAAGCAAACTTACACTGTCCTTCCTTCTTCTTACATTTATATGCTGCAGAAGTAAGCTGCTACAGCCTTCTTCAGGTAGCACCTGAATTTCCTACCTCTCCATTTCTCTTTATGCGGCCCTACCTGGACCTGCATCATTTCACACCTGAATTTCTGCCATTTTTTGGCTTCTCTCCTTGCCTCTTGTAGCTCTTTCTTCAAATCTTCCTTCCTGTAGCTGCAGATTAATTGTTAAAATACTAACCTGAAAAGAGCATGCGTGGATATAGAATCAGGGGATCTGTGTTCTAGTTCAGGACTCGCCACTCATCGTCACATGACCTTGAACTAGTCTTGTAACTTACCTGAGCCCAGCTCCTTTGTTAAGGTACTTAACCTCTCTGAGCCCCTGTAACGTCATATGCAAATTAAGGATAATTATAGAACCTTTCTTATAGCGTTGTTACATAATGCATGCAAGGCCCTTAGCACAGTGCCCGGATGTATGTATGAAGAGCACTCAATCAGTTCTGGCGAATGTTGTTATTTTAACGATTATTATGACTATTATTATTAACCATGACGATGGGAGCAATCTACTAGGCCTATCAGATGGTTGTCATAAGGATCAAGTGTGGCTGTGAATATCAAAACTACTTTGAGAAATACCATGCGAATTGCAAGGGTGTTATTTTTACACGGCTTTCCCCTTGCATAAGGAGTAAGTCAGGGCAGGATAGCAGCAAGAACACAGGCGATGCCAGTAGCCTGGCATTCAAATCTGGACTGTGCTTTTTAACTGTTGTAAGGCTTGGGCAAGTCATGTACCCTCTCCGTGTTGGTTTTCTCACCTGTAAAATGGGTACAATTATAAATCGTATGCAGGATAACGCTGTTAGGATTATGCCCATTCCATAGGCAATATTCTGTAAACTGTAGCTTTAAAAAAAAATAACTCCGTGTATTCTTTCTCTAAATTATATTCTTCGTAATTAATTCCCACCTTATTTATCTATCTGTATTCCCCACTGATCCCAACACACGCATGGAAGAGAGGCTACAACGTGGAAAGACTACGCATTTTCATCTGAGGCTGCCTCTGGTTTTAATTTCAGTTCCACTACTTGTAAGGGTTATTGTCGAGTTTAAAATGAAGAAACTGAGGCCAGTATTAAAAAAAAAATTAAATCCCAGTTTATTCAGCGCCCAGGCGAGGTTCTATGGTCCGGGGAAAGGGCACCGGAGAAGTCGCGCTGACTTCCTGGGACGTAGGGGTTTTGGGGCTGTGAGTCACGTGACCTTGAACCAGTCTAGTAAGTTACCTGAGCCCAGCAGCAGGGCGCTCTGATTGGCTCTGGGGGAGCGGGATCGGGCCGCTATTGGTTGCTGGGTTGTCGGGCGGGTTTTTTGGTGCAAGATTTGGTTAGGGTTGCATCAGCCGGAATTCCCGACTAGAGGGCTGGGTGCACAACTGGGTGCTGAGTGCAGAGCTGGGTGCTGAGTGCAGAGCCGGGTGCTGAGTGCAGAGCCGGGTGCTGAGTGCACAACTGGGTGCTGAGTGCAGAGCTGGGTGACTGTCCGGGCTCCTGATGAGGCGTCCAGCCTGACACTACTCTCTGGACACACTGACTCAGCACGGTGACCTTACCTTTCTAAGTATCTGGCCCCTCAATGCGAAACAGTTGAGGAGCAAACCATACCTCATGGGGTTATTGTGTATATAAACAAATAAGATCATAGAAAGCCTTTAGAATAGCTTGGCGCATGCACACACTAAATACTCCGGAAACAGCGGCTGCCATTATGTTTGTTTCCCATCACCTTTCCCGCTGTCATTTTCTGATTCCCTGTCCCCACCTGTGCCCTGCTCCTTCCAGTCTCTGGCTTGGCTCCTTGTCTGTCCCTTCGGGTCATGCTTCCCTCCTGGAACTGCCCAAATCCTATTCTTCGAGGCCATTTCAACTTCTGATCCTTCACAAAATTATCACACACGACTCCAGATTCTAATCATTGCTTCCAGTCCCGCCCTTCCACTCCCCGGAAATCTGTGGTTTGTGTCGTGTCTGTAATTCGGTTTAGGAATTAATGATTAAGCATCTTCTGTTGAAGCTGTTTCCTCAACTGGACTGTAAGGTTCCTGAGGAGGGGCATTTATTCAGCTTCTCATGAAGCGGCTTGGTTTGGCACTAGACACATAGTAGGTGCTTATTAATGCCTGACTGATAAACAGTAACTTAGAAAGCAAACATGGAAAAGTCATTCTGAGATTTTACAAACAGGGGTTCCTTAACCATCTGGGTAGTGTCCTAAGTGACTGTGAATCAGGAGTGATCCTGAGCAGTGTTATTCCAAAACACCAGCACAGAGAAAAGCGTGGTTGACGCAGAACCCCAAAATCAAGGTCAGCACTGTTTAAGTCGGCAAAGCCTGTCTTTACTGGCACGGATGACCTTGTTTTTGTTTTTCTAGTCACTTCTTGGCATCTCTCGCCCATCTCAACCATTTCTTTCAATCCCAGTGGACTTGCTGCCCTTAGAAAGCCCTCTGAGCATCTTTCCTTCTCTCTTGAGTTTCCGGGGAAAGTTCTCCAAGCTTCAGAATGAGCCTTTCCTGTCTTCCCCACAATATCCCCTCAGTGCAGTTAGCAGTTAAGGAAGATAGAGGTCTGGCCAGGTAGCATATTAAAATGAAACAGGGCTAACCTTTTATTCTGTTATCCTCCCAAGGGCTGGGGGAAGTGACATCTTAAATCCAAAGTATGCATTTCTATGGCAGAATTTAAAAGGGTGTGTCAGGAGAGTTGAAGAGATACCGGTAAGTGAGGCTGCGTGTGAGGATGAGTGAGGTATTGAGGGGATAGCTTTTCCAGTGTCCCTGAAATCTCCCCACAGGCCAATTCTATTTTGGACAATCCAGAGATGACCGAATGCAATAATAAGAACCAACATTTATCGGGCTCTTAACTATGTGCTAGGCGCTATTCCTGAATGTCTACAGTCACTCATTTTTTCCCACACTACTTCGGGAGAAAAATACCTATTATCAGTACTCCACTTTACGGGGAAAAAAAAAAAAAAACCTAGAGAGGTTAAGTAATCTTTCCAAGTTTAGATGGCCTGCTCATGGTAGAAGTGGGATTCAAAATCAGGTGGTTTCCACCCAGAAGTGGCTTTTTGAATCCTGTGTTTCCCCTTGTCAACATTCTGGGAAAACAGAGGAACAAGAATCATGAGAAACAAACCTAGATATGATCATGATTCCCATCGCCATCATCATCACAACAGACAACGTGCTGTCCCTCTTGTGTGCAGGGCACCACACGAAGTCTTGAAGAGGCAAAGAGGCACCCAGCCGCACTGCATGCTTGAATCAGCCTGACCCTCAGATTGCCTCAAATGCCTCCACCTCCACGAAGCAGTTTCTGTTCATCTCTTCCCCCTCAAATAATGTATCCCCTCTGATTGCTGACTCACTTTTTGTTTCTTCTCTGCCATTTATTTATTACCTTTTATCTTGCATTGTGGTTATATATACACATTGTCACACATCTGAGCCTTTGCATGTTGCTGAGTCCTTTGCCTGGCTGACTTGTAGACATTCTGTAAGATTCCACTCAGGACTTATTGCATATTTTGACTCTCCTGCCTGGACTGGATACCTCTCTTCTGTATGCCCCAAACACTTGGTATGTATTCATATCCTCCCGCTTATTATAAGTGATTAGAAGTGTTTACTTGTCAATATGTTTAACAAGCTAGATCCCAGATCCCAACATCAGGGGAGTTAAGTTATACTTCTTTGAATCTTCAGCATTTTGCACAATACCTAGCACATGGTAGGCACTTAGTAAACTCTTTTTTCCTTTTTAATAAATGAACCCTCCATACAAATCTGATTACACTTTGAAAACAGAATTGAATGTCTGACTCATTGTTGGTATCCCCCAAGATGCCCTGCACTTAGTAGATGCTCAATAAATCTTGCAATGAATCGATAATGGAAAAACAAAAGAGATGTGAGATTCTGCTCTTGGGATATGGGGAAAGAGTGGGACCCGGAGTAAAAGTTTGCATATCTAGGCTATGTTTTTAAGTTGATGATGATAAAAACCACTGAAATAGATGAGAAAGAAAACATTGTTTTGACTACAATTACCTGGCTACAAAAATGTAGCTTAATGTCCAAACCCAGGTCCATATGACTCTAAAACCAATATTGTTTCTGTTATACAATATTGTTGCGATCTTAAGGTAGATAGGAGGGCCCTCGTTGGTCCAGAAGGGCTTAAATAATTAGAAAGGAGTAGACACTGCATGAACTATGTAAAAAATGGTGGTGGATGTAAACTCCCTTTTAAAGAAAGATCTATCTGGGAAGCGCATGTAGAATTGACGGATGAGGGGAGAGGCTGGAGGCAGGAATATCTATGGCAACAGTCTCATCTCGGAAACAGAAAACAAAAAATTGATTTCAGAAGGAATTCGTGGACACTGGTGATGAGAAGAGACAAAGACAGAAGATGTTGAGTCAGGATTACCACGAAGTTTTGAGCCTAAGTGAAAGATACAGGGAATTCAGAAGAGAGACTTAATTTTGACAGATGGTGAGTTTGCTTTTTGACATGTTAAGTCCCTCTAGATGAGCAAGCTGAGTAAATAGAAATTCAGGATTAAGTTCAAGAGAGGCCTGAGCTAGACCTGTAGATGTCTTGGCCATAGCTAAAGTTCTTTAAACTTCAAAGAGGTGATAGCTGAAGTTAGGAAAGCGAAATGACTTAGGGAAAGTTGGAGAGAGACAAGATCAAAGAACCAGACGTTAAAGAACATCCACAGTTAGAAGACAACGGGAAGAATGTAAATCAATAAAGAAGACAAAACCGTAATATCATCGCATCTTGGAATTAACAACTAAAAAGAGATTCAAGGAGGAAAGGATGTGCATTCCATGAATTTGGCAATGAGGTTTGGCCGTATTGGACAGAGCATTTTGGTAGAACGGTCGGGTTAATTACAGAGGAGGAAACGCAATGGTTGTGGCAGAGAATGTAGGTTGCCCTTGGATAAATTGGGAATAAAAAGAAGGGGAAAAAGGAGCACTCATGTAAGAAAAATTTTACTGAAGATTTCCAGCAAAGAGTGAGAAGCCAATGGAAGGGAGAAGAGTGAGCAAGACGCTTTAGAGGTGAGAGGAGGGGACAGGTTGGTCTTGCACTATAGAAGAAGTACGGAGAAAATTTGGAATAATTACTGTGAGAAATGATAGCAACAACAATGAGGATATATAAAAAGATTACAAAGTGATAATAAAGAAATTCAGTGTCATTACCTGAATTTTGGTTGGGATCCATTTCATTGGCTTCATGTTTTTTCTAACAATGTCTGGTTGATCGGATGTCAAAAAAAAAGGAAGTGTAGGTACATCTTAGCATTAGGTATTTCCATTGCCAGAATGGTGGATGGTCAAGGATTCCGTGGAGACCATGTGGCCCGTGAGTACAACCTGAATGCAAACCACGAAGGTGAAATCAAGGCTGAAATAGTTGGCTAGTGATTCTAGAGAAACTGGGAAGAGATTGATTGTGTGAAGTAGGAAGAGTCCAGTAGCAAAGGCTGAAGTCAGGAAAAACAAAATAGGTCATCTGGGGGGCAGAATTCCTAGGGAAATGTCCAGGAGAATGAAACAAAATGAAGTCGTAGAAACACCCAGAATTATTGTTGGGAAAGCAGTTATGAATAAGAAATGAGGTTAGGTGCGGTGATTTATGCCTGTACTCCCAACCCTTTGGTAGGCCAACCGCAGGAGGATTGCTTGAGGGTAGGAATTTGAGACCAGCCTGGGCAACATTCTTTGTTTTCAAAAAGAAAAAAAAAAAAAAAAAAACTAAGAATAAGAAATGAAGTAATAAATTAGTGGAAATTGAGGAGGAAAAGGGAAGTGGGATTCTTTTTTTTTTTTTTTTTTTTTTCTGAGATGGAGTTTCGCTCTTGTTACCCAGGCTGGAGTGCAATGGTACGATCTTGGCTCACCGCAACCTCCGCCTCCTGGGTTCAGGCAATTCTCCTGCCTCAGCCTCCTGAGTAGCTGGGATTACAGGCACGCGCCACCACGCCCAGCTAATTTTTTGTATTTTTAGTAGAGACGGGGTTTCACCATGTTGACCAGGATGGTCTCGATCTCTTGACCTCGTGATCCACCCGCCTCGGCCTCCCAAAGTGCTGGGATTACAGGCTTGAGCCACCGCGCCCGGCTGGTCTCGATCTCTTGACCTCGTGATCCACCCGCCTCGGCCTCCCGAAGTGCTGGGATTACAGGCGTGAGCCACCTCACCCGGCCAGGAAGTGGGATTCTAAGAATGGATGTGAAGAACTGGTAGGAAGACCAAGAGAGTTGGAGAGAATGGTTAAAGCATGTGGAACACGTAGGTTGTCCCTTGGTAAGGCATGATGGACAATGGTTAAACTGGAAAAATGGAGAAGCATCGGGATCATCATGGCAAACATTTAGGGCTCAGGAAATAGCAGACAGAATGTCACAAAACTTGAATTTTAGAAGGTCATGAAAGTAGGAGGTACAACCATATAAGTTTGAGCACGCAAACAAGGGGACACACTGGTGGTGCCTTCTTGTGGGATGTGAGTGTCACTTGAAAGCTTCTTGAGGATGGTGCCTCTGATTCCCAGGTTGTGGAGAGAAGGTTTGTGGTGACACAGAACAAGACTCAAGCTCTCATCGATCGCCAAGGGCCTCAGGTGAAGCTGCAGGAGGAAAGGAAGTGGGAATATTGATTTCTACCTAACAGGAAACAATTAGTCCTAAATTTTACAACAGGGACGAAGCTCCGGGACTCCCCCACTGCCTTCAGTAGACTGGCGAAAGGCAGGATAGGGAGATTTGTTTCTTTTTCCTGGGAAACCTAAAGACGAAATAATTTCCTGGCCATGTTATTACAGCATTGGGACACAGCACTATTAAAGTCAAGAGATTAGATTGACTTTCTAATGGTTAGAGGCTATTCCATTCGAACTCTTCATTTTCAATCATGAAGGACTCTTGTGGTCGTACGCTTTTGGAGCTGAAATTCACCAGTTTTGGTGAACAATGAGGTAGATGAATCGATAATAAATATTAATAGTACAAGCAGCAGGAACCTAGGGACAATCGGAGGGCTTCGACCAAGGCAAGAATTTGTTAGGCCCTCATGACCCTGACACCAGCTGGCTGAGTGGGCTCAACTTTTCTTAGTCTTAGTTTCGTCATTTCTAAGGTAGACATTTAGATCCTCTCCCACAATAATAAATACTGTTAGGAATGAACAACCATTGGAATTTGGAATATGGCTATGGAATCCTGGACTCAAATTCCAGTCCCTAAAACTGAGTATAATCTTGGCAAATCATTGAACTTCTATGCCTTAGAATTCTGTAAGAGGGGGTGGAATTCCTTCCAATCCTAAAATTTAGGTGTAAGATTATCCAAGAGCTGCAGAAACAAAAGCACTTGTTGCCTCAACTTGAAAGTGGAGTTTACAGGTGAAAAACTGGAGGCAAGCCTAACATAAATGCTATGATGAGCTGAAGAACTAGAAAGTCAAACTTAGATCATCTGTGTTTGCAGCATACTGAGTGCACATCATTATGAGAGGCAAATTTCAGTAAGTGAGAAAATCAAAACCAAGTCTCTTTCACATCAAAATCGTTTATTTTTAGCAATTTTACCATTTGCGTTACAAAAATGATTTCTTATCTTAAAATTTCTAGAGTAGCAGTAACAGTTTGAAGCTTTTATTCACAGGATGCTTTTAAAAAATCATTTCATTATCCATTAATGTTTATGTACATACAGTGCATTAAATCCTTATACACCAAAAATAGAATTCTTTCCCAAGGGAGATGAAAATGCATACAAGGTAGAAAATTCAGAAGACAAAAATTCTAGTAAAATAAACCATTTAATAGACTAAATCCTATTTTAAAACACACTTCTATCCCATGTGCAATGTAGCTAAATTATCATTTCTATGAAACCTCTAACCTTTAGATTTCATGACTTTTAGCATGCTTAAGTTCTCAATATTATTATTCTTTTACCCTAGTGTTGTATATTTAATATTCATTTGCACTTATCTTCTGATTCAGTAATAATTTTGAACTTTTATACATATGGCTGCATGAGGGCTTAATGCTTAGTAAAATGGCTAAGATTCTCTTTTAACATGTGTATTATTGTTACAATGAGTTTGTTTTGAGCTTGCTGAGCAGAGGTGATCTGGTCTGGGATCCCCCTAGGACAGAGCTTATTTTGGTAGTGGTTTTCTCTTATGGATAAAATCTGAGTTCCTTCTTTCTACCTACATTAGCAATACCAAATATTCCTTGCATATTCCTGATTTGGTTGTCTTTTCTAATATCATAAGAAAAGTCCGTAAGTCCATACCTGACTTTTGTCTCCTGCCTTCCTTCACAGGGGTTCTTAGCTATATTACATCAAATATTCTACGCCCCACATTTGACAAAAGGCATTTCATTAATTATTTTTCTATTTGGAATCCTTCAGTTGATCTTGATGTCATCTCTATAGACCTACTATGCCTTTCTCCATGACAGAAGACAAAGAGAAAATAGCCCGCCACAGTTTCTCATAGGGTCTAAGCAGGAGAGACAGGGTGTAGAAACTTACATTGACCAGTTAAGAGTTTTAAATGATTTCGAAAGCAGATCAGCTTTATCATTTAGGGCTCTCTTGTACCATCCTTTACAACTAGCACTATTCCTTCAAAGGTTGCCCAAGGAAGGTTTCCTTTGGGAAGGGAAACTAACCAGGAATGAGCACCCTGGTTAAAACCATGGGTGGCAGAAGCAAGAGCAGAAGATCTATCTCGTTCTCCTGGCCACATTGCCTTCATCTGTCCCCAGGGAGAACGCGGAGTACCCTCTAACATGGGCAGTCTTCACCCAGCTGATTCGGAAGGGGTGCGGGGCCGGTGCACACAGTCGCAGAAGCACAGGGCAGGAGTGCAGAGGTGTGACAACCGTGTATTTCGGGGGGCGGGGGGCGGAGCAGACAGGTCTGTAAGAACGGTGGTTCACCGCAGCAACCGGACCACACAGATGAAGCAGGAGTAGCCCGAATCCGAGCTTTGATTCAGCAACATGCTCTGACCACGCAGCCGTCATTTTTCCTTCTGAGACAAAGTGTCGCCTAATGGGCTCCCCTCCCAGGACGGCGCCGGGACCCCCGGGCTTCGAGCCCTCTAGCGCAGAAGTCGTCCGAACCATCAGGGGAGCTACCCCGGCTGCGAAGCGACGTGAGGTCCCGGGCAGAGGTGCCCTCGGTGGGCACCAGGCCGCGATGCCCGCGCCAGGCTGCGCCGGGCCCGAGGCGGAAGGAGACCGTGCGCCCCCAGCGCCCCGGCGGGACCCCGGCGCCGCGAGGAGGGCGGCGGGGGGGGACCGCTCCCCCGCGAGGGGAGAAGGGCGGCCTCGGCCCGGCGGGGCGGACGCGGGCGTGGGGAGGAGGCGCGGGAGAGCGGCGCGGAACGGCGTCCTGGAGGGGCGAGGAGGCGGCCCCGGAGGCCGAGGGCTCGGCCGGGACCCGGGCGCAGGCAGCAGCGAGGGAAAGCCCGGCGCCCCGATTCGCGTCTGTCAAAGATGGCCAAATTCCACGCTGCCCTTCCCCCTCCGCGCCTCTCCAAGCCCCCGCCCCGGCTGCTCCCGGCGCTGCGCGAGGCGGCGGGCAGGTCCGGGGAGCGCGCGTGGGGAGGCGGGGGCGGGAAGCGGAGACCCTCCCGGGCTGCCGCTCCCTCCCGCCGGCCCCTCGGGAGGCTCCGGCGCTGGGGACGAGGGCTCTGCCGCTTTAAGCGAGGGAGTGACGGCTCGGGGGCGGGCCCTGGGGGCGGGCCTATGCAAACCAGGAGGCGGTGCCGGCGGCGGGCGGGCCCGTAGGAAGACGCAGGGGCGGGGCGGCGGGAGGCGCGGCTGCCTGGTGGGCGGGGCCTCGCGGGAAGGCGGGGCGGGAGGAGGCCGCGACGGGCTGGTACCATCGCGCGCGCCCGGGGAGGGGGACGAGCGACTTTCCCCGGAGGGGCGGGCCCTCCCCGGCGGCGGGGCCGGACGCTGGGGCGGGGCGGGGCGGTCCCCGTTCCCCGCGGGCGGGACGTCGGGCCGGGGGGAGGGGGCCCCCCGCGCTCGCGTCCGAGGCGGGGCCGGCTGTACCTTTCGTGGCGCGGTGCGGCGGGGGAGGGCCGAAGGGAGGGAAGGGGCGGGCCCGGGAGGGGGGAGCCGGAAAGGGGGAGGCGCCGGCGGACAATGGAGCCTATGTGTGCTTGCGGGAGTGGGACGGCGCCGCCGCCGCTGCCGCCGCCGGGGGGAGACGCTGCGCCGCCGCTGCCGCTGGCCCCGGCCCCGGCCCCCCGGGGCTGAGAGCCGCCCGGGACCCGAGCCCCCTCCCCTGCTGCGCGCCTCCTTTCCCCTCCCCCACTCCTGCCTCCGGGGTAAGTGGCACCTGGGGGAGGGGGAGGGGAAGGGCCGGGGCCGGGGGTAGTGGGGGCCGGGTCCGCGTCCGCGTGTTCGGAACCGGTTTGGGGGCAGGGGCAGCCGCAGCCGCGCGGAGCGGGGTGGAGAGGGGCGGCAGAGGGGCGGGGGCCGGGCTTGCGGGTTTAGTGAGTCGAGTCTGGAGGAACCTGTGGGGGGAGGTGGGGGTGCCTCACGGGCGTTGGGGACAGACGGGGGGCGTCTCTCATATTTTTTAGAGGTTGTGTCCCAAGCTGTGCTTGGAGAGGTTAAACGAGGAGCGTGAGGACGGTCCCAGGGTCCTGGGATGCAGGGGTGTTGGAGGGGCCACATGGAGAGCTACAGCAGGGAATCGGGACTGAGTTTGATGGGGTCTGTGCGACCCCTGAGATGGATAGAGGTAAAGGGGACTTCGCAGCCCAGTGACTTGTTGAAGGGTGGGGGGAGGTGGAAGCTGAGAAGAATGTCTGAGTGGTTAAGGGCCCCGAGCAGGTGAGTTGGTGATGTCTAGGTCACTGAGTCATTGTGGGGGTCGTGGGACACACAGGCCATTTCCAAAGTGGAGCCCCAGTCACCGGCCTTTGAAAGTTGCCAAGGCTATTAAGATGTCAGCGATGAGTGCTGGGCGAGCTGGTGAAATGGAGATGTCCTAAGTCAAACAACGGCAGGGTTGGTTATTCTGTCCAGAGGGAAGGAGAGGGAGGGGCCGGAGGCCTGTGATAGTGTTGCTGGGGGCCTTACGGGAAGGCTACCAGGCGTAAAGGAGGAGGCCAGACTCTGTCCCCCAGCAGGCCTGCGGGAGGGTAAGGAAGAATGGGTTTTTAGTGAGAGAAGCGACTTGGCGCCTCGATTGGGAGTCCAGCTGGGGCCGAATAAAGTTAGTAGATAAGTTAGAGAAATGGACCCACCTGTCTCTTAGTGGAGAGTCTGTCAGACAGGATGGAATTGATGCGAAATTAGACTTTGATGACAGCACACTTAGGTAGATCCCTGGCAGTGACTTCAGTGGGAAAATGATTGTCTACGCAAAGAGTTACCTTTTGGTCAGTGATGTGTATTGGAGTTAGCACTTGATACATTCAGGAATTAAATATTGCTTCTTGGGGCAGAGATTTGGACTTCTGCCCGCTAAGCAAAGTAATGAATTAGAACTAACAGATAGTAAGGATAAACGGTAAATCTTTGAGCAATGGGCAGAGGGGACCAAGCATGTTTGCGGTAAGACTCACGCGAGTTTGGAACCTTTGTGGAAATTGTGCAACGTGATTGTCCTGTTTTCTGTTTTTTTACTGAATAGTAGTGATTGGAAAGTTTTAGCAAGGAAGAAATGTTTGTGTGAATAGTGTGATGGCCCTACATAAAAATTTAAGAAAGACCTCCTTATTCACTATTGAAAAACACCCAAACTATTAAAGACAGTGATGGGTTTCTAAGAGGAGGTGTTAGTTAAATGGCATAGGGTGCTTTGAGAAATGAAGGTTCCGTTAGTTGTTTGAGGGTTTGGACAATAAGAGAAATGGTATCTTATTTTATTTTTGTATTTTTATTTTTTTTGAGACAGAGTCTCGTTTTGTTGCCCTGGCCGGAGTGCGGTGGTGCAATCTTGGCTCACTGCAGCCTACACCCGCCGGGTTCAAGCGATTCTCCTGCCTCAGTCTCCCTAAGTAGCTGGGATTACAGGCGCATGCCACCATGCCCAACGAATTTTTTACTTTTAGTAGAGACAGGATTTCACCATGTTGGCCAGAGTGGTCTCGAACTCCTGACTTCAGGTGATCCACCCAACTTGGCCTCCCAAAGTGCCAGGATTACAGGTGTGAGTCACTGCACCCCGCTAAAAGAGAAAGTAGAATGTAAATTGGAGAAAAGTTGAGATGAAGGAGGGGAGTACGAAATTTGGAATTTTATGACCTAAAGATTTGAAATTGAACCATTGAAACATTTTGGTAATAACCATGTTGAATAGAAGATGATAACGGTTTCAAAAGCGATGATAGATAGACAGGGAGGTCATTGGCTAAAAGGTAAAAGAACACTTTTCATGGAGTTCTCTTTGAATAAGGCAAGTGTATGTCGCTTGGCTGTTCAGAAGTATCTGCTCCTGTGAATCCAAAGAAAATGCTCTCTCATTTGTGAGGAAAAAGAATACAGAGGTTTCACAAGCATTATAATCCACTAAATATATGGTACAGTAGTTAGAGCCTTGGATGTAAAATCAGGGAGTTAGTTTTCCCATTGACTTATGTGTGACTTTGAACAAATCCCTCATTTTTCTCCAGTTCTCCTATCTATAAAGCAGTAAGACCACCTGCCCTAACCACTCATCATGGTGTTTCAGCCTAACAGGTGAACCGCAGAGTGCTCTAGTGAACATCTCCGAGAATGAGAGATTATGTAGCCCACCTCTTCTCGAATCTGTGAAACTACTCTCTCCCTAACAGACCAAATTCAGCCTTTGTAGTGTGCTTGATCAAGGAACAAAAAGGAGTATTTTGTACATCTGTCTGGTTCTGTTGTTTGGGTTTTTGTTTTATATTAGTTTTGAAAGGTAATGCCTCTCTCCCTTTAGTGGCAAGACAGTAACAGTGATGACAATTGTAGAAATGTACGCAAAGGTCCCCACGGGAGAGTAGGAAGATGGATGGTGTGAGTACCGACCTGGGCTAACCCATCCCCAAAGGTCTGGCCTTCGATATGTTTCCTGGCTTCCTGGCAGCTTAATTTTCTTCAGCTATGAAATAGTGTTGGTGGCATAACTACTCTGTCTGCCTTGGTGAAGATTACTTGCTCTAGATCGGAGGTTCCTAACCTCATACATCCCACATGCTCGTTTGACAGTCTACTGCAACATAGGACCCCCTTCTGAGAATGTTGTTTAAATGCACAAAATAAGATACATTGAATTATAAAGGAAATGGAAACAGTCATCAAAATATTAATTGTAACACAGTATACAGTACATGTTTCTTTATAACACAGTAAATAATAAAATGTAACTGCAGCTCGAATGACGCTGTAATTTTTGAATTAGTGTATATGTTATGCCAGGGTATCTGCAACAGCTATGTGACATGAACATGTCTTGTGGTTTCTGTTGGTGACAAGGTCACAGAATTGCTGATACTATCAGGGGGGGTTACTTCCATTCACCATTGAAGGCCATGCGAAGTTTTACTTCGAGGTTAGTCAAAATGAACATGTGAGTTTTTCCCAGCAAGTTCACAAACATTTTCCCCTCCCCCGAGTCTATCCACAGACCTCTTGGGAATCAATGGATCCCAAGTTAAAAAGGATGAGTGCGTGTCCTTTGCGGGGACATGGGCGAAGCTGGAAACCACCATTCTCAGCAAACTAACACAGGAACAGAAAACCAAACACCGCGTGTTCTCACTCTTAAGTGGGAGTTGAACAGTGAGAACACTCCGACACAGGGAGGGGAACATCACACGCCGGGGCCTGTCAGGGAATGGGGGGGCTAGGAGAGGGACAGCATTAAGAGAAATACCTAATGTAGGTGGCAGGTTGATAGGTACAGCATGCCACCATAGTGCATGCATACCTGTATAACAAACCTGCATGTTCTGTACTCATATCCCAGAACTTAAAGTATAATAGAAAATAAAGTAAAAAGAACTCTTACTCTAGACCAGCTGGAAAGTTATGTTATCTAATGACCATTTGCATTTTAGGCTTTGCGGTCTCTTTTAGCATCTCCGTCATGCTAAGAACGGGAGCATAGAGAAGACGTGAAACAAAAGTCCATTTCACAACCGGCAGGGACTGTTACTGGTTGTGGAAAACGTTAAAAACGGTGATTCAAATGAGGCTGTTGTATCTGATGGCTTTTGCTTTTCTGAACTCCCAGTCACCGGTTAGCATGGTTCGGCCTCAGTGGGATGGAACTGCAGCAACCCTATTGTCGTCTTCTTGTATTTTGAGTTTTAGTGGTTTTTCCTGCCTTCTGCATTTTAGACCTACTTGTTTTCTTACTGTTTCATCTTCCAAACATTGCTTGGGCCGCAGAGTGTTGGGGAATGGGTGGTTGTCCTTGGAATCAGTATGAATTGGGATATAAAGTCGTCTTTCCTCTTATCCCTATAGGACTGAATGTGGGACTAGTCGGTGTCGTTTCTGCTTTGGCCTAAACATTCTCATCTGTTTGGGTGGCAGAGATCATTTTTGGAAAGTTCTTCTGTGTCCCGATGTAGAAGAAATAGCCAATTGGACATACTGAAACGTAAAGGACATGATGATAAGTTAATTACTCTTGTGACGCAATTGGAATATGCTGGATTTTTGTTTCTGTTTCTGTAGGGCCTCTTGTAAGTTAAACCTACATTTATTCATTATTCGAAGAATTCTCAAGGCCAAAGTCGTCAAACTAAATGCAAGTCAAAAATAGAAGAGCAGTTACCTTACACCTTGCCGTGAGCAGGCCCTTGTGCAGTAACTCATTGCATAGGGCCAAGGAGAAAGGCAGGTGGTAAGACGTTAAACAGGTATTTATCATGTCATTATTGGTTTGTGTGAACGCAAGGTAAAGGTAGCAATCCACGAGCCCCAAGCTCATTATAATACGTGGATCAGACCGGGCGCGGTGGCTCACGCCTGTAATCCCAGCACCTTGGGAGGCCGAGGCGGGTGGATCACGAGGTCGAGAGATCGAGACCATCCTGGTCAACATGGTGAAACCCCGTCTCTACTAAAAATACAAAAAAAACTAGCTGGGCATGGTGGCACGTGCCTGTCATCCCAGCTACTCAGGAGGCTGAGGCAGGAGAATTGCCTGAACCCGGGAGGCGGAGGTTGCGGTGAGCCGAGATCGCGCCATTGCACTCCAGCCTGGGTCACAAGAGCGAAACTCCGTCTCAAAAAAAAAAAAAAAAAGACATGGATCAAACAGCACTGATTGAGTTTCTACCGGGTATCAGGTGCTGAGAGGAGTAACAACAGGGTCCTCAGGGAGTTTTCTGCCTACCCGTAACAGGATGCAGTTTGGTGTTATAATAGTGCTGTGATTATAATGCAGGGGCGGGGAGCATGGACGAGACACAGAGGAGAGTCGCCGATCAAGGCGAATTTCACAGAGAAGGGACGTTTGTGCTGAAAATACTGTTCTGGGCAGCCATTGTTCCGGATGGTGATAGTCGAAATGCATGTTTGAAGCCTTGAATTTTGTCAGAACTCTTCAGCTTGCTATAAGATTGCATTTGCTTAAAGCTAGCTATTAAGAGGGGGCAGATGTCTTTTTACCCCATGCGTACTAAAATGTGCGTTCAGGTTTTGCAGGGACCGGGTTTTTCTTTGCATGTTCATCGCATAGTTTTAGTTTTCTCCACGTTGGGGAAAAATGGGTTGGGTTTTTCCTATTGTGTACTTTTTCTGAGAGGAATCCTTTTAGTAGTCAGTCTGCCAGAAGTGAAGAACGAGCTGGGAATGGAATCCTGAGGCCTTTTAGTCCCACGTTCTAAGTTTGATACTATGCCTTTTATGGAGTAGTGGTCATAGCACAGAAATGAAATTTGTTAGACATGACATCGTTCTAATAAACCGGACTTCTTAGAGCAGGGAAATGGGAAAGCATCATTGGAAGAGTTGCAATTGGAATCGTCGAGCTGACTCTGAGCTGGGTTAGATTAATTTGTGAATTTACTTCACAACTTTATGGCATGTCCCTCTAGGAATCCTTTTAAAGATTCCTAAATAATTCAGCCCTAAGACAGTCTGCAACGGGCTTCTCCCTCGCCATTTCAAAACTATCCATTCTGGGCAAAGAGGGAGGCTCAGTGGTATAATTCTAGTTTACAAGGACTAATGTCGGAAATTGTTCCGCTTGGCCAATACTCAGCGTTTTATTGACTTGGCCAGCTCAGTTCAGTACAGCACATCACACACAGTAGGCACTCAATGAAAGGAAGTCATCTGGCTACACTATTCAGCTCTAAGCTCCCACAAAAGTGTATGAAAAGAGATTTTCTTGCCGGCTGTAGGGGTACGGTTGAGAGTAGGGAGGAGCTGTGAATGGTCTTCATTTGGAAATTCGGAGGGATATCTGGAATTCTGCCTCTGCTCACCTTTACAGTCAGTTTTCATTATCTCTATCCCAGTAAGGAATGGGAGTTTCTTTCTACTGAATTCCCAGAATTCTAAAAAATAGAAAACTTGATTTGCACTTGATATTTCTCCAGCCTCTAAAAATCAAATGTGCAGTTGGCAAGAAGGAGAAGCCACTGAGCTTTGAGCTGGCCACAGATCGGATATAACCCTTTTAAAAATCGGGAGTTGCCTCCATTTGTATGGGGGATGACGGCTTCCCCTTTAACTGATATTCTGGAATAAATAAGAAACCTGTTTTTCTCTTAAGATATTCATCGACAAATTGATATTGTTGACTTTTTTAAAAAATCTGCTTGAGATTTTTTTTTTTTTTCTTCCTCTAGACGAGGGTCATCTTTGAAAAGGGGGTTCCTGGACGCCTCACCTCCAGGATGAGCACTGCACTGTCGTGACCCTTGGGGTTTTGGTGAGTATATTGAGGGCTGATAGCACTGGAACACACGCCTGGCTTAGAAGGATGAGCTTAGGGAAAAGCGTCAGCTTTTAGTTAATGACTTGTTTTCTTTACATCACGCGACCCTGAGCCCCTCCCCTTGGCCACCACCATTTTACTGTCTGTCTCTGCTGCCAACTTCTGGATCCTGTGGTATTTGTTTTTCTGTGCCTGCCTCATTTCACTTAAGGAACTGTCTGCAAGTCCATCTACATGGACAGGATGTCCTTCTTTTTAAAGGCGGAATAGTATTGCGTTGTGCATATATAGCACGTTTTCTTTATCTAGTCCTTGTTGATGGACACTTAGTTGATTTCCTATTTTAGTTATTGTAACGAATGCTGCAGTGCACGTGGGAGGGCAAGTAACACTTCCACATACTGATTTCATTTCCTTTGGATTAAAAAAATGATTTTTTAAGCAAATAAAATGTGCTAGGCACTATAGTAATTGCTAGATATACAGAGATGACTAAGGCAGTTGTGGTCCCTACCTTCATGGAGCTTATGGTCTCGTGAGACAGATGACTATTACACAGATGATCACATAAATGACATATATAATTACAAAGCCTGAAAAATGTTACAAAAGAAAAACTCTAGAGGCTTTAAAAAGAACGGAATGGAAAATTTCATGCAGATTCATGGCAGTAAGGGATTCTTCTCTTCTGAAAAAGAAACACTTAAGCCAAGACTTCATTCGTTCAGCAAAACGGTTCAAACTTGACGTGAGAAAGTTGAAGTTGAGGGAGAGAGGTGTCGAGAATGACTTCCAAATCTCTGGCATGAGCACCTGGGTGGTTAAGGGAGCCATTTATTAAGATACGGAAAACTGAAGGCAAAAAGTTTTGGGAGGAAGGCCGTGTATGGAATTGAAGAATTCCTGTTTGATCCTGTTGAGTTTGAGGCGTCCGGGGAGAGGTCACGCAGGTGTGTACAGATCTGGGCTGGACTTGTAGCTCTGGGAGTTGTCGGCATGGAGAGAACTCAGAGAATGAGAATGAGAGCAGAAGAGGACCAAGAATAGAATCCAGAGGAACGCCAAAGCCTAGAGATCAGGTGCGAAGCGGGCCGGCAAAGGCAGCAGGTGAAGGCTGGCGCGGTGGGAGGAAGGTGAGGAAGATGAGGTGTCACGGAAACCGGGAAAGGAGTTCCAAGAACGAAGTGAGCAACTGGCAGAATCTCAGAGATGGAGTCAGATGAGATGAGCAAAGTGGACAGCGGTGACTTTCACAAAAAGAGTCGGCGGTGGCAGTTGGTGTAGTGGTTGAAGGACAAATGGCAGGTGAGGAGGTGAACACTGTGTCTCGTCAACTCTGGAGAAATTTGGCTCTGAGGAGTAATAGAATGCTAGACCTGGGTTTTGTTCTGCCTTTTTTTTAAAAAAACAAAAAACAAAAAAAAAAAAAACACTGGAAGATTCTACAGCCTGTCTGAATGCTGATTGTAAAGATCCAGTAGCCACAGGGAATGGCCAAAGCGGGCAGTGACAGCTTTCCAAAGGCTGGAAGGGTTTATGCCTGGCCCGCCTGTGGCTGGACTGACTTTTGGGAGAAAGTGAGTTTTTTTTTTTTTTTTTTTTTTTTTTGAGACGGGAGTTTCGCTCTTGTTACCCAGGCTGGAGTGCACTGGCGCGATCTTGGCTCACCGCAACCTCCGCCTCCTGGGTTCAGGCAATTCTCCTGCCTCAGCCTCCTGAGTAGCTGGGATTACAGGCACGTGCCACCATGCCCAGCTAGTTTTTTTGTATTTTTAGTAGCGACGGGGTTTCACCATGTTGACCAGGATGGTCTCGATCTCTTGACCTCGTGATCCACCCACCTCGGCCTCCCAAAGTGCTGGGATTACAGGCTTGAGCCACCGCGCCCGGCCCGAAAGTGAGTTATTTTTTGTTTCTGTAATAGAAAAGAAAGAGGCGATGGGTACTGATGGGAATTGTGTATTTAGCAATGAGAACTTTCTGCCTGGCGACATCTCTTTCTGTTACGTGCTGGGCAAGTCCAGGTACTGGGACTGGGAAGGGAAGGAGGGATTGTGGTACTCAGGAGATGCAGATGGGGTTCTGAAATGGCTTCAGGCACGATGAGCCGGTGTGCTTGCCGGAGAGTGGTAGTAGTCATGGCAATACTTAACACTGGAGTGCTTACATTATACTGCTGAGTGCTTTCTGTGAGCTAGCTCACCTGGCCCACCAAGACTCACTTTGACAGGCACTACAGTGATGAAGAGCACAGACTTTGGGGCCAGAGCGGCCCAGAGTGCTGGTTAAATGCCCGCTCTACCACTTACCAGGGTGTGAACTTGGGTAGGTTAACATTGCAGAGACTGTTTTCTCATCTCTGAAATAGACATAGTAGCGGCACCTGCGTCCTGGGGTCTTTGTGACTGGGTTAACATGTTTGCACAGTGCTCACAACAATGCATGGCACGTAGTAAAAATTTCAAGCATTGATTTAAGAATAGAAGAGAAAAACATTGTGTAAGTAGATCTAAGGTATTAGGAGATGTAGTTATGCTGGGGAAAAAAAGAAAAATCTCTCTGGCTATAATGATTCCGTGGAAGATCCTTTCCAGTCGCGTTAAAGATTAAACAGTTGAACACGAGCCTCCTGAAAAGCCTAATTTTATTCTTTGGAAGTATATTTTGTCAGATGTTTTTTGCTCAGTTGTTTTTATCTTCAGAAAGGCTAAAAGTAGGGACAACTTATTTCCTTAGATTAGCGATTGAAAAACCTAGATTTGGATCCCAGTCGCTTGGTGAGCCCACATGCTTATTTCAACCTCTGTGTAAAGTAACGGGCGGGAAGATGGCCTCAAGGAAAGAGCCAGGGTCTGAGGGCAGTGATCGGAAACCTGAAAGCAGCCATTCACACCCCATGTGCCCCATTCATTCATCTCTGAAATGCCTGTCCATCAACGTCAGGCAAATTGTGAGAAAAGGAAACGGTATGTAGAAGTACTTCCAAAATAAAAGTGTTTTATGTTCACAGCGTTATTATTCGAAATAACCTTTGCTACCAGCTCATCATAAATGCTTGGCAGATTAATGAGGTGATTCGATAGTTGTAGTGTTTTCAGTTGCTCTGGAAGACGTGTGCAACACAAATGCCAGGTGTTTCTGTTCTGTGAGAACCGAAGTCACAGAGGTTCTGAGTACATTCGTAGTACATCATGCCGAGTATTATAGAAAAACCAAAGAACTTTGAAACAGGGTTCTCGTCTTCTAAGAAGGTAGTCTTCACAGGGAGATAAAATATACAGCTAGGATTATTCAATACGACGTGCGATGGAGTGCTAGAATACATAATGCAGACAGAAAGTTCCAGAAGAAGTTACAGAGGGGGGCTATACAGGTGGCAGCTGCTTTTCTTTTCCCGAGGTAAATGTTTTCTGATGGCTTTGTCCATGTAAGATTCATTTCCTACTTCTATCTTCTCAGTGATTTCTAATATTCAGTGAGAGGTTACAAAAGGCTTTGTGATTATATATGTCCGACTTGACAACCACAATCCATTTCTTAGTCTAAACAAACAAACAAACAAAAGCTGGAAGATGGTGGGGGATAAAAATACAAGCTTCAATCCAATCAAGACCCACATGTTTTTTAACATGCTCTCTCCTCAGGTCAACGTAGAAACATTCATAATGTTTTCTTCTAGTTCTGTTTCCTGACTTTTTTTATTTAAAGAGGAAAAAATTTAATTGGGTGTACTCAGAACTTCCATAAATTTCTTTCAGCGTCTCAGGTAACATCGCTGGGATTACTGCGGATTTTTCAATAAGGGACTAGACGTTTAACGCTTGACGGTGATCAGAGTGCCACGACCTAGATGATAACGGATCCTCCCAATTTTAGCCCAGCTTACCCATTCCCTCAAAGGACACAGAAGCTGCAACATCTGAGCTGTTTCTAACTCCCTTTGGTTCTGCAGCCACTAGCTGTACCCCTAATACCTTCCTCCTTCATTCTTACACTTTGCCAGGAAGATACTAGAAGCCGCAAGGGAGTTGGCAAGGGGATAGTGGTTACAAGAAAACCATAATGGAATTGCTCTGGGAGGGAGCAGAGACTTAAAATTATGTCTCGGTTTTACCTGAATTCACCTAGGCTTTCCTAAATAAAGGACTTTCTCATTTGTTCTCTAGCTAGGTTTGGGAATATATTCTTGACCTTTATGCTTCAAATTAGCCTTGCAAATTGGCTCAAAACATATCAGCGTTCAAAGATGTTCTTTTACTTTCAGAATTATGGATCATTCCCATGCTTATCCATGCCTGCAGTCCCTGTCGCTAGGCAGGGAGAACACGAGATACATACTTGGCATAATTTAATAGAAAGATCATGGAAATCAGGGCAGAACTGATTGTATTTGGTGTTGGCTTAATATTTGATTTCAGAAGTACCTCCTCTAATGTTCCCACACCCCCAAGGCCCTGAGAGTACTGTAAACACAGATTAATTTGCATCATGGTTTGAAACTGGGGGGTTGTGACATTTCAGTGCCCTTGTTTGCCATCAGAGCTGAAACACCAGATAGTCACTGTGGGTCTGCAGTACCTAGGGGTTTCAAAGCATTGTTTTTTTTTTTGAGACGGAGTTTCGCTCTTGTTAACCCAGGCTGGAGTACAATGGCGCGGTCTCGGCTCACCGCAACCTCCGCCTCCTGGGTTCGGGCAATTCTCCTGCCTCAGCCTCCTGAGTAGCTGGGATTACAGGCACGCGCCACCACGCCCAGCTAATGTTTTGTATTTTTAGTAGAGACGGGGTTTCACCACATTGACCAGGATGGTCTCGATCTCTTGACCTCGTGATCCACCCGCCTCGGCCTCCCAAAGTGCTGGGATTACAGGCTTGAGCCACCGCGCCCGGCCAAAGCATTGTTTTGAAAAAAGAAAGACCCAAGTTTTTGAGGGTTTTGTATTCAAAAGTACAGAAGTGTAAGGGAGTGTACATAGCTAAAGAGAACACTGCCTTTCTCACCTGCTCACCCTTGCCTGGTCGGTGCTGCTTGGGTGGGAGGCGGGCATGCTTGGCAGGAAGTCCTGGTCACCCTTCAGCTGCTGTGGCCCCTGAGCCTTTGTCCACAGTGGGAGCATCACCCTCTCCTTTCACCCTGATGGAATGGAGGCATGGTCTAGCTGCTTCGCAGAGTGGACTGGTGCTTCACCTTGATCCTGTTCTAAGGATCTTTTCTGTCTCTGTTTTTGCTCCCAACTTCTTTTGGGCGGCCTGTTCCTGTAGCATGCCCTGGAGATGCGAGATTTTCCTTTGGCAGCAGGAGGCACGCCCCCGGAGAATGCTGGAGCTGCAAGGGGAAAGGGCCCACATCCACAGCAGAGAAAAACAAAGAGGAAAAAGACATACAGGCAGCCAGCGCTAAGGGACGCACCCAGCGAGCAGTGGGGCCAGCGCCGCTGCCCCTAGCAGCCGTTTCTGCTGCAGCCCGAGAGGAACTCGGTGAGCCTGTCCCGTCTGTGACTGCCAGCTCAGGATTTCAATCAATGCATTCCAGTAACCCTAAAGTGAGGAACTCTCCATCAGGAAACACACAGAGGTAAGGGATAGGGCCTCTTCCCGCAGCCCCTTGGGGATGCCGCAGGCACACCGTGAACACTCCCTGGTGAAACAGCCTGTTGAATTAGAAGCGAATGAAAACCCAAAGACGAAAGGGAGAGAAAATAGACTAGTAAATAGGAACGGAAGAGTAAGCAGGATACGGTGTAAGCCAAGCCCACAGAAGCGTTTGCCCCTGTTCCTCTTCTGTCCATCATTCCCTGACCTCTCCGCCCACTTCCCTGCCGAAGCGCAAACAAAAGGGCCGTGGAGAGACCAGCCAGTCCAATCTGCCCAGGTTGGCACGCGAGGAAACTGAGGCCCGGAATGGTGAAGGAGGCCTCACGTCTCAGAACTAAAACATTCCCAGGACTCCCGGCTGTGAGGCTTTTTCGTCTGTTTCACAGAACGCAAACTGTGACTTTAAAAGAATTTGATCCTCCCTCCCGGGGCAGCAGCGGTGGGTTTCCCAGCTTGGGTGTAATGCCGCTTGTTGGGAGGGATTAGCGTCCTGGAGGATTTCCCTAACCTGACGGTCCCCGGCTCCCGTGCTCTTCGGGACCTGCTTATATTTTCCGGCAGGGAAGTGAGGCTCTCCTACAGCTGTTCCTTGTCGTCAGCCCGGGGGTGGGTGGTATTTTGATCTTAACGATGCCTGTTTGTTTACTCTGAGCTAGTCTTAGTGTAAGAGTCACTTCTCTATGTACATAGAAACCGTTGTCCTTTATTGACAGAAGCCCTGGAGTTGGGTCCCCATGTGACTCTAGGGTTCCCGAGACCTGGCAGGCCGCTCTGCTGGATCCTCCTTTCTGTTGATAGCTCTGAGAGGGGAGCAGGGGTGGAGGGAGCAAGCAAGTGGCCGAGGCGAATCATGGGGTGGTATTGTAGTCCTAAGGGTCTCCTTGACCCCCAGTAGAAACCGCCTCTCCCTGATTGGTGCTGACCAGCTGTATCTGGTGTCTGATCTTCCTCTGTTATTCGTTTCTTTTAGTAGCCCTAAGTCAAAGCAGGAGGTGATGGTCCGTCCCCCTACAGTGATGTCCCCATCTGGAAACCCCCAGCTGGATTCCAAATTCTCCAATCAGGGTAAACAGGGGGGCTCAGCCAGCCAATCCCAGCCATCCCCCTGTGACTCCAAGAGTGGGGGCCACACCCCTAAAGCACTCCCTGGCCCAGGTGGGAGCATGGGGCTGAAGAATGGGGCTGGAAATGGTGCCAAGGGCAAGGGGAAAAGGGAGCGAAGTATTTCCGCCGACTCCTTTGATCAGAGAGATCCTGGGACTCCAAACGATGACTCTGACATTAAAGGTATGTCTATAAGATCTTTGAGACTCAGAGGGAAGGAGGTATCCCTGAGGGAAGATCTCTGACATTTGACAGAGGCCAGAGAGCCTAATACCAGACAAACGGGGAGAGTAGGTGTCCAATGCAGGCGTTCTCGCCACTGACGATGGAACTACTTCTTCTCATTTTGCTAACTGAAGAATAGCGTGGAACCTCCTGCTTGAGGCGTTCTTGCCCTCAAGGATGCAGTGGTTTAGGGGTGATGGCAGGATTATTTCCCAGGCCTCACCCTGTTCTTTTGCATGTTCTGACCTCCATGCTGTTTGTACTTCAGTTCCAAGCCAGTTGCTCTAGTTCGTCTGTGCCAGTGGCCCCCGCTGGGGTAGTTTTTCTGGTGTCCCGTTCTCTTCTCCATCAGAGTAATCCTCCCAGGCTTGGGTCTTGTGTGCTCTGGTTGCCGTTTTGCCAGACTTGCAGACACAAGAGGAAGCCTGGATAGCCCTGGCAGTGGTGCAGAGTCGTCACTGCTGATTTTAGTGTAGCAGGAATGAGTGGCTACCAGATGTGTAGAGATTTGGCAGACACCAAAATGGAGTGAGCCAGGGGAGGGTATGGGACCAACAGCTGGGGTTTTAGGCTTTTTTCCTCCTAGTGGAAGACCAAAAGTCTTCACCAGAGGCCAGAACGTGAAGTTAGTATTCAAGGAATACAAGTATGACTTTCCAACGCAAATTAGAAATGAAAACCTGGGTGACTGTCCCCCCCCACTTCCTCCCCTCTTCCCTCAAGGATTTGTGGCAGGCCTGCAGTGAATGCTAGCACTGTGCTGGGGTGGGGCATAGTCAGTGAGATCGATACAGCTGTTGACCTCAAAGATTTGAATGCACCTAAAAAGCTGATCGTTAAACAGTGACAGTAAAATATGATGAATGCTGAACGAAGTGAAGTTGCAAGGGCTGTGAGATCCACCATCATCTGTGGATCCATCCCCAGTTCAGTCTAGGAGGTTTCAAGAAAGTTACCAGGAAGTAGGGCCATGTATGCTAACATGTGAAGGAGGTGTAATAGAGAGGTAAGGACGTGGAGGAGGAGTGCTTTATGATTAGTCATTTCAGAGAGAAGAGCGTTTGAAATTTTATGAGTCGAAGAGGTTTCTTCTTAGCAAGGTGGTCCTTCCTTGAAATTCTCAAGGTGGGTTTGTGTTGTGATGCTATAAATGCTGGCAGAAGAAAGGAAATTGTATTCTTTCTATGACGAGTCTTTTTATTCTTTTAGAATGTAATTCTGCTGACCACATAAAGTCCCAGGATTCCCAGCACACACCACACTCGATGACCCCATCAAATGCTACAGCCCCCACGTCTTCCACACCCTCCCATGGCCAAACTACTGCCCCAGAGCCCACACCTGCTCAGAAGACTCCAGCCAAAGTAGTGTATGTGTTTTCTACTGAGATGGCCAATAAGTAAGTTGACGCTTGTGTCTCGCTGTTGGGCAGGGCTTGTCTGGGGACTTAAACAATAAGTTCTTATTGTCACTGCAGCTTGATAACTTGTTATCACCTGAAGTTAACAGGACAGAAAGAGATAAAACATAAAACCTCCCCAACACAAACTCCCCTGGAGGCAACCACTGATAAGACATCCTTTGCTTCCCTTTCAGAAATGTTTTGTGCTTATGCAACTATTATACATATAGACCTCATTTTTTTTGGAGATGGTATCTCTCTTACCCAGACTGGAGTGCGGTGGCAGACCTCGGCTCACTGCAGCCTCCACCTCATGGGTTCAAGTGATTCTTCTGCCTCAGCCTCCTGAGTAGCTGGGATTACAGGCACCTGTCACCACGCCCAGCTGATGTTTTGGGTTTTTTAGTGGAGACGGCACTTCACCATGTTGGCCAGGCTGGTCTCAAACGCCTGGCCTCAAATGATCTGCTTGCCTAGGCCCCCCAAAGTGCTGGGATTACAGACATGAGCCACCACACCCAGCCGTATATACCTTTTTTAAACACAGAAGAAACTGATTGCACGATACACACTCTTCTGCAACCTACTTACTATTAGTTTCTAAACACAAGTAATATATGTCCGTTCTAGAATAATTAGAAAATACAGCTAAAAATTAATATCTCTGGAATTCACAAAGCTGACCACTGTCAACATTTTCATATATAACTTTCTAGTGGATGGACGAAGCAATTGGTTTTTATTTGTCAAAATTGTGATTTTGCCCTGCACCTGTTTTCTGACCTGTTTTACTTAAGATAAAAAGTGAATGTTGATGGCCTTCAACGATCACTAGGTGTCGTGTGATTTCGTCTGCCCCTTCTTGGGTTGAGATTTTGAACTCAGACTCTATAAAACACCGACCATCGTGGATTGGTTTAACAAGAAAATCTTGGTTTTTGTTTTTTAATGTCTCTATTGGGATTTGTTAATGGCTATCTTTTAATTTTAGAAGTTTGATGGTAAATGGCAAACATACATAATGAAACATGTTTCTCTTCGTTGCTTCTTCAGCATTTCTGGTGGTGATTTATACTCTTTCCTCTTCCTTACGGGTTCAGTGTGGGGTTAAAGTGCTTTGGAATGACAGTTAGTGAAACAGAAGTGAGTTCTAGTGTGTGCCGTCTCTTCTGTCTTTGCAGAGCTGCAGAAGCTGTGTTGAAGGGCCAGGTTGAAACTATCGTCTCTTTCCACATCCAGAACATTTCTAACAGCAAGACAGAGAGAAGCACAGCCCCTCTGGTATTTCATTTCAGAAACTGAATAATGCTTTAATGATTCTCCAGTGACTGCAAAGGAGAGGAGGTGGTGAATTTAATTGATAGGAAGGTAGTCTTGATGGTATGAGCTACGTTCTTGGCATTTAACCTAATTCTGGCATCGTGGGGTGTTAGGCATATCGCACTATACTAGCCCTTTCTACGAGAAAGCTGAATTACTAGGGGGAGGAGCTGTACAGATGTCTTAGGTTTTCCTTCATGTGACCGTCTCGGGGAAGATCTAAATTCAGACCCTGTGTACAGAGCAGGGTTTGTTGTTGTTGTTTGTTGTTTTTTTTTTTTTTTTTTTTTTTTTGAGACGGAGTTTCGCTCTTGTTACCCAGGCTGGAGTGCAATGGCGCGATCTCGGTTCACCGCAACCTCTGTCTCCTGAGTTCAAGCAATTCTCCTGCCTCAGCCTCCTGAGTAGCTGGGATTACAGGCACGCGCCACCACGCCCAGCTAACTTTTTGTATTTTGAGTAGAGACGGGGTTTCACCATGTTGACCAGGATGGTCTCGATCTCTCGACCTCGTGATCCACCCGCCTCGGCCTCCCAAAGTGCTGGGATTACAGGCTTGAGCCACCGCGCCCGGCCCTGTTGTTTGTTTTTAAATAACACCCTTGAGCTAGTTGAATTACGAAGAAAGATCAGAGAAAAAAACAACAACTAAAACTTCCGGAGCACACAATGATTATCATAATCAGGGCCTCAGCGACTTTCAAAAATGATTCCTATTTATTTCAAAGTGATAAGACCATTGAACGCTTTTAATTGCTCGATACTTGGAAAACTGTAATGAATGTTAGACTGTGTTCTATCTGGATCTTAAGCACCTGCTCTAAACTCTTATCAGGAAAAGCATACAGTAGATGTTTTAATGCATGTAGTTTACGAAATTGATCCAAAAGGTATTTCTTCTGTCTAGCAATTGTAGAGCCATTGCACCAGATGCTATGGGGTGGTGGTGGGGTCGGGGGGTGCTAAAAGGTTCAAGACACAGTCCCTGCTTTCAGGGAACATAAATCTAATACTGGGATCCGTCTTAAACATGGGAAAAGTTAATTGACAATAAATTATCAAAGTGACAATTCGAGATCAAATAGGTGACATCTTTCCTATTTTGTTTATCAGAAAAGTCTCCATCTTTGTAGACGTAAGTAAGAGCTTAGGCCTTTCTAAACTTAGAAAAGGAATTGACATTGCCCATACGTCTTGACGACCCAAGGGTAGAAGATACATACAATTCTATTTAAAATGCTCAGCCGGGCGCGGTGGCTCACGCCTGTCATCCCAGCACTTTGGGAGGCCGAGGCGGGTGGATCACGAGGTCAAGAGATCGAGACCATCCTGGTCAACATGGTGAAACCCCGTCTCTACTAAAAATACTAGAAATTAGCTGGGCATGGTGGCGTGTGCCTGTAATCCCAGCTACTCAGGAGGCTGAGTCAGGAGAATTGCCTGAACCCAGGAGGCGGAGGTTGCGGTGAGCCGAGATCGCGCCATTGCACTCCAGCCTGGGTAACAAGAGCGAAACTCCGTCTCAAAAAAAAAAAAAAAAAAAAAATGCTCATTATCCTGGAACAGTGCCACTGAAACCAACCTTTTATTGACTTAATGGTAGTTCTTACTACGGTTATCACCTATACCTTCTCTGGAACTAAAATGAAATCAGGAAGGGAGTGAAGAAAGGAGTCAGGAATAATCCATTGTCCCACATCTAAATGTTTTCTGCTGTCATGGTTTCCTTATATGAAATCAGTACCCACCTGCAGCAAACAAAACCTGACCAACAAACCCAAACTTAAAATGGCACTGGAAGGAAAATCAAGGTGACCTCTACACTCCAGTTCGGAGTTGTGGACATGAAATAACACTTTTGACTGTGCAGAGTCATACAGGGTTCAGCCAGTTTTACCCACACAACTCGATACCTAGAGACAGAAGTGCCTGGATTCACACATTTATATATGTATTCCCAGAATGTAAGTACGCAAATATATGTTTTCATGTATATGCAATACAAATTGTTCATATGCAGAGATACACATAATTGCTTATTTACATATTTGCATACAGGTAAACATTCCAGAGAGTAGGTGAGGCGGTAAATAAGAGCCTTAAGGGTTTGGAAGTGCGGACTGGATTAAGTGAACAGGAAGGAGCAGATGAACACCAAAAAAAAAGGTCTGGAGAAAGGTCTGTGGGGAAAGGTCTCTGAGACAGAGTTTGTAGACCAAGCCCTCTGTTCTTCAGTGCCCTCTTACATCTTAGCAGTGCGACTGGTGTAGACGCGGAACGTAGGCAGCCTTCTCCCAAACATTCAGGGTGTGCATGTCACCTATTGCAGGTGTCTGCGCTTCAGCCTGGATTTAGTATAGCATTGGAGGCAATCTTCCAGCGAGTTAAAAAAAGGACAGTCTGCTGTCTATTGCAAAGAGCAGATCAAGAGACACCAGGAGTTAGATAGCCTCAGATTTCTCCCCAGAAGCTTCCTGCCTGCAGATTTTCTCACTACAGTGAATATACAAATTCTTATCAAACACGCAGTCAGTGATCACGAACCCAAAACAGAAACCGGAGATGTCAGGCCCCCTGGAAACTCCAGGAGGGGAGCGCCTCAGTAGTCACCCTGCCAGAGGAGACGCCGCCACGAGGCGCCGCCTTCCTGCTTCCCTGACTGGTGGATTACGGAGCTGCAAGTGACTTACGCTTTCTCTTTCACATGCCAGCGTCAGACCTTTTGATTGACAATGAGAAGTCTACATACCCGGTCGTACTTTCAGGGAAAAGAAAAAGGTGTTAGGTACAGCCTCCCACATACCGAGAGACGAATCTCTCTCTGAATCAGAAACACATAGTAGACATGTGATATCAAACCTGCTCCTCAAAATAGATCCTCAAATGTATTCCCTTTGGCAGAGTGGCTCTCCTCTGGCATACTTTTTAAGTTACTGCAACCTAATCTTCAGCAAGGGAAAGAGGATGCCATTTGACAGTAAGCTTAAAAAAAAAAAAAAAATCAAAATGTCTTCATGTCCAAAAGGGGGTTGTACATGAGCAGTTTCTACGGCTAGTGCCAGTGCAGATCTGTGTGACTGCGGACAGGTCCTTCATTGCATATCTTGCTCTTTTAATTGCCCTTCTGTTCAGTTTACCAATGATTTTTAAAATCTTTGTTTATCTTCAGAACACACAGATATCCGCCCTTCGGAACGATCCGAAACCTCTCCCGCAACAGCCCCCAGTTCCAGCCAACCAGGACCAGAATTCTTCCCAGAATGCCAGAGTGCAGCCAACACCACCCGTTCCGGCACCAGCACCCAAGCCTGCTGCACCCCTGCGTCCCCTGGACCGGGAGAGTCCTGGGGTAGAAAACAAACTGATTCCTTCCGTAGGAAGTCCTGCCAGCTCCACTCCACTGCCCCCAGATGGTACCGGGCCCAACTCAACGCCCAACAATCGGGCAGTGACCCCTGTCTCCCAGGGGAGCAATAGCTCTTCAGCAGATCCCAAAGCCCCTCCGCCTCCACCAGTGTCCAGTGGCGAGCCCCCGACCCTGGGAGAGAATCCCGACGGCCTGTCTCAGGAGCAGCTGGAGCACCGAGAGCGTTCCTTACAAACTCTCCGAGATATCCAGCGCATGCTTTTTCCTGATGAGAAAGAATTCGCAGGAGCACAAAGTGGGGGACCCCAGCAGAATCCCGGGGTATTAGATGGGCCTCAGAAAAAACCAGAAGGGCCGATACAGGCCATGATGGCTCAATCCCAAAGCCTAGGTAAGGGCCCTGGGCCCCGGACAGATGTGGGAGCTCCGTTTGGCCCTCAAGGACATAGAGATGTGCCCTTTTCTCCCGATGAAATGGTTCCACCTTCTATGAACTCCCAGTCTGGGACCATAGGACCCGACCACCTCGACCATATGACTCCCGAGCAGATCGCGTGGCTAAAACTGCAGCAGGAGTTTTACGAAGAGAAGAGGAGGAAGCAGGAACAAGTGGTTGTCCAGCAGTGTTCCCTCCAGGACATGATGGTCCATCAGCATGGGCCTCGGGGAGGGGTCCGAGGGCCGCCCCCTCCTTACCAGATGACCCCTAGTGAAGGCTGGGCACCCGGGGGTGCAGAGCCCTTTTCTGATGGTATCAACATGCCACATTCTCTGCCCCCGAGGGGCATGGCTCCCCACCCCAACATGCCAGGGGGCCAGCTGCGCCTCCCTGGATTTGCAGGCATGATCAACTCTGAAATGGAAGGGCCGAATGTCCCCAACCCTGCGGCTAGACCGGGTCTCTCTGGAGTCAGCTGGCCAGATGATGTGCCCAAAATCCCAGACGGTCGAAGTTTTCCTCCTGGCCAGGGCGTCTTCAGTGGTCCTGGCCGAGGGGAACGCTTCCCAAACCCCCAAGGATTGTCTGAAGAGATGTTTCAGCAGCAGCTGGCAGAGAAACAGCTGGGTCTCCCCCCAGGGATGACCATGGAAGGCATCAGGCCCAGCGTGGAGATGAACAGGATGATCCCAGGCTCCCAGCGCCACATGGAGCCTGGGAATAACCTCATTTTCCCTCGAATACCCGTTGAGGGCCCTCTGAGTCCTTCTAGGGGAGACTTTCCGAAAGGGATGCCCCCGCAGATGGGCCCTGGTCGGGAACTTGAGTTCGGGATGGTTCCTAGTGGGATGAAGGGAGATGGCAGTCTAACTGTCAACATGGGATCCAGCTCTCAGATGATACCTCAGAAGATGAGAGAGGCCGGGGCGGGCCCTGAGGAGATGCTGAAATTACGCCCGGGTAGCTCAGACATGCTGCCTGCTCAGCAGAAGATGGTGCCGCTGCCATTCGGTGAGCACCCGCAGCAGGAGTATGGCATGGGCCCCAGACCATTCCTCCCCATGTCTCAGGGTCCAGGCAGCAACAGTGGCTTGCGGAATCTCAGAGAACCAATTGGGCCCGACCAAAGGACTAACAGCCGGCTCAGTCACATGCCACCACTACCTCTCAACCCCCCCAGTAACCCCGCCAGCCTCAACACGGCGCCTTCAGTGCAGCGCGGCCTGGGGCGGAAGCCCTTGGATATATCTGTGGCAGGCAGCCAGGTGCACTCCCCAGGCATGAACCCTCTGAAGTCTCCCACGATGCACCAAGTCCAGTCACCGATGCTGGGCTCGCCCTCGGGGAACCTCAAGTCCCCCCAGACTCCGTCGCAGCTGGCAGGCATGCTGGCGGGCCCAGCTGCCGCTGCTTCCATTAAGTCCCCCCCCGTTTTGGGGTCTGCTGCTGCTTCACCTGTCCACCTCAAGTCTCCATCACTTCCTGCCCCATCACCTGGATGGACCTCTTCTCCAAAACCTCCCCTTCCAAGTCCTGGGATCCCTCCAAACCATAAAGCACCCCTCACCATGGCCTCCCCCGCCATGCTGGGGAACGTAGAGTCAGGTCAGTATGCTTGCATTCTCACGGTTGCAGCTCGTAGCTGGAGACCGCTGGAGCCCGATGCGGTTACTTTAAGGAAACCGGGGTTTGGGGTACCTAGCCGGAGGAGGCAGCCTTTGTTGAAATGGACGTTATCTGTGGCAAGGTGCATGATTAGGGCTTCCACGGGGTTATGCAGAAGTGTCCAATCTCAGCAGAAAATACGGATGTCAGATGGGATCGTTAAGAGAGGGGAAATGCGGAATATGTGTTGGGTTCAACCCAGAATAATTTACATTTGCACAGTGAGCACATGCAATAAAATGTCTTAACAGTGGATGAATGTGGCTTCTTTAAATACTGGACCCAGTGCAAGGGGCTTCCCTTGGATCGAGAGATTCTGGGTATAATCCTAAACAGAGAGAGGAAGCCGCTCTAAGACTCGGCGTGGTTCTCGTAAATATCCGTTGACCACAACAATCGTGACCACAATCTTCTCCTTGGTAGAACACTGTTTCCACAGAGCAGCTACCATTTAGGAGTATTTTCTTCCTGGGAGAGATTCTTGCTGATGATGATGGTTTTGTGAATGGGACGAGAGGTGGTCAGTGGTAGCGCCGAGATGTAAATACTAGGTCGGTGCTGTCTCCACCTGAGAAAGCCTAGGATCAGAGCAAGAGAGATTTAGCCTACCAAGCTAAAGCGTCTCTCTGTGGGGTAGCAGTTCGCTGAAGCAGTCCAGCGAAAAAGCCCCCTTGGACCTTTTTGGTTCAAACGTCTCGGTTGTGGACATTAAGAATATGTGTAGCGCGATGTCATTAGTACCTGGGGTTAGATCACTAGTCTGGCTTCGTGACACACTTAACACCTCAGTCGCTTTCTAAATGGTGATTGGCAAGAGATCCACTTATTGCACATTTTGCTCCGTGAAACGGTCGTCTGTACGCCGTCTTTTCCCCCAAGCTTGAACTCGTATTTCTAACGCGTTCCTGGTGTGTGTGTGCCTTCACATCTGCGGGTCTGTCGCCCCGTATCACGCCGCGGTCTCCCTCTGCACTCACACGGAGCTTGACTAGAAGATGGATGATTCGTGTCTGGGGTCTAATAACACTGTCCTGCTCATCTGTCTCATGCCTGGCCTTGCTAGTTCATCATCGGAGGGCCCGGTAGCCTTCGAAAGGAATCTAATGCCCTGCCCATTTTATTTTGCTTCCTTTCAGGTGGCCCCCCGCCTCCTGCAGCCAGCCAGCCTGCCTCTGTGACTATCCCTGGAAATCTTCCCTCTAGTACACCCTACACCATGCCTCCAGAGCCCACCCTGTCCCAGAACCCACTCTCTATCATGATGTCTCGAATGTCCAAGTTTGCAATGCCCAGTTCCACCCCGTTATACCATGATGCCATCAAGACTGTGGCCAGCTCAGATGACGACTCCCCTCCAGCTCGTTCTCCCAACTTGCCATCAATGAATAATATGCCAGGTAAGAAATCAGCAAGGCAGGCTGTGGAGTGAGTGCTAGACCCGAGAGAAACCTCTGGAAGCATTTTCTCAGTGGCTGTCCACCCGAAGTTCAACGGGTAGAAACAATGTTCCGTCTAAAGTGGTCTCGGCGGAATGGAAGTGTCTTGACTAGAGGAAGATAATTTTTCATTAGCTTGATTCCTTATTTGTCTGTAAGAAAGCAGGTTTCTTTATAGTTCTGATGCGTCTGTGTATCTGGATGGTTTTGAGGGCGGGTTGTTTTTGTTTGCTTTTTTCTCCTTTGGTCCTCCTGTAGCAATATTGAGAGCGGTTGCTTTTTAACAGGCTGATTGGAATGTCTTTAGTTCTCAAGTCTTTTTCCTGGAAGAGTAGCCTCAAACCACAAGCAGGCACAGGATTTCAGACAGCGGAAAGCCCCCGTTGCCTAGAGCAGCCTTTTTTTTTTTTTGAGGACTCGGGAGATGATAAAATCCTTCCCTTCCCTATGCATTCCGTTCACCTTTCATTCCTATACTCACCCCTCCCCTCGACCCCTGCCACCTGACTAAGGAACGTGCTCAGGATGGTGACAGTGATCAGCAGAGACCGTGACTTTTCAGCCATGAGTTTCTGATTCCAGTTCTATTCTGATTGTTACAAATACTATTGATTTATCAGGAACTCTAGTTGACCCCGTTAGTACAGGTTCCAGGGACAGCATAAGCCCTATACCACACTCAGTGGTAATTCCGCAGGGACCAAGTACTTCGATGTCCCAGAGACTGTACAGAATGTGTTACCTTCCGTTTCTATTAAAAGTTATTTCTTGAACATTTTATGTAATCTCGAGTTTTAAATGCTTTCTCTTTAAGGCACCGTAAAATCATGCCAAATGCCAATTGAAAAATGACCGGCTTAGTTTCTCTGTTACGATTTCCGATCATTAGAATTGTAGAACTGATTAATCCTCTGTCTCCAAAAGGATGTACTTAAGTCATTCAGGCAAATTGTTTTCTCCTGTGTTAAATGTCTCCAGTGAGGAAGATGAAACTCATTTGTGTGCTAATTTATAACTTTTCACACATGAGAATTTCTCCCTCGCTGTCCGCTACACACTCCTAAATCACAGTTTAAGACGCAATAATGTATGTCTTGTAGAGCTCTTGGTTTGTATGTCCCCAGATGTATTATGATCTTCCTCACGGCAGGGATCGTGTGTGGTATGTTTCCCCAGCATTGTACTATGCACATTGGATTCACAATGGTTTTTTTTTTTTTTTTTTTTTTTTTTTGGTTAATCTATTACAGTTTTTCTGAGTTGATTTTTGGTTAAGTTGATTCCTTTGGTATCTTTATTTTTCTAGGAATGGGCATTAATACACAGAATCCTCGAATTTCAGGTCCAAACCCCGTGGTTCCGATGCCAACCCTCAGCCCAATGGGAATGACCCAGCCACTTTCTCACTCCAATCAGATGCCCTCTCCAAATGCCATGGGACCCAACATACCTCCTCATGGGGTCCCAATGGGGCCTGGCTTGATGTCACACAATCCTATCATGGGGCATGGGTCCCAGGAGCCACCGATGGTACCTCAAGGACGGATGGGCTTCCCCCAGGGCTTCCCTCCAGTACAGTCTCCCCCACAGCAGGTTCCATTCCCTCACAATGGCCCCAGTGGGGGTCAGGGCAGCTTTCCAGGAGGGATGGGTTTCCCAGGAGAAGGCCCCCTTGGCCGCCCCAGCAACCTGCCCCAAAGTTCAGCAGATGCAGCACTTTGCAAGCCTGGAGGCCCCGGGGGTCCTGACTCCTTCACTGTCCTGGGGAACAGCATGCCTTCAGTGTTCACAGACCCAGAGCTGCAGGAGGTCATCCGACCTGGAGCCACCGGGATACCCGAGTTCGATCTCTCCCGCATTATTCCATCCGAGAAGCCCAGCCAGACGCTGCAGTATTTCCCTCGAGGGGAAGTCCCAGGCCGTAAACAGCCCCAGGGTCCTGGAGCTGGGTTTTCACACATGCAGGGGATGATGGGCGACCAAGCCCCCAGAATGGGACTAGTACTACCTGGCATGGGAGGTCCAGGGCCAGTGGGCACTCCGGACATCCCTCTTGGTACGGCTCCATCCATGCCAGGCCACAACCCCATGAGACCACCAGCCTTTCTCCAGCAAGGCATGATGGGACCTCACCATCGGATGATGTCACCAGCACAATCGACAATGCCCGGCCAGCCCACCCTGATGAGCAATCCAGCCGCTGCCGTGGGCATGATTCCTGGCAAGGATCGGGGGCCTGCTGGGCTCTACACCCACCCTGGGCCTGTGGGCTCTCCGGGGATGATGATGTCCATGCAAGGCATGATGGGACCCCAACAGAACATCATGATCCCCGCACAGATGAGGCCCCGGGGCATGGCTGCTGACGTGGGCATGGGTGGATTTGGCCAAGGACCTGGCAACCCAGGAAACATGATGTTTTAAGCTGCTAAGATTGGATGTGCCGATCCTTGTCAAGATGAGATTCCGGGTCCTGAGAGCTGCTTTGAGGGCGTTCCAGGAGAACTTAGCTGTTGCTCATGCCGTAGGAGAACAGAGACCCAAGGGCTGCTGTGGGGGAGGGGGGAACTCGAGAATGTATGGATTTACCTGAAAACAAATTATTCATTTAATCAACAGGTGTGGTTTTTTTAAGATTTATTTTTTAAAAATTATTTTTGTGGACTTGGGTATCCCATGATGGCACCTACTTTTGCGAATCTGTAGCCGCGCTTTGAGAATTGCCATCGGTCATGTGTTGCACCGTTCCCCGTGCGTTTACGTCCTTTGGACTGGCTTCTCCCAGGATTCTTTTCTGGTTTTGTTTGGGTCTTTTTTTGTTTTTGATGTGGGCTTTATTTTTGTGTGTACTGTACTATATTGTAAAAGGGATTTTAGCAGAGACTTTAGTCTTTGGGGCCACAGGAGAACAGGCATGCTGGGCTGTTTACTTGAGGTGGAGAATCCATCTTCAGACCTTTGGACTGTTTTCTTTCCACGCCAGTGTACAGACAAACCAAACTATGACCTCAGAGCAGAGTATTAATGAAAAGCACAAAAAAAAAAAAAAAGGAACTAAGTTCAGCGAGGGGTGGGGGGCGGGGGGAGATTTTTCTTTTTAAAAATAATGACGCTTAGGACGTTCGTTTCCAGTTGAAGTGCTCTTCAGCACCGTCTGTCCCCGCACACGCCGACCCACTGGCACACTTCTGTTTTCTCTCCCTGTTGCTGTGTCTCCTCACTTCGGTGTTTCCTTCCCTTGCGCCCCCCCCCCCACCGCTGGTGACCCTCTGCTTCCCCCTCTTTCCCTTTGGCAGCTGCAATACACAGTGTTATTTTGGGGAAATAAATCTAGCAAAGCCTCGCCTTGCGTGCCGAGCGCCCTCCCGGCTCTGGGAGGGAAAAGGTCTGTCCTTGGGATGCTCTCGGATCTTCTTCCCTTCCTCCGTTCTCTTCCCCATCGTCCCCTTCCCGGCCCACCTTCTTTTCTGTTCTCCTTTTATTAGGAGTTCCCGAGTGAATTTTTTTATTAACGTGGGAGTGGAACAGATGCTAAAAGCTGTCCAGGATTTTGTTTCTGTTTGTTTTTAAAGTTTGTGGTTCCTCGCCTCTCCTCCCCCCTCCCATGCGTAAGACGTTCTGTGTAACCTCCATTAAATTTGGTACAAAACCACTCGCCAGAGCTGTGGTGTCAGAAAAATAAAATATATTGTTTCTTACAAAACGGAACTGTCTTTTCTGATCATTTGGATTCCTGATAGTTTAGTACTGGGCATACCGGTTACCATGTGACCCAGAAGCGTGGACTCTTTGTATGGGAGTTGATCGATAACGTGATGGTTAGGGAAAGCCAGTGAAAGGACCTTCTCAAATAAAGCATATTCCATGCTGTTAAGGACTAACTCCTCATGTTATCCTGTGCCGTTCCTGTCTCAGTCATGAAATCCCAGTTACAGCAACTGTGATCCCATTGCTGAACTTTACCTCTAGGGCAATTAATGGGCTTTATTAGGAATGTTTGTGAGAACCAATTTAGTGGTGTGAAGTAATTAAAAGGCCAAAGGTTGTATGTTTAGTTATTTGAATAAGCTATGAGCTGTCCCTGGGTCTCGTTAAGGTCGAATATTCATTACTATACCTGCAAATTATGGGTTTCCACAGTCTGGGGGTTTCTATGGTCCTTTCCGCCTTCCCACCTCCTCACCCACCTCGGCTAACCCTGCTCAGTTGTTTTTTGTGCGCTGTTCCATTTCCTGCCACACGCATCTTCAGCACATCGGTGTGTATCCTGCAAGGTATGTATCTAATGGGAGTCGCTGTTGTGCTGCTGTGCAGTTGTTTCTGTTCTGGTGTGTGTATTTCTTTTGAGTTGTTGTAGGTGTTTTTAGCTCAGTGAGTGGGCGTCTGTGTGCGTGTTTGTTCTTAGGTGAGAGAATCTAAGCGCGGAGCAGCAGGTGCACACTCATCCGCAGACAGACCTGTGCAAACTGGGCTCCGCTGGTGTTTCGCAGTCTGAGCTTTTCTCTCTGACAATTGTTTCGGAGAGCCGGTCTCTCTCTCTTTTCAGCAGCACTGTCTTCTCAGTAACACAGGTGCCCCAGACAACAGAAAATGTGGAGATGAACATTTGAGTACCTACTCCACCAGTCACCTCCGCGCACTTATATCTCGCTGATTTTTAAGGAGCCCTGTGAAATAAGCGGTCGTAAGCTCATTTGCAGATGAGAAAACCGAGCTCCCGAGTTTAAATTCTGATTCAGCCGGGCGCGGTGGCTCAAGCCTGTAACCCCAGCACTTTGGGAGGCTGAGGCGGGTGGATCACGAGGTCAAGAGATCGAGACCATCCTGGTCAACATGGTGAAACCCCGTCTCTACTAAAAATACAAAAAAGTAGCTGGGCATGGTGGCGCGCGCCTGTAGTCCCAGCTACTCGGGAGGCTGAGGCAGGAGAATTGCCTGAACCCAGGAGGCGGAGGTTGCGGTGAGCCGAGATCGCGCCATTGCACTCCAGCCTGGGCAACAAGAGCGAAACTCCGTCTCAAAAAAAAAAAAAAAAAAAAAAGAATTCTGATTCAATCTGATCTATTCTGTTGGTGCTGGGTGGTGCCATTCTCATGTGGTAAGCAGGATAGTAAAATAAGATGTTGTTTCACAAACTTAGCCATGTTTCTGGGTGCTGTGGCTTTAAAGTATTTCGATGAGACTAACAGCCAAGCATGGGCCGCACAAGATGAGAACCTGAAGAAAGGGTCCCGCCTGGCACCTGCCCACTGGTCTGGCTCCCGGGCAGCTCCCCTCCTTGCTGTACCCAATAGTGTTGGAGTCACTAATGGTGCGTGGTCCTGCTGTTACTCTCCCGCGCAAGGAGTCAAGGCATCAAAGGTACCCACAGAGCAGAGCAGGTACCCACCTAGAGGGCTGGCAAGACACCTGGCCGCGGCGGGGGGCAGCTGGTTGTGCGGCACGCCCCCGCCGCCCCCTGCTGGAGGACTTGCGGCGGTGCGGGTCCATTTCCCCACCTGAGTTTCTCAAATACCCCATCATAAATCTTCCTTCACTTTATCAGCATATGCCAGCACGTCATGACGATCATCGCTGACAAGCCAGATTTACTGAGGGGCTACATATGATCATTTTCATTTACTAAGATTGTTACAAAATGAAATCACATTTTGAGAAGTTGGACTGTATGGAGAACAGATGCAAGATTTTTTTTTTTTTTTTTTTTTTTAATTGTACTTTGGGCTCTAGGGTACATGTGCACATCCGACATCCGGCATCCTGCAGGGTTGTTGTGATGCGAGATTTTTTAAAGAATCAGTGAAAGTGATGAAGATGTTTCAGATAAACATAATCTTGTGAAAGCCCAGCCGATCTCCTCTCGTTCCTCTCCTGAATTTGGGGACTGAATGGAGGGAATGCAGTAATGACTTGTTTGCTTCAGGGGTAACTGGTGGAGGGAGTGTGGGTCATCGCTTTTTTTTTTTTCTTTTTAGACGAAGATTCACTCTTGTTGCCCAGGCTGGAGTGCAATGGTGCGATCTCAGCTCACTCAGCTCACTGCACCCTCCACCTACCAGGTTCAAGCGATCCTCCTGTCTCAGCTTCCTGAGTAGCTGGGATTACAGGCACCTGCCACCATGCCTGGCTAATTTTTTGTATTTTTAGTAGAGATGGGATTTCACCATGTTGGCCAGGCTGGTCTCAATCTCCTGACTGCAAGTTATCCGCCTACCTCAGCCTCCCAAAGTGCTGGAATTACAGGTGTGAGCCACTGTGCCTAGACCATAGCATTTTTTTTTTTTTTTTTTTTTGAGACAGAGTCTCACTCTGTCACCAGGCGCCAGACTGGAGCACAGTGGCACAATCTCAGCCCACTGCAACCTCCACCTCCCAGGTTCAAGCAATTCTCCTGCCTCAGCCTCCTGAGTAGCTGGGACTACAGGTGCATGCCACCACACCCAGCTAATTTTTGTATTTTTGGTAGAGACGGCGTTTCACCATGTTGGCCAGGCTGGTCTCTATCTCTTGACCTCATGATCCGCCCGATTCGGCCTCCCAGAGTGCTGGCATTACAGGCTTGAGCCACCACCCCCGGCCGCATTTTTTTTTTTTTTTAAGGACTAACTAGGAGTATGTAGGATTTTCCCTAAAACAATGTAAAATAAAATACTTTTATTTAAAAGATTCTGCACTTATAAATAAAAACACATAATCATAGGAGTCTTATGAAGGATGTGGTGGGAAAAAATAAATTTAAAACAAAATTTAACATATTCTAAAGCTACTCCTTAAAAAATGGATCCAACATTTCTCCCAGCCTGCCTGCACTCCATACTGCTCGATATTACCATCACAACGCAACTGTGGCCATCAGGGCCAGCTTCATGATGTGCCAGCTGTGCGGCTGGACGGGTTTAATGCTCCACTGTCACTGTTAGGAGTTCTTAATTATTGAATAGTGACTCCACATTTCCATGTCGCCCTCAGGCCCACAGATTGCTTAGCCAGGCTGTTGTCAACAGAAACCACAGCAGCTCCACAGAGGTGCTGGGACCCCAGTCTCCATATTTATTCTCACTTTCTCCCTAACTCGTGGCCAGGAGATCCCCAGGCACGGTGCTTGCTTTGTTCTGCTTAAACTGTCTGCACTTCAATCATTTCCTTTTCCTTTTCTGAGTAATTTCAAAGTGCTGAAAGGAGAGGGAAGCTGCCTTTTAACCCAAAGACTCATTTATTTAGCAGATATTTACAGAACACCTACTGTGGTGTCAAGAACTGTGCAAAGGCTGGGATGTGGAAATGGGTGTGTAAACCGGTTATTGCCATAAAATATGATGATTGCTGCAGTGAAGGTGTGGACAGAGTGCAATGGGTCAAAAAGGAAAATTCAATGAATCTTCAAAGGAAAGGTGATTTTTTGAACTGACTCTTAAAGGAGATAGCATTTCTGGAGGACAGTGGTGAGCACTGAAGCAGAGGAAATGGGATGGCCTCTTTAAGGGAGGCATAAGAGAAATAAAGTGAGAAATAAGCCGAGAGAGAGAGTGGGTCACAGAGAGCCCCGCGTGGCCCACTAAAGAGGTCGAACTTCCAAGTTTTAAGCAAGGGATCAGGTGATTTTATTGGCTGGGATGCGGAAGATAGGCTGGGGGCGGGGTGGGAGAACTACAGGAAGATCACTTGCAAAAATGTGCTTACTCTACAAAATCCTTAGATTCATCTCTTTTGCTTTCGATAACATCAAATGCTGTCTTATTTCCCATGCTGTTTAGACAACTCGAGTCTCACTGCCACTATCCTTTCTCTTACTGAGACCTGTAAGTGTTTTTGAAGTCACAAACCCTTACATTTAAGAAACGTCATGGCATCCTAATTGGCTGGTAAGATTTTAATAACACATTTAAAGCAGTAAGTTTATAAAGCACAAGACCAGTGTGTGGCCAAACATTTCCTATTGGAGGCGGCTAAATCATAAAAGTAATCTTAAAAGGAAGGTATGCTATGAGGATTGCAGTAACAGTTGTCTCTATTTAACATGGCTTTCTTTTTTTTTTTTTGAGACGGAGTTTTGCTCTTATTGCCCAGGCTGGAGTGCAATGGCGCGATCTCGGCTCACCGCAACCTCCGCCTCCTGGGTTCAGGCGATTCTCCTGCCTCAGCCTCCTGAGTAGCTGGGATTACAGGCACGTGTCACCATGCCCAGCTAATTTTTTTGTATTTTTAGTAGAGACGGGGGTTTCACCACGTTGAGCAGGATGGTCTCGATCTCTTGACCCCGTGATCCACCGGCCTCGGCCTCCCAAAGTGCTGGGATTATAGGCGTGAGTCACCGCACCCGGCCTAACATGGCTTCTTATCTGGGTTACTATTAAACCGAGGTGAATCTGTTTTCTGCCTGTAGGTGACGGCCCTTCAGCTGTTAACTTTCTGTCTCAGTGCTTCACTGTGCTTGGTAACCAGCACTGCCAGAGGGAGAGCTTGAGTGTATGTATGACCACAGGAAGGGAACATAAAGAGAAGAGTCAGACATTCTTTCCTGACACATGGTTAAAGCATGGGAAAATTCAGTGATTTCACCAAACGTGAAATAACTCAAGACGTCTCTTGCAAAATACCCCCTTAGGGTCCCCAATTATGCAGGTACCCTGGGGTTCCAAAGAACAGATGAAAGGAAGCCAGTGCTAGGAAGCTGCCTGTCTTCACTGGAGCTGGCTGTGTGTGTTGCTGTCCGGATCTGGGACGTCGGGTTTCTCACACCTTAACCACCTGCACCTGGACCAGCCACCCCCTCCCGTGAGGGTCTGACCCGCAGCTCTGTGCTAGCCACATTCTCCAGAGGCTGGAGCCAGGGTCAAGGGCAGAAACAGCTTACAAATCTCAGTAGTATCCTTACATTGCCAGTATTTTTTTTTTCCTACTGCCAAAGTTCTTTATATGAAAGACCGCGGGAACTCGTTTGTTGCTCATCTTCGCCAAGATTCCAGGAGCCTTCATTTTTCTGCACTTCCCAGGAAGATCAGCAGCTACCTCTTGAGCTGTTTTCCCTGGAGATGCCCGTCCGTCCCCATGAATCAATCTGTAATCACGGCCACGCTTTCAGCAGTGTTTTAAGGGCTCTGGATTACTAGCTTCTGGCTGCTCAGTTCTCCACGTCAAATGAAGACAAGGGCTGGGCCTGGCACCTTGCTAGAAACTGAGTCATTGCCATTGGGTTCCGTTAGAATGTATTTGGTTACAGGGGACGGTGGATTACTGTGACTTATTCTGTTCTCCAAACTGCAGGCGGTCTCCTGGGCTTTGGTAAAGTTCTCTAGGATAGCTTTGAGTAGTCAAGCTATTGAAAACCTTTATACACACACATACATCGCTCTGTTACCCAGGCTGGAGTGCAATGGCGCGATCTCGGCTCACTGCAACCTCCGCCTCCCGGGTTCAAGCCGTTCTCCCACCTCAGCCTCCCAAGTAGCTGGGACTACAGGTGCACACCACCACACTCAGCTAATTGTATTTTTAGTAGAGACAAGGTTTCACCATATTGGCCAGGATGGTCTCGATAAATGCGGGTTTTGAAATATCAACACAGCAATGAAGAGGAGTTTTGATTTTTCCTTGTGAGGCTGGAGAAGCCCTAAAGTTTTCTTCATTCCTATTATACTTGGTGCCTGCAAGGCCATTAAAATACAATTAATAGTCATTATTTAAAAGTGTGATAATACCACTGAGGAAATACAAGGATCACATCCATAAAAAGGCTGAACCAGGCTCCGCTTGGCCCAGGAGAGAAATTATCTGACGGGCACCTCGAAATGGACATGTCTTAAACTTAACTTCAGAATTTCTCCCAAATCTTATCTCCATATGCAACTTCCCCATCATGGTAAATGACATGATGTCTACTCCTGGTTTTCATGTCAGACACCTGAGGATCACTCCTAATTCCTTACTCCTCATATAAAACCATCAGCAAATCCTTTCCTGACAATTTCCAAAATATACCTTAAACCCATGTACTCTTTTTCCCCATCATTCTAGATGAGGTCACTATCATTCGCCTTGTTTATTACATTAGTTTTCTTTAACCAATATTTTCAGTCTAGCTCTTCGATCTATTCTCTACAATATAAACGAAGTAACCTTAAAAAGTAATGAGTCAGCCAGGCACTGTGGCTCACGCCTGTAATCCCAGCACTTCGGGAGGCTGAGGTGGCCAGATCACAAGGTCAGGAGATCGAGACTACTTTGGCCAACGTGGTAAAACCCCGTCTCTACTAAAAATACAAAAATTAGCCGGGCATGGTGGCATGTGCCTGTGGTCCCAGCTACTCAGCAGGCTGAGGCAGAAGAATTGCTTGAACCGGGGAGGCTGAGGCTGCAGTGAGCTGAGATCGCGCCATTGCACTCTAGCCTGGGCAACAGAGCGAGACTTTGTCTGTCTCAAAAACAAACAAATAACAACAACAACAACAAAAAACAAAGTATGAATCACATACACCACTTTCTTCCTTAAGACCCTTTCATGGCTTTCTAATGTCATTGGCATGAAACCCACGATTTTCGGCAGGCCTGCCAAGCCCTGGTGGCTGTCCAGTTTGCGTCACGCTCTCCTCCGCCTGCTCTCTATGCTGCAGCTGAGCCGTGTTAATTTCAGTATCTCCAGCAGGCCAAGGCCGCCTTTTTTTGTTTTGTTTCTTGTTTTTTGTTTTTGAGACACAGTCTCGCTCTGTTGACAGGCGCCAGGCTGGAGTGCAGGGGCGCAATCTCTGCTCACTGCAACCTCTGCCTCTTGGGTTTAAGCAATTCTGCCTCAGCCTCCCAAGCAGCTGGGACGACAGGTTCGCGCCACCATGCCCCGCTAATTTTTGTATTTAAGTGGAGACGGGGTTTCACCATGTTGACCAGGATGGTCTCGATCTCTTGACCTCGTGATCCACCCACCTTGGCCTCCCAAAGTGCTGGGATTACAGGGGTGAGCCACCGCGCCCGGCCTTGCCACGCCTTCTTGGAGGACCTTACCCACACTGGTCCCTTGGCCTGGCATACTTGACTCCAGCCTTTCCCAATAGCTGGCTCCTCCACAGCCCTCAGGTCTCAGCTTATTTGTCATCTCCTCAGAGAGCCCTTCCCTGAGTACCCTGTCAAATACCTACCTGTCCCCAACACACACACACCGTCATTTTGTGTCACAACGCCCTGTTTGTATCCCTCGTAGCAATTGTGTATTTTATCATGCCCACTCTGTGAAGTCAGGAGCTCAAGTTTTCTTCCCCATCACCTGTTTACCAGCATCTGGCATAGTGCCTGCACTCTATCAAGGATCCGTAAATAGCTGTTAAATAACTGAGAGGGAAGGAGGATTCGTATGAGCTTGGGGGCCAGCACGGATTTCGTGCTGTTCATGCTGGTGGTGGTACATGAGGTGAACCCTGTAATGAGGCTGGGGGCGGAGGAACAACACAAATGTGGGAACGGCAGCGGGAATGGACGGAGAGAGACAAGCAGGGCAGATGACAGCGAAGGG